>NC_087269.1:9204366-9804366 GCF_015220805.1 Pogoniulus pusillus | reverse complement strand
AAGAGAGTAGCACATGAAGAAATACCATCTGCTGGCTATCTGTCCAACCTCCACTCCTGTCCTGCTTTGACTGCTGGAACACACTGCTTCTGTTCACATGACAGCTTTCCCTGAGGCAGCACCCTTTGGCGTGCAGACTTGTGTTCTGAGCACTTTATGAGCTAGCATCACTCCACCGTGCATGTGGCATTGCCATCGACCCTGCCTGTTCTCATATCACCTGGGTAAAAGTGTTTTCTGCAGTGCTAGACTCAAGCAAATACAGCACCTGACAATAAATGCTCTTTTAAGTATAAAGCAAATGGTACCATAAAATAATTGATACAGTGTCCTGACATATACAGTTGCTAGGATGAACTGCTTTGGGGTACACGACAAAGCCCTGGCTTTCTGTGTTTGCTTACAGCCATAACCAGAAATGTGGGAGAACATATCCTCTGCTCCTTAGCTCTTCCTAGAAGGCACAAAAGGACACTTTGCTCAGTACAATACTTGGTGTTAGCAGTGGGATTTGTTTCTGGATTATCAACTTGTAATTAAGGAAGTCACTAACACTGAAGAGGAATTCTGAGCTCAATCCATAATCCATTATTGACTTCAATGGAGGAAAGTACTCAGTGGAAGAGAAAATATAAGCTATTACTGTGCAAATTGCTCCACCGGTGTGAGAAGCTGTGATTCAAGTCCATGGAACAGCACTGAGTCACGGCAGGTGGAGATCTGGCTGGGCACTAACTGTTGAGGCAAAGAGGCTCTTTGGGACAGAAATACATTTCTTGGTCTTTCTTCCACTGTGAATCACAGAATATCAGGGGCTGGAAGTGACCTCATAAGATCATCCAGTCCAAAGCCCCTGTAGAGCAGGATCACCTATACCAGATCACACACGAATGCATCCAGGTGGGTTTTGAGTATCTCCAGAGAGGGAAGCTCCACAACCACTCTGGGCAGCCTGTTGCAGTGTTCTGTCAGCCTCACAGTGAAAAAAATTCCTCCTCATGTTTCCATGGAACTTCCTCAACTTCCACCCATTGCCCCTTGTCCTGTCATTGGGCATCACTGAGCAGAGCCTGGCTTCATCCTCCTGGCGCTCACCCTTTAGACATTTATAATAACGAATGAGGTCACCTCTCAGGCTCCTCTTCTCCAAGCTGCACAGCCTCAGCTCCCTCAGTCTCTCCTCATAAGAGAGATGTTCCATCTCCTCTGCTTGTTCTAGACCTGATAAAAAATCTACATGGTCCACAGCATCCCTCATATTCCCTGGAGTTAAAGAGTGTGTTTTGGTTGCTCTGAGTCCTTACTGCTCATCAGTGATATGGGAATCTGCCCACTTCAGTGACTTGGCAAGGCCAAATTTTGCATCTTTAGAAATCTTAGCAACATGATTTCCTTTTGCATTGGGCAACAGCATACTACCACCTAATTGCTGCCAGGCACGTGACAGAATCACAGAATTAACTAGGTCAGAAAAGACCTTTGAGATCATTGACTCCAATCTATCACCTAACACCTTCTAATTAACTAAACCATGGCACTAAGTGTCTCATCCAGTCTCCTTTTAAACACCTCCAGGGATGGTGACTCTACCACCTCCCTGGGCAGCCCATTCCAATACCAATCACTCTTTCTGTGAAGAACTTCCTCCTAACATCCAGCCTAAACCTGCCTTGGTGCAGCTTGAAGCTGTGTCCTCTTGTTCTGTCACTGGGAGCCTGGGAGAAGAGACCAACCCCCACCTGGCTATGACCTCCCTTCAGGTAGTTGTGGAGAGCAATAAGGTCTCCCCTGAGCCTTCTCTTCTCCAGGCTGAAGGAAGACTCAGGAGCAGACTGGATAGGATGGAGCAGAACTCAGTGACTTGATAATTAGGCAGCTATCAGCCAAGCCTGGGAAAAAAGCTGGGGGAAGTCAGGTAGCCATCACTTTGATGACACTCAGGGAGCCTGATCAATTGATGACAAGAATGACTTGTTTGCTAATTGCAATTACTTGAATAAATGTAGAGCAGTGCAACTTTGCTGACAATTGGGAAACCACAGCACAAAGTCCATCCATCTCAGGGGCAGTTAATTAACTTCACTGCCTGCTCCCTCACATGCAAGGAGGAAATGAAATAGCAAATGTTGTCCTGTCTTTAGAACCATTTACCTTCAATTATTTATTTCCTCCTCACTTTGGCAGCAATTCAGTTGGTACTATCAACCTGGCTTATGGCATATTTGCCTTTTTGTGATGGACATTAAATTTTTCTTGGTAGTAGGGGATTAAAACACCTTTTTTGTCTCACTTCTAGTCTTAAGAACTAAACTAACTTTTCTCACCTTTTTTCCACACACACACTGTGTGAAAGGAAACAGCCAATGGCTAATGCTGGTGTTCAATGAAAATACTTAGAGATACTACAATGAAGCAGGTGTTATGGACAGAATTTTCCACCTTTCAGTGGAAGAATTGCTTGGCTTGTTCAAAATATTACAAAGAAGATTAGTTTAGATGACCAGGAAATTGAGTAAATTGCTTTTCCTGTACTTTTGCTATTCCTTCTCTTCAGGGAGGTTACTCTTCCCCTGTACTCAGCACTGGTCAGACCACACTTGAGTACTGGGTTGTGCTAGTTTGAAGCAAGCTGGAATGTTTTGGTAAAAGAACTAGATAACAGGCAGTGAAATGAAAAACAATTGTGTCTACTTCTCTCACAGTCATGCTGAGAACTCTGGGAAGAAGAAAGACTTTTTCTCCATTTTGTTCTCTCTCTTGCTTTTGCCTTAGACCTGGTCACATCTCATTAACCCTGCTCCTACTAACCTTGCTCCCTAACCTCTTGGCTGCACCTTTCTTCTTCCTGAGAACTGGGGTAAGGTTGAGAGGGACGGGGGGAGGTGTTGGGGTGGTTTGAGAGCCCCTCCTGGGGACTCAGGTTTCTGGGAGGGGAGTTGTGCTTTCATATTGTTTATCCTTTGTATATTTCTGTATATAACTGTATATAACTGTATATATTGTAAATAGCTGCTTGTAAATTCTGCTAGCTGTAAATAAATTGCTTCATCTATATTCCCAGAGGTCCGTCTGAGTTAGCTGGGGCAAATTCAAAAGTGTGGGGGGGCGGGGTAACCCCCAAACCATCACATTTTCTAATTGGCTTTCCCAACGTGGGGCTAGATATTTCAGTGAGTGGAAATTAGCTCTGGGAATTAAGATGAAGCTAATCAAGCAGCTATTGTATTTGGTTGGTGCATTGCTCTGGTCTGGTTTTGTTTTCTTGGCATTTAGTTGGTTAAAAGGTCAAATTGTTGCTTATTTCATTGATCTGGCTTATAATAAGGCTAAAGCTAAGGTTTCAGATATGTTCTGGAGCTGGGGTGATTTTATTCTTGGTTATGCTGGTTTTAATATCTCTGAGAATATTACCAAGGACATTACAGGAGCTCTGGTCAGTAATGTGACAATCAATGGAAATTCTGCTTTAAATATGGCTCTAATGAGAGTTATTCAGCCTAAGACAGGAATTCCAACTGTTTGTATAGGCACATGCTCGTGTAAAACTGTTTTTATTCTCTCAGTTTTTAATATTTGCCTCATGATTTTAATATTCATATTAATTTTGGCATTATTGGTGAAAAATTCAAAACCAGCTTCTGTAAGAGCTAGGAAAAATTCTGTGTCTCAGAAGCAGTCTCTTTCACAGCAAAACAAGGGAACACAGTTATCGGCTTCCCCCTTGCCAGCCTCTGCCCCTCCTTCTCCAAGTGCTGGGAACACAGCCAGTGTTCCTGCCACTAACGTAAACAATGATAACGGGCAGAGTTCGGCAGGAGCCCTAGGAGGACAGGCAGGTACCCAAAATCAGAATGTTCCTAGCAACAATCAAAACAAGTCAGGGTTGGCAGGCATCCCAGGAGGACAGGCAAACAATCCCACTAATGCTAATAATACTACTAGTGCTAGTAACGCTAGCCCAGTCAGTCCAAATCCTAATGACACCAGCTCAGCCAATTCGAACCCCCAGCCAGCAGACCAGAACCAAAATCCTCCTGTTAAAAGCAAGGCAGATTTGAACTCACAAGCTCCAGGTCAGACCCCTAAGGATTCAAACCCTCCAAGTCAGACTCCTAAAGATTCAAATCCTCCAGCAGACACATCCAAGTCTGTTGCTGCTCAGGCCCTTCTGGCACCTGCTAAGGCAAAAGCTAAGACAAAGAGTGGTTCGCAGGAGGATGTAAGAGATGGGACCTCTGGTGATCAGCAGCAAGAGGAGGAAGAGGAGGCAGTTAGTCTGCGAGACCTTGTAGATGTGCTGAGACAACAATACTCAAGTGAGAGGAGTGTTGTGAGGTTAGCTGCCAAGAGAGAGGATGGTTCCCATGAGTTTAGGAATGCTATGAGGAAGATTGTGTTAGGCCCGGCACCACCAGAACAACAGGAAGAAGAGGAGGAAGATGACATCCAAGGCTCCAAGGATCCACTCAGAGAGGTCAGGGAAGTTAGGAAGGAATACACAAGGGAATCAGGTGAGCCAATCCTAAGCTGGCTAGTGAGATGCCGTGGCATTGGTGCTAATGCTCTGCAGGTAGGAGACAAGTCTGCCAAGCAGCTGGGACCACTCACTAAGGAGAGTGGAGTGGACAAACACCTGGCAAGTCCTCTTGGTAGGGTTAGCTTGTGGACACGCCTTTTGTTGGCTGTGGCTATGAGATATCCTTCCCGAGATGATTTGCCATGGGCTGCCAAGAAGTGGAACAACGTTGAGCAGGGAATTAAGCTTCTGAAGGAGTTTGCTGTGAAGGAAGTGCTTTATGGAGATCATGGCACTCATGAGCCTGATGATATTCCTTTGGGAACAGGTCTCATGAAGAAGCTGATTAAGCTTGCTCCTTCATCCTATGCTAACATCTTGGCCAGTAAATTCCTAGCAAGGAGTGATAATGGAAGGTCTTTCACTGTTGGTGAATTCACTGATCAGCTCAGGCAGATTGAGGACAGCTTGTCACATTCTGGCCTAGTCTCTGCCATACAAACTATGACCACAGAGATTAAAGATACCATGAAAGAACTGAAGGAGGATCTTAAAAACATTACTAATCTGGTAAAGGATACCATTCCTGCATCATCTGAATGGGTGCATGTTTCTGCAGTCAGGAACAGACGCCCACCTCCTGCAAGGCAATTCCAGCCCAGGAGGAGACAAATTCCACCCAGACATCAGCAATCACGTGCGTCACTGTGGATACTTCTGCGTGACACATACGGTGAGAACATGAACAAATGGGATGGTAAACCTACTTCAGCTCTTTCAAAGAGGGTCAGGGATCTGCAGAGTGGCAGAAACAGAGGCAGCAATGCCCGAAAAGTAGCTGTCACTTCTTCAGCTCCTGAGAGCAACTGCAATTGTTCCAACAGTTGCAGTTCCTCTCGCAACAACACCAATCATTGTGTACACCCTATATGCCATGTTCAGCATTAGGGGTGCCCTGCCTCCAGCCAGGAGGAGGAAAGGGATAGTGGAGAGAACCGAATCTATTGGAATGTTTTCATTAGGTGGCCTGGCAGTTCAAGAGTTCAGAAATACAGGGCTTTAGTTGACACAGGTGCTCAGTGTACTTTATTGCCATCAAATTGCAAAGGGACAGAGTCCATTTCTATCTTTGGAATCACTGGTGGATCTCAAGAGTTAACTAAGGTACAGGCTGAGATCAGTTTAACTGGTAAAGAGTGGAAGACATATACCGTTGTAACTGGTCCTGATGTGCGTTGCATTCTGGGAATTGACTTTTTGAGACAAGGTTGTTTCAAAGATCCTAAGGGTCACAAATGGGCTTTTGGAATAGCATCTGTAGAGACTGAGGATGATAAATTGAAATTGTCTGTTAGACCTGAACTTTCTGATGAATCTGCAGTTGTGGGACATCATGACATAGAGGACCTGGAAGTGCCAATTGCAACTCAACTGTTCATCATAGGCAGTACAGAACTAACCGTGACTCTTTGTTGCCCATTCATCAGCTGATTCGTCAACTGGAGAGTCAGGCTGTCATCGAGAAAGCTCATTCACCTTTCAACAGTCCCATCTGGCCTGTGCGCAAACCTACGGGCGACTGGAGACTGACAGTTGACTTTCGTGCCCTCAACGAGGTGACGCCACCCATGAGTGCAGCTGTGCCGGACATGCTGGAACTCCAGTACGAGCTGGAATCGAAGGAGGCTAAATGGTATGCAACCATAGACATTGCTAATGCTTTCTTCTCTATTCCCATAGCAAAGGAGTGCAGGCCTCAGTTTGCATTCACCTGGAGAGGAATCCAGTATCAGTTCAACCGTTTGCCTCAGGGGTGGAAACACAGCTCAACCATCTGTCACTCAGTCATCCACAATGCACTGGAGAAAGGTAAAGCTCCAGAGCACATCCAGTACATCGACGACATCATTGTGTGGGGCCAAACTGCTGAGGAAGTCTTCGAGAAAGGTAACAAAATCATTGACATTCTGTTGCAAGCAGGTTTTGCCATTAAGAGAGACAAGGTCAAAGGACCTGCCAGAGAAATTCAGTTTCTGGGAGTGCGGTGGCAGGATGGTCGCCGTTACATTCCTCAGGATGTGATTAACAAAGTCTCTACCATGGCAGTTCCCACCAGTAAGAAGGACACACTTTCTTTCCTTGGTGTGGTGGGATTTTGGAGGCTACACATTCCTGGTTTCAGTCAGATTGTCAAACCTCTGCATGATGTGACTCGTAAGAGAAACAATTTCGAGTGGGGACCTGAACAACAAGCAGCCTTTGATCAAATTAAGCGAGAAGTAGTCCATGCAGTGGGCTTGGGACCTGTGAGATCTGGTCCGGACATTAAAAACATTCTGTACACGGCTGCCAGTGACAATGGTCCAACTTGGAGTCTTTGGCAGAGAGCTCCAAATGAGACACGTGGTCGTCCACTTGGTTTCTGGGGACGTGCCTACAGAGGTTCAGAGGCAAATTACACTGCAACTGAGAAAGAGATTCTAGCAGCCTATGAGGGAGTGAAAGCAGCTTCTGAAGTGATTGGAAATGAGTCACAATTGCTTTTAGCTCCTAGACTGCCAGTTCTAAACTGGATGTTCAAAGGCAAAGGCTCATCACCACATCATGCCACAGATGCAACCTGGTCTAAATGGATGGCTTTGATAACCCAACGAGCACGAATGGGTAATCTTGACCGACCTGGTCTGGTGGAGGTGATCACCAACTGGCCAGAAGGCACAGACTGTTCCAAACCTCCAGAGGAGAAAATAACTCGTGCTGAGGAAGCTCCTCCCTATGGTGATCTCTCTGATCAGGAAAAGAACTATGCTTTGTTCACAGATGGTTCCTGTCGTCTTGTTGGGAATAAGCGAATATGGAAGTCAGCAGTTTGGAGTCCAACCAGGAGAGTTACCGAAACGAAAGATGGAGAAGGAGAATCCAGTCAGTTCGCTGAGGTTAAAGCTGTTCAACTTGCTCTTGATGTGGCTGAACGTGAGAATTGGCCTATCCTTTACCTCTACACCGACTCGTGGATGGTAGCCAATGCTCTATGGGGTTGGCTGAAGGACTGGAAGAAGAATGGTTGGCAGAGGAAAGGAAAGCCTATTTGGTGTGCTGATCTATGGCAGGACATTGATGCACGGCTGGAGAAAACTCCAGTGAAGGTGCGGCACGTAGATGCACACATGCCTAAGAGCAGAGCTACTGAGGAACATCAACATAACCAGGAGGCAGATCAAACTGCTAAGATTGCTCAAGTTGATACCAACTCTGAACTTGACATTGACCTTGATTGGAAACACCGAGGTGAGCTGTTCTTAGCTCGGTGGGCCCATGACTCATCTGGACATCAAGGTAGAGATGGAACATACCGATGGGCTCATGATAGGTCAATTGACTTGTCCATGGACGCTATCACCCAAGTCATCTATGACTGTGACATTTGTGCTGCTATTAAGCAGGCTAAGCGAATAAAGCCCTTATGGTATGGTGAGAGATGGTCAAAGTAGAAGTATGGTGAAGCCTGGCAGATTGACTACATCACTTTACCTCGATCTCGTTCTGGCAAGCAGTATGTGCTAACGATGGTAGAAGCCAGCACTGGATGGTTGGAAACCTATCCAGTTCTACATGCTACTGCACGTAACACCATTGTTGGTTTGGAGAGACAGATCTTGTGGAGACATGGAACTCCAGAAAGAATCGAGTCAGACAATGGTACTCATTTCAAGAACAATCTTGTAAAAAACTGGGCCAAAGAGCATGGTATTGAATGGATCTATCACATACCCTACTATGCACCAGCTTCAGGGAAGATTGAGCGCTACAACGGTTTGCTGAAAACCACCCTAAAAGCCATGGGGGGTGGAACTCTGAAAAACTGGGACAAACATTTAGCAGAAGCTACCTGGTTGGTAAATAGTAGAGGTTCAGTAAACAGAGCAGGACCTGCACAATCAGATTTGGTCCAAACAGTAGACGGTGATAAAGTTCCTGTTGTACGTGAGAAGAATCTGTTAGGGAAAACTGTTTGGGTATTTTCTCCTTCGGGCGAAGGGAAACCTGTCCGAGGGGTGGTTTCTGCTGAAGGTCCTGGTCATACATACTGGGTAATGCAGGAGAATGGTGAAATTCAGTATATTCCACAGAGAAATCTAACTATAGCTGAGAGTTTAAATTCAAGCTGTTAGGAGTTTTCTGTTCTAAATAACATCGGCGCCCAACACTGAGAGAATCTACGATAGACTCTACAGTACGTGAGCACGAACCCAACATCACCTGGGAGTCCCTGTTCTGAGCTTTTGAATCACCTACATCTGATTGAAGTGTGAACTGAACTTGTATATATTGTTTTAGTGTAAATATTGGTTTAGATTAGATTGGATAATTCTCAGCGATACTCTGAGCGAAGTAGACAAGGGGTGGATTGTGCTAGTTTGAAGCAAGCTGGAATGTTTTGGTAAAAGAACTAGATAACAGGCAGTGAAATGAAAAACAATTGTGTCTACTTCTCTCACAGTCATGCTGAGAACTCTGGGAAGAAGAAAGACTTTTTCTCCATTTTGTTCTCTCTCTTGCTTTTGCCTTAGACCTGGTCACATCTCATTAACCCTGCTCCTACTAACCTTGCTCCCTAACCTCTTGGCTGCACCTCTCTTCTTCCTGAGAACTGGGGTAAGGTTGAGAGGGACGGGGGGAGGTGTTGGGGTGGTTTGAGAGCCCCTCCTGGGGACTCAGGTTTCTGGGAGGGGAGTTGTGCTTTCATATTGTTTATCCTTTGTATATTTCTGTATATAACTGTATATAACTGTATATATTGTAAATAGCTGCTTGTAAATTCTGCTAGCTGTAAATAAATTGCTTCATCTATATTCCCAGAGGTCCGTCTGAGTTAGCTGGGGCAAATTCAAAAGTGTGGGGGGGCGGGGTAACCCCCAAACCATCACATGGGTCCAGTTCTGGGCTCCTCAAGTCAAGAGAGATGTTGAGGTGCTGGAGCATGTCCAGAGAAGGGTGATGAAGCTGGTGAGGGGCCTGGAACACAGCCCTCTGAGGAGAGGCTGAGGGAGCTGGAATTGTTTAGCCTGGAGAAGAGGAGGCTTAGGGGGGACCTCATTGCTGTCTACAACTACCTGAAGAGAGGCTGTAGCCAGGTGGGGGTTGGTCTCTTCTCCCAGGCAACCAGCAACAGAACAAGGGGACACAGTCTCAAGTTGTGCTGGGGGAAGTATAGGCTGGATGTTAGGAGGAAGTTCTTCCCAGAGAGAGTGATTGGCATTGGAATGGGCTGCCCAGGGAGGTGGTGGAGTCACCGTGCCTGGAGGTGTTCAAGAAAAGGCTGGATGAGGCACTTGGTGCCATGGTCTAGTTGACTGGCTAGGGCTGGGTGCTAGGTTGGTCTGGATGATGTTCCAACATGGTTGATTCTATGATTTTAGTGATTCATAGTGATTAGATGTTGTGTTGAGGGATTTGGTTTAGTCAAGGACTTGTCAGTGTGAAACTAGTGATCAGACTTGATGATCTTGAAAGTCTTGTCCAATCTAAGAAATTCTGTAATTCTGTGATTTTCTAGTCCTTTTGTTGCTCTGTACACAAGTAAAATCTTTGTCCTTCCAAACATTAGAATCACTAAATTGCACTACAAGTCTGTTTTTTTCCAGGCTGGTTAAAATTACAAATGGTGCAAAGAATCAGTAATTCTTTTGCAGCCATGAGTTCTGTCTTTCCCCCCCCCACTGCTTGGGGAAAGTGACAAGGAAAGAAAAAAGGTCAAAATACTAAGATGTTCAGTTGCAACCAGAGCTGGCTTGTTAAGTAATGACATTTGAAGGAAAGAATTGTCAATTAATTTCTCAAAAGCCAACTCAAACATCCATCTTTCTGCAACCTTCACTAAGCACATCAGTTCTCATTGTTTTGCCCCTTGGGAAAACCATTAAAAGAACACATAAAGAAAGTGTAAAAATGTACTATTACCAGTAAGCATTGAGTATGAGCCTAGAAGAAGACACACCCAGAAGTTAGAAGCCCAAGCCTGTCTTGTGGTTCATTTCAGGCATTGCTGTTGACACTGGTTCTCATTAACTGAGTTCTTGTTTAATACTGCTTTAATCTCCCAGAGAAGTCTTAGAGTCCCTGTTTTTGGAGATATTCAAGGTCTGACAACAATGTCTTGACCTCCATGTTGCAGCTGACCCTGCTTCTAAGCAGGTGTCTGCATCCTCAGCTGATGAAGGGACCCATAGCAGACCAGAGAGTGCATTTGCTCAGGAAGAGCATCACAGATATAAGAGCAGTCAGGCCTCTCTATCAGGATCTCAGCATGCCCCATGCTCAGCTGCCATCCTCCAGGAATGCAACTTTTTACACTTTCCAACATGCTGCAAGGAGCAAAAGCTGTGTTTTGTGGAAGAGCAGGGAGCTTCACCTGCATTTCCAGAAGAGCAGGTCTCCCTCCTCCTGTCTGCCTATGGGTGCTCTGTGTGAACACTCTCATTCTTTCAAGACTGAACCATAATAATTCACAGACTGTGCTTGCTGCCACTGCCTTGAAAGCCCACTTGTCCCCAGCAGTGCTGAAGAGAAATCACTCACCTACAAGTACATTAAGCACACGAACAGCCCTGACAAGAGACAAGAGTAATAATTTGGTAAGACCACTTACTCTTTATTGAATTAATTTATTGCTGCCCAACAGCTCCATCAGGCACTTTTGCAGTAGCCACACGTAAAGATATGACCTCAAGTCTGAAGTCAAGTCAAAATGTCCTCTCTGCTTCTTTACAACAGTGGTAAACTGAAATTTTCCTTAACTAAGCAGAGGACTCCTGTCATACTGCCTTACACTATGTGCAGAGCAGACTAAGTATTAGCACTATTTTACCAACAACACTTAAGTGTTGCCTTACCAAGCTTTGGCAGGTTAATTCACTCCAAACACATCTAAAGTGCTTAAGAGTTTGATATGACAATGGAAAGAAACACAATTTTAGTGGTATTTGACATGGTTCTCTCTCCAGGTGTAAAAGCTTCATGAGCGCATCAAAGGGGTAAGCTCTCACAGCCGTTTTATTTTGTGCAGGATGAATGCAAATTATAGCATGTCTTTAGCACGATGATATAATAAAAAACCTGAGGCAGACTGCACATTTAGCAGTGAAGTACTGAAGAAGAAAGCAGTTTGTTTTAATGCTCTGCAAACTGGGAGAAACAGGCCATCAGAAGTCCTACAGAGGATCTTGGGATAACCCCTTCCCTGTGGCCACACATGAACAAAGCAATTACAGTAAAGAAACCATAACAGAGAGGAAGCTTAACCTCTTTTGTCCTTTTTTTCAGAGATAAGGAAAATGTTGTTTGGCTTCTACTGGCTTAGAAGTGCATTGAAACCTGTGCATTGAAAACATATTGTACGGAATAAACAGAATGGGAGTAGCTGATGAATATCACAAACCTAAGATGCGGAGAGCTTAGCTTCGCTGTTGGATAGCACTTGGGTGTTTGCTAGTAACAGATGGCAGGCCTCTTCATCCAGATCTCTGTGCCCCGGGTGGAGGCTTGCTTGGTGACACACATTGCTGCCATTGTCATCTTTGTAGCTTTGCAGCACTCTTACTGCTTTGAAGGTACTCCTGTGTTTAATCAGTTGTGTGGAGGTTTTATGTGGCAGGTGCTTGAGCGTGGTAGGATGAAAGGTAAAGCAGATAAATGAAAGTCAATTCCAGTTAACCTTAACTGTACCAAAGGCAGAATCTGAGATGACTAAGTTCAAGAGAGACAGGGACCTGCTGGAAAGAATTCAGCAGAGAGCCATGAGGATGACTGGGAGACTTGAGCATCTGCCCTATGAAAAGAGGCTGAGAAACCTGGGGCTGTTTAGTCTGGAGAAGAGAAGACTGAGAGCACTGCTCATCAATGTGTACAAATATCTAAGGGATGGATGTCAAGTGGAAGGGGCCAATCTCTTTTCAGTGGTCAGCAGCAAAAAGACAAGGAACAACAGCTACAAACTGGAACATAGAAGGCTTCACCTCAACATGAGAGCATTCTTTACAGTAAGGGTGACAAAACCCTGGAAGAGGCTGCCCAGAGAGGTTTTGGAGTCTCCTTCTCTAGAGACTTTTGAAACCTGCCTGAATGCATTCCTGTGTGAACTATCCTAGGGGATCCTTCTTTGGGAGGGTGGTTGGATTCGATGATCTCTGGAGGTCCCTTCCAACCTCTACAGTTCTATGATTCTGTTTCTAAATGGTCTGTATTCCACATTAGCATCCAGACTGAAGACACACATAATCAGGCTCTTCTGACTTGCTCATTGTGATAGGACAAGGAGCAATGGATACAAGCTGCAGCACAGAAGGCTCCTCCACGCAAGGGGGAACTTCTTTGCTGTAAGGGCCACAGAACACTGGAACAAGCTCCCCAGAGAGGCTGTGGAGTCTCCTTCTCTGGAGACTTTCAAGGCCAGGCTGGATGGTTCCTCTGTGACATGAGCTAGATTGTATGGTATTGTATGGCTCTGGCAGGGGGGTTGGACTTGATGATCTCTTTGTGTCCTTTCCGACCCCTGACATCCTGTGATCCTGTCATAGTGTCACCTGGAAACCTGCAGAGGCCAGAAAAGTGAATACACCAACATGAACCCATGTACAGCCTAGTTCCTCTATGGTGGGTGCTAGTGGGAAGGCACAATGCCTGTTAAATGTGAAAATGAATTCTGAGCTGAAATATCGTTCAGACCAGCTTGAATTTTTCTGTTGGCCAAAAACTGCACAATGCTGAAAGAAAGTTTCTTTTAGCACTTTTGGAGAACTAGAGACATTCTGATTGCAGGGTACCCATGAGTCTGCACCCACATCATTCTCAGCCTTATGCTCAGCCAAGGGTTTAGTCTGCTACTGAAAACTCTTAACACTTCTTCAGCTATGTTCTGAAGGAGAACAAAAAAAGAGGAAGGTAAACAAAACAACAAAAAAATGAGGGTTTCTGACTTCTTGGGAGAAATTCAGGGCTTTCACAAGAGCCTAGACTACAGTGCCCAGAGGTGTGTTAATAATGTGCTTTGCCCTCAACACTTCCTTTTCCCTTTGTACAGACAGGTGGTACCAAGCCACCCAATATCCTGGGCTCCCTGAGATCTCCTCCCATAGCATGACTACATCCACACATGCTTTAACTCTAGGTCACAGAAACAAGACTCAACTCCTTACTGTCACGTGGCAATATCATTCTTTCTCATGTTAGGTGTACTGTTTGCCCAGGCAGGTGATGTGTTGCACCAAAGGCAGATCAATACACCAGGAGAACTGCTCCATTGCAAGTCTTTTGGACGCTTCATATGCTGAGATGTACATCGCTGCCCTTTCTCCAGAAACTTGAGATGAAACAGTTCCAGCTTGTATCAGCTGCAGCTAAAGCCTTCGTTTACAGCTATCAAATAACATTTCTTGCAGACCTTTGATTTTTGCCTCCCCATTTCTTATTGTGGCTTCATCTGCCTCCAGAGGAAATTTGTTCGTGTTTGTTGAAATACCTTCTAACTGGACTGCCTCCAAACATCAACTCTAAGCTTGATTAATTATCAAGGAGATCATCACAATTCATAAGTAGTCGTGTGCTAATTACATGTACCCTATGAGTATTTTCCTCTCACTTATCTTGAGTGCTCATTTTGCAGATTAATAACGAACATGACAACTGCAAGTGAAACCAGTACTACAAACTGTGAAATAAAGGCACAGGGGGATTGGGTTCTTAATTAAAACTGCTATTTGCTTGGCATTACAAATGCTGCTACCCACCCTGCTTCCTGGAAAGCCTATTTATTAAAAACCTATTATTCCCAGGAGACAGATAAAAGACACCACAGCAGGTTGGTAACACCAAAAGAATCACTTAGCATTGAAAACAATTTCATACCCGCAGTGAATTAAAGAGTCTATGAAAAATGTCAGCCTGGCAGACCTGAAGAGCAAAACTCTCTCATGCAGGCAAGTACAAATAAGCTTTTCTTCTCAATCTGAGCTGGAGAACTCAAGTCTGTTGTTTCCTTTCCTCAGTCATGTTCAGCCTAGATTCTATTACTGTAAGTGCCTGCAAGCCTCACAAATAAAGTTGGTCATGAGTGGTTATCAGTCAGAAGTAACTGGTTTGGTCACTGCCAACTTCATGGGCAACATAATCATCTGCAGTTTGGAAGGGAAAAATGGTTTATTTTTATTTTTAAAGACCACCTCATTCTTCCTCACAATCTAAAAAACAGTTACTTGGGGACTTAAGACAAGGAAAGATGTGGGTAGCAATACGTGCTGTGACATCTCTAGACTTTAAACTACAAGCCAGCACTGCTGCAGGCAGTACTTCAGAGGAAATACATCTTTTGGGCATCAGCATTCTCCTGGCTGCTTACAGTTAACTTTGTGATGTATTTCTTCTGGGTGGATGTAGGTGTGCAAAGGAAATTAGCTCTGGGAGCGATAATTTCATGCCAGAAATGCTCCTCTTGATTCCACTACTTCTAACTTCCTTCCAATACTTCTTTTCTGATCATCATCTGCTTCACTCCTTGTAGTAGCTTAGCTAAGCTTCTGTTGAATGTGTTAGTTTCAGTAAGGTTTCATTTGCTCCTCTAAACCCCCTACATGTAAATTTCAATAGAGCTGTACCTGTGTGTGATGTGTGTCCTTCTCCCTTTCTCACCAATCTTAGGGCTGAAATTAAAAATTCATTTCCAACAAGAAAGAAATTCTCTTACTCCTAACCCTAGCATTTCAGAAATAATAAGAATGAAGATGGCCTCTTCCAGAATAACTCTAAAAGAGCTTTTTTTTTTTTCTTTGAATAAAAAAAAGCTTTTTCTCATACCCCAAAAAAGCTAATTTCAACCTCTGTAATTTCTCGCTCCGGAGTTCATGACTCTCTGACTCAGGTGCCTTGTTCCATTGCTCCCATGGTCTACATCACAATAGCACAACATAGTAATTAGGAGTAGTTTAAAAGTCACAGAAATGGTCTGTTGAAACAGTAGTTTTGCTCATCAAAGTGACTTTCTTTTGGTTAGTCAAAACATCTTGGCGGCAGTGACAAAGTGGCTGGTCATAAACTGCATCACCTTACTAAATTAATACAAACCACATTTATCTTCTGTTATAAAAGACAGATCATTCCTATATCTTACTGCCCAAATATAGTGATTCTGGTTCATTTACCTACTTCCCTTCTGAACACTGACTCTTCTTTAATACAATAAAAATTGCTAAAATTAGCCAGGTTGGAAAAGACCTTCTAGATCATCAGATCCAACTAATCACCCAACACCTTCTAATCAACTAAACCATGGCACTAAGTGCCTCATCCAGTCTCCTTTTAAACATTTCCAGGATTGGTGACTCCACCACTTCGCCCACCAGCCCATTTCAATGCAAATCACTTTTTCTGTGTAGAATTTCTTCCTAAGATGCAGCCTAAACCTGCCCTGGTGCTGTTTGAGGCTGTGTCCTCTCTTTCTGTCACTGCTTGCCTGGGAGAAGAGACCAAAATGAAAGCCTTTTCACAGAACATTTTGATTCATGCTACCAGCTGGGCATTAATCAGATGAACCAAACCAAACTTCTCTTTCTCTGCTAGACCTTTCAATACTAAACAACCCTTCTACGAGTGGCTGATTGACTTGTGGACCCATCCTTGCCATAATGTCTCTCTGTACTCCTGCTTTCTCCAAGTGTAACCGTAACCTGCTTTCCAATTCTGCCAAGTGTAACTGTAACCTGCTTTCCAGTTCTGCCAAGCCTAACTGCAACCAGTTAACACTGCTGTCAAATGTCTCTCTTTTCCAATTGGCTCCAATGTGCTAGTTTGAAGCTAGCCAGAATATTTTGGTGAGAAGGATTAAACACAGGTTGTGAAAGAGAAACAATGGTGATGTCTACTTCACTCGTAGGCTTGTCGAGATGTATAAGAACAAGAGTCAAAACATAGATAGGGGAGTTCAAGCACTGCCTGAGCCCTGGGCATTTTCTCCTTCACCTCACCCTCTCTCTCTCTGATTAATCCACTTGCTTCCTAACCCCCCTGGTCAACCCTCCATTTCTCCTTGGGGCACAAGGCAATGTCTAGGGTAAGGTAGAGGGGTGGGAGAAGGCGGAAGGGAGGTTGGGAGCCTCTTCTGGGGACTCAGGTTTCTGGGAGGTCTGTTGTGCTTCTGTATTACCTTTTACCTGGTATATTTCTGTATATAAATATATATACTGTAAATATCTGCTCATAAATAATAAGCTTCATTCAATTTCCAGAGCCAGCTGAGTCTAGTCTGGGCGATTGCCAAAGTGTGTGGGGGTGTAGGTAACACCCAAACCATCACAACCAATCTGACTAGAGAGTAGGCAGTGAGTTTGCTGACATTCATGCTTAAATCAGAGTGTTTTTTCTTGTCCTGTGCACTTGTTCTAATGACCTTGTTGACATATTTATAGGATTCATTTTTCCTGAGCGAGAGGCTGCTTTGTGTTTGCTCATGCAACAGATGTACTTTGTCCTCTAAAGAGACAGTATAGTCCCTATGCCTGGCTATTTTCAAAGTATATAGGTTTCACTGGTCATCTAAAAATAATTTTATAATGTTCACATGTAGTATACATAGAACCATCCTTTGACCAAGTATGGTAACTTGGAGGGGTCCTTAACAGGTCTTTGACTTCTTCTACAGCAGCAACAATGGTTTAAAAATACACAGCAAAGCCATAAACAGATCCTCTGCTTCCTGTTTGCAAAACACCACGAGCAGAAATGAATGCTTTTGTGCAAGTAGAGGCTGGACCAAGGATAAACTCAGACTTCTCCCAGCTGTGATGGTTTTTTACTTCCCTAAAGGAGCCTGGTTAACCATAACCCCTGTACAGCAAGGGAGCTAAATACTTTGAGAGATAACTGATGTTGGAATGTAAAACAAAAATTCTGATCCTCAGAAACATTGGTGAAAAAGCTTTCTTTTCAATAAGCATAACCAAAGCATCTTGTTATCAAGGTTTCAGGTCAGGATTTTTCTCTAAAGGCAAGCCCAAAATATCTAGGCCACCTGATTCACAAAGCTTTTAGGTTTCTTCGTGTTTATTGATTTGAGCTCAGAGTGCCTGGACTACTCAGACCCAAACCAATCCTCACACAAGAGTCCAGCCACATTTTGGTTACCCAGGCTTCCTCAAAAAGAGTACACTAACCTGGCAAAGACTGCAAGGCACAAACTCTATAACATTCAGACAACTGACTGTGTAGGCTTGGGCAAGTGTTTTCATTTTTGATTAATTGAGCTTTTTTTTTGAACAAAAGCCAGAATATAAAAGGTTTTCAAGGAGCAAGGACTTATGAAACCCTTTTCCATCATAATTTAAAAGAATGCCACAAGCAGCAGAATTAAGAGGGTGTGCTTCTTTTTTATTTGCACCTCACAAATTTTTAGCAAGGGGTGAGTGGGTGCTTGAAGTCTCCTTCATAAGCCAGGTGGAGGTTGGGCTCTTCTCCCAGCCAACCAGCAATAGAACAAGGGGACACAGTCTCAAGCTGTGCCAGAGGAAGGTATAGATTGGATGTGAGAAGTTCTTGACAGAGAGAGTGATTTGCCATTGGAATGAGCTGCCCAGGGAGGTGGTGGAGGCACCGTCCCTGGAGGTGTTCAAGGAAAGACTGGATGAGACATTTCGTGCCATGGTCTAGATGACTGGATAGGGCTGGGGGATAGGTTGGACTGGATGACGTTGGAGGTATCTTCCAACCTGGTTGATTCTATGATTCACCTTTTGTTCTTTCCACAAATCCAGTAGGAGCATGATATATATTTGAGATAAGTGCATTTCTTCCAACCCAGTAGACATCAACTGCATAATTACAGAACTAATGAGAAAAGATGGTCAGATTGGTGTTCACAAACACACAAAGCATATCACCACATCAACAATCTTTTGCTTACAAAAGCTATGATAGAGGCATTTACCCACAGAGGAAGCTCTGATGTTTTGGCTATACAACTGTACATTTAAACTGATGCGCTACATCAATTTAAAGGAAAGCATCAGGTTAATCACAGAACCTCAGAAGTTGGAAGGGACCTCCAGAGAGACCATCAAGTCTCCAAATCCCCCCTGCCAATGCAGGATTCTCTAGGGTAGTTCACACAGGAATGCATCCAGGTGGGTTTGGAAAGTCTCCAGAAAAGGAGACTCCATCAACCTCTCTGGGCAGCCTGTTCCAGTGCTCTGTCAACCCTCACTGTAAAGAAATTTCTCATATTGAGTTTGTAGCTGTTGCTCCTTATCTTATTGCTGCTGACCACCAAAAAGAGATTGGCCCTATCCACTTAACATCCACTCATCAGATAACTGTATACATTGATGAGATGTCCTCTCATTCTTCTCTTTTCTGTACTAAACAGGCCCGGGTTTCTCAGTCTCTCTTGACAGGGGAGATGCTCAAGTCCCCCAGTCATCCTTATCACTCTCTGCTGGACTCTTGTCAGCAAGTCCCTGTTTCTCTTGAGCTGGAGAGCCCAAAATTTGACACAGAATTCCAGGTGTGGTCTCACTAGGGCAGAGTAGAGGGGGAGAAACTGTATTGCATAAAGCAGAATTAAAAGCAAGCTAACAGAAATTGTGGTCACCTAGGGTTTTAAGGAATAATCCTGAAGACCTCAATGTAGTTGCTTGGTTTTGAAAGTGGTCAGAGCCTACTTCTCTGATTAATGGAACTGCAATCTTTGCTTTGAGAACATCTCAAGAAGTATTTCCACATGACAGACTGTGGCTGCCAATGGGATATTTTTGGTGCAGTGTTTGAGTGCATTGCAAGTCTCCTTGCACTCCTCCAGATGAGAATGAGTCATTACCCATAGACTAGATCTATGCAAAAATGTAACTTGTTTTTCTGCTCATGCAACACTGTAAAGCAAAACAGAGTTTCCTGAGATGTATTTGTTGTTGAAGCTCATTCTTCACTGAAGCTATTTTTTTAATTTAATTTTTCTGTTGCTTCCATACCATGTGCACGTGGTTCTGACCCAGACATTAATATGATTTAATACATTAATAAGCTCCACTTGTGTAATACATACAGAGCTAGGATTTCTGGGGAAGCATTGCACCCCACAAACTTTGGAAGCCCTGATGGTGTGGCATGTGTCTTGCACGCATTTTAAAGCGTTTCTTTAGCTTCCCATCCTAGTTAGGTCAACACTTCCAGTAGTGTCAGCTTAGGTCACTATCAGCTATCTCTACTCCAACTTTCTTTGTCATGATTTGCCCAGCATGTACAATAGCAGTGTCCCAATACCATGGTTGTACCTGACTGTAATACAAATAATAAACACATCTTTGTTGTTCCTTTCTGCAAGCTGTGGCTGACATTGCCTTAAATATTCAGTATTACTCTCAAACAAACTGAAAGAGCTTTCAGAGTCTTGTCATTTGGTTGTGATCAAACACTGGTTGTACTCAGCCCTGGTCAGGCCACACCTTGAGTACTGTGTTCAGTTCTGGGCCCCTCAACTCAAGAGAGATGTTGAGGTGCTGGAACGTGTCCAGAGAAGGGCAGCAAGGCTGGTGAGGGGCCTGGAGCACAAACCCTATGAGGAGAGACTGAGGGAGCTGAGGTTGTTTAGCCTGGAGAAGAGGAGGCTCAAGGCTGACCTCGTTGCTGTCTACAACTACCTGAAGGGAGGTTGTAGCCAGGTGGGGGTTGGTCTCTTCTGCCAGGCAACCAGCAACAGAACAAGAGGACACAGTCTCAAGTTGTGCTGGGGGAAGTACAGGCCTGATGTCAGGAAGAAGTTCTTCCCAGAGAGAGTGATTGGCATTGGAATGGGCTGCCCAGGGAGGTGGTGGAGTCACTGTCCTGAAGGTGTTGAAGAACAGACTGTATGAGGCACTTAGTGCCATGGTCTAGTTGATTGGACAGGGTTGGGTGCTAGGTTGAACTGGGTGATGTTGAAGGTCTCTTCCAACCTGTTGATTCTATGATTCTATGAAAGAGGTTCTGCCTGCATGACAATATGAAAGGCTATTGTAAGGCACAGCACAAAACAGGGAGCGATGTTTAGTGGTTTCAGCTCACCATGCAAATTCTCCAACAACATTTCAGGCTTTCTGCAGCAGCAGTTTCCATAAGTGAAGATGTTTTCATAAATGAAGATGAACTCACACAATAATATGAATGGGTTTTGATTTTTGTGGTAGGATGGATGACCTAGCATTGCAAAGCAGCTCTTAAGAGAAAACTTCTATAGTGGGCACTTTGTGATCTTTATTGAAGTTTAAGTATGTGTTTTTCTGACATTATGGCAGCTTTAATACACACACAGTCCTTTGAAAAAAGCAAACTCCAGTTAGATTTTCACACAGGTCAGAACTGAGTAGTTTAGATTTCATGCAATCCAAAAGAGCCATGGTCCTCCTTATTCTTGCTTATGTTATCATGAACCATGTTGTGATTATTAAACACAAAAAATGGTTTAGATAAAGGAAAAGTATTGCAAGAAAATGTTGTATGCAGACTGCATTATTCAGCTGGGGTAAAGGGGAAAAAGAGCAGCCAGGAAGAGCACCTGTTTGGAAAAATACTGAGTGATTCCTGAAGTGTTGCTTTACCCAGGAAAACAGCTTGTTTAGAAACACTGAATCACAAAGCCCATGGAGCACAGAAAATTTGAAGACAGCATGGAAGAAAGGTCCATTCAGAGGCAAATGACAGTAATCTGATGATTATGTAGGGGTGGTTGAGCATCTCCCCTATGGAGAGAGACTGAGACACCTGGGGCTGTTTAGTCTGGAGAAGAGAAGACTGAGAGGAGAGCTCATCAATGTGTACAAATATCTAAGGGGTGAGTTTCAAGTGGATGAAGCCAATCTCTTTTTGGGGGTCAGCAGTGATAAGATAAGGAGCAACATCTACAAACTGGAACGTAGAAGGTTTCACCTCAACATGGTGAGAAACTTCTTTACAGAGAGGGTTGACAGAGCCCTGGAACAGGCTGCCCAGACAGGTTGGTGGAATTTCCTTCTCTGGAGACTTTCCAAACCCACCTGGATGCATTCCTGTGCAAACTATCCTAGAGTATCCTGCCTTGGCAGGGAGGATTTGGAGACTCAATGGTCTCTTTGGAGGTTCCTTCCAGTCTCTAAAGTTCTGTAAAAAGCTGTTGATGAGGCCTTTTAAAGGCAGCTGGATGTAGCTTCAAGATCAAGTGCTCTGGTGCTCATGGCTGACTTCAGTCACTCTGATATTAGTTGGAAGACCACATAGCCATGCATAAACAGTCCAAAGTGTTCCCTCAGTGTGTTAAGAACAATTTTCTCCTGCAGGTAGTTGAAGGACCAACGAGAAGAAGTGCGATGCTGGACCTCGTATTAAGAAACAGCGAAGGATTGGCTGGGGGTAATTTTGGCTGTAGTGACCTCAACATCTTAGAGTTTAATACCAACAGACAAATAAATAGGGTGATAAGTTAAATTTCAACCCTGGATTTCAAGAGGGCTAACTTTGCCCTCTTTAAAACTCTACTTAGAAGTATCCAGTGAGCTAGGGCTCTAGGAGAAAGGAGTGCCCAAGAGAGCTGGTTAATATTCAAACTTTACCTACCCCAAGCTCAAAAAACTGTATTCCCTTAGAGAAATCAAATAAGGGAGGTAGAAGACCTGCATGGATAAGCAAGGAGCTCTTGGGAAAAATATGTCAAAAAGAAAGAGGAGGTTTACAATAGGTAGAAAAAAAGGTCTGGTCAATTGGGAGGATTACAGAAATATTGCCAGCACATGCAGAGGTGCAATAAGTCAGGCCAAGGCCCTCCTGGAACTGTGATTAATTATTCTTGTAGATATACACATTTTAAAGGGGGCAGAATTGACCCCTCCACCATCCTCACTGAGCACTGGCACAAGCTTCCCAAAGAGCTTGTGGGGTGTCCTTCCCTGGAGGCATTTGGTATCTGTCTGGATGCATTCTTGTGCAACCTAAGCTAGGTTCTATGGTGCTGCTCTGGCAGGGGGGTTGGACTCGATGATCTATGAAGGTTCCTTCTGACCCCTAACATCCTGTGACTATATTCTGTGACTCTATTCTGTAGAGATGCTCTCCAGTATCTTCCCTGATCTGTGTTTGAAGTGTTTTCCAAAACAAACAAATGTGTGTAAGGACTTAAGCAGTTAGAGCATTTCATCCTTGGCCTTTATTGGCAACCTGAAGCTTAGGAGCTTGTATTTTAGTTGTTTGCAAGCCTTCCAAAAGTGAAACTTCTATAGAATAACCTATTTGATGAGATTTATGACATTAATTTTTTTCTGTGCTGAGTGTTAAGTGCACTAGCAGAAGGGTTGGACTTGATGATCTATGGAGGTGTCCCTTCCAACTCCTAACATCCTGTTATCTTTACAGAGCAGGGAAGAGAAAAGAAAGGAAGTTTGTGATGATCAGTTCTACTCATCTTTCTTTCCATTACTGACTGTGAATACTTCCAAAACATGGAAAGAAAGCTAGTGAGGTTTTTGTAAGATGGTGGAAGGAAAGATGGGATGTGGGAAGAGCTTCCATGCTTTGGCTGCAACATCATTTTCTTGAGGCAGAGAGGTAATAAAAACCCAGGGCTAATATACTGACCTTTGTATTTTGCTTCAGTGATGTGCTCTTCAGGGCCATTAATTTGACAATGTTTTAGTTCCTGCTTCTGATTGAAGGTTTTAGCTAGGATGGTATCACAGGTCTTTGACAGTTCAAAATATAGAGCATCTCAGAAAGAGGAAGGAAAGATTCTGCATATTATTAAGCAGCTTTTGCAGGCAGGGTAAAAGAAAAGCATGAAGAGATTGCAGAGATTGCAAGTGCTGGTAAAGGTGTTTACACCAAGTTTCTGGGCTTCCCTTTAAATTCATCTCCTGGCCTACCAGCACTTGGCATCATTTTTGAGCAGCATGAATCCAAGAGAAGGAAAGGAATGTGAATGAGCCCATTAGCCCACATCTCATAGATCTTATGCTTTTGGGACTTCAGAAATTGACAGCATATGTTGGTAAAGTGCCTGAGAGATCAGCCAGGACAAAAAGTTCCCGTTAGAAAACAGCTTGCTTATCTGGCTTTCATTTGCTACAGCTGGGTTGCCTGCATATAGGGCTAGAAGTGAACATAAAACTCTCTTCACTGTCCCATGCAATTCCAGCCAGACGTGCATGCCATCCTTCAAACAGTGAGTGGCATGTAGCACTGCTGAGTAATAGAACAGCTCTTTCCCCCTTTGGATGCACAGCAAGAGGAAATGTGTTCTAAACTCATCTCATTTAGTTTGGGGAATTGCTCAGATTTCTTGCCAGCTCAAAGTTGTTTGGCAGGCATGCATCAGCTTCTAGCCTCTTTCAAAAACAACCTTATGCAGCTCATCAGAGTAGGCTATTAAATAAGACAAGTCAACACGTAAATGAGGATGGATTGGCTGCGGATGCTTGTTCAGTCTGTGCTGCCAGCACTCACTATGTGTCATCCACACAAGGGTCACAGCTCATTGCCAGAAAAGGGAACAATGCCTCAGAAGGGTCACTGCACAGAGTACAGTGAAGTATACCTGACGGGTGACATCGCTTACTGACCACCTTGTAGAGAGAAATGCAAGCAGACTCCTGCCTTGTAATGTGCCTATGCCACACACAGGTGACCCAGCGTCCTGTAACTATATGCTCCATAACAAAGCCTTTCTTTGGGGAAAAAGCACTAAATGTTGAGAAAGCCAACAAACACAGAGTCTTGGAGTAGCAGCTCCACTGCTGCCTCACTGCTCCAAAAGGCTGCAGAGCTTGGATATGCAGCTTGGTCCACAGGAGTCTAGCAATGTCAACTTCAGGAGTTGATGCTGCCCAGCCCACATGGGTCTAAACCAGCAGCATTTCCCATGCCAGAAAAACCCTGTAACCAGCTTGAGCCCCATGCAATTCAAGCATCTGGCTTTTCCATTTGGCTCGAGAGGCATAGCTCACACACAACTATTTCAGAGCGGCCAGGCAGAGAGTGACCTGGGGGTACTGGTTGACAGCCGACTGAACATGAGCCAGCAGTGTGCCCAGGTGGCCAGGAAGGCCAGTGGCATCCTGGCCTTTATCAGGAAGAGTGTGGCCAGCAGGACCAGGGAAGTTCTTCTGCCCCTGTGCTCAATGAGGTTGGACTCAATGATCTTGAAGGTCTATCATGTAACACCTTCTAATTAACTAAACCACATCACTAAGTGCCTCATCCAGTCTCCTCTAAAACATGTCCAGGGATGGGGACTCTACCACCTCCCCAGTTAGTACAAGGGCAAAAAGACTTCTCTGGTCCTGCTGGCCACACTCTTCCTGATAAAGGCCAGGATACCATTGACCTGCTTGGCCACCTGGGCACACTGCTGGCTCATGTTCAGTTGGTTGTCAACCAGTACCTCCAGGTCTCTCTGTACCTGGCTTCTCTCCAGCCACTCTATCCCCAGCCTGTAGCACTGCATTGGGTTGTTGTGACCAAAATGTAGAACCTGGCACTTGGACTTGTTAAAATTCATATCACTGTACTGTGCTGATCTATCCAGCCTGTCCAGGTCCCTCTGAAGAACCCTCCTACCCTCTATATCTCAGTAATTCTTGGTAGTTAGAACAACTCAAATATCTAGGATTAGGCAGCAAGATGTAAACTCCTCAGTTCAGAAGGTAGCCCAAGAACTTGCATTCAGGGCTCTGCTAACAGCTGAGGCTTGGTGATTGTCTTGGCCAAAGTGGGCTCCCCTTTAATAAGACTGAATTAATCTATAATCTAATAAAGCCACATGCAGGCTAGTGGGACATTCCAGAAATCAGACCGTTGGCATATCAGTTAGAACACATCAAATTACTCGAAGCTTAGTTTGTGTAATATTGTGTAGTAGTTTAAGGCTTATTGGGAAAATTCCAGTAAGAGAAACTGGCACTTTCCTGAAAGTTCTGTGCAGAATGTAAATAAATTAGAGTGTTGGATGTAAAAGAATAATAAACTCTATACCATTGGTTTGTTAAGAAGGATAAAAAGAGCAACGTGTAAACAATTTCACACTCTTGGCTCTTGGACTCTGGCTCTGTCATAGTTTCTTAGCCTCTCTGACTCCTCCACACCGTGTACTAACCATTTGCTGATAAGATCATAGAATCATAGAATCAACCAGGTTGGAAGAGACCTCCAAGATCATCCAGTCCAACCTAGCACCCAGCCCTATCCAATCAACTAGACCATGGCACTTGCTGGTTTTCTATATGGGAGGAGGGCAGGGGCAGGCGGCATTGGCCTCTTCTGGGTTGTTTTGTCCCAAGGAGAGGGAGGATTTGATTTCTGTGTTATTTCTGAATTGTACATAATTGTGCATACATGTAAATATATTTTGTATATATGCTTGTTAATTTAGCTTGCTCTAAAATATAGCTTTATCTTACTTCCAAACCTTCTGAGCTAGTCTGGTGGCTTCAGTTTTACTTAGAGGGTAGTTTCTCAACCCACCATAAATTGATAGAAAAAAAAAAAAAAAACAGCTCACCCACCTAATCAATTTTATGCTGCAATGAATCTTCCTAAGCTATGAATACTGGAAGTAAGATAGAATCATAGAATCAACAGGTTGGAAGAGACCTCCAACATCATCCAGTCCAACCTAGCACCCAGCCCTAGCCAGTCATCTAGACCATGGCACTAAGTGCCTCATCCAGTTTTTCCTTGAACACTTCCAGGGACGGTGCCTCCACCACCTCCCTGGGCAGCCCATTCCAATGCCAATCACTCTCTCTGGCAACAACTTCCTCCTAACATCCAGCCTATACCTACCCTGGCACAACTTGAGACTGTGCCCCTTCTTCTCTTGCTGGTTGGCTGGGAGAAGAGCTCAACCCCCACCTGGCTACAGCCTCCTTTCAGGTAGTTGTAGACAGCAATGGGGTTACCCCTGAGACTCTTCTTCTCCAGGCTAAACAACCCCAGCTCCAAAGCTAAATTTATAAATATGTATATAGAATATATTTACAAGTATTTACAATTATATAAAAATCAGAAATTATACAGAAACCCTCCTGGACAAAGAACACTGCCCAAAAAAGGCTCAAAGCTACCCTCTCCTCTCTTTCTAACTCACTCTACCTCCCCAGATGTGCAAACAAAAACAAACAGCAAAACTTACATTGCTGTGTGCTAGTGGAGAGATTATAGCAGAGCAAAGAGGAAGCAAATAGAATCAGCATCACGGAACAGAGTGGGACAAGGAGGTCAAACTGTTGGAGTGAGTCCAGAGGAAGGCCATGAAGATGATCAGAAAGCTGCAGCACCTCTGCTATGAGGACAGGCCATGAGAGTTGGGGCTCTTCTGCCTAGAGAAGAAAAGGCTTAGAGAAGAACTTGTAGTGGCATTCCAGTATCTGAAGGAGGCTGACAGGAGAGCTTGGGAGGGACTATTTACAAGGTCTTGTAATGACAGGATGAAGAGTAATGGGTTTAAACTGGCAGAGGAGAGATTTAAACCAGATGTTAGGAAGAAGCTCTTTACAGTGAGGGTTGTGAAAGACTGGCATAAGTCGCCCAGGGAGGCTGTGGCTGCTCCCTCCCTGGAGGTGTTCAAAGCTAGGTTAGATGAAGCCTTGAGTGACCTGTTCTAGTGGGAGGTTGGAACTAGATATCTTTGAGGTCCCTTCCAACTGAAAACATTCTACGTTGTCTACTTTATGGCTTTTTCCCCCCTCTCAGTAAGCCAAAGAATGATATAGGCTTCATCATTATTTTCTTTTCACAACCAATGATCTAATTTCTCTCATTACAATATTCCAGTTAGCCTCAAACCAGCAGATGGACATATCTGCTGAATGCTTTGCTTCATCTCTGATTATATTGTAATAGCAATTTCCTATCAGCCATGTTGTGCACCTTTGTCATGCCTGAGGCATCTGGTTTCAGAAACATGGTCTAAGTGCTTGGATGACGTGGGCAAAACACTGTTTTCAAAGGGAATAAAACAAAGTCTCAGCAGTAAAAAGTGAACAAGAAATGAGTACACTTAGGCTATATTGTTATTGCTTGTATAATTTGCATTGAAAATGTGAAATATTAAATAAAATTAAAGAGAGAAAGAAAAAAAAGCAGTTGCCAGGCAGAGGATTGATTGCATGCTTGTTCTTAATACCCTGTGAATCACAATGCATATATTAGTGTTCAGGAATTGAAGCTCTCTTAATACCCTGTTGGGATTACCTGGATTGGAGGCAGAGCAATGTGTGTCTGTCTATGTGCAGCTTTAAAGAATTTCCTAAACACATCAGGGAATATTTTTTCTCATTCTGTGTCTGTCAGGTGGAAAATACATATACCCTCATCTCACATCTTATGACAAAGATACTGTTTTTACCAAATTATAGCTCTGGGTTATCAATTGTCTTTCTAAATTAAAGGAAAGAAAAGAAAAGAAAGCTTATTTGAAGTATTCCAAAGCAATTACTTGCAAAGCTGTTAAATAAACTTGACAGTGTGATTTAAATTCTGTTGTGAGTTTTTTTTCCTTTCTCCATAGCCTCTCAAAAAATACATTTTCATAACTATTTTCAATTTAGTGGGAAAATAGAAAATAAGCAAACAAACAATATGCAGTTAGACAGGTATCAGAACAAACACCTGGCAAACAAAGGAATGAAAGCTAAGGAAGAACACTCAGGCGTAGACTGCCCTGGATTTGCCTGGAATAGAGTTAATTTTCTTCCTACTAGCTGGTGCAGTGCCATGTTTTGGGTTTAGCAAGAGAACAATGTTGATAACACAGTGATATTGTAATTGTTGCTAAGTAGCACTTATCCCAAGTGAGGGATTTTTCCATTCCGTACCTGGAGTACTGTATACATTTCTGGAGCCTCCAACACAAGAAGGACATGGAACAGAGCGAGTCCAGAGGAAGCAGCAAAGATGATCAGAGGGCTGGAGCAGCTCTGCTATGGGGACAGGCTACAAGAGTTGGAGCTCTTCAGTCTGGAGAAGGCTTTGAGGAGACCTTGTAGTAACCTGCCAGTACCTGAAGCGGGCCTACAGGAAGGCTGGGGAGGGACTATTTACAAGGTCTTACAATGACAGGATGAGGAATAATGAGTTTAAGATGGCAGAGGGGAGATTTAAACTGGACGTTGGGAAGACGTTCTTTACAATGAGAGTGGTGAGACACTGGCACAGGTTGCCCAGGGAAGTTGTGGCTGCTCCCTCCCTGGTTGTGTTCAAGGCCAGGCTCGATGAGACCCTGAGTGACCTGTTCTAGTGGGAGATGTCCCTGCCTATGACAGGGGGTTGGAACTAGGTGACCTTTGGAGGTCCCTGCCAACCAAAACCCTTCGATGTTTCCCCATGCTCTGACAGTGAGCAGGTGCACAAGAGGCTGAGAGGGAGCAGGATCAGGACAGCTGATCTGAACTAGCCAAAGGGATATTCCTTATCATATGACACCATGTTCAGTGTATAAACTGGGGGAGTGGGCCAGGAAAGGCTCAGGCATCTGTCAGTCAGTGGTGAGCAACTGCATTGTGCATCACCTGCCTTGGAGCTTATTTCCCTCTCTCTTTAACAAAAAGTATATTCCTTTTGATTACTATTATGATAATATTTTGTTATTCTATTTGATTTTAGCTATGAAACTTTTCTTATCTCAAGCCATGAGTTTGAACTCTTTTTCCCATTTCTGAGAACAGTGCTTAACTGTTTGGGGTTAAAGCATGATGTAGACACAAGTTTGTGAAGAGAAACAGGAGGAAGTGACCTTGTTTTGTCAGAATACGTTTCAAGAAAGTTGCAGGGTGCCTGGAAGGCACAAGAGTGTGTCTGAACACTGAGTATGAGATCTGAGGAAGAAAGAGGATGTGGATGCAAACGCATATGATATTCATAACTCCTGAGTTAAAGAGAGAGTGGTTTGTGGGTGAAAATAGCAGCAGAGTGATAAAATAAAAGGCATGGGAACTAAAAAGGGATATGTTGAAAATCCTGCATTTCGAAATGTCACAAAGTCAAGGAGATTGTTCAAGGTCCACATATTTGAGAAGGTGTTTTACAGAGAGATGAAAATTACAGGCTGTTGGTATCCAGAAACAGAGATATCAGGGCAGAAGAATCCAGGGTGCAAGAGATGGACAAATAGAACTGAGGTAACAGGACTATGAGGAGGATTAGGGGACAGGAGGGCATGGCTTATGAGGAGAGGCTGAGGGACTTGGGGCTTTTTAGTCTGAAGAAAAGAAGACTTAGAGGGGATTTGATAAATGTTTATAAGTATCTGAAGGCTGGCCAGGAGGGGGGGACAGGCTCTGCTCACTTGTTGTCTGGGATAGGACAAGGAGCAATGGGTGTAAGTTGCAGCAAAAGAGGTTCCACCTCAACACAAGGGGGAACTTCTTTACTGTAAGGGTCCCAGAGCACTGGAACAGGCTTTCCAGAGAGGTCATGGAGTCTCCTTCTCTGGAGACTTTCAAAGTCTGTCTGGATGTGTTCCTCTGTGATTTGTGTTAGATAGTATTGTCCTGCTCTGGGGGGGGCTTGGATTCGATGATCTTCTTGGGTCCCTTCCAACCCCTAATATCCTGTGAGCAGACTAAGAGAAAGCACAGGAATATTCTGAGGAGCCATAACAGAGAAGGAAGTATGAACTACAGACACAAAGGGAATTATAGACTACAGATAGGGATATAGATTTGTTTTGACAGCAGAAGAAATTAAACCTGCAGAATCATGAACTCATTGTCAGAGAGGAATCTGAAAGCATGTCTCCAGTGTTAGAAATCAAATGAGATGGGAACAAGGATAAGGAAACGTAGAAACTTGCAATTGTTCTTTGTGCTGAGACAACTGCTGGAATTTATCAAGGTTGCCTATGATAAACTGTGGTCCTAAGGGGATGGGCCTGGTGTTTTCCTGGTCCCTAAAGAAGGTACAAAAAGACCATGAACATTAACATGGAGCTTTAGACTTTGTATTCTGAAGTCTTTATTTAAGATGCCTGACCAGAGAAAAGATTCAAAAGACTCCACTAGTCCAAGGGAAGCTGGCAAATTTAATGTTTCCACTCAATTCCTCTGGAGTGTTTCAGGACCTTCTTTACAGCTTACAGAAAAGAAACTAAAGAATGTAGTGACAGAAGGGCATCAGCATCTAGAAAAACAGATATGAAAGGAACAAAGTAATAGCATGGAGAAAAGCAGTTATGTTTTCTTTTTAATGAAAGACTTAACCTGACCGAGAAATGAAATGAGTTAAGATAAATAAATGTAAGACTCTTATTGCAAAGAAACTGGACATCAAAATACAAGGAACAAGGCTGATTGATAGAGGAAATGAAAACGGTTACACAGAGTAAACAGAACAAGTTTGGGAAACAGTGACTTGAACAGAGTTCCTGAAGGACACTCAGTGTTCAAAAGGGATAGAAACAAACATGAAGTCATCCCAGAGTTTGAAAAGTGGAAGTCACAGAATTACAAGAGAAGATACAACTTGATAAAGATCTCTGGAAGTCATTAGTTCAATCTTGTGCTCAAAGCAGAGCTAACTTCAAAGGTGGTTCAAGCTTTTTTCAGTTGAATTCTGAAAATTCTCAAGGATGGAGATTTCATCACCTCTTAAGAGACTCTCCTGGAGTTGTGTACACAGAGTTTTAGAGACATTTGTGGCCATATCTGTTTACAACTTGAAAGCCCATTTGGATGAAAGGGACCTGGGGGTACTGGTGGATAGTAGGCTGAAGATGAGCCAGCAGTGTGCCCAGGTGGCCAAGAGAGCCAGCAGCATCCTGGCTTGTATCAGTAACATTGTGGCCAGCAGGATGAGGGAGGTTATTCTTCCCCTGTACTCAACAGTGGTCAGACCACATATGTCTCCTTGAGTACTGTCTCCAGTTCTGGGGCCCTCTATTGAAGAGAGATGTTGAGGTGCTGGAGTGTGTCCAGAGAAGGACAACAAGGCTGGTGAAGGGCCTGGAACACAAACCCTATGAGGAGAGGCTGAGGGAGATGGGGGTGTTTAGCCTGAAGAAGAGAAGGCTCAGGAGTGACCTCATTGCTGTCTACAACTACCTGAAGGGACACTGTAGCCAGGTGGGGGTTGGTCTCTTCTCCCAGGCAACCAGCAACAGAACAAGGGGACACAGTCTCAAGTTGTGCCAGGGGAAGTACAGGCTGGATGTTAGGAGGAAGTTCTTCCCAGAGAGAGTGATTGGCATTGGAATGGGCTGCCCAGGAAGGTGGTGGAGTCACCGTGCCTGGAGGTGTTCAAGAAAAGCCTGGATGAGGCACTTAGTGCCATGGTCTAGTTGACTGGCTAGGGCTGGGTGCTAGGTTGGACTGGATGATCTTGGAGGTCTCTTCCAACCTGGTTGATTCTATGATTCTATGACAGATAACTATTACAAGGAAATGTCCCATTCTAAGTGCCATAAACTTTCCTCTTGGAACAAATATTAGCAGTTATATCAAAAGTTATTTTGATTTCTTCATCAAATATACAAGAACTCAATCAGAAGTGAGAGCATTTTAGATTTGACTTTCATTATTATACATAGCAGTACAAGAAGACCCTGGGCAAAATGGTCATAGATAGTGTGATTGAAGTTTGAAAATTTAATACAGATGAAAAAAAAAACAAACCTCTTTAGTAGATGTATTCTAGTGGGAAGAATTGTCACATACTCATCATGCTGGACAATTTGTATACGGCTGCCTCTTGAGAGCCCAGAGAGTCAATGAACAGCTACCAGTAGAACACAGAATCACAGATTTAACCAGCTTGAAAAAGATCTTTGAGATCATCCAGTACAACCTATCAACTAACTCTTCTAATTAACTAAACCATAGCACTAATTGCCTCATCCAGCCTCCTTTTAAACACCTTCAGGGACAGTGACTCCACCACCTCCTTGGGCAGCCCATTCCAATGTCAATCACTCTTTCTGTGAAGAACTTCTTCCTAACATCCAGCCTAAACCTGCCTTGGTGCAGCTTGAAGCTGTGTCCTCTTGTTCTGTCACTGGGAGCCTGGGAGAAGAGACCAACCCCCACCTGGCTGCAGCCTCCTTTCAGGTAGTTGTAGAGAGCGATAAAGTCTGCCCTGAGCCTTCTCTTCTCCAAGCTGAACACCCCCAGCTCCCTCAGCCTCTCGTCACAGGGCTGTGCTCCAGCCCCCTCACCAGCCTTGGTGCCCTTTTCTGGACATGTTCAAGCACCTCACTATTTTCTTAAATCGAGGAGCCCAGAACTGGGCATTCAAACACTTTGCATTCAAACATACGCAGAAGTAGAAAGTGAATTTATTACCTGGAGCAAGTGCAGAGGAGGACAACAAAGCTGATGAAGGGCCTAGAGAATAAATCATATGAGGAGCAACTGAAGGAGCTGGAGCTGGTTAGTCTGAAAAAGAGGAGGCTGAGAGGAGACCTCATTGCTGTCAACAGCTACCTGAAAGGATGTTGTGAAGAGCTTGGGGCTGATCTTTTCTTGCAGGCAAATAGTGATAGAACAAAAGGCAACAGCCTCAAGTTGTGACTGGATAAGTTTAGGTGAGATATTAGGAGACATTTTTTCCCCATCAAGAGTTGTCAGGTATTGGAATGGGCTGCCCAGAGAGGTGGTCGAGTCATCAACCTTGGATGTGGTCAAAAGTTGTTTGGATGTGGTGCTTGGGGATATGGTTTAGGGTAGGGTTCTTGGTTGGACTTGGTGATCCTGAGGGTCTTTTCCAACCTGAGTGTTTCTGTGATTCTGCAGTGATTTTTTTGTTGCTTGTAAATATTTGTGTGTGTGTGTGTACAGCATGCTTATTAAAAGCATTATTTTGTTAGCTGGCATTGCTGACAGGCTACCAAGCAATTTATTAACCTGAAAGGAGAATATTTTTGTAAATTACATTTGATGGATGTTGGCATCTCCCTACTGTTTCTGCAGAGTGACTCCAGAGATGACATTTTTATCTTGCAAATGGATGATGGGACTTACTGATCATAAAAAATAATCAGTCAAAGAGAAGATTCCATTTGCCACAGAAAAGAAGCCTCTTCCTTGTAATGTATTTGTCAGATAGAATGAAAGACTGGGGGTAAGAATGGAAGACAATGACAAGGCATGCAGCAGACCAGTGTGAACAGCAGCTGTTTTCACAGTTGAAAAAGAATACTGATAGGTCTTGATTCACTGTTTATGTGGAATTATTAACCTATGGTTCATTAAATGGAGAGTCTGCTGCACTCGATATGAAAAATATCAGATGTATGTAGATCCTCAGATCCCTTTTCTGAAAAGAAACAAAAATGTGCAAATGAAGGAAAATGAAGACATTAGGGGTGGAATAGCAGCTAAAATGGAGCAATACTAACCAAAGGCTCTAAGACTGTTTGACAGGTGATGCTCAGAAATTAGTTAGCCTTTGTCCTGGGTTTGGCTAGGGTAGGGTTAATGCCTTCCCTCCCACCTCTCCCTCCACTCTTGTACTCATACCCCCCAAAAATCTGGCTGGGAGACACATTAAATAAGGATTGGGAGGGAAGCAGTCAGGGCAAGATTGAGTATTTCAATAAATGAGCAAGCCATAGTGGTTTTGCTTTTTTCCCTCCCAATTTCCTTTTCCATCCCACTACTGGGTAGGGAGGTGATTCTAGGAGTGGCTTTGTAAGGCTCAGCTCCTGGCTGGGACTAAACCACCACACTCTCCAAAACTCCCTTCTTGTAGATACAGGAAGAAAATAGAGATCATCTAGTAAATTGGGTGGTAAGAGAAGGGAAATTCCCAGCTGAAACTCTGGGAGCGACACAGCTAGCAGTGAACCTTTCCCATGCCTGAGCCTTTTCCATTCAGTGCTAAGAGGTGACTGTGCTCAACCACGGGCCTGAGGAGCAGCTGAAACACCACGAAAGAGCTGTGACAGATGGCTAAGGGTGTGGTGAGCAAAAAATTCTGGGTTTTAGCCCGCAGAAACCATTCCCTGAAAGTTTGGAGCTTAAGCATTAGCTAAAATGAGTTTGGTTCCGAGGAGAAAAATCAGTCTCTGCTTGTTCTGCTGTGCTCACTAAGGCAGGAGTTTGTGTTTTATTTGACAAGACAGATGACTGCAGTAATATTTGATTCAAGACTAATTTCTCCTCCTGAAGCAAATTTAACTACTTTTCTGGCTGTAAAGGGGTAACAGGTTTTTTTTTTTGGGCATGTATATTCCTTATATAAAGGCTATAAAACATCTGTGTACCTGGGAAGAAAAATGACACATCTTTTATCATTAAGATTTTGTGATACAGCTTAGCACTATAGAACAGTCTGACTTAAATGCCTTTATTTTAATAAAAGTGGGGCTTTTTTGTTGTCTTTTTTTTTTCCCCTCCTGATTTTCTGATCAGAGAATAGAGAATTCTTTAAAGGCAGAATAAAGAACAGTGCAGCAGAAGCACAAGGACATTTTTAAGTAGGCAAGCTGAGAGTTAGAAAAGAGATTAAAAAGAAAATTTCCCTTCAATTAAATGGTTTACTTTCAGGCTAGCTCATGTTCAACAGGGACAATTGGAAAAAAGAGTGCACAAAGGCAAAGAACCACAGAAAGGACCTTCAGTTCTGGCACTGTCAAGATTTCTTTTCAGGCTTGATAAGAAAATCACAAGGTAAAGTTCAGTAAAACTTGGGACGCAACGCAGAAACTCAATGCTGTACAACAGATAAGCAGCAGAGGACTTCTGATGATGCTCTGTTTAAGCTTGAAGCGTTTTTAGATCTTGCCTCAACCTCACAAACATTTAACAGACTGCCACAGAGCAGGCCCTGTTCTTTGCATAGAGTTATTTGAAACCTATGATTCAAACACATGCAGTCTAAGAAAGTCATTAAAATCCAGCCTGGAGGGCTTTCCTCCCTATGTGGTATTGAAGACATGCCTGTTTTCATTAATGGTCATTAAAGAGGCTTGATATTAATGACTTACTTTTCACACTTAATTTCCTTTTCAGAATCATAAATTATCTATGATTTTGAGTTCTACACTTGCCTCATTTGGTTTCAAGTATTCTGCTCTCTGCAAGTAAAAAATGGACACGCTAAGGCAAAACAAAAACTAGTTGGGCTTTCTTAATGCCTTAATAGACTTCATCTTGCAATGTCTCTTTGCAGAGGAGAGCAGTAGAGCTTCCAGGACTTTAATAGTTTATAGTTTTATAGTTGTGCCTGACCTGAAGCCCAAATATCCACATGAGTCAGTAGATTAACGGTTTCTTGACACTAACCAAAGCCTACTAAGAAAAAAAAAAATTGGTAAGAAATACAACATGCAAAAGGAGACTTCATGTCCTGATTCAATTACTGGATTCTTAGTGAAGTCAATCCACTGAGGACCTCTTCCCTCCACACTTTTGATGGCAAGCAATGGGACCACAGGAAATGGTTTCGGGCTACACCAGGGGGGGTTCACGCTGGATGCCTCTTCACAGAGAAGGTTCTCAAACCCTGGAATGGTCTGCCCAGGGCAGTGGTGGAGCTGGCATCCCTGGGGGCATTCAAGCACCATTCAGACCTGGCACTTAATGGCATGGTTTAGTGTTGACCTTCGGTGCTGGGTTGAGGGTTGGTCTGGATGAGCTTGGAGGTCTCTTCCAGCTGGATGTTTTCTGTGGCTCTGTAATACAGGATTGTCTCCCTACCCTAAATCAATCTGAGAAATTTTGAAACATAATTTTTTGCTTAAGTTTTTTCCACTAGAGAACAGAAAGCACATTCATTTAATGTTGTCTTCTTATCCTATGGATGGCAGGCTTATGGGTCACAGTGAAAAATATGACTCCAACCAAATAATTTCTTCACTGTAAACCCAAGAGCCTGCACTGCACTCAGGGTAGTGGGACTCTGGTCTTCTAGATCCTCTGGATGATGTCACGGCAGAAAGCATATACACAAACTCTTAATCTGCAACAGTAGATCAGACCCCTAGCAGGAACATGACAAACACAGCACTGAGGGCACTCAGATGTTGGCATGTGTTCATGCATGCATTTTCAGAGCTAAGAAAAGGCAACCAGAAATGTTTGTGTTTTCTGAGGTTTTTGCAGTTTTCAGACTAGGAAAAAGAAAACAGAAAAAGTATCCAACAACAGGTTTGCTCTCACCAGCCTCACCTTTTCCCACATCATACTCATATCCTACCCGGATTTGTAGGCCAATGCTCTGCCTATTAGCACTCAGTTTGAGGATTTTGTGCAAAACTGGCAAAAAACACTACCTCTAGCCCTGCTTCTTGGGTGACAACTCAGAACCAGCTACTTGTAGCTCTGATGCTAGGTTTGCCTTGTAGGCTGCAGAGACTGGAAGGGCCAAGCAATAGCCCTCGCTGAGCAGACAAGTGCTTTGTGTAGATGCTCAGTGAGATAATTTTACTGAGTGCTTGCTGTTTGGTCAGAAAAGAGCCCAGGTCCTGCCGCTGGCTGGGCTCTTTGGAGAGCAGAATCTAACAGAATGTCTTTGCAACGCTTTTGAGAGGGCACAAAGTGATCTCACAGATTTTTGGAGACTGTTCTTTGCTGATTGCAAATGCCAGGGGTGGTATAATCATTCCTTCTTGCGTGTGTGAAGCCTGACTGTAACAGTCTGTTCCTACACAGCATTTTGCTTTCCCAAGTGAGTGTACAGCATTTACTCATGTAACCTGAGGACAGTGCTGTCATCACCTGGATTTTTGCCTGTCTTCTGTAGTGAAACCAAGAATGTTTATAATCCCAGTTCAGAGTGACCATTATGCAAATAATAAATCACAGATGTTACTGCTTCAGTGTTCTAACCTAAATACAGAACTAAGTTATGCTGCCAGTTCCCTTGTTAGCTGATAAAGCTAACCTGACAGACAGGCTGAGTTCTTGAAAATGCTGAATTTTGAGAACAGTGCCCCAAACACAGAAGAGAGAGATGACTTAAAACTGTTTTAAAATTTACTGTATACAGTTCTGGAGCCCCCAGCACAAGAAGGACATGGAACTGTTGGAGTGAGTCCAGACGAGGCCATGGAGACGCTCAGAGGGCTGGAGCAGCTCTGCAATGAGGACAGGCTATGAGAGTTGGGGCTCTTCAGCTTGGAGAAGAGAAGGCTTCAAGGAGACCTTGTAGTAGCCTTCCAGTATCTGAGGGGGGCCTACAGGAAGGCTGGGGAGGGACTATTTACAAGGTCTTGTAATGACAGGATGAGGAGTGATGGGTTTAAATTGGCAGAGGGGAGACTCAAACTAGATGTTAGGAAGAAGTTCTTTACAATGAAGCTGGTGAAACACAGGAACAGGTCACCCAGGGAGGTTGTGGCTGCTCCCTCCCTGGAGGTATTCAAGGCCAGGTTGGGTGAGGCTTTAAGCAACCTGTTCTAGTGGGAAGTGTCCCTGCCTATGGCAGGGAGTTGGAACTAGATGATCTTTGAGGTCCCTTCCAACCTAAACCATTCAATGCTTCTAAAACTCTCCCTCACAGAAAGTTTGCAGAACGATAACATTAGATGCCAGCTCATCCAAAGAGTGGCATGGCTGCAACTGCCACAGCCATAGAGAAGATTTATCAAACACAGGAGGATTCAGGTAAAAAACACCAGAACAACACAAAAAACCACAAGAGGAACCACAGTTTGGAAGTTCTGCTACTCACAGAAGTCTGTTTGACAAGATCTGAGCCTTCCATTCTATCCTTTTTTCTAATGGAATAAAATAATCCAGATGCAAACCTACTTGGTAACACTTTGACCATCCTCTACACCTTTCCTCTCTGCACAGCCCTGGTGCACTCTGCTTCCTCACACCAGAACAAACACCACCTCTGCTGTAATGTTTTTTCTTCTTCATTTTCTGTGATATTTCCTATGCAGCCACAGAAACAGGGAAGTCTTTAGATGTGTCTTTAAAAGACTCACTCAGTACCTGCTCCTGAAGATACAGTCTTCTTGTCTCTTTAAATGAACCAACTATTTAGCAGATAAATTGCAAAAGCAGCCAAAGGGTTCCCAAGAGACCTGTTGGCAGAACTGCATCATAGTCCTGTAATATAAAAATATGAACTCTGTGGTGTTACAGCTCTTTTATCAGAACACTTTCCAAGATGATTTTGGGTAACAAAGTGTAACAACAAGTACAGAATCATAGCAGATTCCAAGGCACAGAAAAAAGCATCCAAGGCCTCCTCTTTTCTTCCTTCTTGCCCGAAGGTGCTACAAGCTCTGTCAGCCAAGAATGAGACAGCAGGTCAGCATTTTAATTTGGATCAAATATTTATCTATACCCATTTCAGGCACCATAGGATTCCTAGCAGTGTAAACCTGTAGGAACATATGGGATAGGCATTTGGAAGCCCTAAATATGAAGATGGCCCTAAACAGGCCTCCTTTTCATAGAATCAAAAGAACATCCAGGTTGGAAAAGACCCTCAGCATCACCAAGTCCAGCCTATAACCCTACTCTACAAGATTCACCTTAAACCATATCCCTAAGTGCCACATCCAAATGACCCTTAAACATACCCAGGTTCAGCAACTCCACCACTCCCTGGCAGCTCATGCCAGTGCCTGGCCACTCTCTCTGTGAAAAACATTTTCCTAATGTCCAACCTAAACCTCTCCAGTCTCAGCTTGAGGCCATTCCCCCTTGTTCTGTCTCCAGTTACTTGTGAGAAGAGCCCAGCAGCAGCTCCACAATGTCTCTTCAGGTAGCTGTAGACAGCAATGAGGTCTCCCCTCAGACTCCACTTTTTGAAACTACCCATCCCCAGCTCCCTCAGTCACTCCTCATCAGATTTATTCTCTAGGAGCTTCCCCAGCTTTGTTGCCCTCCTCTGTACCTGCTCCAGCACCTCCACGTGTCTCTTGTAATGAGGTGCCCAAAACTGAACACAGTACTTGAGGTGTGGCCTCACCAAAGCTGAGTACAAGGAGGAAATCACTTTCCTTCTCCTGCTGGCCATAGCATTTTTAATCCAAGCCAGGATGTCCAGACAGGCAAGAAGCCCAATGGCACACTGCTTGCTCATATTCAGATGCTTGTCTATTGCAGCCCCCAATTCCCTTTTCCTTTTGCTGCTGTTGAAAGACAGAATGACACCAGTGAGGTTGAACAAAACAATGTTTGTTTAAACAAGCTCACACTTATCTGTATCTGTGTAAGGCAGCAGAGGATTTTCCAGGTCAGAACTCAATACAAGAGAGGACAAAAGAGCTCTCTAAGCATGAGATAGGACCTCTGTAAAACAAACTTTGTGATATTTTGCCCTGAAGAAATCTGTGGCAAGCCCAAAAAACTTAGCCCAGATGGAGTGGTGACAGCCTGGGGACCTGCTTTCCTAGTTTTTTGGGTCTGTTTGATGGAAACAGCCTCACACGCAACTTCTGGAAGTTCATTCTTACAACAGCAGGTTGGGAGTCACTAACTGTGAAAATGAATGGCTCCTACAGCTAGGGATAAAATGACTGCTTTGAGGTTTCACAAAAGTAGTGTTTTCTGTTGAGAATCAGCAAGAGAATAACAACGGCACTCTGACTCTGGTACCTAAAAGTCAAAAATCCACTTGACAGTCCGAAAAATAACAACTGTGTTATGTATTTCTGCAATAGCCAGATGCTCTGAATCTTGTGCAGCCTCGGGGAGTATCAAGTCACTTGACAACAAGCGATTTGATATTCCAAAGAGAAGAATAACCTGACAAAATGATTTGCTAAAGAACTGTTACCAGAAGCATCCAACAGTTCTCCTTTCTCTCTCACGCAATATCTCCGTGGTACACAAGGGGATGGACTGGAAGTACAAGCTCAGCACCAGAAAGAAAGATCCAGAGCCATTTAGATAATAGGCAGTCTACTGAAGTGATAGGATTTAATTCTTGTGCCACTAAAGAAATCAGCATTTGTTCATTGCCCAAACAATAACCCAAGTGCTGCGCTGGAGGTGAGCTGCACATGCAAGCCTTGCCACGTGTAGATCTTTTATATAGAATCGTATGCATATATATTTCTTTTGAACAAAAATTACTCTTAGATCATATGCAGATGGGCAGTAAGCTACTGACCTTGTGGCCCATCGACAAATCCACTTTTCCCCCTCAATTTTCAGAAATATTCTGGCCTATGCAAGGACAAGGTGGTTTCAGCATACTCTTCAGGAGACAATTACAAGGGCAGCGACTCGATGCAGGAGGTGGAGCAATGCTCAGCACTGGGACAGCCATCAGAGATGGGTTTGTGTAGAGTCATGGATAACAAAAACAAACCTGCCTGAGAGAGAAAGAAGATTCTACTTCTGTGCTCTGAGCCACAGGGCATCTGGGCTCACACAAATAAAAGCAATTTCTCTCCCACTCTGGCTCCTTTCACACAGACAAAAATTTCTTGAGACAGGCTTCCTAAGAAGGTTTATTTTTGTAGCTCATAAGGAAAGCCACTCTAATTTAGCTTGTAAAGCACAATCAGAGCTGAAATTAAATATACCTGTTCTTTGCTAAAATCTGGTGCTTTATTCCAAATAGAATAAGTCCTAGAAAAACTGTTAGTCCCAAAAGTTGCTTATTGTCAACTCCCAGCCCAGCCTCAAGGATGGAGAGTCTAAAGATGAAGTTGCAAACAAGATCTAACAGCTGATAGGAATGACCACAATTTTCCTTCCTGCTATGAGTTGGGGACAAGATGTCTCTGGCCTGAGACAGGGTGACATGATTGCAACAAAGTCCATGAGACAGCTAGCTTTGCAAGTGATAAGCAATTATGAGATTCAGCTTGATAATTTCAATGTGAATTTTCAGCTTACTTGGATCCCTCAGAGATAATATTTTCAGTCAGGCAGCTAGACACTTAAGCATCCAGTCTGTTACCTGGAGAAAATCAAACTGACTACAGCTTTGCTGAGAGTCTCATGAATTGATGGCTGAGCTGAAAAAATATCTTACTTAAGAACAAAGGCAGGATCTACCCCTAAAATAAGGGATGTCTGTGGTACCTATTTAAATGGAGCAACACACAAATGGATAGGATATATCATACAGGTTCAAAGCCTTACTGAATCATGGACTGTCTATTCCTGATCTGCACTGCTTTTTACTAAATCACAGAAGGTAAGGGGCTGGAAGTGGCTTCCAAAATTCATCCAGTCCAAACGCCCTGTCAAAGCAGGATCACCTGTACCAGATAACACAGGAATATATCCAGACAGATCTTGAATATCTCCAGAGAGGGAGACTCTACAACCCCCCTGGGTAGCCTGGTCCTGGATTTCACTCAATTTCCATATCAAAATAAAAACCCAGAATGACAGAATTAACCAGATTGAAAAAGACCTTCAAGATCATCAAGTCCAACCTATCACCTAATACCTTCTAATTAACCAAACCATGGCACTCAGTGTCTCATCCAGCCTCCTTTTAAACACCTCCAGGGATGGTGACTCTACCACCTTCTCGGGCAGCCCATTCCAATGGCAAATCACTCTTGCTGTGAAGAATTTCACTAAGTGTTATGTTTGGAAGGGGAAAGAGCCAGAGAAGGGTGGGGATGGCACAATTCAGTGCTACAGAAAACATATTTTAAGAATCAGCTCTGCCCCTTTTCTAGCACTATGTTTTAACACAGAATTTGGACTTGGCTCCTCTCTCAGGAGTAGCATAAACAAGGAGGGCGCTTTGTGGGTTTGTGGTGATAGTTTCTGCTAATGTTAAGGATGGTTTTAATCTGAAAAGTAATCAGAATTATCTCTCTATCATCTACCTATCCATCACCCCAAATATAACAAAGAGGCAATAGCTACTTTTGGTCAAAAGCTAATTACAGTAGTAAGCTCTGTCCCACAAGTGAATATTAGTCCCCATCATTTTGTGCATAACATAAGAGGTCCTGATACTTTTAGCATGTACAGAAGCCACTGAAATGTACTGACTGCCAGTGGACCAATTAGCCCATGTTTCTGGCTGTTTGTTTTCAGCAGTTTTAATATCAAACTTATATTTAATGTAATTCAATTTCACAAAAATTTTCTTCACCATCAGCCTCTCTCTAAAGAAAATCCTGACACAAAGCTCTTAATAAGACTGAGCTCTCACTTGCAAGTTTATGCTAAGGGCTAAAGCTGTGTGTGTGAATACACAGTGTCCTGTCAACTCTATTTTAATAACCTTACTTTCTGCAGGTTCTCAAACTGAGATATTGCTCTGGCAACTTCAGGCAATATTTCTTCTAAAACTGGATAGGTTTTCTTCATTTTTTTTTTGAGAAATGTTCAATGTTCTAGTTCTGGACTTGTCTCTAGGTCACAGAGCAGCCTTGCAAAGTGCTTGAGAGAAGGCAAGTCCATAGCCCCTAAACACTGCACTCCACTTACAGGCAATCTGCAAATAATGACTTTCTAGTTCAAACCAGAAATTGGTCTCTCAGAAGGGTTTTTTCCCCTGGGAGTTTTGGGTTGGGTTTTTTTTTTGACAGTTGCAAGGAGGGCCTTGTTCCAGCTAACAAACATGACATTTTTACACTGCTGTGGAAATCCCTGAGCTTCCATCTGCTTTAGAGTATACCAAGTTCCTTTCTTCAGAGTGAAATACCAGTCCATGAGCTCTCTGCGACACAGAGACACCAGCAGTCAGCTCTCTTTTATGACATGTGCCATGAGTAAAAGGCATGATGTCCATGGTCTGTCTTCACATAGTTGCACTCTAATTTTACCCACTGGCCCCTGAAACCATGCTGGTTTCTGAATCACAAATTCATTTCTTCCTCTACTGGAAACTGCAGTTTGCTTTCAGTCTGGCAAAGACTGCAGTTTCTCTTGTAGTTTTGCTTTTCTTTCAAAGGGAAACAGACATTTTGTTGGTTGGATATTTACAGAATGTCAGGGGCTGGAGGGGACCTCAAAAGCTCATCCAGTCCAACCCCCCTGCCAGAGCAGGATCATCTGTACCGGATCACGCAGAAACACATCCAGGCAGGTTTTGCATACCTCCAGAGAGGGAGACTCCACACCCACCCTGGGCAGCCTGTTTCAATGTTCTGTCACCCTCACAGGGAAAAAAATTCCTCCTCATATTTTCAAGAAACTTCTCCCCTAGTGTTTCTTTCCACTCCTCAGATTACCACATATGAATACATGTGCCAGGGTAGGTATAGGCTGGATATTAGGAAGAAGTTCTTCACAGAGAGAGTGATTTCCCATTGGAATGGGCTGCCCAGGGAGGTGGTGGAGGCACCATCCCTGGGGGTCTTCAAGAAAAGACTGGATGAGGCACTTAGTGCCATGGTCTAGTTGACTGGCTAGGGCTGGGTGCTAGGTTGGACTGGATGATGTTGGAGGTCTCTTCCAACCTGGTTGATTCTATGTCTGTGCTTATTTTCATAGCATTTGCAAAGAACAGAAACTTGGTACCAAATACAAGTTCTGTATAAGCTTCCCTTGCTTTGAAGAAGAAGAAACCAAAATCTAAAACCTGAAGCATTTAAGTGTATTCAGGCAGATCTTTTCCTCCCTTGCTTTCTATGACCTTGGGCTGCAGCATCGGCTTCCCGAACAGGAAAAAAGTTTTGCAGCAAACAGTCTGGGAAAAGAAATTAACTAAGGTCTTGATAGCATATTCCCAAAGAGTTGCCACATGTTTGAGAGAAGGGAACTTCAAGTTCTGAAAACATGATGCTCACATGATGCTTTTGCAAGCTTTCCATTTTTGTTTGTTAGGAGTATCTTCACAGACTTTCCCATAACTAAATGTTCCTGGCTGTATCACCTTCGACTCTGATCTCATCAGATGTCCCAGGCAGAGAAAGGTCAGGCCTAGCTGCTACATGTATGTAAAGCTTCCAAGAAAAGCCATGCTCTGAGTGGGATGCAATAGCAGTAACATTAGATACTAAAATGTTGGATGTCAGCAACTTCAGGTTTTGCCACTCAGAGAAGTACAGAAGAGGTTGTTTGAGAAGGAAACTCAGCAGCAATGAGTGAATTAACAGCTGCTCACGTCCAAAGTGCTGTTTTTTTCTGCAAATCACACAAGCAAATCAAATGTGCAAAAATGTCTGGGTTGGAAATAAGAGCACTTTGGTTTAGGCACATGATGATGGGAGAAGTGGCTTGGATTAGCCAAGAGCACCTGCTTTGATGAAAGCATTCAATGACTCCACAGAGTCAGAGTAAGATGCACAGTGATTGCTGCTGAACGTTTTGGTGAGCCCAGGAACAACATCACGCAGTCATTCCCATAAGACACTTTCATTGTTATGGAAATTGCAGAGTTTTTGAAGGAGAGCAGTTGCATAGGCCATGAGAAGTCAATTCTGGGTACAATCTCTGGGCTCATATCTCAGCATTTCCATGAGGATTTACTTCATTTACGTGGCCTTTGGTCTCCTAATGTATTTGTGAAAATGATAAATAGTAACATCCCCCTGTGTTTTTCTTTGAAGCAGGAAAAAACAAGTCTTTTGAGTAATAAGATGGCAATAAAATAACCTTAAATTTTGATTGTTGCCTAAGATGGTTGTACAGGTAAAAATGTTCTCTTTTCTTTCAGGTTTAGGGAGGTTTTGATGAGTTTTATTATGTTTTGAAGATCCTCCAGTGACCTGAAACTTAATTTGCACTGTCTGTTGAGCAATGAAGGCAGCTGAAGTGTTGTTCATTGAGGAAAAACCCCAAGCTAGTTCCCCCTTCTTAGCCATGATAAACAGCCTTTCAGTAGCATGTTCACGCTGTCACAATCTGACCTCATTAACTTGGATGTTTTCTTCCTAGCCTGGAAAGAGGTTCTTTGCTTTGCTGGCTCAAACTGTTTTCATACGTAGTATCTCATCTGCATTTCTTTCATGATCTGTCACTATATCCAACTCTACATCTCCCCTTTTATCCCCAGGAATGGCAGAACTGTTCTGTTCCCTGCTACGCTTCTCAGTACTCAGAACAAACACACTACTCAACTTCACAGGAGTTAATCCTGACAAGCAGCCTATCTGTAGAAGGCAAATCAAGCCTTCTACAGATACATAGCATGCCTGCCTCCCAGTGTCACACAAAATCAAAAGACCAAGTGACCTATGAATTTGAGACAAATATAATTCATGAGCAGCTCAACATGTCCACAAGTTTTTTCTTTTAGTGACTGAAGCCAACATTTGGGATCCACACCACTGATACATTCAATTGGCCTGGGAATGTGTATTTGCTGCATGTGGTGGAGGGGCAGCAGCCCCAATGCTGAGGCTTACCTATGCCTCTACATGCCCAGACATGTTCTTCTGCCAGGACCCACGAGGCAGCAAACAAATTGTGTAACACACACACACGCCCAGCCCGTGTTCCCCTGAGGTCCGGGCAGGTAATCCCCATTGGGAGGTCCAGGCACGTCTCTATTGCCTACTGGGGCAAGGTTTGGCTTACTGCCAGCCTGACTGGTCATTTTAGATGTCCAGATGAGCCACGAATCTTGGGCCAGAGCCTATAAGAAGGGGTGCACAGCAGCACCACGTGGTCAGACGTGTTCAGACAGTCCAGAGGTTCAAACCGTTCAGAAGCTTTGAGCATTTAGACTCAGCTCTGATTCACAGCAGCATCCTGCTGCCCTGACCTGCTTGCATGGCCTAGACACAGGATCAGGCCTTGCTCACTTGCGAGCATTACAGAGGCTCAGACCTCATGCATTGATCTCAAGGCGCAGTCAAGCTATCTGCGAGCCCTTGAGAAGCAGAGCACATTCATGCCTGCACCATTCATAAGCCTAGAGCTATCTTGATTCATCTACGGAGCTGGTCTCCATGCAGCACGGCATAGACCCTGTTTGCCCGGCATAAATACTACTTGCCAGCTATCCTGTAACTCTGGAAAGGTCCAGGGCCAGCAGACCCTCAGACAGTCTGCAAACCTGCAAACACAGCCTGCAAGCTGTGAGACTGTGTCAAAAACTACATGGATGAATCCTTCTCCTGCACCTGGAATTCCTGCCAGCTGACCATCCCTGGACACAGCATCCAGAAGAAACCGCAGCATACAGGCAGAGACCACTTCACCCCAGCAGAGAAGGTTAGAGAAAACTCTATTTACCCCAGAGACTGGGAAGACTGGGAAAACTTTATCATTCCCTACAAGCCGGGACAAACTCCAGCTGCAAAGACCCCAAGTACTGGGCACACGCTGAGACAGAATCCCGGGACGGTGATCAATAATTAATACTCAAGAGCAGCACACCTAAGTAAGCTTCAATTCCTTTGTACTATAAGTTATCTCTATCTGAAGAGCACACACAGTTTCAGCCCTTGCTGGGCAAACACTAGAGTTGTTAAGAGGCATTAAGCCTAAGGGAATTTTTCTCTGTCTATATTTGTTAATAACTTGATATGCCCATTTAATAATCAATCCCTGTATATATATCCCAAGCTGTTTTCATAACTTTGCATAAGAACCTGATTTCATAGTGGTTGGGGGTGGTATAAATTTGTAAATATTAATTCTAATAAATAATTTTATAAAAAATCAAAACTGCCTCAAATTAATTTCTCACCTCCCCCTAACAGGGGAGGAATAGAGAAAACCCCTCCATGACACTGCATAACCTGCGGCTCCCATGCATTGCAGCCGATTCTGAGAGTGCTCTTGCAGCACTTAGAAGAACATGCTTGGCAAGGTGTTTTTATCTAAATGTGCCTATTGATAGGCTGGATAGAGTGTACTGAAGGCTGTGACATGTGTGCATGCATGCACCACAGAATATGGTTGGAAGAGACCTTCAAGACCATTCAGTCCAACTTTTGACCCAGCACTGAAGGGTCAACACTAAACCACGTCCTTAAGGATCACAGAATTAACCAGGTTGAAAAAGGCTTCTGAGATCAAGTCCAACCTATCACCTAACCTTTTTAATTAACTAAACCATCACACTAAGTACCTCATCCAGCCTCCTTTTAAACACTCCCAAAGATGGTGAGTCCATCACCTCCCTGAGCAGCCCATTCCAATGGCCACTCACTCTTTCTGTGAAGAATTTCTTCCTAAAGTGTCAGGTCTACAGGCTGCTTCAACACCTCCACAGATGGTGACTCCACCATTGCCCCGGGTAGATAACTCCAATGTTGGATTACCCTTTCAGTGAAGAAATACTTCCTAATATCCAGTCTAAACGTCTCACAAGAACATGCTAGACAGAGGAGAAAGCATTTTACCCCTTTTGCAACAAGTACTCCATCACAGCGTGGATATCTCTGTAAATGTCATCTCCACTCAGGCAGCTTAGTGGAGTATCACAAGGGACAGCTACAGCCACAGCTGATATCTCACAGCTCTCCGATTGCATCACTTCTGCTTTTGAAACCTTTCTCTTTCCTGCCTTTGAGCTTCTCACTCTCAGGGAGGGAAAGGCTCCACACAGAGGGAAATGAATTCTAGAAGACAGCTATTATTTCAGAAATTAAATAAATCTTACCTTGAAGTTCATCCTCATGCGGTATCTAAAACACTGGAAAAAGTCAGAAGAAGAAATAACATATCCTGCCACATTTCTCTCTTCAAGCACCCCTCTAGTAGCTCTATTGCCTCTATAAAAGACAGCTGTTCTTTTATCAGATTCAGCTGTAAAGATTCACAGGTCATCCTGTTGCATCTGTCAACAAGCTCCGTCATTATTAGAGCTCTATGGCTGCAAGTTTAGTGTACTTCCTATTATTGCTTGCAAAGGCTGAGGAAACATTGTTAGAAGGTCATAGAGAACCCTAGAGTATACCTTCTGTAGGGAAAGAAATCTCTTAGTAGCAAAACTTTCAAAAGAGATCCCTTCACTGCCTGTTCAGTGAAGATCAGAGCCTTCTGAAAATCTGACCGAAAATGATGTAGGGGGATCTTAGCTGTGAATTTTAGCCTGCAGGCAATTCTCTCCTCTAGGAGAATCTATCCAGTAATATGACTCTTAGGTAACTCTATAATTGAATTTCTTTTATAATTAAAAAATAGATAATTTCTTGCAGTTTAATAACTGAATGATGACCTTTTTCCCCCTGTGATTTTAGTACTGACAAAGATGATACTGCCATTTGGGTAGCAAAATGAGTGCAGCGGTTCTGCGTCTATTGCACGCTACTTTTAAATCCTAGAATGTAGTGTAGGCTCATGGGAACAGGTGTAGGGAAATAAATTGCTCATTTAGGGGTAGATGTTTGATGTTGCTGTAGGCTCTGAAGCACATGCAGAAGCCTTAGCTACATATAAGCTGAGCTTTATTCTGTTCGTGTGACATTTTCCAAATAGCACAGCTCACAAGAGATAATTCTCAAAGAGGAGTTCTCAAAGACTCTGGGGTCTGACTTTTCCCCCATCTGTTGGTGAAGATGTTACCAAAATGATTGTGCAACCATGGATTCTGACTCTGAAATGATGACCTCAATTGTTACTACAAAAATATGGCAAAATTGAGTCACAGAGTGTAAGTGAACAGCTGAGAAATATCATGAACCCACTTTTCCCTGAACCCCCCATTACATCTTTTAATCATGTAAAGCTTAATAACAAGTTCCAAGATCAAGCAGTGCTACCTCAAACCAGACTGCCAAGCTAAGAAACAGGCAAGGTCCAACATGAGAAACTGCGTAGCTGATGGTCTATGCTGAATGATGGAGACTTACCATTAGAATCATAGAATTGCCAGGGCTGGAAGGGACCTCAAGGATCATCTAGTTTCAATCCCCCTGCTATGGGCAGGGACACCTCACACTAGATCAAGTTGCTCAGAGCCACATCCAGCCTGGCCTTAAAGACCTCTGGGGTTGGGGCTTCTACCATCTCTCTGGGCAACCTGTTCCAATGTCTCGCCACCTTCATGGTGAAGAACTTTTAACATCCAACCTGAATCTACCCCCTTCTAGTTTTGCTCCATTCCCCCTAGTCCTATCCCTACTTGACATCTTAAAAAGTTCCTCACCAGCTTTCCTATAGGCCCCCTGAAGATACCGGAAGGCCACAATAAGGTCTTCTTGGAGCCTCCTCTTCTCCAGACTGAGCAGCCCCAGCTCCCTCAGTCTGTGGTGCTCCAGCCCTCTGATCATCCTCGTGGCCCTTCTCTGGACATGTTCTTGCTGGCCACACTTCTCTTGATGCAGCCCAGGATCTGGTTAGCTTTCTGGGCTGCAAGTGCACACTGGTAGCTCATACTGAGCTTCTCATCCACCAGCACCTCTGAGTCCCTCTCCTCAGGGCTGCTCTCAAGCCAGTCACTGCCCAGCCTATATTGGTGTTCAGGAACCTTGCACTTGGTCTTGTTGAACTAAATGAGATTGGCTTGGGCCCACCTCTCCAGCCTGTCAAGCAGTGTCTCTGTTAATGACCTAAGAGGGGGACCTGGGAGGTTGAATCTCTGTCATGTGAGTGCTACCTTCTTATTATAGAGTTGTCCTTCACCATGCTCTGTCAAAAGGATTCACAGGCATCTGCTGTTAGAGGTTAGATTAGGCAGCTGAGGCTGATTTTGTGGGTTTTTTTGTTTTCCTTTTCTTTGTCCTCCAGTAGTGCTGAAGAATTCACCTAGAGGAAAAGGAGTAATTGCATTAACATTGAAAACAAATCTCTATTAGAACACATTCATAGTCCTCCCTGAGGGTGACAATAGACTGTGACTTCTCAGATGATGACATCCCTCGGGGACTTGCACATATGAGTCAGGATTGTTAATTCTGAATTTCTTAATTGTTCTCCATTCACTTTCAGATTGTAATGGGACAGCTGACATCAGACATACCTAAGCAGATTGCATAGATGGCAGTGATACTACTGACTGATGCCTACACAACAGCTTGCAGCACAGCATATGTTCCTCAACTTCAGACATCCCCCCTCTGAGTTTCAAGGAAGACGAATTCACTTGCTGTAATCCCTGCGGTATGATGTGTGTTATGATGGTCTGGTCATAGTCACATGGAAGCCTGCACAAACTAATTTGACTGGAGAAAGGCATGATGTCTACAGTGGCTTCATCCCTCAGAGAACTTGGTTTGACAGCTGTTAGGGCTGAAAACAACTCATAACTTTAGAGCAATCTAACAGATTGAGAACACTGGAACAAAAAAGTTTCTTTACTGCTACAGAGTTGAGTAATGGGAAGGAGAAACATACGCCTGTTAAAACAGAAGTAAAGTTCCTCCCTGCTCAAACACAGCAGAAGTCTCTCCTGAGTGTCAAAAAAATGAATTGTCTCACTGCTCAGCCTTGGTGCAGCATTGTACACCCTGGATCTGAGTCTGGTCAGAATGCATACTGCAAAATCTCCTCCAAAGGGCCTGTTGAAGTTGTTTCCTCTCTAGCCTCAAGAAGCTCTAAATGACCATGTTGGCTGGTTTCCAGCACACAGAGTGCCCGTAAATCTCTATGAAGTTATTGATAGATGTTGGTACTTACCCCAAAAGATGGAGACAAAATAAAAGGTGCCATGGATTTATTAGAGATACTATTTTATGTGGCATACAATGACCTACCTTGCCTTTATTCCAAAATAAAGGCTTGATAGTACCCTAGAGCATGCCCTGGAATTCTTTCCAAGGGTCACCAGGATCATATTTTAGTGACAAATTCCTGCTCTTCTCAGTCAGCCTGAGATGTTTGACAGAAATGAGGGAGTGAGGAGAGCAGCACTGTCAGCATGGTGCTCACTATTATTGCACACCCAGGTTACTTTACAGCTCACTGCCAGGGTGTGGGGGGTGAGTTGTCATTTCTGTGACTGTGCCTGAACCACCACTGGTATATTTGTTTCACTCTAAGGAACTCTGACTAGTGCTGAGATAGTGTTTATTTCTCTGTGCTAAAGCAGAAGACTTTATTTTAGTGTTTCCAACACTTTGTATGAGGGCTAGAAGTCACTTCTTGTCACTATGAGAGCAATGACTACTAAAAGAGGTCTCTACCTGGGAATTTGCTGTCAGCCTTAGAGTATTGCTGCACAATTTTACCTTGTTTTTATAATTAACTTTGTTTGTGCTTTGCAGAATTATTTGTAACTGGCTGAAATACAGCCCAGGAGAATGGCCAGTGGTCTAGAAGACAGGGGGTTTATTTCAGCCTGTCACTGGTTTGCTCTGCAGCTTTGAGTAGACTGACCTAGAGATGCAAAAGTTCAGGACAATTATATCCTGGGTGGTGTAGATACATAAAGGTACAGATATCAGCATATGATATCCTGCCCCTCTACTCTGCCTTGGTGAGGCTGCATCTGGAGTACTGTGTCCAGTTCCGTGCCCTCCAGTTCAAGAGGGACATAGAACTGCTTGAGAGTCCAGCACAGACCCACAAAGATGGTTGAGGAGAGACTGTGGGAGCTGGGGCACTTTAGCTTGGAGAAGAGGAGACTGAGAGGTGACCTCATCAATGTTTATAAATATGTAAAGGGTGAGTGCCAGGAGGCTGGAGCCAGGCTCTGCTGGGTGATGCCCAATGACAGGACAAGGGGCAATGGGTGGAAGCTGAGGCATAAGAATTTTCATTTAAACATGAGGATGTGTTCCTGTGTGATCTGGTATAGGTGATCCTGCTCTGCAGGGGGGTTGTACTGGATGAGCTTTTGAAGTCCCTTCCAACTCCTGACATTCTGTGATTCTGTGCTTACTGCCTAATCAGTAAGCCTAATGTTAAATACCTAGCACTTACTTCACAGGGTATGAGCTTATTCATTAAAATCACCCAGGTGGTGATGTTATGGGAAGGACTTTTCCTTGGGATTGTAGAAAAGATCCTTCCCACCATGGCCCTGCATGAAAGGCTGGCACTGGGCAGTGCTTCATGCCACTTTGCTCCTTGCACCGATGTGTGGGGTTTGGCTGAAGGCTGCAGCACACAGCCATGGGGGAGCAGGTGTTTCTTGTGCTGGGAGGCACCGTGGTGCTGTCCCACAGACACAACAGGTATGGGCACAAGTATGAAGTGGTAGTGCTCAGCACGAGTTAGTCAAAGTAGAGCACATAGCAGATCTCAGGAAAGTAACAAAAAGCTTTGGGTAACGATGCATGTAAAGATAGATTTGCATGTATATAATTAAAATGTATGTTTCAGAGCTTCTTATTTCTAGATGGTAATTTGAGAAAGAATTACTCTCTGAATATTTTCCCCTTCAGGCACAAGGAGATGAATTTATTTTCTTGGGACCACAAAAGCAGCCTCAAGGCACAGCTCAGAAACTGATCCTGGACTGGATTGCCTCAGTCAGTGTGTCATTGTGAGACACATGGCAACTTGAAAAACATCATGTTTTATGATTAGAACTCCTCTTCTAGTGGCCCACACCTCCTATAAAGACAAATGTCATCCCCAGATGCCAATATTTTAGAAATGAAAGTCTCTGAATAGGTTGCTATGAAGAGCATTTTTAATGAGGCTTACTTCCCTAACGAGAAGTTACCAGGGCTTTACCAAAGCAGTCTAAGGGTGTTTATGTGGGATGGTGAATAAAGCATAGCTGTAAGCGAACAGCAAATGCCTGTCTTTATTAGCCACAGCTAGTGGTAAAGTCTGTCCATTGTGTTTTGGCATCCATTGATTTGGCCATGGTTGTGGTCATGTCTTTGTGAGTGTAAAAGATGAAGGCTTGGGGTTTCTTTATTTCCTTTTAGCTGAAAAATGTTGTGTGGCAGAAAATGATCGTTACAGCAAAGCAGAGGGACTGTCTGGAAGAGGTAAATGCAGTTATCTTCCATAACGGGAGAAGAGTGTATTTAGAAGCACTTATAAGACCAGCACAGATTTATTAGCAGTGGCTGAAATACAAATCTGAAATGTTGTGACAAAACCTCCTCAAAACAGAAAAGGAAAAAAAAATAATCCCAGACAAAACAAAAAAGCCACACAGTCCTTTTTGGTCCACAGCAAGTTCTCCGAAGAGACTTTGCCAGAACAATTTCCCTACAAATCTGCTTCTCCTTGTTAGTTTGTCTTACAACACTGCTAGACAAAAAAGCAATGACTCTTACATCTGTTGGCCATTATTATTTCATGTGTGGGGTGACATTGCCACTTGATGATGCATGGTAACAATGCATAATGGCTTGGTGACGGGAGTGGGCTGGCTTCTTGCTGCCTGTCACTGGGAAGCTCTGCAGTTGTGACTGTGTACGGTGGGGAGAGGAGTAGCTTTTATTTGAATGTTGTGTGGTGTAGCAGTGGGATAATTTAAAGTGCAAGCAGAGGCATAAAGGTGTCATTGTCGTCTTCAGCCTGGAGAAGAGAAGGCTTTGAGGAGACCTTATAGTAGCCTTCCTGTATCTGAAGGGGGTCTACAGGAGAGCTGCAGAGGGTCTATTTACAAGGGCTTGTAATGATAGGATAAGGGGTGATGGGTCTAAACTGGAAGAGGGGAGATTCAAACTAGATGTTAGGAAAGGGTTCTTTACAGTGAGGGTGGTGAGACACTGGCACAGGTTGCCCAGGGAGGTTGTGGCTACTTCCTCCTTGGAAGTATTCAAGGCCAAGTTGGATGAAGCCTTGAGCAACCTGTTCTAGTAGGAGGTGTCCCTGCCTATGGTGAGGGGTGGGAACTAGAAGTCCTTTGGAGGTCCCTTCCAACCCAAACCATTTTATGGTTCTATGATCTACTTGTGGTTCATTGAATACACTTTTAGGGCATGAGGAGTGGCATATTGGTGTCATGTCAAGGAACTAGCTGACGATAACCAAAACCATCAAGCAGACCCAAATAAGCTGCGTAGGGTTCTGCACCTTAGTGCTATAACACTGCAGTAGATGCCGAGTCTCAAAAACATTCTGTTTCTAGTCTTGTATATGAAACAGAAAGGCCCAAGCCTGACTGTGGCACTGTGGCACAAGAGAAGAAAGATGTGGGGTTTATTTGTTTTGTTTTGTTTTGTTAGTTTAATGGATCTCTTTGCAGTATATGAGCACTGGGTACCACTTCAGAGGAGGGAAGCAGTATATTGAATAATAAGCATCTCCATCTTCTCTTTGTTGGGAAGATTATGGAGGCAGCAAATCTACTAATTTCTAATCTGCTGGGTTCTTAAATTTCCCTCCATCTTTGCACTATATTATTTTGCCAGGCTAAGTAAGCTGAGCTGCTGCAGTTCTTTTCAATAGGGTTACTACATCTACTATGATTTAACTCCATCTTCCTCTAATCTGTGGAAATTAAACTGCACATGAGCCATTTACATCACTGCCTGTAATTTTGTACCACAATTGCAAAGTTAGATATTACTGATATCTTGAAGCAATATGCATTGTTCAACACATATAACCATCACATAAGTTATAGAATAATCACAGTTGCTTTTACCATGGGGCTAATTATCCTCTTCTGCCACCTTCAGCTCCTCTAGTGGATGCTGAATAGGGGTTGTTGTCTCCTACCACAGGAGATGAAGTCTCCAAGGCCCTGGAGGGTGATGACTCCTTTTAGAGTCATTGGCTCATTTTTGCCTCCCTGTGTCCAGTTTTGGGTGGAGAAAATCTGGTGCAGTTCTGCCCAACATGCTATTATAGACGTTGAGCAAACAGCTATCATCTTGGGTACCGTTTTACAGCACTGCATGCAAGTCTTTAGCTATCATTCTGAAGCATTTTGATGCCAGTTATTTAATGGGAATATCCTTGTGGCTGCTTGCAGAGCCCTGGATCAGCCCTGCCATAAATACAGAAGGAGACATCTTATGCCTCTCATGTGAGTTACTTCTACCCTTGAAGTCTCTCAGACAAAAGTGATAATTTTAATTTCCAAACTCTCTTTTGCATTGCTTTTCAACACTTCTGTTCAAAGGTTACAGCATCTGTTTTCTCTGTGGCTCCTCCATGAATTGCTTTTATGAACATAAACTCAACCAAAACAAAATTTATTTAAAAAAAAAGGCAATGAAAGGAAATTGAAAAAAAAAAAAAGGAAAAAGAAAACAAAAAAGAAGAAAAGGTTTATTTATCATTCAGCATAGATTTACTTCCATTCCTCATGAGTTAAACTGCTTAGCTGCTGTGGTAAAAGTAAAAAGGAATGCAAACAGTTCCTTTTCATCAAAATCAATCTTCTGCCTATTCAAATTCCCTGCTACCATGAACTTTCTGTCTAGAGAGAGATGTGAGTATCCTATGTGTTTCTCAGCAGTTTTCTCTGAGTAGATGCAGGGTAGAAGCTGAATCCATCACTTTTCCTGACAGCTGGCTCATTGAGGTTGTTATCCTAAGTGTGATTAACAACTGCTTCTCAAATGTGCAGTTACCTGTTTCAGAGGTTGTCTTGTACAGTGTGTAACATCTCAGCAGAGACAAAGTTATCCAGGCATCAGCTTTATCAGCTTTTCTTTTATAACATTTTTCCCTTTGAGTAATTTTTTTCCCTGGACTCAGCTTAACTTTTGTCGAGTTTGAGTCTTGATTGTGTTTGCAGGAGATGGGTCAGAGTTGGAAACCCTGAGCTGACCACTTCAAACTTTTGAAACCTGAAATCACCTTAAGGTAGAATCATAGAATGAGTAAGGGTTGGAAGGGACCACAAGGATCATCTAGTTCCAACCCCCCTGCCATTCCCAGGGACACCCTACCCTAGATCAGGCCGCCCAGAGCCTCATCCAACCTGGCCTTAAACACCTCCAGGGACGGGGCCTCAGCCACCTCCCTGGGCAACCCATTCCAGGCTCTCACCACGCTCATGCTGAACAACTTCCTCCTCACATCCAGGCTGAACTTACCCATCTCCAGCTTCACTCCCTTCCCCTTAGTCCTGTCACTCCCTGATAGCCTGAAAAGTCCCTCCCCAGCTTTTTTGTAGGCCCCCTTTAGACACTGAAATGCCACAATAAGGTCACCTTGGAGCCTCCTCTTCTCCAGACTGAACAGCCTCAACTCTTTCAATCTGTCCTCACAGGAGAGGTGCTCCAGCCCTCTGAGCATCCTCGTGGCCCTTCTCTGGACATGCTCCAGCACGTCCACATCCTTCTTATAGTGGGGACTCCAGAACTGGACACAGTACTCCAGGTGGGGTCTCACTAGAGAGGAGTAGAGGGGGAGAATCATCGCCCTCCGTTGACCTGCTGGCCACACTTCTCCTGATTCAGCCCAGGATCTGGTTGGCCCTCTGGGCTGCAAGTGCACACTGCTGGCTAATGTTGAGCTTCTCATCCACCAGCACCCCCAAGTCCCTCTCCTCAGGGCTGCTCTCCAGCCACTCACTGCCCAGCCTGTATTTGTGCTTGGAATTGCCTCGACCCAGATGCAGGACCTTGCACTTGGTTCTGAACCATCTCTGCCTAACAAAATAACACCTAAAATTAAATTACTCTTTGTTTTTGTAACAATCTTTTCCTTCCCCCAAATTCCTAGAAACATAAGGAAGAAAAGGAAATTACTACGAGCATCCACACAACTGTCACAGGAGCCACCTGGGAAGTGTGCAACTGAATGTTGCACCAAATCACACTGCCAATTCAGTTGCAACTGAATTGGCTTCTAAATTGAGTGTGAAGGCAGCAGACTGCTAAAATTAAGATACTTCAGTTAATGAGGTTGCTTTGTCCTAGCTTGCCACAAATTAGTAATGCAATTAGAACAGGCTGTCCGACTAATAAACAAAGTGTCGTTGTGGGTTGTAGGAAGACTCTTCTTGCCACATCTCAGAAAGTGGAGGCAGTTTTTCTATGGGGCTAATCTGTACAAATGCCTGCTCTTGCCAAGACCAGGTGGGAGGCAACAGGTATATGCTGAGACCTCTTCTGGGAGATGCTGTCAGGCTGTTAGTGCTGTTCTCAGAGGCCTCAATCTTATCAACACGGAGTATGCAAGCAGACCAGCCTTGCACGTGGGTTGATGGAGAACTGCATGCCAGGTATTCCTTAATGTCCATGAGAAAGACATTGCAGGTCTGCTTCCAGTTGGATGGGCCCCATGCCTGGGCAGAAGCAGCAGCATTTCACTCCCTGTGCTTCTTATTGTCTATTGAGCTTCCCCTTGACCGTTTGGTCGTGGCCAGATGCCTTCACATATTATGACAATAAAAGATAATTTCTCCTAGCCACTTTAAGTGTTTCCAAGGTTGTCACTTCTTCTCCCTCCAACAAGGCACCTCTGAGGTTATTCTGTAACCTCATGTAAGCACATGATGAATCTCTTTCTGCAGACACCTTTCTCTCACTGTTTGCATTAGTCAGCTAGACTAGACTGGCTATGCACTTTCTTAGTGGCCAAGGACAGGTAAGAGAAGAGCCATTGTGAGTATTCCGAGGCCTAAATCCCAAAATCCAGCCTGGATTTGGAACTGCCATTTGTGAAATATGAATCATTATCTCAAGGTTTTAGGTTGAGATAACTGCTGCTAAAAATGCATGCCTAAAAGTGTCTTCTCATGCCTGGTAAATTCAGTTAGGTTGGGCTGAAGGCCTGGGTCTTGTCCTTTTTTTTGTTGTTGTTGATAAAACAGAGAAAATGGCATTCAGACCTGTCTGCTCCTTGCTCCATATCATTTCCCCCTTGTTATAACTGTTGTGATTAGTTCACCCTCCCCAGCAAGCCTAGGACAAGGAGAAATACATGGCGGAAATGGAAGCCCTCATTTCTGTTGAAGTCTCATCTGTCCGGACAGGTTTGCTGATCCAGAGCTAACTAATTGCTTTGAACTGGGGAGGGTTTACTGGTGAAAACCGAGCACTTCAGACATGCTTTTCCCTATTTTCCTAGAAGATGAGTGGCTAGACCTTTGTGTGGATCTTTCTCCAGTTCCATTACTTTTATCAAAGCAAGAGCTGGCAGCTATTTTTATGAGGAAAGCTGCATGGCTTGTAGAGCAGTTTAGTTTTTCAAAGCAGTCTAGGGGATTTCAGACACATATCTTCCATTTGCTTTAATACACTCTCACTTTAATGAAAGATATGTGTCTGAATCCCCCAGGCTGCTTTGAAAGTCTCAACTATAGAGGCTGATTTAAAACCCACTGATACCAGATCTCTTTGCTGACGTCAATGGGTTTTGGATGGTCCCAACATGAAGGAGGTGACTTTATTGGATATGCTGTAAAGTAGAGTCTAAGCCAGTTCACACTGACCCATTTTTTGTTTCAGGCAGACTTTGCTAGTCCTTACTACTGGCCACAGTCATAGAGCAATGGCATCTTCCAGGTTGCCAGGGAAGTCTTTAGAACTATTAGAAAGGGATCAGGGCAAGGATTAATATTGCCTGAGAGACATTCATTGTGATTACAAGAGTCAAAATGGATTCACAGAAACAGGAGATGGTAGCTTAAAATGAATCTAAATAGCAGAAACATGCTTTACACACTCTTTATACACAGTTTAGTTTCTGGGCTGCTTTTCTTCATTTCCTTCTGAAACAGTCAAGATAAGCTTCAGCTAAAAAGAGAGGAACAGAAGACACTGGAAAGCCTTTCAGGGTCCTGTCTGCACTTAAGGTTAAGCTGCCTCTCAGAAAGATCCCCTCACATATCAGACCAGGGGAGACTGTTCATTTGGAAATAGAAAGAAGGGAAAAGAATGAAGGCTGTGGGAAATGTGGGGTGTTTTCCTTTGTATATGGGATGTGGTCCTCTTTCTCAGGTCACTCAGTGCAGTGGCAGTGCAGGCTGTTTCTTCTATACATTTAGTGATGTTATCTGTAGATATCTGCAGGCTGACCCTTATTTCTACAACAAGGTGACAATTGTTTGAAGAGTTCTGGTGTTTCCAAGTTTTCCAGAGGGACTCACATCAAGAAACTATACCTACCAGGGTATTTTATGTCTGTTCTTTACTCTGTTTTACTAAAAGTAGCATGAGTCACTCGAACATCACAATGTGAGTTAATGAATCTGATTGAAACTTAAGACTGTTCTAAACCAAATGCAAAGTCTGTTCAAACAAAGAGTTCATTTCTCAGCAGTGCTGAGTTACTCCACTGATGGTCACACAGGATTATACAGTCACAGAATACAAAGGGAGTCTTCCACAGAGCTGGAAAACAAAGAATGCCCAGCTTAGGGAAAGTTTCCAACTTGGCACCATTCTCTTCTGCCTAATTGTAATGTTTCACAGGCATACATTTTGGGATTGTGCATGTGTCTGTCTACATACGCATGCAGACACACGTCTATGCTTACACATACACATGCAGACACACATCTATGCTTACACACACCTCCCCTGCACTCTTTTTTGGGAACATGAACCCAACTTGTTTTTGCAGAGAGCCCCATGTAACTCATGTAAAGTGTTGGCAAGCTGTCAGAGAATGGTGACAGAGAGAAGCAGCATAACCATCTGAATATGATAGGAAACTATCATAAATAGCACATACAATTTGGAAGGAAGTATGTGGAGACATGAAATCCCACTGTAAGGCTCCTGGCTATTTCAGAGGGTTTCTCCAGACACCTGCATGATTATATACACAAGTCTCACAGAAATCACAGAAACATTCTGTTCAGAAAAGACCCTCAGGATCATCAAGTCCAGCCGTTACCCCTACTCTACAAAGTTCACCCTTAAATCATCTCCCCAAGCACCACATCCAAATCACTTTAAAAGACATCCAGGGTTGGTGACTCAACCACTTCCCTGGGCAGCCCATTCCAATGCCTGACCGTTCTTGCTGTGAACAAAATGTTTCCTAATGCCCAGTCTAAACCTACCCAGTTGCAGCTTGAGGCCATTCCTCCTTGTTCTATCACTAATTACCTCTGAGAAGAGACAAGCACCAACCTCTCCACAATGTCCTTTCAGGTAGCTGCAGAAAGCAATGAGGTCTGCCCTCAGTCTCCTCTTCTTCAAACTAACCATCCCCAGCTCCCTCAGTCATTCTTCATAAGATTTATCCTCCAGGCCCTTCTCCAGCTTCGTTGCCCTCCTCTGCACTCACTCCAGCAACTCCACATCCTTGTAATGAGGTGCCCAAAACTGAACACAATACTCGAGGTGTGGCCTCACCAGAGCAGAGTACAAGGTGACAATGACTTCCCTGCTCCTTCTGGACACAGGATTTATAATACAAGCCAGGATGCCACTGGCTTTGCCGGCCACCTGGGCACACTGCTTGCTCATATTGAGTTGTTCATGTACACTCTGGATGAGCTGTCACAAGGTTAAATCTAGTTCTGCTATGTTGACTTTAACAGAGCTATCAAAAAATCAATCTATTATGTGTTGCAGTAAACATGTAAGATTAGCATGAATGTGTATCTTATTTCTGAGGTATTTAGGTTGTTATTTTGTAATTCAAACTCTCTTTAAAGTCTGATTGAAGATCTTTGATTCTCCAGTTTTTCTTAACTGCTGTCAATACATGGACAATATCTGCCTGCATGACTGGACAACATAATTTGGGTTGCAGCATTGATGCTATAGCATCAACTATCACCATTCTTCCTGAAGATGCTGATTTAGATGTCTCAGAAAATTGCTTTCAAATAATACATATTTTGTCCCTAGACTCAAAACCTGCTGTTAAAAAACTCAAAGGTGATTATTTCACTTGCCCTGTAGGTAGGTTTGATATTTAGGACTTTCTTCACCTCCTTATACACACATCACTAAAATCAGCTTTTTCTCTCCTAGTTTCCCCATAACAGAGACTTTCAAGACCCATCTGGATGTGTTCCTGTGTGACCTGCACTAGATTACATTTCTGCTCTGGCACAGGAGGTTGGACTCCATGACCCCTGGAGGTCCCTTCCAACACCTAACATCCTGTGAGGTTGAAGTTTGCTGCACCAAAAGATCATGATGCTGCTTTTCTTAATATGTTTGTCCTTCACAAAACAAAAACCAGCAAAATTATTTTTTCCTTCTCTGCTCCATTTATTCTCTGTAGATGTTTGGTTTAAAGTGACAAATATAGAAAAGCAATAACATGGCTATCTGCTACAGGGGAAAGAAAAGACCCTCTCATCAATGCTTCCTCATATTACTCTTACCAGATTTAATTTCAGGCTATCCGTTTTTTATCCCATCTCAAATATCCCATTTCATCTGAAGCAGCTATTGTATTTGTATGGTATTAGATGAAAGAAGAGCTAGAATCTAACATTTACAGACAAAGTCTTGTAGCTTTTCTTTCTCACCCTTGTTTTTCTTTATTGCTTTCCTGTTTTCAGAGGACCAGAGCCATTTCTCAAATAGTGCAGTGAAAAACTACATGAGGACTGAGTCGTGTGCTAGCATCTGTACCGAGTCCCTGGTAGGACAGGCAGCTTTTGAACCATCCCATTACTAATCAAACAGTCTGGCAATACAGTGCCAACCTTGTCCCTGTCTGCTGCTCACTCTGTGCTCACATTTGATTAGCTCAGCATTGGATTCTCCCTGCTGTGCAGTTTTGTATTCTTTGCTACCAGCCAAAGGAAGAGGGGATGGACTGATTTAAAAGTCTTGGCTCATCTTGTCTAGCTCGTGACAAATGTATTCTCAAATTAGTCTTGCAAGTCACTTTTTCCTAACTAGAAATGACTTTCTGCAATAGCCTGTGACATATTTTTATTCTGCTTTATAGTCTTCTGGCCTGCTTGTCTGTTTTCCTATCCCAGGCTCATTTTCCCAGTCTATTCTTAAGGGTTTGGTTCTGAAAAGCAGAATGATTTGCATGTAGGAAAGTGTTTAAATTAAGCAGGCACATCCCACTGCTTTTGGATCACAATTACTTGTGATTTTAAAGCTTAAGCTTATGTCCAAGTACTGTGTTGCAGTAGGGAAAGATTTGTCCCCAAAATGCAAATACTACTAATGGAAGCATGTAATAAAATCAGTGTTCTTTTCCTGAACACAGAGTAATGATATCTCCTCCTCTGTGCATAACGGCTCCCAGGGGCTTAGCTACCTTTCCACCTCCTTACTCTACATTGTTCCCTCCTTGCTTCTCCTTCTCAACGCAGAAAAACAGAGCAGGAAGAAGATTATGAAAGCAGAACCCCCCTTGGACAGTTCAGATCGAGGATGAAGAACTGCTGCCCATGAAGCACAGCTGGAATCATTCCCATGTGCAGGAAAAGGTCAGTGAGTCTGAATGCCTGTGGAGAGCTTGTCCATAGGGATGATGATTTTCAGAGATACAAGGTTTCCCAAGAGTATGTGGCAAACAGAAAAATGCCTTGAAAACAAGCAGTTCATTCTCTTTTGGGGTAAGGCCACCCACCCAAGTTTTGAGAACACAAACAAGGCTGGAAAAAAATGAAATCTTTTGATTACATTACTATCAGAAACAGGCCACGTGGCTACTTAGCCTCATGGGGATGGACATCAGGCAACTGAGTGTTCCTGTGGTTGTGGATAATAGGCACCAATCAAGTTGCTACAGTAGTGACTTTACAGTCTAAAGAGGATGAATTTTCAAAATGTAAGAAAGGGCTGAATCTTAGAGTTTAAGCCTTCACAATAAATATGCAGATTAAGGATTCTCAGTGATCAGGGAATTAGGCTGCTTTACCCACCTCTGATATTACCTCAGGTAACAAGAAATGCAGTGACTCAGCTAATAACAGTGTATACCCCCTTTGTGCTGCATTGAATTGTGTGTGGCACTAGTCCTGTCAAATTCAATATGGTAGAGATTCTCCTAACATTTACTGGGGACAGAATTTCCTTCCTGATCATCCCTGTGCTGCAGTAGCTGTCATCGCCACCACAACAAAGTGCTAAGTGATGGTGGCACACAAGGGTGAAGTTCTTGCCAAGCAAACCCCATTCTGTAACTGATGATCCCATTTGTGGGGTGCTTTCTCACCACATGCCCTTATTGAACACTTGCTTCTTGTGGGTTATTTGCAACCTGGGGATCTACTGTTAGAAAGCTAGGCTAGATATTACATATATCTATATGTGTGCGTGTGAGAGAAAGAGTCATTGTGAAAAACCTCTGGAGGATAATGAATCACTTCTCAGATTTCTCTTTCTCTAGGCAATAGAGGTGTTCAAGAACAACATTAGGCTAGAAATCCAACCCATGGACAGCTGCTGTAGAGAGTCATTGAACTTCTTGGTGTCTAAGTGTCTTGGTGCCTAATAGGTCCCACTGAAGTAGCAGATTATTTAGTGTCACAGCAGCTACCATACTTTGCAGTACACTGTTTGGTCAATGTTTTTGGTCAGACACCTGTTTTGTCTCAGGGTACTGCATCACAGCATAAACGCTGATTCATTCAAGGCTATGGCAGCAAAAGGACCATAGCTTGTGGAAGGTCAAATGAAAGTCATCCTTCTAGGGACTTTAAAACAATGGCACAAGAGTATTTACAGGGAGATGCAATGACTAGAAGGCAAGGTAGTAAAGGATTGGGTTAGGAATCTGTATTAGAACTGGAGGTCACTGGTGATTTGTTCGTTGGTTGGAATTTCACAACCATTTCAAGAGCAAGAGAGGGCTTAAAGTCAGCTGTGTAAATGAAAATCACAGGCAGACAAGTATTCCTGCTTGTAGGACAGGCAAGAAGCTTTAAAAAGCATCCCACTAGAATAAAAATCTTAATACTTGTAGTTTCAGTGATTCATCAAATAACAACAATTGATTTAGGTGACAGCTCTAAGAAAGAAATTGCTGCCATTTGACAGTTTCATGTGTCAGCCAAGCTGGGATAACTCTCTCTCTGACCCAGCTGGGCTACTGTATATAAATGATACTCATCCTCAGCAGGTTCAGTCAAGCACATTCATCAGAGAATCTTCCACAGAGTAGAAGCAGGCACACAGTCTCATACTGAAGATCCTTTGATACCATGTTTTTCTGATGGCTGAGCCCCAAGCCACTCTCAGATCACAAGAAGTTTCTCAGAACACCCAGATTTCAGGCTTGACCTCATGCATTGAGAAGACAGTAATTGCACAACAGAAGGGATTTAAGTGCAACCAATTTGATTGGTACTGGGGTTGTTCAGCTTGGAGAAGAGGAAGCTCAGTTGTAGAGAGCAATAAGGTCTCCCTTACCTGAAGGGAGGTTGTGGCCAGGTAGGGGTTGGTGCCTTCTCCCAGGCAGCCAGTGACAGAACAAAAGGGCAGTCTCAAACTGTGCCAGAGCAGGTTAAGTATGGATGTTAGGAAGGAGTTCTTCACAACAAGAGTGATTGGCATTGGAATGGGCTGCCCAGGGAGGTGGCGGAGTCACCATCCCTGGCGGTGTTTAAAAGGAGGCTGGATGAGGCACTTAGTGCCATGGTTTAGTTAATTAGAAGGTGTTAGGTTAGACTTGTTGATCTCAGAGGTCTTTTCCAAACTGGTTAGTTCTGTGATTCTGTACTGTGGTTTCATGGTGCCATGACTATCCATTTACTGGGAGTGCTGTGTACCCTTCAAGCTAGTTGTTTAAATCCTGTCTCATGGAGGATATCACCTCGTCTAAAGTGACCTATGTGTTCTTATGGGAAAACTCCACCTGGAAATATACTTTTGCTTTCTTCTGTACTGCATTTCCTTGCAGATAATAAAAGCAATATTCCTGTAAAGAAAATACAGCGTCCTGCTTTCTCTGCTTTTAGTGTGGTATGTTCCTGGCACATGCTAATCCACTGAATACATTAAGCAGCTTTATGTGCTCATGTTTTGATAGCTAAAATTTGCTGCAGTTTGGATCATTAAGCAATCCTCCATGTAGCATTGTCTTAACAGAAAAGACATTAAAAGGCTATCAAAATTGCTGATATCACATTTGTTATTTGCAAACAATGGCTGTCACTAGAGACAAAACTATTGGCTTTTAGCAAATTAACCTCACAGCTAACCATGAAAGCCACATGATCACCTGGCTTTACAACTTGATTTACAGAAGTAAACTTTATGAATTTCAAGCTTGCAATGCTGGGTGAAGTGTCAAACAGAAAGCCCTGTGAGGTAAGACTAGTTTCCCTCCCGCTTAGAATCCTGTTTTTTTGGAAGGATCTATCAGTTTGGCACCCTAGCAAGTCAAATGCGTGATGGTATTTCCACAGCTTTGGAAAGGCTTCTTTCCCAGTGTTTGGATGCCCAAAGTTAACCTATTTGTGGAGATGAGCATAACTGTCAAGAATTTTTTTTTCTTTTTATACATGTCCCCAGTTCTTTTTTGAAGCCACAGACTTTAGTACCCACTAAAGCATATCCTGCAGCAAGGAGGTCCATAACTCTGCATTGCATGAAGTATATTCTTTGCTTTGTATAAATCTGCTTCGTGTTAAGAAACTATAAACACCTCCTAGCCTGTGTTTTGCCAGAGGCAAACCTTTCTTATACCACAAAAGATTTAATAGAGCTCTATCATGTAGCACCTCCTTTCCCCCTCATTCATCTCTTTTTCAAACCAGGAACCAAATCAATATACTCCTTTTTCACATGTCACCTACCCTAGCCACCATAAAAGCCTTGAAATCACACAGCTGAGGAGAGAGTTCAACCATAAACAAACCAACAAAGAGAAGGAATCTGGTGCATATCCACAGAACCTTGTAAGCGTTATAAGCAAACCTATAAACTGTCCTTGCTCCCGTGTGAGCAATTAGCCAGGTCTTAAGAATAGGGTGAACATCAATTTGCTCCAGAGGAACTACTGCAAGCTTCTTTGTGACTCTCTTCTGGCTATGTGACTGTCTTATAGCTACAGTGGCTGCTTAGCTAGAGGGACCAAGCTGTAAGCAGCACTGTGATCCCATGTGAGCTGGAGAAGGGTAAGGTGATTTTAAACATGGTGAGAACTGTGCTCACAGTTTCACAGCATGTGCAAGATAATTGTGCATCTGTCATTGTAGACATCAGTTAATGGTCTGACTTTCCAGAGTCTGTAGGCTATGACACCTGTTCTTGAGTTGATCTTCCCAGCTCCTCATCCCACAGAGCCTGAATGAGCCTTCCTAGTCTCTTTAGGAGTTCCACAGACTTTTCTTCAGTGGCCCACTCTGGTTTCCTAACTTTCCCCCTTTTGCTGGCTGCAAAGACTAGTCTGCCTTTGAATTTCTCACTTATGAAGTACATAGTCTCATGAGACTTCTCTTACAGCAGATGCAGCACAAGGAATCATAGAATCAGGAAGCAGATACTCCTGTCTCTGAGCCACCACCTTGGAACAGTAAGAGGATTCACCTCTGTTTTCCTCCACTATGAAATAAAAGTGTAAACCTGCAGTTTAGAAGAATTGGATTTGAAATTCTAATGAGGGTTTATCCCTTAGCTGTGTATTTTACACTTAAATACCAGTCACTGATATGCAGCCACTTCTGGGACAGGGAGCAAGATCCACTCAGCACCCTGCTGAATCAGAGCAGGTGGGGTAGAAAGTCAGGTTAGCAACAGCAATACAAACCCTTACCACAGGGAACTGTGAGGTGCTGCAGAGCTTTCTGTAGCAGCACAGAAACTCTAAATCTTTTTAAGCCTTTGCATCTTTCAGCCAGCAAACTAAGCTGCATGATATTTGTTGGTTGCTTTCTGTAAACACATAGAAGATTGGGAAGATGATTTTAGGGATGGCACCTTAAGTTCTGGGGAGTTTAGATTAGATGTTTATCCCTACAAGCTATAGCCTACTGTTACAGAGACTGCAGAAGTTTATTTCTTTACATTTCCTGCAACAACTCAAGCGTGAACAAGAAAATTTCTGTATTTTACACTTGCCATTAAAAAGAAAGCAAAGGTCATGGAAATGCCCATTCCTGGTTATTAAAGAAAACCACTGTGAGGTTTAAAATACACTCAGGGCAGCTTTCTTCTTCAAATCCCCTCTCTATATGGATAATTCCCACCGTTTCCCATTCCTACTTCACGTATTTTTATAGTGTGGCCTTTGGATGTACAGATCTCAACCATGAGTCAATGCAAATACTGTATAAAACCCTACAGATTAAATGGTGCTGATACAGTTTGAAAGCATTTCAGGTTTTGCTGATCAGCTGAACTGAATATATGACCAGAAAGGTGCAGATGGAACTGTCTCAAGGCCTGTATCATGTGGACCTTAATGACTAACAGCCTGCAAACACGTTGCATACATCATTCAACTGGGAAGAGGTTTGAGTCAATGGGTAACAAAAGAGAAGAGAAAGGCTGCATTTAATACACAGCAGGAAAAAAAAATCCCCCCAAATACTAGCAGAAAAAGTCCTCTTTCAAACATTTCCTATCAAAATTAAGGTCTTTTCTCCTTAGAAAAAAAGAAAAACAGAACCACAGCAACAACAAAAACAACAAACCAACAATGAGTGAAACTTTTCCTACTTCTGTTAGCTGTAGAACAATTCTCTTAATGTGTAAAAGGTTGACAAGTAGTCAGAAATTGAAGGCTAAGATATTTTCTTTTTGGAGGGTGTCTATGTTTAGCCCAGTATTCAGGGCTGTTTCACCCAGTGACCCCCAACAGAGAAGGGAGGAAATCAGGAAAAGGAAAGACCACCCATGGGTTGAAATAAAAACAGATGCAATGAAAGAGTCAAACTAAATTCCAATGTCAGTATAAAGTGTACACAGTAATACTTAGCCCAGGGAATGTACAGCAATCACACTGAACCAGTAAGCAGCCTTCGGGAGCAAAATGGTAAGTGAGCCCCTCCATGGGCAGGCAGAAGCTTGTGAAGTTAGAGCCAAAGGCTTCCAAGCAGGAAGCCTCCTATCCTCAATGAAATTCCCCCTTTATAATGAGCATGTGAGGTTTATGATATAAGATACACCTGTGTCCAACACCATTCACCTGCCCTGGCTGGCTTCAAATGGCAAATAGCCTGTACACCGTGGTTGGCCTAGGATTTTCCATCACATGATACCAGGGCAGAGTAGCATCATCACTTCTAAGCCACACCAAAGGAGGGAGTATTACTTCAAAAGTGATAGCACTTAACAGTGAAGATGTTATCCTCAGATGTTTTGTTTTACAGCTTTTGTAAAGGAGAGCATTAGAATAGCAGTGCTTTGAGCAAGAAAACATCTTTTCCAATGAAAACTGATTTCAGCAGGTGGTTACCACACCTCTGGCAAGAGCACGATGTTCTTAAAACAGTTTTTTGGAGCTGTCAGAAAAGGATGCAGTTGAGTTTGCAGTACTAACATCATCACTGCTGATTGTTTTCCTTCAGAAAAAAATGCACACAAAGTAGAACCAAACTCTCTGTTCTTGTTTGGCTCAGCACTACAGAGGCATAAAGGCAAAACTGGCCAAAGATCCCATCCAAAGCCCATTAAAAATCAATGAAAAGCTTTGCAATGTGCTTCTAGTATGGGTTACCTCTCCACTGACTGTAAATGAAATTAATCTGTCAAGCAGCAATAATACAGTGATATAATTAACTTGCTTGGAATACAATCACTTTAACTTTCATTAAAAGTGAGGAGTTTCTTTCAATTTTCTTGCCAAGATGCATTTTGTTGGTGGTGCCTTGTCCTCTGTTGAAATGAAAAATAAATCCTTCTTTGGTTAATTTCCCTCTGGACTGGTGATTGTGGTTGTAATAGAGTCTGACTTCCAGGGTCATGCTTGCAAAGGTAGTGACAAATGGGGGCATCTGTAGAATGCTGAAACAACAGACATTTTTTCTGTGGATTCTGGAGCATGCACATTTCACCCAAAAGTTAATGAGAAGGTGATGCTGTATTGATCCTGCCTCAACAGCATGAGGGATGGGAAGAGTCTGGAGAAGAGAAGGCTTCAGGAAGGTTTTAGAGCAGCCTTCTAGTACTTGAACGGGCTAACAGGAGAGCTAGAGAGGGACTTTGTACAAAGGCATGGAGTGACGGGAGGAGGAGTGATGGCTCCAAACTGGAAGAAGTTGGATTTAGATATGAGACATTAGGAAGAAATTCTTCCATGTGAGGCTGGTCAGACACTGGAATGGGTTGCCTAGAAGAGCTGTGGAGGATGAAGCCCTGGCAGTTTCCAAAGCCAGGTTGGGTGAGGCAGAGAGTTGGGACTAAATGACCTTTGAGGTCCCTTCCAACCCAAATCATTCTATGATTCTATGCTAGTACTGTAGCAAGAGATCACAGAACCATAGAATGGTTTAGGTTGGAAGGGATCTTAAAGATCATCTAGTTCCAACACCTCCCTCCCCTATAGGCAGGGACACCTCCCACTAGAACAGGTCGTTCAAAGGCTCATCCAACCCAACCTTGAACACCTCCACAAGCTCCTTGGGCAACCTGTTCCAGTGTTTCACCACCTTAACTGTAAAGAACTTCTTCCTAACATCAAGTTTAAATCACCCTTCTTTGAGTTTAAACCTATTACTCCTCATCCTGTCATTACAAGACCTTGTAAATAGTTCATCTCCAGCCCTCCTGTAGGCACAAGCTTTCTAAAGAGAGACAGGCAGGTGAGGAGAAACTGCAGGCCAAGTCTGGAGAGACCATGATTTTGTCCCTCTTTGCTCTGAAAAACTCCTTGTCAGACAGGCTCAGGATTTCACTGGGTTTTGGAAACTCAATAGTTCTCATTGACTTCTCAGCACCATGGTCGAATTGTGTCTTCTCTCAGGGCAGGAGCTAGCAATAAGAAGTGATGACCTCCTCTGGGGCATCACTTCCTTTTTCACTAGACTCTCAGGTCACCTCTGACTAACTGCTTGTGACATCTTTCCAGCCTGAATATTACATCTGACCAGGATGACAGGGAGGAGGAGTGATTTGCTCCTCTGAGTATGTGATACTTTTTGCCTGTGCATTGTAATGGAAGTCACAGAGAAGAGCCACACTAAGCTACAGCAGGGTAGAAAAGAACATTAAATAAAGATGAGACTGTACCAAGTGGAGCTATGAAGAACTTGGCAAGTTTGATTCCCACAGGTTCAAACGAGCATCTTCAGCTGTGATTCACTGACCAGCTGCCACAGACAGTAATTGCAGGAGCTGTTTCAGCCACAGCTACAGAGGAGGAAGGGCCAACCAGAGTGAGAACTTTTCCTGCATTCAGTTTCTGCAACGTTTGTATACACATTAAGGTTTATATTCCACTCCCCATTCTTTTACTTTTCAATTTCGTTCCTGCAAATATTAAAAGCAAGTTCAGTTATCAAATGGAGACTATAAGCAGAGGTAGAATATAGTCAGTTTTCAGAGATCCCTGAGATGGGATGGTTTTGACTTCCCCCTTTGCTCTGCTCTCGTCAGACCCCACCTGGATACTGTGCACAATTCTGAAGCCCCCAACACAAGAAGGACATGGAACTGTTGGAGCGAGTCCAGAGGAGAACATGAAGATGCTCAGAGGGCTGAAGCAGCTCTGCTATGAGGACAGGTTGAGAGAGTTGGGGCTTTTCAGCTTGGAGAAGGCTTTGAGGAGACCTTGTAGTAGCCTTCCAGTATCTGAAAGGGGCCTACAGGACTGGGGAGGGACTATTTACAAGGTTTTGTAACGACAGAATGAGGAATAATAGGTTTAAATTAGCAGAGGAGAGATTCAAACTAGATGTTAGGAAGAAGTTCTTTACAGTGAGGGTGGTGAAACACTGGCACAGGATGCCCAGGGAGGTTTTGGATGTTCCTTTCCTGGAAATGTTCAAGTCCAGGTTAGATGAGGCCTTGAGTGATCTGTTCTAGTGGGAGGTGTCCCTGCCTATGGCAGGAAATTGGAATTGAATGATCTTTGAGGTCCCTTCCAACTTAAACCATTCTGAGAGGCTGAGGGAGCTGGGGTTGTTTAGCCTGGAGAAGAAGAGGCTCAGGGCAGACCTTATTGCTATCTACAACTACCTGAAGGGAGGCTGTAGCCAGGTGGGGGTTGGTCTCTTCTCCCAGGCAACCAGGAACAGAACAAGGGGACAGTCTCAAGTTGTGCCAGGGAAGTATAGGCTGGATGTTAGGAGGAAGTTCTTCACAGAGAGAGTGATTGGCATTGGAATGGGCTGCCCAGGAAGGTGGTGGAGTCACCGTGCCTGGAGGTGTTCAAGAAAAGCCTGGATGAGGCACTTAGTGCCATGGTCTGGTTGACTGGATAGGGCTGGGTGCTAGGTTGGACTGGATGATGTTGGAGGTCTCTTCCAACCTGGTTGATTCTATGATTCTATGACTTAGTAAACTAATCACAGCTATCTCTTTATCCTTTGAGATATCTCAGGCAGGAGATGTTTGCAAGTGTGAAGGTCACAGTGCACAGTCAGAGTACAGTGCCAGAATGCATTGTGATACTAAGAAAAACAGTCAGATACATATTTAAGCATAAATGCAGGGCTAAACAGTGCTCTTGTAACAGACACACTGAAGAGTCAGGGGAGAAATTTCATTTGTTTTGACATGGAAGAGCTTAAAGAAATAGAGCAAAGGAGAAAAGTATATATAAATTTTTAATCCAGGTGAATCTATTTTATTTTCACATTATTTAAGACTTATTGTAATATTAAAGTCCAGCTTAATTTTTAATGGGGTAAAAATGTCAGTTAGAAGGTAAAGAAACAAACCAGAAAAGTTCCTGTTTGAGAAAGATTTTAAGGTGTGACTATGTCCCTGCTGGTTGATCTTTCCTGAGACTTCTTCACCCTCAAACCACACCACACAGTGAGTTCATCCAACCACCTTCACCTGATCTGAAAACTAAATTTTAGGTAAAATCTCTCTTTAAATGAATTGCTGAGGTTCCTCATATGTGGTATTTGGTGTATGGCTTATGCCCTCTCTCTGTTTTGTGGACAAGTCCTCCAGGGCCAGTGTCCCTTCAAGGCCAGTGCCTTATTGCCCCTTTAAACAGACAAGCTGGTCTCCTTTGCTTTGCCAGGCAGTGATTTGGCTGGTACCTGCAGAGCACAAAGCTACTTAGGGCAGCACTTCCAAAAGAAAAGGACCAGGCATTGAGCACTGGCCCATTTTTGTAGTATGAAGGACCAGAAAAGCTACCAGTACAAGGAGAAAAGAGTAGGCAGTATGCTTAAAAATTAGGAAGTTTTATCAGATTACATTTTTCAGCCTCAGTCTCATGTTTGCAGTAGCTGCCATTTACTAGTCCAATATTAAATATCACTCTCCACAGTTACCTAAAAGGAAGTTGTCATCTAGTGGGGGTCAGGTTCTTCTTCCAGGCAACTTGTGACAGGACAAGAGGGCATGGTCTGAAGCTGTGCCAGAGGAGGTTTAGGTTGGATATTAGGAAGCACTTCCTCACGGAGGGGGTAATTAGGTACTGGAATGGACTGCCCAGGGAGGTGGTGGAGTCACCATCCCTGGAGGTCTTTAAGAAAAGATTGGATGTGGCAGTTGGTGGCATGGTTTAGCTGATGTTGTGATGTAGGCTGGACTTGATGATCTCTGATGTCTTTTCCAGCTTCAATAATTACATGATTCTGTGACCTCCCTGATCTGTTTCTTGTCCTTTTTTGTCCTAGCTTTCAGTCCAGCTAAGAAGGCAGCACCTATTCAAGAGTTCTGTTTTACAGTGGCACCTATCAAAACTGGAATATTAAGACCAGCAGGCAGAATTAGGTGGAAGCCAGGGTAGATAAATATCTATCCTTGTAAGCAGGGTAAAAGACAGTTCACTCTTTAAATTCTGGTTTAGGTCTTCTCTGCTTAGAATTTCCTTAGGAAGTCTTTCTCCATTCTGTGTAATCTTTAATGTATATGATGGTTGGCAAGGAAATGCCTTGTTAAATCTGGCTTAGTATTCAACAAATATCCAAAGGGCTGAATGATGCTTTAATTAAAACCTATTTGCCTCAAACTTCCTCTATATGCATCAGCTTCCCTCTATGACTGTACTGTATCCCTTGGCATTATCACAGACGTTACCCCAGACGTTCATTTCTCCTGCTGCTGGTAGATTTGTTACCAGCTCTGTAGGTCAGTGTGCATTTTGCAGGGAGGGACAAGACTTTGGACTCTGAACTCCCTGCAGGCTCAGTAAACACAGGGCTTTTCACTGCTGACCTTAGAGTGACAAATGCAAACAGCTTCAGGTTTGCAGCATGGGGCAAAGTGAGGATCACAGAATCATAGAATATGAATTTGGAAGTGACCTCAAAGATCATCTGGTCAATCCTTGGGAAGAGCATGGTCTAGATAAGATGGCTCAGCACTCTGCCTAGTCAAATCTTAAAGTGTTGGAACATGATGATAAGGTCTCACCTAAGCCTTCTTTTAGCAGGGGCGAAATCAGGGATGAAGTGATGAAGAAGGAAATATGCTGACATTATTCGGCTCCAGGGAAAAGCAGGTCTCCATGGCAGTGTGCACAGAGGGTGCTCCGTGCTGGGAAGCCACTTGCAGTGTGGTACCACTGGTGAGATGGGGCAGTTTTTGTTTCTGATCGTGGGTTTGTTGATTAGAGGCACAAGATGGGCAAGCCTGGGACCCCTGGATACAGTATATCCTGTGAGGGGTTTAGTAGGTTCTAAACTACAGAATCACAGAAACATCCAGGTTGGAAAAGCCCCTCAGGATCACCAAGTCTGACCTATAACCCTACTCTACAAGATTCACCTTAAACTATATTCATAAGCACCACACCCAAATGACTTGGTGACTCCACCACCTCTCTGGGCAGCTCATTCCAGTGCCTGACCACTCTCTTGGCGAAAAACTTTTTCCTAATGTCCAATCTAAACCTTCCCAGTCTCAGCTTGAGGCCATTCCCTCTTGATCTGTCTCCAATTACCTGTGAGAAGAGACCAGAAGCAGCCTCTCCACAATGTCCCTTCAGGTAGTTGCATTCAAGCCGTACTGTTGTCTACATGTGAGATCACTGTTCTTTCTCAAATCTATCTGCATCTGCTGGGATTTAATTTACCTCTTTATTCTAATACCTTTAAAACAGCCTGAACAGTCTTCTCTCCCCAGGATTTATATTTGACATGACCATGAGAAAGGGAAAGCTGAGGCTACGGCTTGCCATGAGGACAGAGCTATTGCCCTCCTTGCTCTCTTTTCTTCCTTCATGCTTTCAAGTGGAGGTTGCAGGTGCAACCATCACCTTTCCACCAAGTGCCTGGCCTGGGGTGATATGGGTGAGTGTGATTTCTCAGCACAGCTAGCCCTGGAGCTGTGGTAATGTATAATTAAGGACACTAACGACAGCAGGAGCAGTCTTTCACCCCCAGCCCAGGATTACTGTCAGAGAGGATTGTGTCCTCACTGCTTTCAAGTCATCAACCCCTACAGGCTCTCACAGGCATCTGAAGACTGCATTGCCCTCCTCATGCTTTGGGGCCGACAGGATTTGAGAAAGAAGCTCAAAAATGATGTTCTGTATTAGAACACTTTCTTCTCCACTAATTCATTGAACAATATACTTAAAAAAAAAGGCTGTCAGAACCCTAATCCGACTCAGATGAAGGCTTCAGACTAAGCGCTAAAATTAAGTTGTGACGCAAACAATACTGCAACGGAGGGACATGTCGGTTTGCTTGCATAACAGATCTAGCTAGATGTGTCAATATACCAGGCAGGCACTCCTGTGTAGTATGCCCTGGGAGATTTCTTCCCCACCCCTCCCCAGCAAAGTTACAGACTGGAATTTAAGTAAACTGCTTGAGAAGAAATTCCTCAGGAGGTCATTGCCTTCCAGTGTCTCCAACTTGGCACGCCAGGACACATTAACTTTCTGCTGTTGTTTGCACACACAAATGGCTCCATTTTCTAAGGCTGATAGGTTAGACAGAAATGTGAGCAGCTTCTGCTGAAAAACAGTAAATAAGTTTTGGGAATAGCCATCTTCTGGGAAAAAAACACACAGAACATTACTTAATAGTCTGTAGATTAACCTGCATTTGCCCAAGGGCTGTGGGGCAGGTTTAGCTCCAGGAGCTTCATGGCTCTTCTGTGGCTGTGCTTAGAGCCGAGAATCACAGAAACAACCAGGTTGGAAAAGCCCCTCAGGATCACCAAGTCCAACCTACAACCCTACTCTACAAGATTCACCTTAAACCATATCCCTAAGCATCCAAACAACCCTTAAACACATCCAGGCTCAGTGACTCAACCACCTCCCTGGACAGCTCATTCCAGTGCCTGACCACGTTCTTCAAGAAAAACTTTTTCCTAATGTCCAATCTAAACCTCTCCAGTCTCAGCTTGAGGCCTTTCCACCTTGTTCTGTCTCCAATTACCTGTGAGATGAGCCCAGCAGCAGCCTCTCCACTATGTCTCTTCAGGTAATTTTAGACATCAATGAAGTTTCTCTTCAGCCTTTTCTTTTTCAAGCTAACCATCCCCAGCTCCCTCACTCACTCCTCATAAGATCTACTCTCTAGATCTTCCCCCAGCTTCGTTGCCCTCCTCTGGAAGCCACTTGCAGCAGGGTACCACTTGCAAGATGGGGCAGTTTTTTGTTTTTGTCAATTAGAAGCACAAGATGGGCATGACTGGGACCCCCCAGAGATGGTAAATCCTGTATGGGATTTAGTAGGTTCTAAATATGGCTTGAATGCATGTGAGATCACTGCTCCTTCTCAAATCCATTTGCATCTGCTGGGATTTAATTCACCTCTTCATTGTAATACCTTTAAAACAGCCTGAACAGCCTTCTCTTCCCAGGATTTATATTTGCCAGCCAGGCTGATGTCTTAGGTGCTCTCTCTTTGCCAGAACTGCAGTGGGGTGGAAATGCAATTGTTTTTTTCTTTTCTAGTGAGCTTTATTTTCTACTCAATTATTTTCTACATGCCTTACGATGGAAGAGAAGCTGAAATCTCTTCCATGCTTCTCTTATTAGTCCTTTCTTGCTGTGATTTACTGGAGGCTGTTAAACACAAATGTCTGGCTGGGAAACCCAAGGCTGAGTGCTTGAGCAGAGGACAGTGGTGGCTGAGGTTTTATCGGAAGGCAGCCTGGTCCGTTTCGGTGCAGCTCATACTTTAAGAGTGCTTGCCACCTTCTGGTTTGAGAAAGGATCACAGCTGTTTCACGGGCATGTTGAGGAAATCGACTGGAAAAATGCTGGTCCTGGTCCTAATCCTCCTGAAACGGATGAGAGCTTTTCAAGATGTCATAATGCCTATGGGGGAGCTTTGAAGTGAAAGGATGGATGTTTTTTCACCTCTCCCTCTCCTTTTAGTTAGAAGGACACAGTGACATTTGGCAAACCACAAACAAAACTCATCTTTTAAATGAAGTGATACTATTGGCATTGTTGGAGAATGCTCTTTAATCAGTATCTAAACCATCCAGGAATAATATTGAAAGAACAGTGGGAAATTATTCTGGTAAGTGAAATAGGGTAGAAATCTTTTGAAAGGAAGAGAATTTGAAATTTTGGAACATATTTTTTTTTCCCCTCACAAAGCTGTTTTGCAGATTTTGGCCAGACACTTCCATTCAGTCTTGTCAGCTGTCAACAGTCTGCCTGATTTCAGTGCTGCCACTTAAAAGTATTATATGTGCCATTTATACTGGAGGAAGATGCACATCCTCTCCAAAAAAAGTCACTTCACAATTATGAGTGCTCAAATAAAATGGATATTATGACTACCAAAAAATCAAAACACACTTCAGCCAGTTATCAGCAATTTAGCCAGGTGGAAGAGTTCCACAAAACCACAGATATTTCTTGAAGGTTGCTACATTCTAATGTGTGTCACGTTTGCCTGGCTTCGTGTAAGTCATTCTCAATTTCAGATGTCACTCTGCTGTCCAAAACAAATAAATAAATAAAGCAAGCTTAATTTTACTGAGCTTCTAATTGAAGGCACCAGAGGACCCGAAAGCTTTCCAGCAGTGTGTGAAGCAATGTGACTAACATATGCCATTTGTTTATTCAATTTCTTCTCTCCCAGCAAGGCTCTAATGGGCAGTGAAACAGTTCTTTTTGTGTGTGTATTTTTTTGTCACACACAGAATAAATGTTCCTATTGAAAAAGGCAGGTCAACCCCCCCCCTCCCCCAATCTTCCCCACACAGAAAGAACTGCAGTGAAATTTTGATGCTCCACAGTCCTTGGTAGTTCATACAAGAATTCTGGCAGAGAATTTTCTGGATCTGATTCGTTCATCTTTGTCAATTAGAGCAAACTTTGCTGTAGCCCACTGCTGGACTCTGCTCGAATGATGACTGTAGTTATGGTGCAGTGAGCTGCAGTTATTTGTTGAGTATGATCTATTAAAGAAAATGTGGGAAGAGAAGCTGAAAACTGGAGGAAAGCTGGCAGGTGTAGAACAATTCAGTGGTGTGCTGCAGAACTCTTTGCTGAGTATGCTGCAACTCTGCAGATGCTTAAATGCACAGAAATACCAAAAAGGACTGGAAAAATAAAGAAAATTAAGTCATGGCCTTTGCCCTGCCCTAGAGCTGCTTTTTATGCAGAAAGGAAGAGCTGGGGGTAGAAGCTGTCTCCATCACAAGAAGGCAAAACATGGTCAAAGCCAGTGGAAGCAAAGGAATAAAGAGGAACAAGAGGTCTCTGAGACATAAAGGACTGCTTCTGCACCTTATGCATTCTGCAGCTTAAGTTAATTTACTCCCAGACCTTCACTTGGGGCAATGATCAAGAGTTATAACATCCTGAGGATGAGCAACTCAAACATCAAAGCATAGTTAGCTGAAGAAGTAGCTGGCTCAGGTGACTGAGTGGTGGCCTCTCTCAGTTTTATTCTAATCCATCACAAATCAGGTCTATGAAAGGTGAAAATACCCCATCCAGGCTAATTTCTCCCTTTCTGCATGCCTGGACAAAAAAATCACAGCTGTCCACTCCCAGGCTCTCTTGTTAGGGCCCTACAGTACATGGAGGGGCCCAGACAGAGTGTAGATTTGAAGCTAGAAACTTTGATCTGCACAATCTGATGCTGTGTATTGCAGCGTTGATAGCCAGGAGAGCTCTGCAGCAGTATGTGTGGAATGTGTCCCTCTGCATGCTCAATGCATAAACCAGCTTCTTGTGTCTTTGGACTGGTTGAGACAATTGTCTTGCTTTCTGTTGAGGCATTTGAGACATATGGAGGTGGAGTGGGCACTCAGCACTGGTTAAGCCATGCCTTGAGTACTGGGCCCCTCAATTTAAGAAAGATGTTAAGGTGCTTGAACATATCCAGAGAAGGGCAACAAGGCTGGTGACAGGTTGGAGCACAGCCCTAATGAGGAGAGGCTGAGGGCCCTGAGGATGTACAGCCTGGAGAAGAGAAGGCTCAGGGAAGACCTCATTGCTCTCTACAACTACCTGAAGGGAGGTTGTAGCCAGGTGGGGGATGGTCTCCTCCCAGGCAACCAGGGACAGAACAAGAGGACACAGTCTCAAGCTGCACTGGGACAGTTCTTCACAGAAAGAGTGATTGGCATTGGAATGGGCTGCCTGGGGAGGTGGTGGAGTCATCATCCCTGGAGGTGCTTAAAAGGAGACTAGATGAGGCACTTAGTGCCATGGTTTATTTAATTAGAAGGTATTAGGTGAAAGGTTGGACTCAATGATTCCAAAGGTCTTTCCCAATCTGGCTAATTCTGTGTGATTCTGTGAGAAACTTCTCCCCTCCACAATGAAATCTACCAGACCAGCTCAGAAGGCTTGGAAGTAAGATAAAGCCATATTTACAGCAAAGCTAAATTTACAAGCATACATACACAATATATTTACAAGTATTTTCAATTATATACAATTGAGAACTAATACAGAAATCCAAATTTCCTCCTGGATTAAAAAAAAAAAAAGGAAGCCCAGAAGGGGCTCAAAGTCATCCTCTTTCTCCCAGACAGGATAAAAGGCAGCAAAGCTTGCTTGTCATCTGTTAGCCAAGGTTAGTGGAAGATAATAGAGAGAAGTGAACAGATCCAATGCTCAGAAGCGAAAGAGGGCCAAATTGTTTATACTTTGGCTTTTTATCCCTTTTATCAAAGCCATGAATGATATAGACTTTATCATTATAATTCATTTATAACAAATGATCTCATTTCTCTCATATAAAATACTCCAATTAGCCTCAAGCCAGCACAGGAGGGCAAATTGTGGCAAATGTTTACTTAAGAATCTTGTTTGTTGTATCTCAAGCTCCATTCATTTTCCAAACCAAACCAGGGTACTCAATACTTGAGTTGACTGCCAATAACAAATTTGGCTGGTCACGCTATAGAGAGAATAGTCATGTCTGAGCATTCACTGACTGTGTTTGGTTAATACACAAATTAATATAGGAATTAATTTTGCTAGCACAAGGAGATTCAGAGGGCTGGAGCACCTCCCCTATCAGGACAGACTGAAAGAGTTGGGGCTGTTCAATCTGGAGAAGAGGAGGCTCCAAGGTGACCTTATTGTGGCCTTTCAGTATCTTAAGGGTCCCCTTAAGAAAGCTGGGGAGGGAATTTTTAGTGTCAGGTAGTGAGACAGTACTAGGGGGAATGGAACAAAGCTAAAAATGGGTAGACTCAGACTGGATGTTAGAAGAAGTTCTTCACCATGAGGGTGGTGAGAGTCTGGGACGGGTTGCCCAGGGAGGTGGTGGAAGCCCCATCCCTGGAGCTGATTAAGGCCAAGCTGGACAAGGCTCTGAGAAGCCTGATCTAGTGTGAGGTGTCCTTGCCCATGGCAGGGGGGTTGGAACTAGATGATCCTTGTGGTCCCTTCCAACCCTCACTGATTCTATGATTCTATGAAGCACAGCAATGAAAACTGCCAATCTGCAAGGTCTCAAGTATTTTCCATTGTACCAGAGCCTACTCACTAAGACTAAGAAGTAAGTTCATTGGGCTGAAGTAATATGCATAGCACCCAAATCTGAAGTGATACTTGTGTCAACCAGAACAACAGCAACAACAACTAATAAGTCTTTGTAGGTCCAATAATCTCTAAGAATTTCAAGGGTTTTTCATTCTTAGTATCAGTTTTGCTGATTTCTCAGCTTTAGTCACATGAATCATCTCTGCTCAGTGGATTATAACACTTTTCAGACAAACAAAACAGCATTGCTTTGGCCACAAGTGATACAGTAGGTATCTTCTGATGATTTGGTTAAATGCAATCCAGATTTTGAGGACAATATATTTAAAGTTCTCTCTTGGCAAATGTGGTTTTTAAAATACTTTCTTAAATACACCAGTTTCCATGGATATTCCTGCCAATAAACTTACTCATTCAGACCTGTGAGCTATATCTGGGGGGATTGTGGAGTCTCCCTCTCTGGAGATATTCAAAATTTGCCTGGATGCCTTCCTGTGTGATCTGGTATAGGTTATCCTGCTCTGGCAGATGGGTTGGACTGGATGATCTTTTGAGGTCACTTCCAGCCCCTGACATTCAGTGATTCTGTGATTCAAGCTGACTAATTTGTCAGTTAAAACAGATGGATGCAGGATGCCAGGCCATAAAAAAAGAAATTTTAGCTTCCATTCTCTTTCCATGCTGTTGAGAGTGATTTTCATTTTAAGCATGGCTGATTCTCACAGCTCCTAAATTACATTTTCAGAAAAGAAATCAGAAAACTGGTGTAGATCCATTGCATTTCTCAGCACACATGAGGCAAGATGAGAGGAGGCACCACAACATGGCCAAATAACCTTCCCATTACAGAATCACAGAATAAGCCAGCTTGGAAAAGAGATCATTGAGTCCAACCTATCATCTAACACCTTCTAATTAAATAAACCGTGGCACTAAGTGCCTCATCCAGTCTCCTTTTAAGCATCTCCAGGGATGGTGACTCCACCACCTCCCCGAGCAGCCCATTCCAAGGCACACAACGTTTCTATGCAAGCTATGTATTCATATCCAAAATAGCCATTCTAGGGACCAAGTGGATGTTGTCTGGCTTCCTGAGAGGTTTCAGGGACTTTAGGATGTGCTCAGCAGAAACTACTCTTTACCCATAAAAATTCAGCTGCTATAGCACATGCACTTGAGAGCAGCACATCCTTTTAGCAGCAGTGCTAAATACAATACGGGCAGCTACATTGTAATTGCTTCTGAGAGAGAGCATTATTTCATCCAGAAGCTTTTGTCTTATGGCTAGAGTTAGAATCATGGAATCATAGAATGTCAGGGGCTGGAAGTGACCTCAAAAGATCATCTGGTCCAGCCCCTGTGCCAAAGCAGGACCACCTAGAGCAGATCAAACAGGAACACATTTGGACAGTTCTTGAATATCTCCAGAAAAGGAGACTCCACAACCCCCCTGGGCAGCTGGTTCCAGTGTTGTCACCCTCACAGTGAAAAAAATTCTTCCTCTGGTTCACATGGAACCTTCTATGCCTTGATTTCCACCCATTGCCCTTTGTCCTGTCACTGGACATCACCCAGCAGAGCCTGGCTCCATCCTCCTGGCACTCCCTTCTTACATATTTATAAGCATGCATGAGATCACCCCTAAATCTCCTCCTCTCCAAGCTAAAAAGCCCCAGCTTCCTCAGTCTCTCCTCATAAGGAAGTTGTTCAACTTCCTTAATCATTTTTGTGGCTAAGGAGGTTGCTTACATTTAACCATCCTTTTGCCAATGTGATGTGTTGCAGCAGGCAGAGGTCTTCAAATAACAGGTACCACAAGCAAAGGTTGCATGTGCCTGGCACCATCCAGTGGCATACATTCTTCTGAGGATTTTTCATTTCAGCTGTAAATGGCATAGCAAAACAAATCCATCTGTGTTCCTTCCTCTAATGCTGAGTGGGCTGGAGCACAGCCCTATGAGGAGAGGCCAAGAGAGCTGGGGTTGTTCAGTGTTCAGGTTCATTTGGTGTTCTGTTCCTTTTTAGTTTTCAGAAGGTGGTAAAAAAAGAAAAATCACTTTTCTCTCATTTTAATCCAAATCACTTATTGGCTTTTCAAAATGTAAACATTCTTTTTATGATAGCTAAAAAAACATGGAACATTTTCCAGCTGCCTCTACTAGTTGCCTGGATGAGTTCAAGTGCTTGGCATAACTCTTAACAATTTACAGGAAGATTAAATTGTTCAGAAGATGACACTCAGAAACCAATGTCATGCCTCCTGCACTGCTTTCCCCGAGGAGTGATGCGAGTTTTACCATGCCCTGACCCTCCTGCCCTGAGCAGGTCGGATTGTGAAACATAAGTCTGTGTTGGGAGCTGATGCTCAGAAGAATTCTATGAGATCCAATATCAGATGCATAATAATGGGATGAGATTTAACATGGCCAAGTGCAGGGTTCTGCACTTTGGTCACAACAACCCCAAGCAGTGCTACAGGCTGGGGTCAGAGTGGCTGGAGAGCAGCCAGGAGGAAAGGGACCTGGGGGTACTGATAGATAGTAAGCTGAAGATGAGGCAGCAGTGTGCCCAGGTGGCCAAGAGAGCCAATGGCATCCTAGCCTGGATCAGGAACAGTGTGGCCAGTAGGACAAGGGAGGTTATTCTTCCCCTGTACTCAGCACTGGTCAGGCCACACCTTGAGTACTGTGTCCAGTTCTGGGCTCCTCAATTCAAGAGAGATGTTGAGGTGCTGGAAGGTGTCCAGAGAAGGGCCACAAAGCTGGTGAGGGGCCTGGAACACAAACCCTATGAGGAGAGGCTGAAGGACCTGGGGTTGTTTAGCCTGGAGAAGAGGAGGTTCAGGGGTGACACTTGTAAAATCCATTCTTAAAGAGACTTCTCATAATCACATCACTTTCTTGAATATGACTGCTAAAGCCCTTCTAGAGATCCCTGTTTTCCATTCTGCATAACATACAATTTTGCAGGAGGGTATCTTGAAGTTCTTTGAATAGTTCAGATGATAACCAAATGATGCTAGATCCCTCTCTATCTTTGTCTTGTCCTTATCTTTCCTTAACAGCTACCAGGCTTTGCCTGTGCTTAAAAATGACTTTGCACTTTCCTGATACTCCTTGATGACATGTGCAGAACAGCACAACCCTGAGGAAGAATCACTCCCAGACAATCTGCCCAAGAACTACCCTTTTATGGTAATGACTTCCTATTGATAGATCTCTTCAAGGATGTCAGCCTTTTCTTTGTCCATGTAATATATTCTTTGTCGGTTCTGATGCTTAATCAATCTTGGAGCCAACTCTATTTCAAAGACTTTGAACCAAAAGAAATAACATCATTGACTAATAGCAACTGCAACTGGGGAAAATAAAGGGATGATCAATTCTTTCCCATACCCTCAGACAGAATTAGCAATACCACTATCTCATTCTAAGAATACTACAGTTTCAGACATACCTTTACCACCCAGTCTTGCATCCCTGTCAAAGAACAAATTAGGTTTTATTCTTTTCTACAGAGCAGTGTTGATTGGCATTAGAGACCTTTATCTTACTTATGCATTTCATTTTTAAAAGTGTCTTATAATTGCAGGTGTTCACATTTGAATATCACTTCAAATGTAGAAATGAGGAATCTTCAATCTGTACTGCAAGAAATTTCATCTATTTTCCAGCTAGATATTATGAGGCTTATCATCTCTATCCAAATTACAGCTTGATGCAAGGATCATTAAAGACAGCAGCAGTATTTGCAATTATTTAATTACCCAGGTCTCTTCTACTCTTCAAAATGTTAAATATTTGTCAGCTTCTTGGTCTGAAGAGAAGTTACAAATGGGTAGGTTTTATTCTACTGAGACAAAATAAGACCTAGGAAAGCAGGGAGCAGTTGTCTGCTTCATATTCACATAACATGTTGTTGGAGATTTAGAGTCTCCCTTACAGAAGCAGCCTCCAAAGCACCCTTGGCTGTTGGAAAGTGAGACATGAGCAGAAAGCAAAGTTTGCTAGCAAGAAAACCAAAGATTGAGACAGACAAAGAGCATGTAAGAGACAACTATATGCCTAAGATCTTGTCTTTATAATATGAGCTTCATGTCCTGGAGGTATCAATCCTAAGGATGCTGGATTGCCTCTGAACTTTTCTTGTACTGAACTTTTCTTGTATTAGCTCAGAATAAACTCTCTGAAAGCAGATTTGTGTGAGAGTCTAAATATCACTCCCTAATATTCTTCCTTTTAAGTCCTCACTTCTTGTGTTACAAACTACAGGACCTTTACTAACATCTGTGTTCATCTGCTCTCTCTTGAAATTCAGCTGCTTGATCAGACCTGCTTTTTCTGAGCAGTTTAGAAGCAAATTAGTCTCTAAGCCCCTAAAGAGACAAACATTTAAAGTATTATTGCCCATTTTCATCTTTTGTACGGGGATTTGAAGATTAATGTGTTGCATATAATGGAAGAACAGCAAGAAAAATAGGCTTCTTCTGAGGAAAAAACATGATTTTTTTTTTTGAGAAGGCAAAATTCTGGCAATACCTTTTGTTTTATTTTAGTTTATTTGTTTTATGCATTCCTTTGTTGTTTGAAAAGAAAATTCTCTAGCTTTGGATTAGTATAATTAGTTAATAGAAGTCAACACTTTTGGAGGAAGGGAAAGAGAAATTGCCACGACTGTTGCAATTTTATTACCAAAACCTGAGCTCTTTAAAACTGCAATGTACAAAGCCATTGATGCAATGTTTCTCACTTTTTATTTTATTGTCTTTTTCATCTGGCTGAAAGGCAAATGGTTTTGACAATTACATGTAGTCTTTCCTACCTGGGACATTGGTATTTTCTTAACAGGGGTTTTCCTGGAAATATCTTCCACTCTGACACTCTCTGTTGCAAGATGAGAGGAGCCTGAAGTTTTACCAAAGGAGGTTTATATGCAGTTCCTGCAGTGTATGCATTCCCAAGAATTAATGGGCTAGTTACTTGCAGCTGCACATGCAAATAGTCACTTGTACAGCTGCTAGGTTGAAGAGAAAAAGATATTATCTGGCAGCCCTGGCAAGTCATGCTGAAATAGATAACACCATCCAAATGTTTTCAAATAATAACACAGTACATTCATGGGACCTGCAGACCAGTTCTGGCAATGAGCATGTTTCAACACTGCCAGCTCAAGCCTTCTCAGGCTCCGGAGCTGAAACTTGCTGCCCTGAAGGTAAAGATCCAAATCCTGGTAAGCACAAGTCTGCCATGTAGATGAAGGGGAACAGAATGGGGGACATTTTGTCTGGCTGCAAAGAATGGAGTTGGGTTTGATATTCCTGCTGTTGGCTGCAGAACAGGCAGCAGCTGCTGTCAGCCGATGCACCCAAATCCCTCCCTGGGCTGGTATAGCCCTGCTGTTCCTCACACTGTAAACCACACAGCAGAGAATGGACCTGTGGTTACAATGCTGTCCTGACAAGCTGCTGACCTGCATATACGTCTGTTTCAGTTGTGCCTACACTTAGTCCTCACTCCCTGTTACATAGGTTAAGGCACAACAAAAGGAAGACATCCACAAAACAAAGCTAGGACTCAGCTCTCATCAAGACAAGAAATATTCATGTTATAAGGGAACACTTCAATCAAAACCAATCAAATTTGTTTGCATTTTATTTAGACATGTATAAAATCAAACTTTCTGACAGCTGTTGAGCTGCTCCCCCTGTTCCTTGTACTTCACTGAATTTTCTGTTTGATGAAACTCCAGAAATGCAAAGAAGACATTGGGGGTTTTTTTCTGTGGGTTTTTTTTTTCCTTTCTAATTTTGAGTTGAACCAAACTGAGTTTTTCCTAAATCATATGACCACATAAACTGCTCTTGTTTCCTTTAACAGCTTGCAACACATCTCTCATTCAAAACATGCTCTTTTACTGCTGTGAATGTTATAATGAATACAATTCTATATTGCATAACACTCAAATAAGAAAAAAAGTATGTGAATTACAAAGATTTAAGTGGATGAAAATGCTGCAGCAGATGCCTGTGGCATAATTTTGTGGAAGAAGCATCACAGAACCATATGAAAATACCAGAAAGAAAACGTACTTTCATCCTCAGGTTCCTAAAATAACAAAACTGACTTGAAATCAAAGAAGAAGAAAGCTGCTCTGGGTGAATTATAGGGCTCCCCATGGCTGTATTGATCTTCACTGAAGAATCTTCTCTCTTTCATCTCTTTAGCTATAACTTCAGGGTTATCTAAGGATCTACGTCTTCGGTGGCATAAGAAGCTTTTTGAAAGGAGTATTGTAAGAAAGACGCAAAGACTGGAGGAAGACTTCCTCTCTCACCCCCAAAAAGGCCTGTCTAACTCTTTGAACAACTGTCAAGTCAATAAAGAGCATAGGTAAACCACCTTGTTAAATCTATTCTTGCAGTGATTTAAATACTTCTTACTAATGAAGAAAAAGAGGATAAGTAGTTAGATTTCAGAGGATGAAAGCTGTCACTGAAAAGTAATAGCAAGTCTTATGATAACTAAACATTTCATCCACCCTGAGTGAACTGCTTTGAAATAATGTCTCACTCAGAAACAGATACTAGAGAGAATCTGAAGTGCTGGTAAATGTCAACAGAGAAGTGCCAATCCTCTGTTTTCCTTGGGCTTGCTTTTGCATGACTTACCTCCTGCAGTTCCTGATTTTTAATACTTATTTGCTATTGCTGAGTTGGTGTTGCCTCATGAAAATATAACTTTCTTTCTGAACTTTTGGCTGACTCAAAAAAAGAACTTTATGCGTGATTTGTTTAAAATTTCACCTCTAGTCAGTTAAGTTAGTTAAATGTTAACATTCCAGGAAGATTGCAGCACTCCTTCCCAGCATGACATTTCACTACTCCTACCTCATTTCAGCCCTCACTAAGTCAGGACGTATACCCTGCTTGCTTGTGAGCATTTCTGACCATCTATCTGTCTTACAGGCCCTATCTTAGAACTGTCTTCTCTGGAAAAATCACAGAAACATCCAGGTTGGCAAAGCCTCTCAGGATCACCAAGTCTGACCTATAACCCTACTCTACAAGATTCACCTTAAACCATATCCCTAAGCACTACGTCCAAACGACTCTTAAACACATTCAGGGTCAGTGACTCAACCACCTCCCTGGGCAGCTCATTCCAGTGCCTGACCACTTTCTTCAAGAAAAACTTTTTGCTAATGTCCAATCTAAACCTCCCCAGTCTCAGCTTGAGGACATTCCACCTTGTTCTGTCTCCAATTACCTGTGAGATGAGCCCAGAAGCAGCCTCTCCACAAGGTCCCTTCAGGTAGCTGTAGACAGTGATGAGGTCTCCCTTCAGCCTCCTCTTCTTCAAACTAACCATCCCCAGTTCCCTCAGTCACTCCTCATAAGATTTACTCTCCAGGCCCTTCACTAGCTTCATTGCCCTCCACTGGACTTGCTCCAGCACCTCCACATCCTCTTGTATTGCGGTGCTAAAAACTGAATGCAATACTTGAGGTGTGGCCTCATCAAAGCTGAGTACAAGGGGACAATCACCTGCTGGCCACAGCATCTTTAATCCAAGCCAGGATGAAATACAGCCATGCATTTCCAAAGCCCTAACAGTGACTGGTAAGATCACAGCAGAACTGGACAGGCCACTTGGAAAAGAGGCAGACAGCAACCTGATGGCTATTCCTGCTGCTGAAAACAGACCAGAGTACACAAGGATGATTGATGTAATCAAATCCACGCAGTATTTTCTTCCTCTCCTTGTTTTTGGTGATAGAAAGTACAGTCCCCAAAGGGGGGTAACTTATTATTACAGTCAATTGAGTGTACTCTGTGCAGTTATGTCTCAAAATACCCACGTGAGAATATATTCTAAGACTTATTAGGAGCCAGTGAGCAAACCTTAGCACTGTTGACAAGCCCACGGAGAGCTATTAAATGCAGAAATACACCTCTGGCACAGGAAGTTTCTCAACCACAATTTCCTGAGGGCTGTGAGAGCGTTTTGGGAACAGTATCATCATATAGCCTTGGTTTTTTATAATCTCAGAGAGTCATCTTCTATTGGCCACTGCTGGAACAGAGGAACTGGAGTAGGTGGATGCATCATGGAAATGAGAACTGCTGTTCGTAGTGAAGCTGATGGGAATTTTAGCAAGCACCTTAGTGGAGAAAGACTTCCCTCACAGCTTTCACAATGGCAACATTTAATTACCTAAGTAAAAGTTCTCCTAAATGAGCATGTCAAGTATCAGCATTAGTGCCTACACTGCTAGGGCTAGGGTACCTCCAGTAGCCAGCTCAGTCATACACAGCTACTTTGGATATCTTCACATAAAACAGAATTTTTATGCAAAGCAGCCCTGTTACTTGAAGATTTCCCTGAATTTCAGTTATGTGACCCAGTTACAGGAAAAACATTCTGAGATTTGCTGATCTTGTTGGACCTGCAGGAAGCACTCCTAGTGTCAAAGCCCTTCCTATAGTAGGAACACACCTGGAGTAGGGGCATCTTCATTCTGTAGTCATTGCTGTAGTTGGTGCTCATCTATGTTAAGGATTATACTAGGAAAGAAACCTGCCACTTTGGGAGTAGAGAGATGTCCTTTTGTCTCTGATATGACAATCTTAGGCACAGCTGTAATTTTCCAAGAGATATAGGACAACGTGGAAGACTTGTGGGGTGGGAGGACCTCTGTCAGAAATATTTTTGGAGCAGTTTGTCTGTGGTTAAGAAATTTAGGATCTGCTTCCATATGAATAATCATAGACGTTTTCAGAGCCCAGATCTTGAACTTATTTGTTCTTATTTTACCCACATGGGACAAGTACATCAGAAGAAAGGTCAATATTGAGCCACAGGACCATGAGAAAAGGATAAATGTGCATGTGTGTGTATATATATGTATAAGTAAATAAAAATAACTTTACATGGAAAGAGACTCCTCCTCCAATTTACAGTGCTGTCAGGGAAAATTGTTGTGGCTGAGTCAGGAACTATCAAAGTAGAGTTATTGTATTTTCCTGAAAACCCTGCCCCCAAAATATATAGAAAACTACTTCAGGTTTGGTTACAGATTCTAATTCAATTGAGAATTCTTCAAAAGGTTGTTATGGACAAATTCCCATTCCCAAATGTCAATGAAGTGTGGTTACTCCTGGTGTAGGGTTTCCATTGAGATTGCTTTCCTGACTGGAAGAGCAAAGTTAGGGAAACATTCTTACTCTCTCCAAAGCAGCCCACTGCCTCTTGCTTCAGTGCATAAGGCATTCAAGCACATGGAAACAAAGATCAATTCCTCTTGTTTCAGCATGACCTGGTGCTCTTATATCATTTGTTTTCCTTTCCAAGAGGATCTAATGGAGCTGAATATACAGCTCATGTAATTCCAAAACAGATGTGCTTCATTACTTGAGCACATCTGATTTCTGTTTGAAATTTATGGAAATTTATTGCTGACTTCAGATGGGAGATGATTGAGCCTGAAGTTAATGTGACAGACATAATAAACCACCTGTACTCCTATCTAAGCAATTTCTGGAAATATACATAACAACAATGAACTAAAGGCATAGACTCAAAGAGCTTTTACTGAAGCAGCTTGTTGGCTAATGGAAATGTTGGTAAAATGGCCACAAAGCTAGTCTTGAAACCTGCTGCTGCAAGCAGGCAGCGATGCTCTTGACATCTTGGACATTGCCTTTGCAACAAAACCATTACCTTTACTGTAAGAGTTCAGTGAGAAAAGACCCAACTGACCTGAGGTGTCAAAGTATTCAGTTATTTATTCCCAAAGAGTTTACACAGATGTCCATTGTCTTGCCTACAACATTTCTGCCCACAAGTCCCTACAGCCCATGGTCCATGCTTGCTTGTGTATTAGTGTTAAATATCTTTAAAGGTGTTAACCTACAGTCATGTCCAAAGACAGGTCAAACAAAAAAGTTGTACAAGTCACCTAGTTTCAGCTTTGTGTGTCCCTCCTGACTCATTCATTTAATGTCACAAGAGGAGACAGGCAGAAAAACAAAAGCTCCAACCTGAGTTGCAGGTCCTGTACATCAGGGCTTTAAGACTTCTACCCCTCATGATCTCATCATTCCTTAAGAAAGGGAGATAAGTGATGCCTACTAGAAATCATAGGTTGTTAAAAGGAAAAATATAAGTTTCCTAGAGCTGTGGCAGTGGTGGGCTGCAGATTTTTCTTGTATCAGGGGACAAGGCTGCCCTGGGGTTGTCCCTGCCTACCAAGAGTACTTGCTCCCTTTAAATTATTGTAGCTTAAATGTATCCAGCTGTAAAACTTGCCCAATGGTATTGTTTTCTGTCACTGAGCTATCTGAGATTTCTGGCCATGGAATACATTACATTACAGCTAGTAGCTCTCCTTCATGTGTGTCTTGCCCATGCTTTCCTTCTCTCTACACCACTGCTTGCCTGTTGTGTACTCCCTAAAGCCAATTCCTCTCTTACAGTTTCAAGTCTGAATTAGGACACAGACCTTCCAGCCCTTGGCCTCTCTGAGTTATGCTACATAAAGTTGAAATGGAGCCTAGCATGGACTGGGACAACATATTTACTTCTCTTCTTGAAAAGCATGGATTTTTACAGGTGGTTTTTGTGAACACAACTGTCATGAGTATTACAGGATTTATTTTGCAGGAGTGCTGCAAAAGAATTGCAGGAACTGGCATGACATCTAATGGCACACTGCACACAGAGTAAATAACCAGGCCCATTCCAGTCATCCTGTTAAGGTTATGACTTTGTTTCGTGTGACAATTGACTTTGGGCTGAATTATCCTCAGAGCCTGAACTTGCAACCTCTGTAACTGCAGTTAAAATTTTCTGTGACTTGAGCTAGAACCACTAAGTTCACTACCTCACAGGCAGAGTGTCTCTTTGCACTTTAGTTATTGGGAAAGAAGAGAAAAAACCCATCAGGAAGAGTATCATGAGGAATGTAACTAACAGCAGACAAAGTCTTCCATCTGGCTTGTCTAATATGTAAACCTCACCTGGCCGTTTTGCATTACAGTCATCATTAAAAATCAGAGATCCTCTTCAACAGGTGCTATTTAAAGTAGCATTTCATTTCTTGAAAATTAATTCAGCAGAGTCTAGAGCTTATGCAAAACCCTGTGGTTTATCTCTTTAGAACAAGACAAAACAGGGCTTTCATTTCAGAAACAGTGAGAGACAGAAGAGGGACTAAGGGATCCTGCGATAAGCGCATTGTGTCGCTTGCATATTAAAACAGTCATATAAAACCTGAGTGATAGGCTAACAGCTTAGCAGAGGTGGAATAAGCTCTGAAAGAATTGGGGGGGGAGGGGGGGGAAACAAAACCCACAGTTATTTACAAACATATTCCTTCAAAAGGTCATAAAATGTTAGAGATGAAAATGTTCACCAGTAAATGTAATCTCAGCTGGGACAAGTGAGTCAACTTTGTGGGGAGAGATTTCAATCCAAATTTTGGCATAATTTTTTTTTTCAGCCAAAGTCTTTGTTGTAGACTTTCCCTTTGTGTAGCAGAAATCACTAAGATCTGAGGGGGCTCAGCTACTATTGACCATGTTCAGTACACTTGCACAAGGGGGTTCTGATGGCTGGACTTCATCAAGTTGCACCTTTCAGTCATAACTGCTTTTATAGGCATTAGTAGTGGCAATTAACAACTTACCCTTCTCTCTAACTTGGTTCATTCTGAACATAAACATTCTGGCATGCAATGAGAAAGTGTTGGTTAGTGCTGGAAACTGGATAAGGCACTTAGTGCCATGGTTTAGTTAATTAGGTGTCGGGTGATAGGTAGGACTCGATGGTGTTGAAGGTCTTTTCCAACCTGGTTAATTCTGTGATTCTGTGTTTACCAGAAAAGGATATCTTGAGCTCTTTCAGATATTCCCCTGCACTGAAATCTCAGATGACTGTCAGAGTTTGTGAGCTAGGAGGCTGAAGGTCATCTCCACTAAGTTCCCTAACATGGTGAATGATTTTGATAAGAAACTCCCATGGAAGGAAAAAAAAGTTCTCTGTAGTCATTGTCTTTGTGTGGCTAAGCAATCGACAAGTGGTGTTAAAACAACACTGCACTTGATAACTTCACCACTTTCTTCTTATTACAGCTAATGAAATATTATGAATGCAAAGCAAATAGTGTATTCAGGCTAGCTCAGGATTCACATGGCATCTGAATGTGCTGCATGAATTATTCACACTGTTTTTCCTCACCGGTATCATCCCTCCCACATCACAGAAGAAAGGTCCTTTTTCTGGCCTTAGCAGACTCCTCTAAAGCTGTTCCTCTTGCACTGAGGAAAGTTTATTTCTAGTATGTCAAACATATATGAGTTAGGTCACCTAGTAAATGAGAAATGATGAAAACTTAATATGCTCCAAAAAACAAGAAGAGAAGAGAAGAGCTGGCAAGCTTCCTCCTCAGTACAGGTGAAGGGCTGTCTCAGTTTCTGTTTCTTAGCAAAATGTCCCAAGAGTGTTGTGCTCTTCTCAACTGCTGTCCTACCCACAGCAACTTTCTTCTTTTTTCCACTTGTAAATGACCACACTTTGATCCTCTCATGAATTCCACATGGACCCTGCTACTCTCTGTGGACATTTCTGCACAGGGCAGAGGATAGCAGCATGAGGATGTGTTGTTTTGGTAAAGAGAAGTACTGTAAGTAGAGGAAAAAAAGCCAAGCTATCTGGATAAGCTGTGTTGAGCTGCTCTTGAGGCAGACACTGCCTGCCTGGCACAACTCAAATTTCCTCATAATCAAGATGCACTTAGTACTGGTGTTAGCATTCAGAACCAATTCTGCTTTAAATCCAGACTGAACTACCACACCTTTCCTCCATTTTCAGATAGTGAAATTACTATTATAATTACTGTTTGACCTTCATGACCCATCTGTTAATGTTTGCAGGCAGAAAATAAGGGAGATTCAATTTTGACTTGAAAATCAACGTAATCTGTATTTTAGCACTGACCTGCTGTTTGTCTCTGACCAAGAGGCAAATATTTGCAGTGATTTGATAGGCACACAGAAAGGAGATTGATAGAGAGTCAACCAGCATGCCAAATACTTTGCTATTTGCTCTTATGAAAGGCTGGTGAACCTGCCTTTTTTTTTATTGTTTGCTTTTGTCGTGCTGGGTTTTCCCCCCAGTTTGCTGCTTTCTATTTGCCTTGTCCACAGAAGAGCTGATCAATTTGTCAACATCTCATTGTAATCTCCATTACTCCAATGAAGATACGACCATTAAGTGCTTGTTTTTAAAGTTTCCAGGGTTTTCAAAGTCATAGAGAGGGTCTCAGCCTGACAGATGAGGATACATAGTGTGTCACAGCACTGATATCCATCACACAAAAGCTATACATAAGAAGCAAGACAACACATTAACTGCCTGCAAAGTCCCTGGACATTTTTAGTCAGGGAATAAATAAGAAGAGTGTGTGGTCGGGGGTGGGAGTCCTAACCTCCTCACACCCAGGAAGATGGAAGGCTCCAATTGGCTATGCTGGAAAAAAAACCTGTGCCTCTCTATGAATTCCTGGAGCTCAAAGAAGCAGTAAGGATAGTTGCAGAAAGGAGAAGTAAAGCTTGAGTGACAGGAAATCAGGAAAGTTTTCTGCTTTTGCTCTGCCTGGAGAAATAAGTGAGTATATCTCATTCTGAACTGAACTTCCCTGCAAACTCCAACAGTCTTCTGTTCCGGTATTTTGTCATACTTTGCTATCTTAAGATACTGCTAATTGTGTGCTAGTTCCTAGGCTGGCCTTGCGTGTGATCAGTCACTGCACGTGAGCCATGATCTTTGTTCTGTCCTTCCTTCTTGCAAAGTCCTCAGCTCAGTCAAACATCCATCATGCCCTAAAGTTCATGAAACCTCTGTTGGAAAGCTTAGCTGATGTGGATACACAGTACTCAGGACTATAGTTCCTCATGAGCCAGGACCATAATTTTGACAGCATGGCAGTGATTGCTAATTACAATCCACAGAAACTGCCACTCTGTACCTTTTTGCAAACTACTTTTTTTTGGTCCCTCACATCTAGAAAACAGTTCCACAAATTTGTGTGTCAGCTTCTCAACAATGTGCTGGCTTGTGGATAATTTTTTTACTGAGAGAAATTAAATCCTTATCCATGAGAAGAAAGGAGAAAAACAACAGTAACCTATCTCACTCATGCTTCTGCTGAGAAATGCAACTAGTCAAAATATAGGTAAGACAGGCACTTCACACATACACTGCTCACCTCTTCACTTCGGGCTGTGCCTTCTTTCTGGTGGTCTGGTTTCTGGTTGATTCTGCCTTTAACTCTCTAATCCACCTAACCCCTTTTCCCTCTAACCTCCTTGCCATCTCACCTCAGATCTCCAGATTTATCACATGAGATATATGTGGGTTGATCTGGTTATTTCTGAAGGGAGCGAAAGAGGGAGTGGGAAGAGGGTTTGGGTTGGGAGCCCTCCTGGGGACTCTGATAGTTTCTGGAAAGGCTATCATGTTTCTGTGCCTGACCAGGAGCACTGCGCATCAAGGGAACTTCTAACCTGTTGGATCTGTTTTGTCCCCGAGTTCCCTAACTTCTAACCAAAGGAAAATGCAGGCATTTGTGGTTTCCTTGGATGTGAAATGATGCCCATGACTTCTTTACAAAGAAGTCTTAAAGTGGTCCTCAAGACTTTCCATAGTGTGCAGTCATCCTGCTGTATAATCAGAGACAGGCTTTGAGTGTGAACTGGAACTTGCCTCAGTGAAAAACTCAGTAATAGGGGAGGCACTGTGGAGGCATTGTCCAAAAGCATATTTGAACTATCACAGAATCACAGAAACATTCAGGTTGGAAAGGACCCTCAGGATCATCAAGTCCAATCATTATCCCTACTCTAAAAAGTTCACCCTCAAGCCATATCCTCAAACTCCACATCCAAATGGCTTTTAAACACATCCAGGGTTGGTAACTCAACCACCTCCCTGGGCAGCCCATTCCAATGCCTGGCCACTCTTGCTGTGAACAAAATGTTTCCTAGTGTCCAGTCTAACCCTACCCAGTTACAGTTTGAGGCCATTCCCTCTTGTTCTATCACTATTTACCTCTGAGACCAGTGTCAGCCTCTCCTACTCCTTTGGGTAGCTGTAGACAGCAATGAGGTCTGCCCTCAGTCTCCTCTTCTTCCAACTACCCATTCCCAGCTCCCTCAGTCGTTCTTCATAAGATTTATTCTCCAGGCCCTTCTGCAGCTTTGTTGCCCTCCTCTGCACTTGCTGCAGTATCTTCACATCCTTCTTGCAATGAGGTGCCCAAAACTGAACACAGTGCTCTAGGTGTGGCCTGACCAGAGCCCAGTACAGGGGGACAATCACCTCCCTATCCCTGCTAAATACAGCATTTCTAATACATTGGCCTTCTTTGCTACCTAGGCACACTGCTTGCTCATACTCTTTGTCTATTACAACCCCTGGGTCCCTTTCCGCCATACAGCTTCCCAGCCACACTTCCCCAAGCCTGTAGCATCGCTTGGGGTTGTTGTGGCCTAAGAGCAGGACCTGGCATTTGGCCTTACTGAAGCTCATGCCATTGATGTTGGCCCATTTATCCAATATTCAAGTCCCTCTGTTGAGTCTCCCTACCCTCCTGCAGATTAACACTGCCAGACAATTTGGTGTCATCTGCAAACTTACTGATGACACACTCTATGTCTTCCTCAAGGTTGTTAATAAAGATGCTAAACAGAAGAAGGGTAAGGCAAGACACAGTTCTGATTGTAGTTTTCTGCTGCATTTCTTGTTCTGGGGATGTTTCAGTGCAGTTCAAAGCATGAAGATTGAGCAGAGGGACTTGGAGAAGGGTAAATAACCTGCCCTGCTGATCGTCCATTCCTCTAGGCTGCTGCATTATTCCTTATTATTGTATCAGGCTTCAAAATGTAGACAGAAAACACAGTAAGCAGCATGCAGTTATTTCCTCAGGTGCTCCCATTCCTGCCCTTTCTCAGCTATTATTTTTTCCCCATAGCAGCAGCAGAAAGTGACATATTTATTAGATCACATTCTGCTGCCCTTGATTGATAGCTACAGAGTCAAATAGCTCTTTGCAGCCATTTCATTTTTGATGAAGGATGCTGGTTTGATTGTCATGGTTAGTCTTTTGTCACACGTTGTGTGTGCTGCTGAAGGATTTAAGGTTGCACACTAGCTGTTGCTGCAAGATTAATGAACTGCATGTTCTGTTTACACAAAACTGACACTAAGTTAAGTGACTGCATGACTGGTTAATAACTGGCTAAGAACTGAAGGCAAGGGAGTAGAAACTGCAAGCATGCAAGGGCTTTCTTAGGAGGTATTCTATTTTTAAAGCGGAAATCTTTTATTCCTTTGAGAGTTGTGACCATAATATTTGCTGTTCTCAACCATTTAAATGAAGACATATAATAGTACTGGAGCATTTGTATTTTCACAACGAGTGCTCAAGTTATTGCACAGTTTCATGTGAAAGTGGGTTGATTTCCCAGAGCCAGCACAGACTTTTTATATCATAGAGCCCAATTCAATCACCTTTGAACTCAAGAAGACTTTTCCCATCAATTTCAATGTTGTATAGATTAGATCTAAAACCCTTCACATTCTACTTCTAATTCTCATTCTTCAGCCACTCTGGTAGGAAGGGAGGCAGAAACAGAGGAAACAAAGGAGCTAATGAAGCTTATTTGATTTTGTGTGATCAAGATGAATGAACACAATCTAGGTAGTCTTCCAATACTCACCGTGTAAGTATTTGTACTGAAGGGACACTAAGCTTTTTCTCAGTCAAAACAAATTTTGCTTTATGGACAATATAGTGCCTACTATTCAGATATGCTGCTTCCCAGTGCTATGGAGAATGGCCCATGGCAGAACTTACACAAAATTGGGTGAAGCTCTTAGTTTTAAAACTCACTTCTTTGTAAAGTGGCTCTAATTGGAAGGATGAATGAAGGAACACTTAGAAAAGGCTAGTTTTTAATGTAGTTAGTGTATTTGGGTTTATACATTGATTTTATGAATGTATGACTAATTATTAAGTACAGTGCTTCAATATAGTGTCTATTCACAGAATCAACTGGGTTGGAAGAGACCTCACAGATCATCAAGTCCAACCCTTTACCACAGAGCTCAAGGCTAGACCATGGCACCAAGTGCCACGTCCAATCTTGCCTTAAACAGCCCCAGGGATGGCGACTCCACCATCTCCCCGGGCAGCCCATTCCAGTGTCCAATGACTCTCTCAATGAAGAACTTTCTCCTCACCTCCAGCCTAAATTTCCCCTGGAAAACTAGCACCCAGCCCTATCCAGTCAACTAGACCATGGCACTAAGTGCCTCATCCAGTCTTTTCTTGAACACCTCCAGGGACAGTGACTCCACCACCTCCCTAGGCAGCCCATTCCAATGACAAATCACTCTCTCTATTGTGTGACAAGTGTTTTAAAGAGAATAACAGTGAAAGTCAAGTGCAGGAATTCAGAAAGAGTAGGGAATACTCTTTCTTAAAGGTGACTTTTCATGAACAGTTAAACCTGAAAACAAGCAGTCTTATGAGCAATGCTACAGAGAAGAGTGGGGACAGATTCTCAGCCACTCTCCACAACCAAGAACATGTCAATAAAAAATGACGAGTAAAATGCCCATTGGAACATGTCCCAGTTTGGGCCATGAGCTTATCCTCAAACTACTACAGAACACAATGCAAAGTACTTCACTTCTGTAAACTCAGGACTCTTACCAACAAGAGAAAGCCAGACATAGGCTGACAGATTGAGGTTTTCCTTATTGACAAGTGTGATCTCTACATCATTTGCCCTAAAAATGTTTAAGGCTCCAAAGGAGGTCCCTGGTTATATCCTACATTGCTGTTTTCTCATAGTATTTCTTCATATATATCCTGATAAATACATATATCATTGAATCAGTAGAGGTGAACCTTTGCCACATCTAGTTGAAATGCATGGTCATAAATACTAAGTGGCTGGTGCCAGCATCTCTGCTGATGCCAATGGTTCACCATCACTGTGGTCAGGCTGGCAGCACACTGGATATTCCTTGGGACCTTGACACAGGAGCAACTGTGTCTTGAAGAGGGTGGTCTTGAAGGTTATTAAAGCCAATGTTCAAGTGACAACTAAATCAGAGCTTTTTGATCCCTTCAGAAGAGAATAAAGAATTTCAGAGATTTAAAAAAAAGGGGAACAGCCTGAGGAAACTTGGGGCTGAAAAGGTATTGGAGTCACAAGCCCATCTGTGGTTATTCCCCAAATGTGGGATTAGTTTTTATTAAATTCTGTATTTTACACACTGCATCCATCTGTCTCACATTCTGTATTTGTGATCCTTTAGAGTGAAATGAAGAGTCAGAATATCTGTGAACTCTTAAAGCTTTGAATCTGGAAGCTGAAGGTTTGATCAGTTGATCCTCTGTTGTAGCAGAAAGGACTCAGACAAATGTACTGCTGTACACTAATGCCATTTTTTTCTAAGGCAAATTCTTGGTTAGCATTTTTGCTGTCTGCCTGTGTGCTCCTGATCCAAATACTAGGTTAGGTGCTTGCCAAAGGTAAATTAAATAATTTTGGTTTTCATAAACATAAAAATCATTTAGGGCTATTCTTGTAAGGGTGAATTTATCCTATTCAGTCACTTGTTAAACATTTATCAGTAGTTTCTTAGCATTGAGGTCATTGATTAAAGTTTAATTGTTTCACACTGACTTAAAATATGGGGAAAATAACTATTAATGGCAAGGAATCTTATCCAGAAAGCAATAAATTCTGTCCATTAAGTCTTCCTCTCCATTGATGTCTTAATGCATCAGTCCTGTGAAATTCTGATCATTGGTTCTCATCCAAGAAAAACGCTTAAGCAGCTGTATACCTTTAAGGCTGGGAACACATCTGGCAGATGTCCTAAAATGTGGCTGAGCTAAAAGCTAAATATTCATCAGCTAAAATGTACTGTCTTATTTAATGACCATTACTGAAGCAAGAAAGAGACATCAAATGTATTGCAAAGTGTTACAGAAAAAGAACTAGAAAGAATTAATTCCTTTAATGCGATTGATAGTAGTATTAATCCCAAGAGGGAAGCACTTGGCAGGGACAAAGATGCATTATATAAGTCCACTGCAGCTTATGAATAAATGTTCAATTTGCTTCTATATATTTATCTATCAGGGGAGTCCTCAAGGCTAGATTTAAGCATCTCAGGTACTCGAGAAAACCTGCAAGGAACAACCAGGATTGTGGTGAAGTTCACTTATGGGAAAGAAAGAAAAGTTAGGAGTGTTCTTGTGAGGGGTCATGAGAAAGATCTTTGCATCTTTCTCTACTGCTTCTCCTTTGGAGCAGCTGAATCTGCTAGCACAGGCAAAGCCATCACCTGGTTTGTCATCTGCCTTGAGTTAGTTTTGGTACCTCATTATTTTTGCAGTGATCTACAGGATGCTTTGCTCGTAAGTGCATTTTGTAAAGATTATGACTAAGCCAACCCACTGCAGTGAACTGGCAGAAGATGAGTTTGATATGAGACATGCTTCTGCTGGTGGTGAAAGTCAGTGGCAAAACTCACTGGGATGGGAGAATCAGCAGGTTTATGGTGAAGGCAAAAGCAGATATTCATTAGATCTGTGATGCATAATTTAATTGCTTGGTTTTTAATGTTGGAGGTACTGTCTCCAAGTGACATAAATACAGTCTTTGTTCATTTGAAATCTGCCTTTGCGAGCAAGTACAAGCTAGTAAGTATATAGCTGACACACATTAGCAGAGCTCTTTGAAATGAGCTTGTTAAAATGAAACTGTTTCAAGTCACCTGTCTGGGTTTTCATGACATTTGGCAAGTCCAGTGTTCAAACCTGGCTGTTTTCCTCAGAGAATATTCTGCTGGATAACGGAATGATTTATTTGCTTAACCTTACATGTCACTGCTGTAGTGGCACAGACTATTAGCTTTCATCTTGGAAGTAAAAGGACATTCCTATAATGCTTATTTCTCCCTACATCCAACCAAACAAAAGAGTTTCCATAGAGAAGCCAAATCCCTTCTTTACCAGCTGAAATGCTAATGAGAATCAATAGAAACAAATAAAACTGCATCTCAGTGTATTTTCTTAAACTCTGTTCAGATTGCTCAATCTCAAGCTGTCAGGGAAAGGCAGCAATCAGTTTGAAGACATATTGAATATTCAGAAGAAAAGGATTTTTAAAAAATCACAAAGTTTGCTTATCCATTTACCCAATATTTCATAAACAGGAAGTTTGTGAATCTCATTCCACTTGTTAATCATTCCTCATGCGTTTCATGCAGAGAGATCAGCCTCGCTAGTGAGAGGAGTGGATCAAAACCTACATAGAATCATAGAATCAGTCAGGGTTGGAAGGGACCACAAGGATCATCTAGTTCCAACCCGCCTGCCATGGCCACAGACACCCTACCCTAGAGCAGGCTGGTCACAGCCTCATCCAGCCTGGCCTTAAACACCTCCAGGGACGGGGCCTCAACCACCTCCCTGGGCAACCCATTCCAAGCTCTCACCACGCTCATGCTGAACAACTTCCTACTCACGTCCAGCCTGAACTTACCCATCTTCAGCTTCTCTCCATTCCCCTTAGTCCTGTCACTCTCTTATAGCCTGAAAAGTCCCTCCCCAGCTTTTTTGTAGGCCCCCTTCAGATACTGGAAGGCCACAATAAGGTCACCTTGGAGCCTCCTCTTCTCCAGACTGAACAGCCCCAACTCTTTCAGTCTGTCCTCATAGCAGAGCTGCTCCAGCCCTCTGAGCATCCTCGTGGCCCTTCTCTGGACATGCTCCAACATCTCCATGTCCCTCTTGTAATGGGGGCTCCAGAACTGGACACAGTACTCCAGGTGGAGTCTTACCAGAGCACAGTAGAGGGGGAGAATCTTCTCCCTCAACCTGCTGGCCACACTTCTCCTGATGCAGCCCAGGACCTGGTTGGTCCTCTGGGTTGCAAGTGCACACTGCTGGCTCATGTTGAGCTTCTCATCCACCAGCACCCCCAAGTCCCTCTCCTCAGGGCTTCTCTCCAGCCACTCACTGCCCAGCCTGTATTTGTGCTTGGGATTGCCTCAACCCAGATGCAGGACCTTGCACTTGGTCTTGTTGAACCTCATGACAGCTGATTCTGCTTTTCAGCTGCTCTGAGTCAAACTCCTGGAAGTACAGAGGGGTTCTCAAAAATCACTGCAGCAACAGAGGTCTTTAATACAGACATTCAAAAATTATCTTCACTGTGATACATAGAAAAAACTGTATCTCTTCCTCTCTTTCCCAAGTTGTTTCTCCTGTTCCTGTGTAGCTTTTCTCACCCATGGGCAGCTGACATTAGAGAACACTTTCATAGATAATTAGCATTTATCAGAGGTAGAAACTCAGACAAGGACTATGTAAATTGCCAAGACGTGGAGGATAGTTTCAAGTGGAAGTCTTTGGAGAGAAATTGATGAAAGGAAGCTGGAAGGCTGGTGAGCAGCCCTCTGTTCTCTAGAGACTTTCAAGACCCATTTGGATGAGTTCCTATGTGACCTGGACTAGATTATGCTCTGGCAGGGGAGTTGGGCTCACTGATTTCCGGAGGTCCCTTCCAACTCCTAACATCCTGTGGCGCAGCTAAGGGAGCCTTCCACCAGCAAGTCTCTGCTTGGAAATGAAACCAGATGAGCAATGTCATAAAACAGTTGCATCTGGTAGCTGCAACAGGTGGGATTCACACTTATCAATGAGTCAAAAGGCCCAGTTCTCAAAGGACAGTCAGCAAACCCCCCAAAACCCACTGTGTCCACAGCCAGTTTTCTCTACATCCATGTCATATTGATAAAGATGTGAAGAACTCAATGAGTATGGACTTGTAACACCATGTCCTAAATAGTATTAGTAGGTTCAGGCAGCAAGACTGAAAAGATGTGTTCTATATGCAGATAACAGTGAAATCTCACACTATTGATGCCAAAACTAGGCTTTCCTACATGTACCATATCCCTTAACCCTGTAACCAACATCTGCTTATTTGTGTGAAAAGTGAAAATTTAAACAACAGACATCTATTACTGCTATTGTACTAATACATTCTGCCATGGATTTAAAACTCTCAGTACATTCATAGTTACATAAGGGAGAGTTAATTAGCACATTATGATGTTAAGAAGCCAGAAGGTATGGGGTGATCATCCAGTCTCTGTCTCTAATAGCATGGTGTGAATTAACTTCTGTTTGAACTGGAACACCTTCATCGCTACATTTCAAGCTCAGCTGTAGATTCTTTACAACACACACATCCCCATTTTCCATGTTCTAATATCAGAACAATTACTGAACTGCTTACAGAATAATAAATCTGTAAAGTTACTTGTTGTCACTCACTCCTTTAAAGCAACTCAATAAAATCATGTACTACAGGACTTTCAGTTTCTTTCTCAAGCTCCTATTATATGATTTGGAGAGAAAATTGAGAAGCTAAGCTTGAGCTTACTCAGTGACTCCTAAAACTACTAATTTACTTTCACTATGGAAAACCTGATCATCCCAAGGGATTTGATGATAAAGAATGTGCCTGTCAGAGCCAGACACTGTAGGACACTTATAAAAAAGGAAAGATATGATTAAATAACCTTTCTTTGACTCTTTCTTTTTCCCTTCCCAAGAAAAGAGAGTTATATGCATGTTATTGCTCACCTATTTCTGGAACAGCCTGACTGCCCTGATAAAATGCCACTTGACCTCTTTCCTGGCTCTCTTTCCATAAGCAATATCCCATAATATTTGACAGTGCTTCCACAAACATTACTGCAGTACATTGGATTAAATTATTCCTAGTTGTAGACTTTTACAGCTCCTTATATAGAAATCCAAAGCTTACCTCACCCAAGCAGATATGCACCAATGTCTTAGAATAACTAGGGAGAAAAAAGTATTCCTAATTGTATAGAAGTTCACTCCTGGACATAGCTGAAGAGCTTCTGCTGTTTAGCTATCTCTTGAATTCTCAATGATGAGTGAACCAGAGACAAATTAACTAAAATGCCAAGCTAATAGACATCATTAATGCTTATAAATATGTAAAGGGTGAGAGTCAAGAGCATGGAGCCAGGCTCTGCTTGGTGATGCCCAATGGAAGCTGAGGCATAGGAAGTTTCATGTAAATGTGAGAAGGAATTTCTTTCCTGTGAGGGTGCCAGAACACTGGAACAGGCTGCCCAGGGGGGTTGTGGAGTTTCCCTCTCTGGAGATATTCAAAACCCAGCTGGATGTTTCCTGTGTGATCTGGTATAGGTGGTCCTGCTCTGGCAAGGGGATTGAACTGGATAATCTTTCAAGCTCCCTTCCAGCCCCTGACATTCTGTGATTCTGAACATGTTTTCCACTTTGACTACAGTAGCCTGAAGGTCCAGCTGTCTGAGGGCCCTTCCTGGGTCTACAGAAAGTGGGAACAACCATTCTTTCAGCATTATTATTTTCTGTGAACTATTTCTTAACTGGAATAATCTATTTCCTCAAAAGACTGCAGTGATTCACATCAGAGACCCATCTACCACAGAGTTCTTCATATACCATCCTTATAATCATGAACCAAGTCACACTATGCTTTCACTATTTGGAAAGAGGTTTAAAAAGATTTGCTTTGTAAAATAGTGAATAGGAAAGATAATTCCATCTGTCTTCTGATTGATCATCTCCATTTCCCTGCATGATCTCAGATTTCCCCAAACTTGTCCTTTCATGTCATCAGGGAATTCAGAGCAGCTTGGTCTTCAGTGACCACCACAATATTTAATTAATCTTAGAACAGCACTGCATCAAAGAATCTTAGTAAGGGTTGAGCTCTGCAAAATGAAAGGTGCTGTCAGAACACACTTTCCTATATGAGATACCCTCACAGCTCTCCCTTGCATTTGCATGTCTGACTCTTACGAGGTGAGAAACACTCTAGGCTGTTAATTTCAAAGAGAAATTATTTGAAAAGAGGCAGATGGAAAAGGACAAAAACAACAGACAAACAGGGGGGGAGAAATAGATAAGAACGTGAAAGCTTCCATAACTGACACAGAGAAAAGAATAAGCACAGCTTTTGTTTAAAAGTAAGCACAGGTGTTGTAGTTTATGACTCAGTGTGCAATGCTGAATGGATACAGCAGATGTTATCTCTGTGACTGTAGTGCTTCTTTCTTTTTCCTACCTTTTCACAACAGGCACAGCACATTTCTTTGTTTAGAACTGATCGAACTTTGAACAAACCAAACTTTTTTAGTTCCCTAAGACAGAATCTCCATTGACCTGACCTTTCCAGAAGCAGCTGCCTCTCTGTTTCACCCTGAATGCAGCTTTCTGAAACAAGGTGGCTGGGTTGCAGGCTGCCTTGCTTTTTCAGTTGTAATGACTCCTTTAACGACTTTCGACCTTACATTGCCTCAAACAAGATGTGACATACATGGTCTGAATAGGCATGGTGATGGTTTTGGTGGCCCTTAATAACTCTGGAGCAGAGCTGCTGTCCTGGCAGATGCTTTAAAAGAAATGAAAAACAACTTCTTTGGAGGTGGAAATTTCCTCTTTCCTTAAAGCCACTGCAACAGCACTATAGAAATGACTGTGGTGCTCCTCGCTGTGTACACTTCTCTTTGTGACTTGGAGGAATCTCTCCTGCCAAAAGGGTGTAAAGAGACCACAGCTGCTGTGGTGCATGTGTTGCATCTCCTGATGAAGATTTTGCCAAGTGTACACCCACCACCAAGAACTTGGACTATGCCCATAAGCCATCGCTGGAGCAGAGTGGTGATATCTTTCTCTTTTTCCTCTCTCCCTCTCTCTCTATTTTTACTGCTCCTTTTTTTTCCCCATTTTCCTTCTGCTCCAGACCAATCAAGCACCCTTAAGGCACAAGTGACAAGAGTTTTCACTGGCTCTAGAAACCCAACTCATCAGTCACATGGTGTTGGTTCACCTTTTGGAGTTCATGGAAAGGACACTTGAGGAAGACCCCTTACTCTGTCACTGAAGACCACCAGAGGAACCACCGGATAAAAAGAGACATGTGTGGAAGAGACACCTCCCATTCTTGAAGCTGATAAGGAAACCCCAACCTTTTCTTAGAATTAGTAATGAATATGTAATAGAATACATAAAAAGAGAAATAGACATAAAAAGAGAAAACTGAAAACAAAGGGTGTGCATTAGGGTAGAGCAGAGCCTCCCCACACACCCAGGCCTGTACATTGCTTGATTCCTGCAACTCTATTAAAGCCTTATTTTGCCTGAACGCAAGTTTGTGCCTGTTATTTATGACATTAGTTTACTCCAAAGGAAATTTTTGAATCTTGGCATGACCCCCTCCACTTTCCCAGGTTGGCCAGGGACACTGGGCTGTGACAGCCCTGCCATCACACCAAACATGCATTCCCACTTGAGAAATTAGTGTGCACTAAGCCTGTGTGTGTGATTTTCAGCTGGATACAGCACAGCGGTAGAGAAGTAATGACTTCTTATCCCATCTTTAGTCATCTATGTGAATGCTTCCAGCCCTTCTCCCACATAGTCAGATGAGTGAGCTGAATCCTTTATGAGCAATGCCTTTTTGAACAGTGAATGCTGTGATACATGCACAGCGATTCCTGGGGTTTCAGATGGAAGGAAGGCTGTCCTGAGTATCTTTTAAGCACTATAAGAAAACTTCCTAGCCAGTTCCTCGGGTGTGGCTGCTGCACAAGTGCTTTCACTACATCATCAAACAGTGTGATGTAGCTTTCTGTTAAAGGTATTGTAGGCTGGGCTGAGCACCCTATCACAAAGCAGTAATGACCAGTTTGGATGCGGCCATATGTGATGGTTTGTGTGTTACTCACCCCCCACACACTTTGGAAATCACCCAGACTAGACTCAGCTGGCTCTGGAAATTTGAAGGAAGCTTATATGTACAGGTTAACTCAATATACAAGCAGATACTTACAGTATATACAGTTATATACAGAAATATACAAGGTAAAAGGTAATACAGAAACACAGCTCCCCTCTAAGAAACCTGAGTCCCCAGAAGGGGCTCCCAATGGCCCTTCCACCTTCTCCCACCCCTTGCAACCTTACCCCAGTCCCAAGGAAGAGGGGAGGTTTGGCCAGGGGGTTAGGAAGCAAAGTGGATTAATCAGAGAAATGGCAGAGAGGCTAGAGAGAAAAAAAAAAGCATCTCTGAGCTCCCCAGCAGAAGCAGCAGTAGTGCTTTATCTATGTTTGGATTCTTGTTCTTATACATCTCAGCAAGCCTATGAGGGAAGTAGACATCACCATTGTTGTTGTTTTTTCCCCCCGTCTTTCACAGCCTGTGATCTAATCCTTCTCACCAATACATTCTAGCTAGGCTCAAACTAGCACACCATAATAAAACAGGTGGTGACACTTGTATGGGCTCAGTACAGCATCATCACTGTTCTGTAGATGTATTTTTTTCTCCTTTGCAGATACACTGCATTCGTGCTTTGTACTTAAGGAGATAGTTGTCCCTCATTAGGGAAACAGATTACTCTATGGTATGGGTTTATTTAAATATCTTTAAGATACAAAGTTCTAGACATGGCAACCAAGCCTAAGGAGATTAGCATAAATGCAATGCTTCTCACTGGAGGAGAACCAAGAGGTCATCAGGAAACCAGGGTATGTCTTGCAGTTACTAAAGAGATCTGTCCTGAGGAGTGTGGGGAAGTCACAGCTGAGAACAAGTAGGGCTTAGAGGAGTTCCCCTACTGTATCTGTTATGGACTATTGCCTAGTAGCCTGCACACAGTCCTACCACTTTCTCTTCCTTATGACAATGTTGTATTTCTTCTCAGGGGCAAAAATAAGAATATGCATTTTTAATATACTATTTTTACAGATTGAAAAGGATTGGTCTGTGCAGAAAAGAAAATGAGGTCTCACCCCTTTAAGACCTTTGAAGAATGTGGCTTTTAGAAAGGTCACTTTCACTCACTAATTGCCTAATATCTTTTTTGAGGTCTAGCAAAGGGCTTGAGTCAATAATAAGTTGCATACAACTAGCTAGGCAGGTTAAGTAGACTTAGAACTCCTGTCAAAATGCATGGCATGAATTAACATTGTGAGAGAAAGTAATAGCACCCCATAAAAACTGCATTAGAAAAGAGGAAGAATAACGTGGGTCACGACAACTTAATGCAGAGGGAAAGGAGGGAACAGCATTCTTTTTTCTGGTGAGAATTAGGAAACTATACAGCTCTGAGGCAATAGACCCTCTTGGGTCAAAAGTCTCATTGTGGTCCCAGACAGGCAATCTGGTGGACTCAGATGAAGTTCTACTGCAAAATGATGGGATGGTACATGAAGCATTAGGTTCAGTTAGGCTAAATCCACTTGTGATGGTAGGGTTTTGATGCTTACTTTGTTTTAGAAGAAGAAGAGAGGGAGAAACAAACAAACAAACAAAATAAACTTAAAACAAATAAAGTAAGGAAGAAAGAAGGCCTATGTCAGCCTTCCTTTCTTCCTATGTCCTTAGTGGATGATCATGAGCCAGCTGGAAGAAAGGGAACAAGGATGGAAGGAGAAAGAGGGACAGACCATACCTTCCAGGTGTATAAGGTTTCAGCTGTTGTATTGTACTAATTTCAATGCCACTGATATCCAGAATACCCTGAGAAGCAGCAGCAGAATTTGCTTACGACCATGCCAGAATTAAACACTGCCTGTGTTGGGATGACCTTTTTGTCATCTGTTGTGGGACCTTGCTCTTGATTTATGGCTTTTTCCCTGAGACATTGAAAGGAGTCATAAAAAGTTTTTCCTTTTCCCTCCCCTTTTTAATTCCATACTGCTGCCATCAATAGCTCCTTCTTGGATGTGTTGTACAAGCCTGTGAAATAAAACAACTCCCAGACCTCTTGACCCTGATATTATTTTCTCTTCTAGTATCATTTTGTACTGTGCAAGACCCATAAGAGAATAAAAACTCAAACTCTCCTACCAGTTCACAATGCAATCAAAGTACATTTTTACAGCAAGCTAAATGTTAATGAGTACAAATTACTCTTGGAAATCATTATAAAAGGCATAAAAAGGCTGATACTGTACATTTGATATAAACATGCACAAGTTCCCTCTGTGAGAGGATGATAATTTCTGGGTACATGCTGCTTTTGTGGTTTGGGCATGCATTACATTTACAGGAATGCCAGGCCATTGCTCCTCTGAGAGGATGGAATTTGCACCCTTCTGTAACAAAATGAAACAAAAATTGCTCGATTGGTAAGGTGGCCTCAAGACTTACTGTAAAAATCATTCTTGACTACTGAATACTGTCATCAAGAATAAGGAGTTAACCTTCCTTTTTCTACTGCTTGGTTGTGCAGACAAAAACTTCTCTCAGGAAGCAATTTGAGTGGCATAGAGTGAATGAATAAGGCTGCAGAAATGGTCAGTAGTTCTACAAAGCAGTAGTAACAACAACAACAACGTCTCAGTGAGCACCATTTCTGGGTAGTAGTTCACAGCACAGTCTAAGAGACTTTCCAGAGTTGTAAGAACCTGCTGAGCTGCTAATGTTGATGGGACAATCACATAAACATGGGAATTCAGCCAATATGACAGCTCCTAGTCAAGTCTTTACAGATTTTTTTCTTTTAGGGACTATTTTGCTATTTAAGTATTTAAACAACAGATAACATTTATTTCTGTCACTGTGCTCCTTTGTCTCCATGGTAGATGGCAGTCACGTAGAAGTCTAACAAATTTATGCCCACTGGTTTCTTTCAGGGATAAAGTCAATGTTTGCTATTCATCAACACAGTCCAGTATTTGAGCACACTGATGTGCCTAATGTTTATTTATCATTACAATCCTAGGAAAGGGAGAATTTTAACCCTATTTTACAGATGGCAAATGAGGACAAGAAACAGCTAAGTATTAATAGCTAGGCAGGTATCTTGCAGAACAGTACATGCACTGACAAATTCTGTTACTTCCCCTTGGTGGGAAAGTATTCAGAGGGTCACAATTTGCTCCCTTTAAGTCTATCAGATGTTATCTTGATTGCCTCAAATATAATCAGTGCTTAAAAGCTTTAAATTGCTTGGTTGGGAATCAGCAGAGAACTCAGCCTTCCATCAATCAGACCCATTTCTTCTGTGCATTTGTGTTTCTTCAGGAAAGCTCTGCTCTCAAATAAAGCTCACAAAGCAGAAGACCCAGGGAGCTTCTACCAAATTGGTTGTACTTTTTCCACAATAACAGGATGCAAACAGTGAGTTGGAGGGGGACTGGGTGAGTTCACAGAGACAATCCATGGAGGATCATTAAAAACATCATAAACACATCTGACTCTAAAAACCTCAGAGCTGGAAATATGATGGAGACTGGATGAATATTAGATGAAAAGTTCTACACTTTTCCTAATCTATATCCTCTAATATAGAATATTTTTATCTGTAATTCTATAATCCATAATCCTAGAGAGATGGGTTTAGGTGCTGCTGAAGATGGGCTACATGGGTATTTGTTCTGAGGTAGTGCAACCATGGAAACATAGAATGACAGAATGTCAGGGGCTGGAAGGGACCTCAAAAGATTATCTGGTCTAGCCCTGCTGCCAGAGCAGGATCACCTAGAGCAGATCACATCAAGCAGTTTAGTGTGTTTGATAGTTCTTTGGAAACAGGTTACAGTTCACCAGGGTCCTCAGTTTTGTGTTTTGCAAGAAAAGATAGGCTTCTGTGATCAGAAAAGAGTGGATCTTTTTCTGTACAGTCATGGATAGGCAACTGGTAAATCCTTCTCGCTTACACCTGTCCTGGACCATAACATTAATTGCATGACATAAGGAACTTGAAGAGCTCGTGGTCATTCAGGGAAGGCATGGAGAGATTTTGCTTCTCTCATGTAGCCCTGATGGTTGCCTGATGTCAGGAGAGATTTCACAAGTGCTAATTTTTCAAAATATGGGTCAGTTATTGAAGTCTTCTTTTGTTCTACCTTAGAAACATACAAATGGGGAAATCAAAAGTTGGCCCCTTATTAAAACTGTAATATATCTTCCCTTGTTGATATATGCAGCATAGGATGTGAAAACTAGCACCCTTTCTTGTGTCAGCAAGTGGTGCAAGGGACACTGCAAGACAGCCACCTCTCTCCTAACTAGTGGTGGAAAGCCCTACCCCAGCCCACCCTTCCACACTGCACTGTTCTTAACACTCAGAGTAGGACTGACATTTCACAGAAGATGGTAATATCTTTGTCAAGTTTCTTTCTATCCCAGTCTTCAAACCTTTCATTAATATGAACATGAGATACTTTAGAGCTGATGAACACTTTGACAAGCATGTCATTTAGAGTGAAAGTCCCAGAAGAACTCTAATATTGGCTATTTCTATTTTCTTCACAAGTGATTTTATTTGGTAGTTATCAAGACATACAAAGAGGCTGCATGGTATGGTTCAAAAGTACCAAACATCTGCCCAGTTCCACCCCTCCTTCCTGTAGTGCTGGCAGAATTCCTTGAGTTTTGGCTTTTCTTTTTTGCCTTTTATTAAACAAGAAAGAAAGGCAGTATGAAAATGCTGAAAAACCAAGTCCACCCTGAAACAGCTGTCACTGATCTGGCTTTATTTTCAGTCCTGAAATTTCAGGTCAGCCTGAACTATGGCTCAAATCATTCCTACATCAGTACTCTTGGAAGGACTGAGTTCTGTTCCTCTGAAGTTTTCTTCCACAGTTGTAATTCCACAGGATCCTGTGAACCTATTTCCTCACTAACTCAAAGAACTAAATTTGTGGATTGTTGACATGTGATGGCTCTCTCCTGCTTGTTTCAGAGGAAGACTTTGCTTAGGGAACATGAATTGAGTTTCCAAGCAGACTCATTTGGGTCCCTTGCATTACCCTGAATATCAAAAATAAATTGAAAGGGCTGAGTCTACACTAGCATGGCTGTAGCTTGGCAAACCACATCAAAGCACTTTGCTAAACTGCTAATAATACTGGAGCCACTCCAACAAGATTTAGTGTGATCTACAATGCTCAACAACTGATATTGCAACCGCTACCTTGGGCTGAACTTTAAGATACTGAAACTCTTTCCTTGGTATATCTGACTATTCTAGTGCAATTACCTGCATAACACTCCTGTGAGGCTGGCAGGTGTTATTGGCTTTGACAATGTACCATCTATAACCTTCCCATGAATAAAATTATGCTTAATTCTGAGTACCAGAAGCTTGTGCAGATAGTGTAACAGGGATGCAAGGGTGAGTAAGCTGGAGCAACTGGAGGAGTGGCAGTCCTTGCCCCCAAACACATTGTAATCTCCCATGAGTCATGTGGAAGATATTAACAGTCACTTAAGCTGCCCCAAAAATAACATCAGTTTCTCCTCCTTAAACTAGTGACATTTAATTATAAAGGAGAAATGTAAATAACTTTGAAATATCTCCAGCTGTCAAAAGCTCCTTTAATGTCCAGTGCTAGCTGCCAGTTTTTTTCAGGTAGTACATCAAATAGTCACTTCTCTCCAAACAAGAAAGTAGCAACCAATAAATTTCTAAACTAAGAACTGCCATGTACAGGCACTTTGTGATTCTGTGACAGTTTCAAACACAGAATATCAGGGGCTGGATGATCATCTAGTCTAAGGCCCCTGCAGAGCAGGATCATCTATACCAGATCATATTGGAGCACATCCAGGGGGGTCTTAAATATCTCCAGAAAGGGAGACTCCACAACCTCCCTGGGCAGCCTGTTCCAGCATTCTGTCACACTCACAGGGGAAAAAAAAAATCCTTCTCCTGTTTCCATGAAACTTCCACCCCTTGCCCATTGTCCTGGCACTCACCCTTTACATCTTTACAAACACGAAGAGGACACTGAGAAGGGACCTCATTCTCCAAGCTAAAGTGCCCCAGTTCCCTCAGTCTCTCCTTGTAAGAGAGAAGCTCCATTCCCTTCATCATCTGGGGCACCTCAGCCTTATCCATATCCTTTGTCACCAGCAGAGGGGTAGGAGAACCTCTCTCAACCTATTAGCTTCAGCCTTTCTAATACACGTCAGAATGGCATTGGCCCTCCTGGTCACAAGAGCACACTGCTGGCTTCTGGTCAACCTCCCATCCACTAGGACTTCCAGATGCCTTTAAACAGAATATCCAAAGGGATGTCCTGCAAAATCCAGTTCTCGACTCCGCAAGAGGTTTGCTTTGCAACTTTCTCTACCAAAACAAAATTTCCTGTGACTTTCCTGTCCCGGCATCTATGCCACAGGGGAGTTTTTTTCCAGGACAATTCTTTCCAGTGCCCTGAGGAATTGTCTCTCATCGTGTAGTGCTGGGCATCTGACTGACAGATAGGTTTGCACTAGCGGGCTGTGTGTAGGCACCGGCACTTGTCTTAACTGCATGGTTTCAAAACGTGCAGCCCTCTAGCTACATCTATGCCCTGTCTCACAGTAAACAGCTCAGACAGGAGATGGTAATGCAGCAGGGAACTGCACTGTGCCATGTGCCTGCGCAGTTTCCTCGGGCAGTTCTGAATCATGCTGTCACCTAGTGCAGGTACACTCCGTATTTCTTAGGTACAGGCTGCTATGACACTGAAGTCACAAGACAAGCTCATCCCCAGATTTAAGGTTTGTCATAATCAAAAATCAGTTATTGGCTGATGCTTTTTAAGGCCATTTTTGTTTTCATAGGAACAGTTCATACAGCATTGCTTTGGGGGAACACCAAACTCAGATACAGGAAATAAGATGCAGGGATTGCAAGCTCTCTAGCTCGGGCTGCTCAGCAGCAAGAAGCTGGGAAGAAGAGAGTTTTTCTGGAAGAAGAGAGTTTTTCTGGAAGAAGAGAGTTTTTCTGGAAGAAGAGAGTTTTTCTGGAAGAAGAGAGTTTTTCTGGAGAGTACATTTTTTCCTAAAATCTGCTAGAGCTTTATGCTGATGATACAAAACTGTGTGTGTGGGGGGGGGAGTGCTGACAGCCTGTCAGGCTCTGCTGCCATCCAATGAGATCTGGACAGGCTAGAGGGCAGGATGAAGGCAAACTACGTGAAGTTCAATAAGGACAATTGTAGGGTCCTCCATCTGGGGAGAAATAACAACAGGCACCAGCGCAGATTGGGAGCTGCCCTGCTGGAAAGCAGCTCCGTGGAGAAAGACCTTGGAGTCCTGGTGGACAGCAAGTTCTGCATGGGCCATTAATGTGCCCTTGTGGCCAAGAGAGCCAATGGCATCCTGGGTTGCATCAGGAAAAGTGTGTCCAGCAGGTCTAGGGAGGTTCTTCTTCCCCTCTACTCTGCCCTAGTGAGAACATACCTAGAATGGTGTGTCCTGTTTTGGGCTCCCCAGTTCAACAGAGACAGGGATCTGCTGGAGAGAGTCCAGTGGAGAGCCATGAGGCTGACTGGGGGACTTGAGCATCCCCCTTATGAAGAGAGTCTGAGAGACCTGGGGCTGTTTAGTCTGGAGAAGAGAAGACTGAGAGGACATCAGAAGAATGTGTACAAATATCTGAAGGGTGGGTGTCAAGTCGATGGAGCCAATCTCTTTTCAGTGGTCAGCAGCAATAAGACAAGCAGCAACAGTTATAAACTGGAACATAGAAGGTTTCATCTCAACATGAGGAGAAACTTCTTTACAGCAAGGGTGATGGAGCACTGGAACAGGCTGCCTGGGGGGTTGTGGAGTCACCTCTGGAGACTTTCAAAACCCTCCTGAATGCATTCTGGTGGGAACTACACTGGGGGATCCTGCCTTGGCAGGCAGTTGGACTTTGGAGGTCCCTTTCATCTTCTAAAGTTCTGTGATTCTGTGAGGATTGCCAGGTCCTCTGAACTAGTCCAGGTCATATGCTGCCTCAGTACATTCCTTTGCTAAGAGGTGTCCCTATTTCGAGAAGCTCTGTCTCACCCTTTCCCAGTACTAATAGCCATCATCCTTGGAGCATTCAAAAAGAGATGTTCCTTGCTTCACTAGGATGTTATTGTATTTTCACACCACCAGATACTGAAATTGCCTCAAAAGAGGTTTCAACACAGATTGTGACTATGGAATTCAGTACCTTACAGAATGGAGAATTGAACCTGCAGTGGAATCAGTGGGAGCTTGTTGTTATCCACCGAGGACAGGAGTCTAGCCTAAGAACATTTTATATTGATTTATTTTACTATTTAGAAATAGTTTAATAATAGAGTCAATTTTTATGGATAGTCCATGAAAAAAAAAAAAAACAACACTTCTCAAATTAAAAAAAAAGAAAGAAATAGTTAATTTTCCAAAGGAAAGGCTTATTTATAGTGTACAACCTCATTGTGATTTAAGTTTCTTCTTAATTTTAACTTCCATGTGAGATCCTACTCTGCAAAATGGGTTAGATTGTGATCTGTCTGGATTTGTGTCAAATCTAACCCCTCCTTATATATTTCATGGTCATTGCTCGCTATAATGCCTCAACCATGGCAATGATTGTGTTAACAAGATGATGAGTTGGTCTGCCCCGTAATGAATAAATGGCAGGAAGGTAGCAGAATACCTAGCAAGTAGGAATTAATCTTTTAAATCAAAATGGATTGCGTATAGCAGGGCTTTCTGCTGAATGTTTGGAGGTCTTGTGAGAGGTTGGGTTCTTTAGGTTTAGTATCAGCCCTCTTACAGCCTTATTCTGTGTGGCTTTGGGAATGTGCCATTCTTTAAGATGTTCCAGGTTAGCACAGCCCTCTCTCCACCAGCACACATAGGAGGGAGAGTAGCACACATGCGCCCCCACCCCTGGCCAATTCTGGGTTAAGATATAGAGCTGTAAATGAGACGACACTGTCCTGGCGTACTCCAAATTCTTTTCTTCTCCCCACCCCGCCTAAGGGTTTAAATGGGGAGAAGTCACAAAAACTGCTTTCCTCCCAACCAACTGTGCAGGCTTGAAGGGGGAACAGCAGGAGTTGCCTTTCCACATGTCTGCTGACCCACGTGGGAGCCCGTGCTGGAGTTGGGCTGGTGGTTGGCTGGGTTTTCAAGCCCAATATAAAATGGAAAATGAACACTTTGTCTAGAAAAAGATAAATAGAGCAAGGGAGAAGGTGAGGTGGTTCCTGCCTTGAAAGAGTTCCCAACAGGACAGGTTCCTGACATGAATTCCCATTTTGGATCATTCCTGCTTTTGGACAGTGCCTGCCTTTTTACACAGCTCTCTGTTTCACACTGTCCCTGCCTTTGGATGGTTCTCCCCGCTTTTGTGCCATCCTGTGCAAACTTGCAAGTCCTGAGGTCCTTTGGAGAGAGCTGCTGGCAGTGCCTGGACCTGGCTACTCTCAGACCATATCAGCAGCCACCTTCCTGGCTGCCTTCCAGACTGGGGGATCCTGGCAGTTTGGCTTTCCCCTGTTGCTGCTAAGGCAGCGTTGCTTCCACCAATCCCTGTCTTGTGGCAGCCATGTCTCAAGACATGTCTGAGTTTGGTGGCTTTGCCACTCACCTTGGGCTTCTGCTGTGTGGGTCCAGACTACTGGGTAGTGCTTGCAGTGTCAGAATCAGTTGAGCCACAGAGAAATCCAGCAAGGGATCATTGCTGAATACTTATCTCATCTCTGTGAGTAAAGCCTGCTGTTCCCTTGATTCTCTGCTCAGCCTGATTGATAGCAGGGTAAAGCTGTGTTTATAGCTTAGCCTTTTCCATTTCCTGACTTCTTAAATCCCTAAATTTGTCCATAACATCCTCTGAAGAATTCCCAATCGAATTAGAATCTGTAAATAAACTTAACTGGTTTTGTATATAGTTTGTGGGGAGGGTTTTCAGGAGAATAAACTAATATTTATAATTCCTGACTCAGCCACATTAATTCCCTGCCTCCACAACAGATACAATGTACAGTTACTTTAGCCTGTTTGCAGAAAAACATAGCAAAATGCAGAGGCAGCAGCAGTAGCCAGCAACTTGTCCCACAGTCAGCCCAGTGGAAAAGCCCAACAGCAAAAACCCTGAAACCAAAAGCAGCAACTAGAGCAGGGAGCCTCTCATATTGCAATCTGAACTCCAAGCGCTGTGACATTTTTAAGCCAGAATGAGTGCAGAGTGGTATTGAATATCAGCAGTAGATTCAACTCAACCCCTGACACAGGGACAGTCATTATTATTTTTTATAGGCAGTTTTCTTAGGCCTGTGCTAGTTTGAGGCTAACTGGAATATTTTAATGAGAGAAATTTGATCTTTGGTTGTGAAAAGAAAATAATGATGATGTCTATGTCATTCATTGGTTTGTTGAGAGGGGTGAAGTCAAAACATAAACAAAGTCCTCTTGCTTTGTCCTGGGTGTTTGCCCTGTTCGTTTCTCTGTCTGGTCTGTGTCCCTAGGTTTAATCCCTTCCTTTTCTTAAACCCCAATCTGCTTTGATACCTCATCTCTAATCTCAGCAATTAGCACATAAACTGTTCTTTATTTTTGTCCATCTGAGATAAGGGGGAGGGAAAGCAAATAGAGGAGAATAACTTTGGACACTGGAATGGGCTGCCTGGGGATGTGGTGGAGTCGCTGTCCCTGGGGCACTTCAAGGCAAGGTTGGACGTGGCACTTGGTGCCATGGTCTAGCCTTGAGCTCTGTGGTAAAGGGTTGGACTTGATGATCTGTGAGGTCTCTTCCAACCCTGATGATACTATGATACTGTGATAACTTTGAGCCCTTCTGGCCAACTTACTTTGCTGGGGAAGGAATTTGGATTTCTGTGTTATTTCAACTTTTATATAATTATAAATACTTGTATATTTTGCCATGCTGTAAATAGAGCTTCATCTTACATCCAAACCATCTGAGTTAGTCTGGGTAATTTCAAATAGTGGTGAGGGAAGGTTTCTAACCCACTGCAAGGCCAAGCTTTCCATCTATAATTAAGGCTTGTAAAACAACTGTGATCTCATGAGGAAAATACAATTCCTGCCTTCAGGTAAGAAATTTGCATTGATGCAGTAAGTGCTGCCTTTTTAGAACCATTAAGGAGAAGATACATTTATCAGATTTCTCCCCATGTGATAATTCTCCTGTAAAAAAAAAAAACTCAAATGTTTTCTGATACAATCTACAAGAAGGGACAGTATTCCAGAAGCAATTTTTACAATGTGCCTTATCTGACTGATTTAACTATTTTCTACTAACAGGGTAGAGAGCTAGAGCCTAGAAGCCACCTGGGGTGGGATAAGGTGGTGTGGAAGACCAAGAGTGGCCTAATATGTGTCCTGGCTTGTCTGGGCATGATCACCTGCACTCTTTCCCTTTCTGAAGCAGGGAGCAATGCAGGAAAAGAAAGCAAAAGGCCTGGAGCCACCTAATCTGCTTCTGAGATAAAGAAGGTGCATACACTTGTTTAAGCACGGCCTGAGCTTTCCCAAATATGGTTAGCTTTGGCAAAGTGCCATTCAATATCTGTGGCCAAATAGAGCCATCAGGACTCAGGCAATTGCTAAAATGTGGTCAGAAGTTGTAAACAACTTCTCCATTTCGCCTTGACATGCTTGAAACCAGCTTTACTGTGTAATAACAGGCTTTGATGTTTCAAGCTTGTCCACCTGTAAACTTTGCCATGCTTCAGTTTACCAGGGAGAGGCATTAAGTGACTTCATGCCCTTGGCAAGAGTTATTGCTGAAAGCTGCCCAAAACCCATGGCCAACCTAGCGTGAACTGAAAGTGATAAGCTGCTCCTAGCTGAGGAGCTTGAGCTCACTTAGATCTCTTTGCAGCCTGCATGGTGAGATGGGACAGGTTACTGGTACCAGCAAGACCCCGTGCTTGCCAGTACACCTGCAAACCTCTGTGCCAAGCCTAGAGCCCTGGAAAGAACACTGTCCACCCAAGAAGGGACCAAGACCAGGTCAGAGACCATGCAAATCCCAGCGTGCTGTCAGAGCCCTGGGGAAACTCCAAAAGCCTCCAACATATATCATACCACTGACAGCAACCCCTCAGATGTTTTGGGTGCTTGTCTGGAACTACAATTCAGCTTCAGGAGCCCAGAGATACTAGTTTGAGAGTAAATATTCTAAAAAGCCTCTATGTGATTGAAGCCTTTTTGCTTTGGTTCTGTTTATTCTATGTAACTGCCTCCTGCTTGAGTTCCCCTAAAGGACAAGCAGCATACTGACTGCAAGGATTTCATTCCTAAAGCTCAAATTCATGTTTGCATTTCTGGTTTTGCTTAACTGTTTAAGCTGCCTGTTATCTGTGTAAATACCCACAACCATGTGCTTGTACCTTATAAATAAAAGCTTCCTGATTAGAATTAATATTAATAAATATTTTTCATAGGTTAATTAATTTTTGCCTGGTTATGAATAGTAATAATTGTAATTCATATTATCATCATAGAAGGGGATGTCTGATTTAGTATTGTTTAGGAAAACAGAGTCAGTGCATGGTCCCTGTGCACAGTATCTATGAAATACCAGCAACTTTGTGCCCTGCAGTTGTAATTGGACAACGAAAAGGAAACTAAAATGGGTAAACTTGTGAGTAGAGCTGTTGTGAGCAAGTTTTCAGTCACCTCTGCCTTAACACAATCATACTTAAAAGGCTACATTGGCTGCACTGTGTTTAAACAAAATGCATCTGCTTAGTAACCAGATGCTCACATCAGTATCTTACTGACACAGACAATTTCTTCTAGTCTTGATGTTGATTTCATTGATAGTGACACACACAGACCTCACTGGCAGAGCTCAGTTTGGCAGTCAGTAGCCAGATTCTCAGAAGTCTTTGGCACATTTGAGTGCCTGAAAAGGAGCAAAAATCCTGTGAAAATATGGCTCTAACTGGGCAGAAAGACTGAGCCAGAGAACAGCCCCTTCGGGCGGATCAAAACTTGTTCCATTGCTGTCAGGACTGGACATGCTCAGCAGACAATCAGGGTGTTCTTGGCACTAAGGCTGTCAAATCAGCACCTCTCAAGCTCTGAAGTGACACAACCAGAGGAAAAATAACACAGGTAGACATACACACACCCTCAGAAACTTTTCTTGCCTCTGACATGTTTTATCGGCGCTCGTTCAAGCTGAAGAAAAATTGCCATTCTCTTCTTGCAGTCCCAACGATATCACCTCACAGTTTCCTGGTAAGCTTGTATATTACTCACAGCACTAAGTAATATTTTTATCACCATTTGACAGTTGTAAGCACACAGAGCTTAGCTCCTCTATCTCACCTCTCAACTCCAGCTGCCCTCTGCACTTTGCCAAAGCTCTTGGAAGTGTGCTGAAGCATTGAGCTTCTGCTCTGCCTTTTCAGAAGGAGGTTAACTGAAGGGAAATACAGAGCTCTGCCAATTTATAAAGATATATACAAACATACTTAATTGGAAATGGTGCCTGGATGGAGAACCCTTGCTGGTTTTTTTTTGTTTCCTGACTTGTGTAATAGCTTCTCATGTTATTTTTCATTATTTACTATCCTATCTAATTGGGGCTAGGGGAGGATTGCTGAGATGACAGCTAACATAAGCTTGTCTCTCCAAAGCACTGATTTAGTAGAAGCAGCAAATGCAGAAGAAAGCAAGTCCAAGCTGCAGGGATATTATTCTAGATTCCACTACTGCCTGTAAAATGGTGATTTATTTCTGTAGTAACAGATTCTTCAGGCAGAGCTGCTTAAAAGCAAAGGTTTCATTCAGTCCTGCAGCTTATCTTGTCATTTGCTTAAATCTATCCTTCTGCAGCAGACATTTGCTACTCTCCCTTTACTCGGAGCTAAGCAAACAAGGTAGTGCAGGGTTCATAGAATCAACCAGGTTGGAAGAGACCTCCAAGGTCATCCAGTCCAACCTATCCCCTAGCCAATCAACTAGACCATGGCACTAAGTGCCTCATCCAGGATACTACTGGGTCATCTGTAAACTGAGAGGAAGCCCACAAGGAGGTACAACTGTTTGTCATATGGGCCAGGAGCCATTGGACTTCATGTCTGTGCCTTGTCACTATACAGTGCAGCCCTTCTGGAAAAACTATACAATCAGTTTTTTCCAAACAAAGCTAACAACAACAAGAACACTCTAAAGCAATGGAAAAGGCCTCTTCTGAAGAGCTTGCTATGATTCATTATCTGACCTTCAAGACATGAAGCAGATACAGGAAATAAATGTTAGACAGTACATGCATTTGTCAAGGGAAGAACTTCAGAAAACTTTTACTGAAAACAAAAATTAAAGATATTAACTACTGATCATAAGAAATGCATCATTTTGAAGGGAAATGTCTATGTCTGTTAAAAATCCCTGCTACCACCCGTGACTTAAGAGGGAATGTTTAGTTTTGACTTGCCATTTTATTTTACCTTTTAGGATGTTTCACTAGATGACCTTTAATGGTCCCTTCCAGCCTAAACCATTCTATGATTCTGTTATTCTCTTATTTTTCTATTTGTCAATGATGCAGCCAGGGTCAAAGTTTTTCCACTAAGTAAATGCCAGCCAGTAAACCGCCAGCAAAGTGAATGAGACTCTCTACATGACAGTCCCTTCTCCCAGTATAGTTGTTTGACAAGCCTGCTCATAAACAGCCCTTGGGTTCCATTTAAAAGCTTATCAGCTCAGTAGGAAAGTCTTCTAAAGACTTCTGACTTAAAGAGAAAAATATTTACTAGCTGGCCTGAGGGTAATTTCCTCCCTGTGTTTACCCCTTCGTGAGAGGCAGTAGCCTGAATAAATCATTGTCTAGAAAGCCCTGTTCATAAAATGGGAATAAAGGCAGAAATAAAGGAAAAAAATGAATGTATCTCTTTGCCTTAGCTCTGAATAGTCAGGGTATTGCACTGTCTGGCACATGCAGCATATGTGCCAAGGCAGGCAGGAATTATAACCTAACCAAGGAGTCACCCTGCTGCAATCTCTTCCGATTTTTGTGGGGCCAGACCCATGCAACTTCCCCGATAGTGCTATTTACTTTATGAAAGCTTTCTGTGAAGAGGAGAAAGCCCTCTGCGTAGGAAGCTGGTGATGGTATCAGGGAGTCAAGATCTCTGCTTTGCCTCTGACTTTTGCCAAATCCTTGAAGTGGACATGACCCATTAAAATTATATTTAATCCTTGCTTGGCCAAAACCTACAGCACATACTAGATAAGCATGCATGCTTGCTAGCATGGCATTCTGCTCCCTTCACAAAAGACTGACTTTTCTTTCTCTCTGCAAAGTGACCCCCCCATGACAGCTATGCCCAGCACCTGTGATACCTCTTCTAGAGAGAAAAGTGATTATTTCAGATTCCTAATTAACACTTGGATAACTTGGATCCCCTTGTGAGGTAACCACAGGTCTCAATACAAAAGGCTGTCTTTCCACTGACAGCAAAAAGATGCTGAAACATTCATTCAGGGCAGGTCAGGCTCCTGGAGAGCTTTATTCCCTAGGCATCTCAGCAAAATAAGGAAAGTCTCTGGTCTGAGGTCCCAGAACTTAAAAATCTTCAGAAAGGACTTGAAGTCTGAGAAGGTTGCAGTGGCCCTTGCTGTGATTGCTGCCTCTCTCATCAACCTTTCATGGTGAGACTTGGAGTTACTCTCAGTCAGGCTCATGTTGCTACTACCAACTGATATCACCACTGAGCTGCTTAAAGATTTTTTTCCTTTGGAAGAGCTCGTACCTATCAGGTATAGACACAATAATGCAGAGGGGAAAAGCTCTGCACTTATCTCTAGAGACCAGGAGACAGCACTGAACCAAAGGTTCTCTCCTCCATCCCTGCGGATAACTGCCTGCATAAATTCTCTCCTACTGCACCCCTTCACAAGCTCCCTCAAAGCCTTTAATTTCCCACCATTACATTCCTTCCCTCTGGCCTCTTTGCAGCAAGAACCTTATCTGGGAGGCCCTTCTCCAACCTAAGAATCTAGCCTTCCTCCAGCAGGCTTTTACACCTCTGCTAGCATTCCAATTACCCAGAGGAAAAGAATTAACACAAACTCCTTCCTCTCCAAATAGCACATTCCATGGCATGCACGGCTGCTGTCATTTCTTGGAAGCTACAAGTTCTTAGGAGATACCTGTAGCCCAGTTACTGTCTTCTTTCTTTTATTACTACCTGAAATGGCTCACCTGAAGAGAAATGATTTTATACATCTACACTATGGTTGATCAGTGACAAAAATAAGTGGTGAGTTACCTCCTAGACTGCCACAGTTGTGCTGGAAAACACATGTTTGAGTTTCTAGGTCTGTCTAGAAAGAGAAGCCTGAGCCCAACATTGCTTACACTTAGCACTCAAGCACTCAGGCAAAGCTCCATGGGGAAACTGAGGACTGAAAGAGAAAGTTTACTCAAAGACTCAGACCAAGTTAGTGGCAGCTTGAAACAAATTAGTTCATTTGTAGTAATTTCAGGTGGTTCATGCAGAGGTATGAGAAGAAAAGGCCTCCCTTGAGGCAACTTGCACTTGTGACAGATTTCCTCCAAGAAGGTTTAGGGGCTTGGTGGGGTTTTTGCTGTTTTTTTGTTTGTTTGTTTTTTTTATCAGAGCCAAAAATGGATTTTAAAAGTTTTTAATTACTATAAGAATCCTATTTAATCAGACTACTGTCTGGGTTCACTCCTTTAGAAGTGATGAATTAACCTAATCACTGCTTGATTTAACTGGGAGCTTTGATAGAACGATATTCAGTTTTGCAGTTAGCTGTCTGTGTCCCTGTGTCTGTTACAGACCTCTTTTCAACCTTTTTCTGTGAAGAAGAGGTCTTAAATGCAAAACCTCTGACCAAACTTACATGAATGTCCATGGTCAGACTTCACTATTGTTCTGTGAATGTACATATTAAAATAATTACTATAAATTCTTCTATGAAGAACACAAAGTGAATCTGATTATGCAGCCAAATCAAGTAAATCTAATGTTGTCTAACCAAACAAGATATCTAAAGAGGAAAGGAAGGTGAAGCTCTGAAGGAGCTGGGGTCTTTTTCTAGAGTGACATGATTTATATCACCATCATATTCTCCACACTTCTTTTCTCAGGGAATTCATTGGGATGTTGGCTTCATCTGCTTTTGCTTAGCTGTATTGAAATACACCTAGATCATTGGTTGAATTTGGAAAGGGGAAAAAACCCAAACAACAAAACCAAACACCACTCCCTTACCCATACTCCCTCCCACCCCCCAAAATAAAAATTCATAACCAAACCTAACAAAAAACCCAAATCACAAACCTTCATACAGAATCAGATGTGCCAATTACAGTAGGGTAAACTTAAACTTGCTGCTCACTGAAGTCATGGCCAGATGATTTCTGAAACCATATGTTATCTGCCATGAGAATGTGAAGAAATATTGTTCCTACCTGCCTATCTGTCTGGTGCATGGCAGATGGAGGGAACAGTCCATGTGCCAGCATGTCTAATTAGCTGAGAGACTCATAACCCTTTTATTGTTTCTAAAATGCCACTCTTTCAAAGCCTGATCCAATGTCCATGGAAGCAAATGAGTTTTTCTACCACCCCTGGTACATGCTGGACTCAAGTCTACAAAGTAGTGAAAAAATACAAACAAATTTGGCTGGAGAAAGGAATGGATGAAAAGCAAAGATGACACCCTCAAACTGGGCTACTTCTAATCAAGGGGCTTTACTGTGGGTCTATAATGGAACAGGTACTTCCATCTATCACAAGGAAAGCTATCCAAGTATCGCCAGGAAAGCTGGTGAGAGACTTCCTAGGATGTCAGGTAGTGATAGGACTTGTGGGGAATGGAGCAAAACTAGAAGTGGGTAGATTCAGATTGGATGTTAGGAAGAAGTTCTTCACCATGAGGGTGGTGAGACACTGGAACTGGTTGCCCTGGCAGGTGGTGGACCATCCCTGGAGGTCTTTAAGGCCAGGTTGAACGTGGCTCTGAGCAACCTGATATAGTGTGAGGTGTCCTTGCCCATGGCATGGGGGTTGGAACTAGATGATCCTTGTGGTCCCTTCCAGCCCTGACAATTCTATGATTCTAGCTCAGCCCAAGCTGAGGATGTTCTCAGGTTTGAATTCTCTGATTTGAACGTGCACAGTGAATGATTGTTTTCTTTTTCTCTCTCAGAAAAAAAATTGTCCTCTCCCAGCTAAAGCTCTGCTCCTTCTGTCATTCACATGCTGTCTCATCTCCATCCCTGCTCCCGCACACTGATGCACTGCAAGGCATCAGGTTGTGCCAGGGATCTCATTCCTCCAAGGGTGGCTCATTCTCACATCAGCTGCCTGGCTAGATCTAGTTCCTGCCAGCTCTCCTCTTTGGGAAAACACAGGCATAGCTGAGGGTCAGTCACCCACTTGTCTCAGGGCTCTAGCAGCTTCTCAGGAGCAGAGTTTTGTCTGCACAAGAGGAGGTCTTTCTGTAATAATTTGCAGCACAGCAGAGTGGTGCAGGCTCAGCCAGGCTGCAGAGAAATGATTCTTTTTCCTTTGCCTGGGGAAGAAGGCAGCAGACTGTGTAGGGAAACTGCCCCAGGTCAGCACTGACTTTGCTAATAGTGCCTAATGCTAGGCTAAGAGATACTCTCCTTTTATCTTCCCAAGGGAGGCAAGCTGAGAGCTGCCAAGACAGCCCTCACACAGCACACCAGTCACACACATTCAGCTCTGGCAGTTTGTACCTCAGGCTGGCCTGAGCTCATCTGTGGAGATGGGTTAGTGATCAATTAATAACTTGTGCTATAACAACACATTTTCTCAAACCAGGGGTTGTTGAGGAGAGAAAGAACTGCCATCTGCACTTATCCTGTGTACAGGTACAAGGGCAGTTACATGGCTTGGGTAAGTGAATCAGGAAGTGCAGGTAAGAGTTGTAGTACAGTTCTAAATATCGTAATTCAGCATCACAGGCATCTTACTCAACTTGGAGAGGCATTTAAAGTAAAATTAGATCCTATGTCTGAGTCAGACAGTTCTAAAGATGAGCAGTTTGGATAACTGCTGTGCATTTGGACATAGCTAGGTGTTAGAAAAGGAAGAACATTTTCAGAACAGTAGCCTATTTTTGTTCTACCTCCCACCTGCGATAGGAGGTCTATTCAAATCTCCAGACCTTGGTTTGTCACACAAAAGCAGACAGAGTCTGAACATACCTTTCACTCAGGAAAAAAAAATATGCAGCTGTAGCCCTAAATATGTAGCTTTTGTAAACAAGGACAAAAATATAACCTCTGCATAGCACAGTTAAAACCACATAAAGAGCAGAGCAGTCAATGCAGATGTACATTGCTGCTTATTCCTGTGATGAATAGATGAGAAAGTTTGTAAATGTTTAACAATAATTCCTGCACAAGAGCATGCTCAGGAACTTTATTGCCTGGGTAGGTGCACAGGTGTGGGTCCCCCCTCCCTGAAGGAAAAAACGTTTTTGCTTTTAGGGACATTGTTTCCACACCCTAGAAGAGCACAGAGCCATATTCACACATTAGCTCCCAGCACAGTTGCTAGCCCAGATATCTGGTTCTTCCCCTGGCCCACTAGCTCTATCTCAATAGTTACCCTTTTACAAGTATTACCTAGTGGGTAGTTAGATCTTTAAACCCTCTTAGTGTTCAGCAAGATTTCAATACAAGTCTAGGTTTTGGGCTTCCACTTATATTTTACTTTACTCTGTCTTGATGAAAGGGTAGGAGGCTTCATGCTCTCCAAAGATATTTGGGCCCAGATGCTAGTGCAGAGAAGAATGTAAAGGTTCAATTCTCCCCCATTCTTGGAGGGTCCAGCTTTTTAAAAGCCTTTATAGTGACTCTGACAAGGTGCTTTCTAAACCTGCTAAAAAGAAAAGACAACAAAGCAAAAAGAATAAGTGTACTAGTATATGGGTTAATTCTCTCTTTTGCTTGGCCCATGAATAGCTGCAGTCAAATCTCCTCTTTGTGTAACTAAATATAAAAGTCAAAGAAACAGATTGTAGCTTTTTTTTTAAAACTTGACACTCATTTTCTATGTTTTTTTAAAATGTTTTTATATTTAAAAAAGTGTTTTCCAATAGACATGTCATTCTTAAGCCCTTTTAAAATGGACTTTATTATGCTGCTTGATGTTTTCTACTCCAGTTTTAGCCACTATCATAATCCACTCAACATATGGTGAAATCTGAGCAAATTCACAGTCAGAGAACCATTAGAGGGAGTGGAATGAGACACATTGCCTATTTAGCCTTATGTATTGCCTGCAGGAATTGCTTTTGCTTCCAGAGAAAGAAACTCTACTTAGCATGTAGATCTTCAATTATTAAATGTAATGACTCAGAAGAAAAACTTGTTCTTTCCATCCCCTGGAGATAAGCAGCTTATGAACAATGGTAAATATCCCAAAGCTTGAATTTTGGATAGCAGCATTATATGTACAGCTTTGCAAGAGTCCCTGCTTGAGTAGCAAACCTCAGCATTTTGCATATTGAGATGCAAAGTGACCAGCAAACATGCTTAGGAAAAAAAAAAAAGGAATAAATCTATTGAAGCATGGAAGGCTTTGGCTAAAGGACTGAGAAGATATACTCTTTGGTTTTCACTTGGAAAGTAGACTGGTTAGCACCAGAAAATCCAAGGGTTATTTTTGAAGTGCTTGGCTCAAGTGGGATGTAAGATTGAGAAATTTTGTCAATCATGGGGTTGAGTCCCCTGCATTTGCTGTAGCTATGTACTGGATTGAGCTCCTCATGCACTCAATCCACAGAAAGTTCATCCTTGAGACCAATCCGTTCCACCATCCAGCAGGCCACAAGGCTGCAGTCCTGATAGCAACTCTTCTGGAGCCTGAGACATTATTCAGCTGTGGAGCAGGTGGGCAAAATCAGTTTCCTACTCAAACTGGAAAAGCATCTGTGCTTGAGGTTGAATTCAACACTTGTACCAAAATGTACTGCTCATTTTCCCTGAAATAAATAGAAAACTTTCTGGAAAGACCTGCCACATGTAATACAAACCTCTTTTCCCAGGGAAAAAACAGCATTCCTACAAGAAACAGAAGGGATTTATCATTGTATTCTTGTGTATTCCCAAAACTTGAACTGTGCATACTTGATAACCTCCTTTTAGCTACTTTGCCTCACAATGAGCTTTGAGAGGATATTTAGAATTTATTATACAGGGATCACTCATGCATTACATAACACACTCCAAGTAACATAATGAAGTTAATTACACAGTTAAACTCTTGGAGACACATATTTAATATGAAAAGAAAGAAACACAATATTTTACTGCCAGCGAGTTTCTTGAGAAACAACAAAGCAAAGGAAATAAGTTATTCATTGGTTGGGAAGAGTTCAGATCTGTAGAAATATTCCTTAAGCATCAGCTCCAGGGATATCACTCACCAAATTCCTTTGGCAGGCAAACAGTGATATCTCATTCACAGAAAAGATGAGTTATGGAAGTGATCAATGCAATGCAGCCCTGAAGTGGCAGGAGTCCTGAACACTGAGTTCTATACACAAAACATACATGGGGTCACTGGTTCTCAACAGTGGGCCATGAGGGAAGCTTTCAGTTATTTTTACTCAGAAGAGAAACTGTTAATAAACCTTCTTCATATCAGATAAATTAGATCTCTTCCATGTTACTTTGGAAAGTCTAGTTGATAATTATGAAGCTTCTATTTACTTATCAAACAGCATCAGACTACCCCAGAGTCAACAAGAAGCAGCAATAAATCACTGCAGCAGCCAGGACAACAGAGTTGTTAAGGAAAGATGATATTTGTGCTGAGGATAGACACATTTCCAGATGCTGTGTTCTCAGGAGAGGTTCTGGAACAACCTGAGGTGAGTGATATGATGAATGGTGCCACTAGTTATCAATTGTGATTGAGTAAAGTGATGCCACAGACAGAAGCATGCTTCCAGGAATGCTGTAGATTTTCAAGTAGAGGTTGTGGAAGTTGCAGCATGCACTGACACCTTCTGGAAGCACAAGCATGGAGAATGCAGCTGCCAAAGCAATGCATTGAACCTGACACTACAGATACTCTATGTTTGCAGATCCTGGACTTCAGTCTACGGTATTTCTGAGCTACCACATCAAGCTTTAGATACTACATCAAGCTTAATGCCAGATACTTAAGTGATCTTAGACTGATCATACCAGTACAGTGACATAGATACAGGCATCCAATCACATCTGTCCAGATAGGCATATGTGAAGATAAGCCAGCATGTGCAATAAAAATCTGGTGCTAGCACACTGACTGCACAGCTCCCACCGGTGGCTTAGAGAAAGATGAGGGTAAGACATGGATTACAGCCACAAACTAGAAGATCTGCATAGACACAGGAATCACAAATCTCCAGAGGGGATTCTCTTTTTCATGCTAGACATAAAAGACTCCTTGAGAGGCAGATGGCTATTTTTTGGGACATATGGAGAGATAGACACTTTCACCAAATGATGATGCTAGGGGAGAAGTGTATTTGATATCAAAGCTTAAAGAAATAAAGGAAAAAGACAGTCTGAATAGTTAACTCAGATTTGGTTAGAATAAAAATCACCATCCAGTATTGTTGAATTCTGATATGATTAAACTAGGGAAAAAAAATCATATTGTGAAAGATGTTTACCCTGACCTAGCACTCAATCACTGTTGTCTGAAAAAGAATCCTTCTAAAACCTGAAAGGCCTGGATACCATCATGGGGATCTGAACTACAGGTCTCTGCTCTGGATACAAGTGACTTATCAGATAATGATACTGAGGTGCAAAATAGGAATCTCCTATAGCTCTGAAATACATTAAAAATACAACAAAGGAAAGACTCAATCTTGAAGTCTTCAAATTCTTCCCATTCTGGAGGGAAATAAATATGTTCTAATGGTGTGCAGTATGGTACAGCAGAATCATCTTGCAGTGCAGGAAATATACTTCAGGGAACAAATGGATTTCAAGATCAAAGAACAGAGGAAAAAAAAACCAACAACAAAACCCAAAACAAACCTTGAATAACATCTTAATTATAGATTTTGAATAAGACAGCTCTCTGGCTGTTTTTGTGTTAATGCAATTTTAAAGCAAAGTCCTTCAAGCACTGTAGAGAGAACGTAGATGATAAATCAGAGTGCTCCTTAACTGCTGTAATTAGAAGATATTTTGCATTTTCTGCTCAGATCACGTTTTGGGCTCTTTTTGTGCATGCATGGGTGATGAAACTCTGCAGGGGAAATAGAAGGGACTACAGGAATAATCCCAATTAAATATGACAAAAGCATATCAGTGAAATAGCACATCTTTTCTCTCACTTTCCCTAGGCACTACATAGTATTTCTCTGCAGGAGGAAACCCTTCAGAAAATTACCTGAGTTTCTCTAACCCACTTTTATTACCAGAAAGATTGGAGCAGGTTTGCCTGCGCTCTTTACGCTTTGCCTGTGAGGTGCACATCTGAATTCTTTTGAAGGCTCACCTCCAGCCCTCAACTTCCTTAATTTAAAATAAAATAGTTCATACATCAGTCTCCTGTGTTAAGTGTATGTATTAGGTACCCTGATGGTCATCCTTCTATAAAATATCCCATTGCCTGGGGCAAGCATATGAGATTTTGAGGGAAAGTGTTCTTCGACACTGTACCTGAAGAGAGTGCCTGGCAACTGTTTGGAAAGGTGGCATAGCTTTCCTCTCCAAAAAGCATTCCCTTGACTGGCATTTTTTTTCCTTCCTACCCACAAGACAGCCACATGAAAGGAAACAAATAGCAATTTAATCAAAACAAAACCAACCCCCTATTCATGCAAAGATTAGTACCAAAAGATGACTCAGATTCCACAAAATCCCTAAAGTTTCACAACGAAGGCTTTATATGAAGAACAGACAATCTCAGGGCAGAGGAGAATAACTCAGTGAAGATTAAAGTCTCCTGATACATAAAATAATTGAGAACTAAAATGCCTAAGTCCTTTAAATCTACATCAATGCCACCATTCAAAAAATCCTACGGTAGTTATTGGAGCCACTTGTGTCTCTTCATCTGAAAGTACATGTAACTTAAACAGCTATAAAACAAAGAAAGTATTGCAGTGTCATCTTTTAAAGTGAACTGGGAAATACAAGATTTGACAAGGCATAGTCAGCTTCACCCAGATGTGTCCAGAATATTTTCTGTTAGATTTTGTTTTCTAATCATGCTAGGAATCTTATCAATGCTGTTAAGATTTGCTGATGAACCCTAGGGGAAAAAAAAATCAAACTAGAAAAGGTTTTAATCTGTTTCATGAGGTTTCTGGACAAAACTTGAAACCAGGGAAGCACAAAAAAGCCTAAAGTAAAAAAATGTATCTGGAGGCTAATACTCATTACACCTGAGAGGACAAGAGGAAATGGACTCATGTTGTACCAGGAAAGGTTTAGAATGGATATTAAAAGAGATTTTTCACTGGAAGGGTTATTAAGCATTGGAATAGGCTGCCCAGGGAAGTGGAGTCACCATCCCTGGATGTATTTGAAAGAAGTGTCACATCTGTACATAGGGATGCAGTTCAGTGGTGGACTCAATGTTAAGACTCCAAAGACCTTTTCCAATCTCAATAATACTACGATTATTCCTCCCGTCCCCCCCAAAAAAATAAAGTTTAACCAGATTTTACCTATTTGATAACAGTAAATTATGTGAGAGAAGAACATTTTTTTCCACTGAAAAATCCACTGACAGAAATAATTATACTAACTGGTTATAACTGTCCTTCTGGCCTTGCAGTCCATGTATGTGATTAAATGGAACAAGCATTAATACTCTAGGATTAAGTAGATATGGATCTGAAAACTTTATCTATTTACTAGAGGAAACTCCAACCTTGGAATCTATCAAGACAAACTAGATGAGCACCAAGCAGTAGTGCCACAGACACAGCTGGCCATGTCTAACTAGGAGATTTGCATTCAGTATGCTCCTGAAATCCATTCTAGTCCTTTTCTGCTTTTGTCTGCTAGAGAGGAAGGTAACTCACCAGAATGAAATTCATATAATTCTTCGGTGTTCAGTATCATCCTTCAGGGAATAAAAAGCCAAATGGACTCTTGACATTTACAGCATGCCACATAGATCTCTTTCTGCCTGATGACAATAAAAATACATGTGTGTGAATTGAATTTCTTTCCAGTTGAAATATTTCAGGTTCATATTCAGGGAATTTTGGATTAGAGCTTAATATTTGAGATGGAAATAAAATACTTGTCGCCGCATTTAGTTTTCACCATCTGTTCTTAAATGACATTGCCATGTTCCTCTGATACACTTCACCTCTGCAAGCTAGCTCAAGGGCACTGGGGCAGACTCCAGTCTGAGCACAGAAGTGTTGTGTATGGCTACGCACAGATTAAAGCTAAATGTCAAAGTACAGAAGAAGCCATGCTAAAGGGTAAGTATTAAAAAGTAATAACGAAGAAAAAATGCTTGGAGCAGATGAAAGGTTTATTGAAATTCCTTTTGTGCTGAAATGCAGACTTTTCCCTTTTGTTCCAGGAAAAGGAATAATCAGAAAATACTTGAGAAAAAAAAGCACAGAGATTTCTCAATTTCATCATAACCAACACAGTCTCATCTCAGAGAAAAAAAATAAAAGGAACTAGATGGGATGAGATTCAATAAGGCCAAGTGCAGGGTCTGCACTTTGGCCACTACAACCCCAAGCAGCACTACAAGCTGGGGTCAGAGTGGCTGGAGAGCAGGCAGGAAGGGACCTAGGGGTACTGGTAGATAGTAGGCTGAAGATGAGCCAGCAGTGTGCCCAGGTGGCCAAGAGAGCCAATGGCATCCTGGCCTGCATCAGGAACAGTGTGGCCAGCAGGACAAGGGAGGTTATTCTTCCCCTGTACTCAGCACTGGTCAGGCCACACCTTGAGTCTTGTGTCCAGTTCTGGGCTCCTCAATTCAAGAGGGATGTTGAGGTGCTGAAATGTGGGGGTGACAAAGCTGGTGAAAGGCCTAAAACACAAACTCTGAGGAGAGGCTGAGGGAGCTGGAGTTGTTTAGCCTGGATAAAAGAAGGCTCAGGGCAGACCTCATTGCTGTCTACAACTACCTGAAGGGAGGTTGTAGCCAAGTGGGGGTTGGTCTCTTCTCCCAGGCAACCAGCAACAGAACAAGGGGACACAGTCTCAAGTTGTGCCAGGGGAAGTATAGGCTGGATGTTAGGAGGAAGTTCTTCCCAGAGGGAGTGATTGGCATTGGAATGGGCTGCCCAGGGAGGTGGTGGAGGCACCGTCCCTGGAGGTGTTCAAGAAAAGCCTGGATGAGGCACTTAGTGCCATGGTCTAGTTGACTGGATGGGGCTGGGTACTAGGTTGGACTGGATGATGTTGGAGGCCTCTTCCAACCTAGTTGATTCTATGATGATTCTACAACTGCTCTTCCCACTCAGAGCTACTGGTGAATACAGAAAGCAAGAAATTATTTATGTGTGTCACAGAAAATATAAATTAAAAAATATGCTTTAGGTTTCAAGTAAGATTTTGTGGGACAGTCTGTGAATCTGGGTTCAAAGAAAGAGAAAAAAAATTCCCAGTGATGATTTATTTACTTTGCAGCCCAGAAGAGAATCACAGTACCTTAGAGGTTGGAAGACACCTCCAGAGATTATCAAGTCAAATCCCCCTGCCAAGGCGGGATCCCACAGGGCAGTTTGCATAGGAATGGGTACAGGTGGGTTTTGAAAGTCTCCAGAGAAGGAGACTCTAAGCAGCAGGTTCCAGGGCCCTGTCACCCTTACTGCATCTCATGTTGAGATGAAACCTTCTCTGTTCCAGTCTGTAGCTGTTGCTCCTTGTCTTATTGCTGCTGACCACCAAAAAAGTATCAGCCCCATCCACTTGACACCCACTCCTCTCCAAACTGAAAAATAAGGAACACAAAAGCATGGAGATATGAAAACAGTAAGTCACTCAAAGGACAAACAGGAGGTAGATCATGAGAGGGATGCAAACAGCAGAGAGAATCTTGCTGTAACAATTGAAGCAGAATATGAAAATCTGTATCTAAACAAAACAAATCTCAGTAATTTAGTGTTAAGAATGCCTGGCCAGCCTGTTACTCCTCCAATACTCCTGAACACTCCCCATTGTAATTCTCCCATTGAAAAGAAACTTTTCAGAAGTGAGATCCTAGCCACCTCTTCTCTCCATCATGACACACATAACTCTGCAAAAGAATCTTCAAAAGCAGGTAAAGAATCTCCAGACAACTGAGTCACAAAAATGACTTCAAGAGCAGTAGGTTGCTGGGGTTGTGTCTGCTAAATACCTGCTCTTACCATACAATACAAGGAAACCCTGGAATTAAGCAACTTGCCCAGCTTCAAGGAGAGCCTTAACTCACTAGACTGGCACAATATTTCCTTAAGAATTCCAGCTAATCTCATCATGTTATTTTTCCTGATCTGGATGTCCTGGTAGGGCATAAATCCCGCTAGGCTGGTTTAGCCGTTGCTCTCCTTCTCCTGTTACAGGGAATCTTCAGAAGTTGAGTCAAATGAGCAAAGCCTTGAGGGCTAGGGGCTTAGCACCACGTGTCAGGCGCCTTCTGCTGCCCTTCAAGGTGCTTGTGTGGTCAAACGAGGCATGGAGCTTTGAATTCATTGGCCACAACAAGGGTGGCAGTGCCTACTGGCCAGTTTGATTTTCAAACTGAACTATTTAAAGGGGAGTGGTTCAGAAACCATGCTTTTTGGCGTTTAGCCTTTCTGCCATTCACGGCTCATTAGCAAGGAATCAAGGTGGCCACGTGAATGCAGCTCACGCTAGCATCTCAGCAGCATCTCCTTCCTCTGCCTGGAATACTTTGTATTTTGCCCCGGGATCACTATCATGAGTATGAAAGTAGTTTTGATACAGGAGGCTTACTCAGGGACCAAAAGCGTCGTAAGTACATACGTTGGAGTGAGTGCTGAGACTCTATAAGCATAGAATTTTTCCTGTTGTTGCACTACTACTTTCTGAGTTCTGATTGTTTAAACTGTTTCATTCTGTGGCATTGATTCCTATCAACTGAAAATCCAAAGAATCTCAGGGATTTTCCCCTAATTTTGACTATTAATAAAAATATTCATACAGTAAATAATAATTCATAACTGATTATTAACTTCCAATACACTGGAAAACTAAATCGCTGGTTTTTCTTTCCTGTATCTTGACCATTCTGACTGAATTTGTCCAAGGAGAATCTGTACTTCACTCTACTTATCCCCAGCATTACAAAATTCAGAGCATCTGTTTCCTGAACTTTGAGGTGTCTTTCAGCTTGTCACTGCAGACAGAAGGATGGGGATCTTGGTGGGCTTTTTCAGTGAAAGAAATGTTATATAATCATAGGACTCCCAGGGTTGCAGCTTGAAAAAGGCAGACACCATTAAATTGCCAATTATACAAATCACACCAATTTAGTTCTATTGATATGTGGATTCAATACACTACAGCTTGCATAGCTAATTTGAAAAGTTATTAGGAAACCCTCTGTTGGAGAAATTCTTGCTAGCTGAGGACACAGGATGATAAACATGAGCAACCCGTGCTGGGAGTGTCCTTGAGTCCATCTTGGGAGTTAGATACCAGGCACAGGGTAGCACCCCCCACATGCAGCTGCAGGTGGGCAGAGTTTAGCCAGCCCCAGAGGCTGACCCTCAGATTGTTATGGTATACTGACCTATCTATGCCTTACAAGTAACCCTGTACCCTCCGTATGTAACCAATCTTGGTGGAGCATGCCTCTTGTAAGAATGCACATAAGTCTCTGTATCACAGAAATAAAGTGGATTATGACCATCTAACCATATTGGTGAACAAAGAGTCATTGTACCCAGGTGCTCCACCAGGTAAAATACGCCAATAACCCTCCACTTCAAATTTTCAGCTATGAAATTCTTGCTTCCCAGCGTCTACTTCTGCCTCTTTCCATCTCACCATCACTTTACAATGACACTCTGAATAAAGTTTTAAGTACAAATGCAGCACTTTGACTCCTGAAATTCTACTGTATTTCTGCAATAGCATTCTTACTGTGCATCTACAGACACTTAGAGGCCAAGAAGAATGTTTCCCTTCTCTCTTTTAAAGATCAGTGGAAGGTGTTCAAATAGAATGAAGTCTCCTGAGATCTTGGACTCTGAGTTATCCTTACATGACAAGATGTACTTTCTGTAGCCATGTTATGAAAAATACCAATGATGGGATTATCTTTTTTTTTTTTTAACCTCAAGACAAAAGAAAGATTTAATTCCAAAGTTAACTTTAGCACAATGCAATTGCACAGATAAACAGCTTCTGCAAAAGTTAAAGAAATCAGTTCTCAAAAGGATTCAGAGTCAAGAAACCTCACCCTTAGTTACTAAGGGTAATGCATTTATCATGTACTTAGACCCAGTCCACACTACAAATCTCCCAGATGAGCTGGTCCAGGCAAAGATTTAAACTCCAGACAGAGACCAAGGGTAAGTAGTCTGACTAGTAGCATTTAGTAGTGCTGTAACTGGATGGTTAATGTTTCTCCTTACCAGAAACTCTAGCAGCAGTTGCAGTTACTTCCTGGTAAAAGGGCCTTGTGACCTACTGCTCCTCAGAACATTTAAAATGAATTTTGAAGCCATATCATTAAAGGTCACAGCCACATACAATAACAATAGAAGCTGCTTTGTGAAAGCTCTATTCTGCTGCAATCAATGAAGTGAAAGGTAAATTTCTAGGTAGCATCACATTTTGTCTCAGGCTAGTGAAAATTAAATTATCGTTTGGAGGTGCCTACCTATCTCCATCCTCATTGCAGAACCAAGTGCAAGACAAACAACTGCAACCTACTTTCTAAACTCAAGATTTGAGATGAATTGGATCCCAGGCTTCATTCTCTGTCTGGCCTATTTAATATTTCTTACTCATTCTTCAAGTGACTTCTTATCACTGAATATTGTTATTGATATGTCTAGAATCATAATAATGTTTCTTATAATAAATGACAAACTATAAAAGCAAGACATTCTCTGACTCCATGAGCATTTCCTTCTTGCCCTTGATATTTTCTCCTAAAATGTCATGCACTACTAGGGGTTGTGACACTAAAATCCTTCCAGGTAATAAACTGTGGATAGATTTTGCAATGAACAGCTGGATTTTTCCCCTCCCTTATCCAAGTCTACACTAAGCTGAGATAATTAGAAATGATTTTTGACAAGATAGAGTAGGTCAATAAAAGACTAACGTGAAGGCTGAATATTAAGATTATCACCTGGAGGAAAGCATTCTTGAATTCATTGTCTATTACAATTTATGAATGCAATATTTCAATAAGAAAAGGCAGAAAAAGCCTAATGTTGATAACTTAGCTGTAAGAATAATATTTTTACAGGATGTCAAGAACACAAGTTCATATTCTTGATCTGAATCATGGATGTGCAATGCCTTATCAAGTAAATACTCTGATTCTGAGGTCATTTGCCTTCTGTGACATCTCCTGTATCTTAGTGAGAAAGTCCATCTCAGGTCAAGTTGGGGAACCCCTTCCCACACACATTTTCCTAGAAAAGCATCACCACATCAAGACATTCCTAACCAGTTCCAGCTCTAACCACATCTCTCGACCCTCAATTGACTGGCTCCAATGTGACTCTCTAGCTGTGTAAGAGGTCTTTAGAATTCAGCTGGGTCAACCAGTTCAAAATACCCCATGTGGAGCAGAAACTTAAAATAGTACAAAGGCATTCCTGTAAAATTAATCACTGCTGCCTTTGCATATATTCCCACCAAAAAAGCATTAGGTTCACTAGGAACTCAAGAGTCAGCTCATTTCACATATAGTACTGATTAATAACTGATGCTCACCTCAGCACTAGAAAAAGAATCTGATCTTTTCACCAGGTGGACAGCAATTCACAGTCAATGGGACAGCATAATACCTTTTTTTTCCCATATAAACCAAGTCACAGAACTGTGAAGGAAGATTTTGGATAACCTGACTAACAACCTTTGCAAGATATAGCCAAGTAAATTTACAGCATAGCTGCTACTTTAACAAATATCTCTGCTTATGATGGGGAACAGCATGCATTCATACTGAGAGTACTGTAAATTCCCAATGTGGTGGGTGTCATGGAAGGCCAAAATAGGCCTAAACATATCCTGGCTTTCACAAGCATGTTTTCTACTCTCTCTCCTTCTGCTGATGAGAGAAGCAACTGCAGGAAAGGAGGACAAAAGGCCTGGTGCCACCATGTCCCTCCAAACTTGTTTACAGGGTACATACAGGCGTTTATACACTTGTTTGTGTTCTGCCCTAAAAGGTAAAAGCGAGCCCTGGCTTCACCTATATTGTGGTTAAGCTTGGAAAACTGCCATTCTGATTGGCTGATCTGTGGCCAAAGAACCATTGGTCTTGGGTACATTGATAAAAAGAGATGAGTAGGTAAAGACAAGGTGCCTTTGCCTTTGTGTGTTCTCTGCTCCTGGCAGTGCTCTGCCCCATTGCTCTCTGCTGTTGCATCCTGCCATGCTCTGCAGAATTAGGTCTACTAAGCCATAAGAGAGCCTGCTGCATAATAACAAGCCTTGATGCTTTGGGTTTTGCTACCTGGAAACTTAACTTGTCTCAAGTTGGCCAGGGGGAGGTTTTAGGCGTTTCATATGGTAGACTTGCTTAGCCAATGTAGCATTGTGCCAAGATTGCACATCTCCAAGACATCCTGCCTGCCAGTCTTCTGCCAAGACTGGAAAGCCCTGGAAGGGACACAGATTGTCCAAGAGGAACCAGGATTGGGTCAGAGATAATCTACTTCTCTCCCAGCACCCCTGTTAAGAGCCTGGGAAAGATAAGAAGTCTCAGCAGCTATCAAGACACTGACAGAAATCTCTGCAAGTGTTTGGGTACTGTCTGAAACCACAGTTAGTGCCACAACTCTGGAGATTAATATTGTCAAATAGTCAAAAGCTTATCAAAACTCTGTACAACTCAGTGAATGCAAGTGCCGAATGCAAGTGTCTTCTGCCTTAAACAGAAAGAAGCTACTCTAGTCCATCTAGTTGGCAAGCAGTATAATTGACTGCAAGAACCTCTTTTCCAATACTAACAGTTTAATGTTTGTTGTATTATTGCTAGTTGCATCCTAAATGTTCTAGATTATGTTATTCCTTAGTGTAATGTTTTCCTGATTGTTGAAAAGAGCCTATTAAAAATTACTGGGTGGATGGTGAGAGTCCTGAATATCAAAATTAATAATATTAATTTTGGAAAAAACAAAATCCTATCTTGCATCATTCATACCCTCCATCACAATGGGTTGGGAAGTCCTCTTCCTCTCCTCAATTAAATTCTACCAGACTAGTTCAGATGGATTAGAAATAAAATAAAGCTAGATTGTACAGCAAAGCTATACTTACAAGTGGGTATACAAAGTTTACAATTCTATACAGATTAGAAATAATAGTACAGCAATCCAATTTTCCCTCTGGACAAAAAAGATCCCAGAAGGGACCAGTGCCACCCTCTCTCCTCCCAGATAGAAAAACAGCCACCAAAGCTCACATGTTATCTGATCAGTCAAGGTTAGTGGAAGAGATTAGAGCAAAGCAAAGTTAGAAGTGAACAGATCCAGTGCCCAAAAGCAAAGAAAAAAAAGAATGATTTATACTTTGACATTTCATATCTCTTAGCAAACCAATGAATGATAAAGACTTCATTATTATTCTTTTATAAACAATGATCCAGTTTATCTTATTAGAATATTCCAAATAAGCTTAAACCACTACACACATAAATACATCTTTTAAAAACAATGTCCTAATAAAAAAAAAAACAAGCAACACCCAAACCACCTACCAATACAAAACCCAAACCCACCAAAATTTGCTTAGTTGGGGGGAAAGGTCAAATTATCAGTTGCAATTCTGTTACTTCCCTATTTCCCAAGAAAAAGAAAGGAAAACCCCACACTTCAAAACTGTTTAGAAGTTCTGTAGAAGCAATAATTGGGATTGTTATTTTAGCAATTTGTCTGTGTTCACCATTTCCCCCTTCCAGTCTGTGTTGTTCAACACTAAATCTTTCTTCAAAGTCACTTTGAGAAAAAGCTAGCCCTTTGCTGCTCTTATTTTGAGAAACAGAAAATGGCACCTTATCCATCTCTACTTCCTGAAAGTGCCTTCTTACAGCCAAAATGCACATCCATAGATTAGCTATTTTAGGACAGGTATCACTATCATGGAATATCCTTTACTGATCTGCCTGAAAGTACGGGTTTTTCTTCAGCCTGAACACTGTGTTAGGGGTGGAAGGTCCCAGAATCTTCACCAGGCAAAGAACAACTTTCAGCACTTCACAGCTGAGGCAAAAACATAATGGCCACAAAATGAGACACTGTGGGCTCACTTAAGTGACAGATTATGTAAAATTAATAATCTGTATTAATTTTGATATCCAGGCAAAGATGGTTAATAACTATGAAAACTGTTTATTAACATTAAAACTCACCAGAAAACTTTCACAGGGTTCAAAATGCAGTTTGGAAATTTATACACGCAGGGAAAAGGCAAAACTAGAGTACCTACTCCTTAAATTAGCAAACATTATACCAGTAGAGAAGATTCTTGCAGTTAATTATACAACTTATCCACTAGAGGATGCAGGAAGCTACTTTCTGCTTATGGCAGAGGCAGTTAGTGAATTGCAAGAGGCTTTTAAGCATTTACTCACAAAATATTTTCAGACAGTACCCAAAGCACATGGAGGGGTTGCTGTCAGAGTTTCCCTGTCTCTCTTCTCAGAAAACTGGGAGCCTATAGCATAGTCTCTGCCCTGGTTCCTATTCATTCTCAATTCAGCAGAATCCTAGCAGAGGGACAGGCAGGAAGCAATGCAATGTGCAGTCTTGGCACAATGTCACGCTGGCTATGCAGGCCAATTCTATGCAGGCATTTAAAGCTTACCTGTTCCTGGTGAGCTCTCAAGGCAGTGGAGTTTCCAGGCGATTTCAGGATGCAGCGAGGCAGCAGCAACACACCGTGCTACTTGCTCATTCCTTTTTATCCACACCGCCCTAGACTAATGGGGCTTTGGACATAGATTAGCCAATCAGAATGGCACTTTGCCAAGCTTGACTATATTATACGAAGCCAGGGCTTTTGTTTTCCTTTCCTGTGGTTGCTTCCTCCCCACACAGAAGGAAGGGAAGCAGCTGGACATGTCTGGACAAGCCAGAGCCCTCTTTTCTGCAGTTGCATCTCCCCACAGCGGAAGCCGGCAGAGCAGAAAAACATGCCTGGGCAAGCCAGGGCATGGAGGAGCCCATTTTTGGCCTATCAGGCCTACCATGACATCCTGGCTTTCTCATGAATTTCAAGTATTTCATATGATGACTTCAATAACAGATGAAAAATAAGAACAGAAATTTGAGTTCTCCCACAAAAGAAACACTTTCTATGTCTTTACCTGACCATGCTACAAAGGTTTGATTTGGCTGGAATGTCTCTTTGAAATAAGAGCCTTTGATTTGTTTCTGTGCTCCCTTGATGCTACTCCTGGGAGTTACTGTCACTTTGCTTTGTGTAGCAACCACAAAGTGCAGGACTAGTTGAAAGTGCTGTACGGTATCTTGTTCTAGCAACTGATGATCCACGCGTATTTCCCTTGTTCCCACTGTACTGCAGGGTTCATCTTCATTGTAATTTCCAAGTACACATAAGACCTTAGCGTAGTCTTTTCAAGCAACAAAATTCAAGTCTAACCAGCATAGTGACATTTCTAAAGAATAACCCATCCTCAACTTCCCAGTTACTCCACCAGCAGGTTAGAGTGTGATCAAAGCAAGCCAAGAAAAGCCTGAAGTTTCAAAAAGAGGTTTTAGGTAGACAAGTCTTCTGCTCTTGAGCTACAAAGAGATAATTCCCTTTGAAGATCTACCAGGGCTGAGAGAGTGGTTTAAACTCGAAACAATATGCATGATTATCTGCTCTTGCTTCCAAACAGCAGCCTGAAATGAGTAGCATACAACCTTGGACACAGCAGAATGTGGAAGTTCTGGGAATAACCGGGCTTTTTCAGATAACTGTATCAGCAACTAAACCCTACATGAGATGAGGAAATAGGATGAAAAGGGAACAGGAAATAAAGTCAGGAGATTGAAACTTATATCCAGCTTGGCAGCTGACCTCTTCCCTGGCCATGGTCAAATTTCTTCATGTTTCTGTAACTAATTGCCTTTTATCTCTTTCTGCTTTTGACCTATCCCTTTGAAGACTAAGAGCTGGAAGAAAACCTGATTGGTATCTAATGTACTTGTAACGTACTTAGCATGCTATCCTTCTTTACTCAGACATATAACAGTAGTAACAAGAGGCCCAGAGTTATTTGGTGATGGACCTCATCTAAAAAGCAATTTTATTTCATATACTTATTACTTTTATTTTCTTTGTAATGCTGTCACACAGAGATATAACCATTAAAGAATCTTTGCCTGTTTATTTCAATTGAACCTTCATTCCAAAAGATAGTACCAGAAGCTGAGGTTGAGGCACAGCAACACTTATTTCCAAGCTTATCCATTCTTCCTAAATTTATGGTTATATTCCTTCATTAATTTTAAGGCTCATGTATAAAACCATTTTATTTTCTTTTTTACAGATTTAGTAATAAAAACTGGCCTAAAAATAACATATCCCTTGAGATTTGTACTATTAAGCCATTTTTTATGAGTAAAATGTTCTGCTTCTTGCATTGCTAAAAGGATGGGAAAAGAAAATTTTTTTTTTTAAGTATCTAATAACTTGCCAAGGTTTTAATTATAAGATTATAGGGCTGGAATTCTTCACTTTATTTTCTGCTAGATTTGGCAAGCAGCTACTCATGCTTCCTTTCCCAAGCTCTGTTCTACTGTGTAACATAGAGAAAACATGTCCTGTGGTTTCTTCTTCCTGAGTTTATGCCAATAGTCAAGAATGTATGGAAAGCAAAATCTATGGTAAGATTCGCATTGACTTCACCAAGAAAGTCTGTAGTTGGATAACTCTGGCTACAAATAACAACATTAAAAAGTGAGCAAGATTTTAAAATCTAGGTTTTAGCTGGGAAATATTGAGATTAAGATTATCCCCAAAACACCAATTTTCTTGTTTACCCTAAACAGTATATGTTACCTGGTGCAGTCTTTGAAAGTAGTATTTCAGTCAACTAGTCACAAGCCAGTCACTCTCTACACCTACTGAACAACACCCACAACCTGCAAGGAAGTGTCCATAAGCTCCTTTAGGTCATAACACTGATAAAATTGCCATTCAAAGGACACAGAATTAGATGGTTTCAAGAATATTTGACACATCACTGAAAGCTTTGAGAAAACAACTTCCATCAAACAACTAACTTAATAGGTGATTATGGAGCCTCTCCATAGCACTTACCTTTGCTTGCCAAATCAGATGACTCTCACAGACTGCTCACCCATAGGAAATGGGTTCCCAGATACTTTTGATAACAGCACACCTACTCCTCCACCAAGCAAAGCTTCCAGGAAGACTTTTATACTGCTTTTAATTCTGTGCAGGTGGTTGTAGGGAGCAGAAAATTGATTCAGGCTGAACTTAATCCCAGATCAGCTGCAGCAGTATTTGGGCTGAAATTCACCTGTAACAGAAACAGAGTCATCAGCTATGATGATTCCTGAGCAGCATTTTGACTGGATTCCTACATTACATTTTAATTAAACAGAAGGATAAGATTGAAAGGAAGCAGATAGTGGTTACATTCATAACCATTTGAAAAGAGAAAAAGAAATGGTTAATGCAGTCTGCTCAGCTGACCTGTACAGTGATAGGGAAAATGTGCAGGAAGAGATAGACATTTGAAGTGAAATATTGGATCCAAACTCTGCATTTGGATTCAGCTGTATAAAAAGATCCACTATTCTATAATTGTTTTCATCACTTTGTCTCATGTGAACTTGGATAACACAAAAGATATGAATAGGCTCAGTAGAGAGCTCTTCACTGTTAAGTCAAAAGAAAATGCTGGGTTTGCTTTGGCACTGTGCATTCATATTTCAACACTGTTGGGGAACATTGTGCTTGTAAGTCCAAGGTGTCTGGCTTCTTACAGTTGAGTGAATTTTCCTGGAAATCATGGGAGACCAACATCAATTCAGAAATGCCTTTGGAAGCTCACAAGTGTTTTCCAAATGCATGTCAAGTGAGTGGCGATATTCAAGGAGGTTACACTTGGTTACTCAAACATTTTAACAAGAAACAGATTCCCCAAAGAGAAACAAAGGCTATTGAATAAGGAGGAAGATTGCCAAAGGTCACCATGGCAATCCCTCCCCTGGATACCAGGTCAGTGCCTGTGCCTGGCTGCAAAGAGAAATTGCTTCATCACGAAGTATTATCTGGCTGTATCATAGCCTCAGATAATTTTCTTTACTAGATTTAGCCATGCTGGCTGGATGCTTCATAATAAGTCAGGAATAAAAGTTAAAGCAGAAATAGGTGTGGGAAAACAGCTCTGTTGTTACTTTCTGTTAGCTCTGGAGCTGTGGATAGTTTCACAGCTGCATCAAAACCCTTTATCCACTCCTAGGTTAGGTCAAGTCAAACTTATGTCCATGTTACTGAAATTCAAGAAGTTTAGAAAAAGAGTGAACAACCAAGCATATGTTTTCAGTTATCCTCCTTCTTGAAAAGGAAGTTGGTCTGACAACCTTCTGAGATGAAATAAATAGAAAGTACATTTTGAACATATAGCTCTGTCTGTGAATTCTTTATGGGAAATTGACTTTTTTTTTCCATACAGAAGTTGCTTAAAAGAGTAAAGGTCTTGTTTACAGACAGCAAAGTAGTCACGCAAACATAATAACCTCAGAGTTACATTTTCAAATCTTTGATCCATTTACAACATGGGGAAAAAAAAAAGAGTATGCAAAAGGTTCTGATTAGTCTTGGAATCCTCTTAATTCTCCAAGCATAGAAAAACATTAGCCCTGGGGTTTTTCTTTGTCCTCACTCTTCATTAAATTCCTATTTCTGTTATATTTTCCTAAGACAAACCACAGCACTGATTTCTAACAGCCGTGCTATTACTATGCATGTATTACACATTAACTCTTCCATGATTCTAATTCAGTATTCTATGATCTGAAAATTTCCTCTGAGCCTGATATGAATCCCATTAAATACTGAAGGGAAGAAAAAAAAAAAAAGCCTACTTATTTCAGTGGGCTCTGGAACAGCATTCCCTAAAGAAATTTAGGCTTCCACGCCACCCTGCGTTAGACCTGCTCTTTTTCTACATCTTCCCAAATACAGCAATTGAGCCTGAAAGGTCCAATAAATCATGCTATTGAGAAACCAATGCATAGAAATAGAATTATGGCAAAATCAATTTTGTTTTCTGTGTGTAATATCCTGAGCCAGTGCTCAAGATGGACAGCATTCAGAGCTCCCTAGGTGATTGTTGCGGTTCAAGAAAGGTTTGGGGAAAGCTATTCTACTAGAGATAGTAAACAAATATTGAGTAAAGCCATTGAAGTGGTTTATGTTTCAACCACAATAGAAAATCACTAAGGAGAAGGAAATTGCTACCCAAATTCATGGCCAGAATTCAGAATTGCAGATAGTTTCATATTAATTCCCTCAGTAGAGGCCTGAAGAAAATCCACTGACTTCTAAAGAATCACCCAGAAACAACAGAGGCTTCTTGAAGGACTGTTTGAAGCAGTAAGCATTATTTAATTGTTCAGGCTTTGGGACAGCATATTTCAGTGGAACTGCTGTGTGTTCACCCTAGTGAAACTAACCCTTCAGCTGAAGCTGCACACTTTCTGATGACTGCTTTTCACATTATTACCACGAGTTGAGCCTTTCCCTATTCCATAATCAAGGATTTTTCTCTTGACTTCAAACCTGGTTTTACTAATTGACAATTAATTGACTAGATAAAAATAACACCGCTTTCTGTGATCCTTGTTTGTCAGGGATATTCATCTATCAGCAAAGTAGACTACATCCACAGCCTTGCCCGCATTCATCAGGTGGGTAACCTGATCATAAACGGAGATCAGGTTGGTCAGGCAGGACCTTCCTTCCAGACACTCTGGAAAAAGTGTCAGTTTTCTCCATCACAAACCTCTGTGTTTCTGAAGACATTCCCTATTCTCTAAATTCTCTGTACCTGCTTGTTTTAGTTGCTCTATGCAGCATTTCTCGAGATGATTCATGTAATCATGAAAGAGCAGTGGCAACATTTCTGTTGTCTATGACTGAAATTTCTCCTTCTAATAACAGGCTGACAGGAATTAAGGAAGCCACTGTTTTCATAGAATCATAGAACCAACTAGGTTGGAAGAGACCTCCAACATCATCCAGTCCAACCTAGCACCCAGCCCTAGCCAGTCAACTAGACCATGGCACTAAGTGCCTCATCCAGGCTTTTCTTGAACACCTCCAGGGACGGTGACTCCACCACCTCCCTGGGCAGCCCATTCCATGCCAATCACTCTTTCTGTCAAGAACTTCCTCCTAACATCCAGCCTGTACTTCCCCCAGCACAACCTGAGACTGTGTCCCCTTATTCTGTTGCTGGTTGCCTGGGAGAAGAGGCCAACCCCCACCTGGCTACAATGTCCCTTCAGGTAGTTGTAGACAGCAATGAGGTGTCCCCCCCCTGAGCCTCCTCTTCTCCTGGCTAAACAACTCCAGCTCCTTCAGCCTCTCCTCATAGGGTTTGTGTTCCAGGCAAAAAGAAGACTTTATAACCAGAACAGAAAAAACTTCCAACTTCCACCATTGATGCTGACATATAATGCCTGTACACTTCATTGGGAACCCTGATATTTCATCAATGAAAAATCAGGTGTAACAGCAGAACCCACTTGTACAGATACAAGCTCCGTGTAAATAAACAATGGTAGTAATGCTGTACAGACACGGGTCTGGACTTCAGTGTTTCCCATACTCTGGGATCATTCAGACTTGGTTCAGACATTGCCTGTGGCAGTCACCAAAGCTCAGATCCAGAACTCCCAGCTCTGACCTGTTTACTCCGGGTTTCGCCCTGCCGCTATTGTAAAAGTGCGTTGTGCTGCTCTGCTTTCCCTCTTGCACATTCATATTTTTTATGGTGTTTATGAAACAACTCCTGCTCATAAGAGAAGTGTGACTGGTTTTGTTTATGCAAAACAATTGCAGCCTGTCATTTCATTATTAAATTTGCAAACAAAGCAAACACCAGATCACTACAAGACTGGATGAAATGAAAATAAACCCATTCCTGCCCTACTTGTTTAAGCAAAATGCTGTAAGACTGATGGTAGATAAAGCTTGTATCAACAGTTCCCAAAACTATTAACTGGCTAATCCTTGTTGTCAACAAGATCTGCTTTCAAAGTTAAGTCTACCTTGTCTACCTTCCAAAAACTGCTAGGAAATTTATGATTGAACAAAGAACTCTTAATTGCTTCCTCTGAATGTTGATCTGTTTTCCTGGAAACACAATTAATTCCCCATGCAGAACCTTTAAGAATGAAAAAAAAAAAAAAAAGAGAGAAAAAAAAAGAGAAAAAAAAAAAGGTAGCCTTTGCTGACTTTGGCAATGCAATCACTTTTAATCAGTGCATAATTAGGATTTAAACAGTATCAACCTGTTCCTGCTGCAAGAAGGTAACTGCGCTTAAACTTCAATTACTCCTAAATTTAAAAATCAATTGCAAATAAAATGTCCTGCTGCTGATGCTAAAGAGATTAGAAGAACCAGGATACATTCACACGAAGAGCTAGTTGTGTCAAAACAATTGCAACCAGCAACTGCTATAATATAGGTAATTCTGCTGTAATGCAATATTAAGGCCTTTATCTAATCAAAGGCTGTGGTCTAAGGCTGTCAAAACTCACAAAACACTTCAAAAAGGAGATGGTTATTGCTTTCTGGATGGCTTTATCTTGCACAGGATAATTGAACTATTTAGTTTTAAGAAATAATTTTTAGTGTGAATGCTCAAATATACTTTTTTTTCTCTCTCTCTCCACTCAACTTCTCTGCAGCAAGATGACAGAAAAGGTTAAACCCAGCCATCGTCTGTGATGACCCCAGGATTTGAATTAACAAGCTCATTGTGTATATGTTTAGCGCAATGCTTTCTGCAGGCATCAGGAATTGTGGGCTAAGCACTGCATAAACACACAATAAGGCAAGACAGACAGCTAGAAGGACCTATGGGCAAATCTAGATACAAACTCAGATTTCTAGGTCTCTCTGCTAAGTGTGCAGGGGGAAGGGCTCACAACTGCACAGTATGTGGCTGAAGAAGCAAAGCTGTCAGTAGAAATGGTGAGAAGTGTGTCCCTCTTGGGACCTTCTCTGAGTAGCGGGAGCACAGAAATACTCAGCAGCAGATCTGGACTGAAAACCTGTACAGGAAGGACCATGAGGTCTTCCTGCTTTAAACACCATAATACCTAAGGAAAACATATAATGCAAGTTCATATTTTTTTATGTAACTGGCAGGGAAAAAAAACAAAGAAAAAAAAAAGAAAGAAAATTTCATTATAGAATCACAGAATTGTCCGAATTGGAAGAGACTGCAAAGATCATCCAGTTCCATACCCTTTATCACGGGCAGGAACACTTCATACTAGATCAGGATACTCAGAGTCCAGCCTGGCCTTAGAGACCTCCAGGGATAGAGTTTCCACCACCTCCCTGGGCATCTATAGTTCCCAAATTTGGACTAGAAAATTGTTATTCATTCCCACATTTCTGCTATGTCTTTATAAACTCACGGTGAGGCCAGCTCACTCTGCTTTGCTCCTCATCCAGCCCTGTGTCGAGTAGGAGCTGCTTTTATTGGGACATCTAGGCAGAGATGCTACTTACCAATGGGCACAGGATAGAACAATCAACACATGAGTGTGATATTTGTGCTGCTATTAAACAAGGTGGGTGTCCGAAGCCCTTGTGGAACGGTGAGCAATGGGCAAAGTACAAACATGGTGAAGTGTGGCAGATTGATTATATCACTCTACCTCATTCTCAGACCAACAAGCAATGTGTGTTGGCCATGGTAGAAGCAAACACTAGATGGCTGGAAACCTATCCACTTTTCCATGCTACAGCATGTAATGCCGTTTTCAGCTTGGAAGACAAATCATGTGGTGACATGGCACTCCAGAGCAAATTGAATCAGGTAATGGCACTCATTTTAAGAATAACCTCATAAAAACTTAGGCCAAAGAGCACAGCATTGAGTGGATATATCACATCCCTTATTACACACCTGCCTCAGGCAAAAGTGAACGTTATAATGGTTTGCTGAAAATAACTTTAAAAACAATGGTGGGGAGGAACCTTAAAGAATTGGGAGAAACATCTAGCCCAAGCTACCTGGGTAGCAAACAGTAGAGGTTCTGTCAACCGAGCAGGTCCAGCTCGTTCAGATGTGTTATGAAAGGTAGAAGGTGACAGGGTTCCTGTCATTAGTGAAAAGAATTTGTTGGGGAGGCCTGTTTTTGTATTCTCCCTTTCAGGAGCGGCTATGCCTGTCCAAGGGGTGGTTTCTGCTGAAGGACCTGGTTATGCATACTGGGTTATGCCAAAGGACTGTGAAATACACTGTATTCCACAAAGGAACTTGACATTAGCAAAGAGAATGTAGATATAAGTTGTTATGAGTTCTTTTGCAGATAATTGTGGTGCCCAAAAAAATCATGAAGAATGTGAGCATGAATCCCATGAGTGATAAAAGTCCTGCCCAGTCCCATTTACTGAAGAAAAATCTGACTGTTCCAGAAGCCTCTGAGCTAGCCAATGCCTGAGACAGACAGAAATGAGAAGATGGATGGCTGGGAATTGGAGAAATGCCTGAAGCCTGAGCAACTATTATTGAACACATCCTAGGATATCCAAGTGTTATGATGCTCTCCAAGGAAAGGCAGGACCTCTCTTCACATTCATTTTTTATGCTTCTGTTCTTTCATTCTGTGCTGAGTATATCAACTGCTGTCTTCTTCAACTTGCCCCTTCTTTCATGAAACAAATTACTGTGATACTGTGCAAGACCTAATAAAAGTTGTGGCTGAAGGAAGCAAGCTGCTAGGGGAAATCCTCAGAATACCTTCAATGGTCCTAGGTATAGGGGGAAATAATCTAATTGTTGGAAAAGATTGGAAGCTTTGGACATATATATGAAGGTGGAGGTACTGCTGTGTTTGTCTTCTGGGTACTCCATGCTTTCTTGGTTCTCTTGCAAGTGGGACTTCAGTGACAATGGTTGGAGCCGAAGCCTAGGATGGTCTGCACAAAATGCATCTGAGAACAGAGAAAACTTATCCTCACCTCTGCACATGCACAGCTGTAACTTAGGTTCTTATTGACACAGGCCTTGCTGTCTCTATTAATTCTTATTCATCTTTCACTGAGGCACCATTGCCTTTGTACTCAATTCTCTCACTCAGTGTCCTAAAATGAAGCACAGTCTGACATCCTACAGTGTATGAAAGTGGAATAAAAATGTTGTTTCCTTTGCTCCTGTGTGACACAGGTGTAAAAATCCTTATCACTCTCTGGTCAAGTGCCACTCAGCACCACATCATCTTAGATGATGTGTTAGAAACTACAGCCCATGAAAGGCAAAAGAGTATGCAGAGAAGAGATGATAAATGGCCTTAAAAATAATTTAGGTCATGTTTTCCATTTCTCCCCCAACCTTTGTGCAAATTCCTTTCTCTTAAACCTGTTAAGGGTGAGAGAGATAAATTTTCCTTAGAAGCCAGGCAGTTAATTCCATGTCTACACAACACAGCCTTTGGTCTCTGTAAAGATGTGTTGATTGCATTGTGGTCCTGTAGAAAAGAGGAATCTTGGTAAGTGTGCAGGTGCCTATGGTGCCAAAGCTGAGTTTATACAATGTGGTCACTAACACAACAAGAATAGAATGCACTCGCAACTGCATCCACTATAAGGTAAGTGGAAATAAGTTTGGGAAAAAGCAGACAAACATCATCTTGAAGCTGGGTTGCAAGAAGCCAGCTTGGCTCAATGCCTGTTACAGAACCATAAGATCAGGGCACTACAGGAAAAAGGTAATGTTTTGTGCTAGCTGAAATGGAACTGCAGGTAAGGGAGGAGCAATCATCCACAGGATTGTAACAGCAGAGCATAATAATTTTGACATTAGATACCTGATCATTTATTACACAGCTTGCTCTGCTTGGGAGCAGCTCCAGAATGAATGTTTCCATGAGGATTCCTTTACACAGGCATAGTCCTGCCTCTATGCAGTCGAATAGCCAGTCACTGCTTCTTTATCTGTAAGATACTTTCCCAGCAAATACAATCAAATGACTTTTTGTCTTTGCTATGCAATTTAACATGAACACTCATTAAAAATTATAACATAATCACTGAACTTCTATATGTTATCTGATCAGACAGATCCTAGCTCTTAATGTTCTTCTGCATTGTGAAAGTCCTATTTGCTTTTGCATTATTCAGCGTGATGGCCTTTGGGGAGCTCAAACTTAGTACAGCTGACTTTGAGACAATAGCACTGTTAGGAAATGAGATGTGCTTTCCCCCAGAATCTCTGAAATCAGCTCTGCTACAGCAGCTGTCCTGGCATCTCATGCTGCCATCAGCTTCTCTAGATTCTCTAGTGCCTTCTATGATAAACCAACACTCAGCTGCACCAATAAGAATAGAATAGAATGGAATAGAATAGAATAAAATGGAATGGCATGGAATAAATAATTTTCAATTAGAAGAGGCCTACAACTATCATGTAGTCCAACTGCAACTAAGACTAAGAATGGCAACATCTCAGCACCTTTAAGAGAGTCAAAATTATTGAAAGTCCTGATTTTTTGGTTTGCTTGTTTGGTTTTTGTTTTTTTTTCCAGCACTTTTCCAATGAGGATCAGAATCTGAGCTTTTTTTTTTTATTGATGGCACTATACAGAGATTTCTGTTGTGACCTGCTTTTTTTTTTTTTTTGGCAGATGTTGAGAACCATTAAAAAGCTCTTAATAACATATTCCTAGAAAGCATGTAGCTTTGCTTTTTAGAGTAAAACCTTTTGAACAATCCCAGATTATCTGTAATACCAAAAAAACATTGTTCATGAGCACACAGGAATGTATCCCTAGTTTTCCTTTGGAGTAGGGGGCAGGTCTCTCATGAAGACTACAAAGATGTAGTGAGGCTGTGCAAGGGAGAAAATTAGGTGAGTCAAAGTCCAACTAGAACTCAACCTAGCAACAGCTGTTAAAGGCAATACAAAATGTTTCCACAAATACTTTAACAACAGGAGGACTGGGGAGAATCTCCATCCATTATTGGATGCAGGAGGAAATATGGCGATGAAGAACGAAGAAAAGGCTGAGGTGTTCAATGCCTACCTTGCCTCAGTCTTTAGCAGTAGAACTAGTTGTTCCCTGGATATCTAACCCCATGAGCTGGGAAACAGGGAGGGGAAGCAGAATGAGGTCATCATGATTAAAGAGAAGTTGGTCAGTGACCTGCTATACCATTTAGATACACAGAAATCTATGGAGCCAGATGGGTTATGCTCAGGAGTACTGAAGGTGCTGGCAGATGTGCTCACCAAGCTACTTTCCATTAAGTACCAGAAACCCTGGCTATCTGGGGAGGTCTCAGCAGACTGGAAGGTAGCAAATATGATACCCATCTACAAGAAAGGCTGACAGGAAAATCTGGGGAACAATAGACCTGTCAGTCTGACCCCAGTGCCAGGGAAGGTCAGGGAACAGATCATCTTGAGTGCCATTACGTATTATACAGAGCACAACCAGAGTATAAGGCCCAGTCAGCATAGATTTATGAAAGGCAAGTCCTGCTTGATGAACCTGGTCCCTTTCTATGATTAGATGACTCTCCTAAAGGGTGAGGGAAAGGCTGTGGATATTGTCTGCCTGGATTTCCATAAAGACTTTGACATTGTTTCCCAGGGAATTATCAGGAAAAAATTGGCTGGTTATGGCCTGGATAAGCACATGCTCTGCTGAATAGAGTGCTGGCTGGACACCCAGGCCAAAAGAGTGGTGGTCAGTGGAGTTAAATACAGTTGGTGGCTGGTCACAAGTGGTGCTCCTCAAGGCTCAGTGTTAGAACCACTTCTACTTAACATCTTTATCAATCATCTTGATGAGGAGCTAGAGTGCACCAACAGTAGATGTTCAGAGGCTCTACAGAGAGACTTAGACAGATTGGATCAATGGGCTGAAGTCAGTGGTATGTGCTTCAACAAAGCCAAGTGCTGAGTCCTGCACTTGGGCCACAACAACCCCATGCAGTGCTACAGGCTTGGGGAAGTGTGGGTGGAAAGTTGTCTGGGGATAGTATTGAGGTGCCCAAAGCTGAACACAGGACTCAAAGAGCGACCTCACCAGTGCCGAGTACAGAAGGACAATCACTTCCCTACTCCTGCTGGTCACAGTATTTCTGATACAAGCCAGGATGCCATTGGCTTTCTTAGCCACCTGGACCACTGCTGGCTCATACTCAACTACTTGTCAATTACCTTAACTTCAATCTTCCTACATAAACATGATGTTTGACACCACATATTGTTCTCAAAATAAAAATCTATGACACTGCAATCTCTTGGATACTAATTCTGCTGCACCCCTCAAGGGTGTGCTTTATTTGGTCATTCTGAGAGAATGTTGCCTACAATGGAAGATGGGAATGCAGGTTTTGTGATGCAGTTTCCATGGAAGCCATTAGATAAACCTTAAGTCACTTCACCAGGCTTTGGTAAGTTTTTGCCCAATTTCCTTTTTATCATCCTGAGGCTCTGACAATCACAATATAAGTCCATCACACTGAGAATGAGATGATTATTTATTTCACAATGATGTTTCTTGATAGTTCAGCTGCTCTTACTGGCTCCCGTGTTCAGAACTGTTTGAATTTCCTCCAGAAAAGTGATATTTCTCCTCTCTGTTTCTCAGGGTAGCTCTGGCTGTTTTCTCATTAGGTTCACAGCAAGAAATAAATGAAGCAGATGACTGGCAGTGAGATTCCAGTTCTGATAGGATCTCTGCTATGCAGCAAGCTATATCTGTAGCAGTAAAGTACGTGCATTTAGGTGAGAAAGACATAAAATAAATTGACTACCAAAACTCAAGTGAAGAAAGACATAATCCAGCTATGGCCTTATAGAAAGCAATAATGTGCATGGCTTTAGTGGATTCCTTTTTTGTTCATAACATCCTTTAACAAATTTGACTCATACAGTCCTATGATGTCCTGTCACCCGGTTCTGTCCCCAACATGCTGTCATACTTTGTACTAGGAAGAGCCTTACACATTCAAAAGGCTAAATCTGATCAATATACATTTTGATGTTGCACCTAATGGAAAGTAGGTTGTTAAGTGTAATTGAATGGATATCATGGTCATGCGGACGCAAGAAGCTTCCTTACTACTAAATTGTTTTATCAGATTTGGAGCCACTTTGTTTTGTGCAGTGTGGAGAGCTGCCTTTCTCACAAATGCTGCAAACATGTGCTAAGTGTAAACAGGTTATTTCACAAAGCTTATGCCTATAAGTAAATTGTAATTGTCAGAATTGTTTTTTTTTTTAAATCATGCTGGTTCTGATGCTACTTTAGGAAAATGATAAAAAAAACCAAAGAGCCTCTGATAATGGTGAGAATAAGAACACTGGAAGCCTTAATAAAGCTCTCAATATTTGAAGCCTTTGTTTTAATCTGCAGGAAGAACTATGGCATTGGAGATTGTTACCATGTGCCATAAAAAGAAAAAGTCCTCCTTATGTATATTAAAGATATGTATAAGCATATTAAGGATAAATGCTTTCTAATATATCAAGAGACTCTAAAATTGAGTGTTGCCTAATACAAACAACTAAAAGATAGCAATGCCTATAAGAGCAACCTATCAAAGTTTGGTAGGGTAGCTGTCCTGAAATAATGAAAGAAAGACATCTTCATAGTGCTAAAAATTAAGATACTTAAGTGTCATTTAGACCTTCTGAATCTGAGCTGCATGAACACATTCAATTTGAGGTTCTTGCTCTTCTGCATTATTAATATTTTTAGGCATGTTTATATTTTTCTTTTTTTTTCCATCTTACTTCAAAAGATAACACTTGTGGTGACTTTATTATTTATTATTTATGACCTTGATACATATTCATTTTTTTTCTCTGTTCTGTTCAAGCACATTATTCATTAATATAGTTCATTTCTTCATTGTGAGTTCTTCTGGTCTTTGGAGGTGTTTTCTGATTTGCATGAGCTGCACCATTTAATTTTTCTCCACACAAGGAAATGATAAGGAACTCCTCATCTCACAGTAGTGTCATGTTTCAGTCCTGCCAGTAATGCATCAGAGTCTGCTAAATTGAGGTGAGATATAGGGAAACAGGAAGATCTGAGTCTTTCTTACTTGTTACTATTTTTATGTCAATGAAATGTCTTGAAAAGAGCTGCTCCTCCTTTAGATGAAATGAGAATAGCATCACAGGAAATTGAGGGCCAATCCTGAATGTGTCATAAGACCTTTCTGTCAAAAGAACCTGAAAGTCAACAGCATACATCCAGCAAGAGATCTGAAGCTCATTCTTCCAGAAAACTCAGCCACTCAAAGTGCATTTCCTTACTAATTTTCCTATTATTCAATGCCAGGGATATTAGATTTCACAGATATAAAGCCCAGAAGAAATTATTCTGAGCATATAGTTTGAACTAGAGCATTACTCTCATGTTTGAAAAGAAATCTATAATTCACAGCATCACAGAAACTTAGACGTTAGAAGGGACCTCCAGAGATCATCGAGTCCAACCCCCCTGCCAAGGCAGGATCACCTAGGGTAGTTCACACAGAAATACATCCAGGCAGGTTTTGAAAGCCTCCAGAGAAGAAGACTTTTGAAACAAACATCCTAGCTCCTACCCTCAAGATTCTCATATTTGTGGGCTGTTTAGTCTAGCTGGCTTTTAAGATAAATCATCATCTTGTGGTATTTCTTATATTTGAACTGCCATAAATGAGTTATTCTGAGATGAAGGTCGCAACTCAAATTTGTTTGTAAACTAAGTCCTTTCCTTTTGCTTCCACAGGAAAGGCTGAATGCACTTGAAACACTGTAAGATCTTTGTACTTACTGTTCTTTCTATTCTTTTCTCTCTCTTCAAAGGCTCTACTGAATTCAGAATTAAATGGAGAAATAGTTTCAGACTAGAACATCATGTAAACCTTTCCTGAGGTACTGTGCTGAACATTGTGGTTAAGGATGTCCATGCCCAACACACTGAGCACTAGTAAAAAGGCAGTTAAGGTTCTCAGTGAAGGCCTGCAAATAACATTATGCAACTATACCTTTTATTATACCGATCAAATGTAATCAGGCTGATAAGTAATCAGGCTGATAAAGTTACAGGAGAAAGAAAAATCTTCCCAGTGTATTGAAATAAGATCTTTGCAAGGCATAATATAAATTAATTTCACTGTGTTCATTAAATTAGACTATTCTAATGAAGCTGCCATACAAGAAGTGTTTTCATGTGTTCAGATGTTGTCTAGCAACTGAAGCAATAAATTCCTTAACAAACACAAACTGACACAGCTTTACAAAAATTGGACAGGACACTGCAAACTTGCCATGAAAGAGACACTTGCCATTGAAATGCACCCTTCTTTGCTTCCAATTTCATGTGTAACAGATCTTCAACAAAGCTGACTTACAAGAGTGCAATTTACATGAGGTTTTCTAGATGACAATGCAGGAGTGATTTATATCTATCCATCTATCTATCTATCTATCTATATATATATATTGTTAATAGGGGAAGTGCAGGCTGTGTTGCACAGAGACAGGCAGCGTTATTTGGGAATACAAGAGATTTTCCCCAAGGAGTCTAGCTGTCAGCTGCTTTTCTCCCTGATTTCTGTCAGGAGAAGTCATCTTTTACTGCCTGCTCTTCAGAGCTGAAGGGTAATAAGGAGACTTGGTAAAGTCCTTGCTACTAAGGACTACAGTAATGTCTGTATTTACTTCTGTCAGAGAACTGTCTCAGGAGCTATGCATTTTTTCTTCTCTTGCAGGTCATATGACAGCACTGTGGAAAGCCAACACAATGTGTTTTTAACTAGCCTCCTGGGCATGTGCTAATATACAGACATTGAATGGGTTGGTGGTTGTGAGACACACAATACCTCTCTAGATAAGCACTTTCATATATTCCTGTATGGGCAGAGAGGCAGTGGGACTCTGCATGTAGTCCCTGCAAATAATACTCTGCACAGAAATAAGGAGTCTTCCAAGTACTTTGCTGTAAAACTACCTGTATTAGTTCAGGCAGTTCTGAGTTTTGTTGCTGCCATAAATGTTATTCACTACACACCCTGCACATAGTCCCTGTCAATAATACTCTGCACAGAAATAAGCAGTCTCCCAAGTACTTTGCTGTAAAATCACCTATATTTCACAGAATCACACAATGTCAGAGGCTGGAAGGGACCTTGAAATATCATCCAGTCCAACTCCCCTGCCAGAGCAGGATCACCTATACCAGATCACACAGGAGCGTGTTCAAGTGGGTCTTAAATATCTCCAGAGAGGGAGACTCCACAACCCCCCTGAGTGGCCTGTTGCAGTGTTCCGACACCCTCACAGGGAAAACAATCCTCCTCATATTTAAATGAAACTTCCTATGCCTCAGCTTCCACCCATGGCCCCTTGTCCTGTCATCTGGCATCTCTGAGCAGAGCCTGGCTCCATCCTCCTGGCACTCGCTCTTCACATATTTGTTAACATTGATGAGGTCACCTCTCAGTCTTCTCCAGGCTGGCTCCTCCAGCTCCCTTAGTCTCTCCTCATAAGAGAGTTCTGTTTTGTACAGATTTGCTCCTGCCATTAATGTTATTCACCTTCAAGGAAGGCCTTTCTGCCAGTAGAGCTCCCAACTCTAGATCTTACAGCATTTAGGATAAATAAAAGTCAGAAAATTTACTTTGTCCTCGTGCTTGCTATGACCTTGCTGGACAGGGAACATTTTCTATGTCTTTCCAGTTGTCTTCATCCCTTTCCCCATTCCTATCTGATAATACGTAAGACTGAGAGATTTTCTATGTTTTCTATAGTAGGATCATGCATAAGGATAGAATAATACATAAGGATCATCATAGGATAACACATAAAATTGAGAAATTGTCTGTGTTTTCTATAGTAGGATCATCTCTCTCTGTCTGGACTGTAGTTAGAACTTCAGGATGGTTCCTTAATAAAAATAAATACTGGTTTCAGTTGAGCTGAATTGTAGATTCCTGAGCACAGGCCTTCAAAGCATGAAATGCTATAAAACTGCCCAGAGAGGTGGCGGAGTTGCTGTCCCTGGAGGTGTTCAAGAAAAGACTGGATAAGGCACTTAGTGCCGTGGTCTAGTTGACTGGATAGAGCTGGGGGATAGGTTGGACTGGATGACTTTGGAGGTCTCTTCCAATCTGGCTGATTCTGTGAAAAAGAGATGCTACAATAACAAAACTAGTTCTTAACAGACATATTATTCAACTGAAAAATGTCAGTACTTTCCAGTTCCTCCAATTCCAATAAACCAACCGATGAGTATGGGTAAGTAAAATAACCACACGGCAGCAGAGCTGCTTCAAAGAGATGAGCAGTTCATACTACTGGAAAGGAGCTAGTAAGTTACTAATTTCAGCATGCATTAATCACACAGGCAAAAAAGACACTGGCTAGACCAGGGTTCAACCCTAGACACTGTTTATGAAAGAAAATGCAAAATGGCTTGAGATGCAAGAACAGAAATACACTCAAAACCTTGTCCAAAGCAGCAAAAAGCAGCCACATTAGAGTGCTGGCTGGAGCCTGAAAAATTCCCAGGTAGATGTTAGAAGACTGAGAGGCTGCCACAAGTTGAGCCTTGCCAGCAATGAATTCATACCGTACAAGTTTAACAAGTGCTACTCTGAACCTGCTTCAAGGAACATGGCACAGAAAATCCTAATTTCAAATGACAAGTGTGCCTGTGCACCGCATAAGGGGACATACACGGAGATGATCTCATGCAGACCACATTCCAGGTAAGACTTCAGCAGACTGCATAAATGTCACGAGTAAAGGAGTACCATAGGAAGCCTGGTCACTCTCCTCCTGCAATTCCCAACATGTCATTATAGGCTGAGATGTGAAAAATCAAGGAAAGCACTGCGAGTTCATCCTTTCACATGAACATATCAGCTGGGCATGCAGGTAATAGGAAGGGCCAGCAAATTTGCTAAATGGACAAAAAGGTAACATTGGCTGCCAGATCTATAAGATTACTCAGATCTTCTATCCCATTGGTTTAAACTCTAGATATTCTTGTTCATACAATCAGCCAGGTTGAAAGAGACCTCCAAGATCATCCAGCCCAACCTAGCACCCAGCTCTATCCAGTCAACTAGACCATGGCACTAAGTGCCTCATTCAGGCTTTTCTTGAGCACCTCCAGGGACGGTGACTCCACCACCTCCCTGGGCAGCACATTCCAATGCCAATCACTCTCTCTGGCAAGAACTTCCTCCTAACATCCAGCCTGTACCTCCCCCAGCACAACTTGAGACTGTGTCCCCTTGTGCTATTGCTGGTTGCCTGGGAGAAGAGCCCAACCCCCACCTGGCTACAACCTCCCTTCAGGTAGTTGTAGACAGCAATGAGGTCAGCCCTGAGCCTCCTCTTCTCCAGGCTAAACACCCCCAGCTCCCTCAGCCTCTCCTCACAGGGCTGTGTTCCAGGCCCCTCACCAGCTTTGTCGCCCTTCTCTGGACATGTTCCAGCACCTCAACATCTCTCTTGAATTGAGGGGCCCAGAACTGGACACAGGACTCAAGGTGTGGCCTGATCAGTAGTAGTGTAGAACCCTGTACTTGGCCTTGTTAAATCTCATCCCATTGGCCTCTGCCCACCCATCCAGCCTGTCCAGGTCCCTCTGCAGGGCTCTCCTACCTTCCAACAGATCGAGAGCTGCTCCTAGCTTGGTGTCATCTGCAAACTTACTGATGATGAACTGAAACTCCTGGTCCAGTTCATCAATAAAGATATTGAACAGGACTGGGCCCAGCACTGATCCCTGGGGCATACCACTAGTGCCTGGCTGCCAACTGGATGTGGCACCATTCACCACCACTCTCTGGGCCTGGCCCTCCAGTCAGTTCTTGACCCATTTCAGAGTCAATCTGTCCAAGCCATGAGCTGCCAGCTTTGCCAGGAGCTTGTTGTTTGCAAAAGCACTGCAAAGCCCATGGCAGAGTCTTTGTTTAACTATATGCTTGTGGTAGTTTGACCCAGGTCTCCTAAAGAGAGCCATATATTTCTCCAGGAGGATCAGACAGGTCCAAGGAGTGGACTCCAGAAATTGCAATTTTGCTATTCAATCCCCTATTCCTGCTATCACTTTATCAGTGGGCAGCAAAGTCAAATCTTCCTCTTTTCTCTCCCTTCCTTGGCTCTCCAGAGGGAGTCTTATCTGTGGCAACTGGAGCTGTAACCTGCCTAAGGCCTCAGTGAATTCCTTGCTCTGCAATCAGGCCTGCTTGGGCCTAGTGGGAGACAATGGGGGCAGAGAAGATGAGCACTGGGGTTCTGTGGTGTAGCTTTGGTGGGGGGAAGGTTTTGGGGGAATTCTCCTGTATCCTGTATCTGTATTAGGTGTTAAGGATTTGTGTATTCTGAATTTTTTCTTCCTTAAACACGCTTTTCTGTATTCCTCTACAATTCAGTAAGTGTTATTGTTTTACTGCCTCTGAGAGCAAAATAATCAAAACATAGACAATGCCAATTCCAAACGTGGAATTTATTGTCTGATGGGATGACTGCTGAGGTCCTGAGCCTTTCCATGGGTGGAAGCCCAGTGTACCTTCCACACAGCCATCATTACCAAGAGCCTGGCACATCTGCTTCCTGAATTGAAAGACCTTTCAAGAAACTTTTAGTCTCTCAGCAACAGAACAAGGGGACACAGTCTCAAGTTGTGCTGGGGGAAGTATAGGCTGGATGTTAGGAGGAAGTTCTTGCCAGAGAGAGTGATTGGCATTGGAATGGGCTGCCCAGGGAGGTGGTGGAGGCACCGTCCCTGGAGGTGTTCAAGAAAAGCCTGGCTGAGGCACTTAGTTGTGGGATCACAGGCCATTAATGTAACAATGGCCAATCGTGGGTCAGTGTCAACACAAGCCTTGGGCAAACCATCTGAGTCGGAGTGACCTGATTAGAAGAAGCAAGGAGTCTGTCCTGCCATCTCATGAATATGCCTGTCCTTCTTAGCTGATGAATATGCTGAAAACTGCTGCTCCCCGGTAACCAGATGTGGCAGACAGAATTTAGACTGGAAGAAAAGACGATTTTGCATGTGATAAAATGACTAATAAATATGTAAAAATGTTAAGCCTTCTGATGCCTTCTGACAAAGTATATAAGTCCTGTATGTTGCCTAATAAAGTTGGAACTTAGCTTGCATCAAGCTGCCTTCCTGTCTCTTTGTCGCGGCACTTAGTGCCATGGTCTGGATGACTGGCTAGGGCTGGGTGCTAGGTTGGACTGGCTGATGTTGGAGGTCTCTTCCAACCTGGTTGATTCTACAATTCTATGATTCTCTGCCTTGCTTTATGTTTTAACATAGTGTTTGTCAAGCACATAAGCAAAACATACTCATTTATGTTACATTTGAATGCAATCAATTTTCATCTTAGCACCATTTTCTGTGTCCTATTTTCCCCCTTACTAATGAACCTAACAAGCTTCTTTTTGCCTTTTTTTTTTTCCCCCAGTAATAACATACAAGGAATCTTATTATCATAGAATCATAGAGTTAACACATCTGTTCATCTGTCTACCCATCCTGGTAGTGATAAAAGCTTCAGCTGTCAGGGAAATAGAATCTAAACCTCTGGTATTAATGCATGGAATCTCACATTTTACATAATGATTTTTCACCTTGGAAAACCTCAAGACAGGAACAGCTACAGTCGTCAGTTTCAGTCAGCAGAGGATGATAAGAGACAATGTCTGTTTCCACATAAACTGAGAAAAATGAATCTCATTATTTTTGATGATGTAGCAAAGAAGTAATGATCCTATGGGATCTTATTACATGCTTGAAAAGTGAATTAACTTAGGCATAACCATATCGAGTGAATTACTCTAATGATCTGTTTCCTAGCCCTTATAGGTGATCTCATAACAATGCTCTCCTGATGTGGGAGTATGCATGAGAACATAAATTGATTAGCCACTTCAGAATCCAAACGTCACTCTCAAGGCAAATCACTGAGATGCTTTGTCATATACATTGCTGAGGGAAGCAGCCATTGCTATGAGCAGTGGTGACACCTTCTGTGACAGTAATAAAATTGGTCCAAAGCAAAGGTATGCTTGTGTCACCATATAGATGCAAAACTGGAGAGAGTCCTCATATAAAAGAGCAGGAGAACCTAGTGACTTCATCTAACTAGTTACCTCTATTCAAAGGGTAAGCTGAGAGAACTGCAAAGCCACTCTATCTGAAAACTTGCAGTAAGCATGAAAAGAAAACAGTCTGGAATTTAAAAGGTGGAAACTTTTCACTTTTACAAGACTGGACTTTTCAGCCATGAGATCTTCAGAACATTCTGTAAATCATATCCTCTGAGAGACCTGAAACTGGACACTCAAATTCACTCAGCATTTATAGATTAGATTGACAAATTTTATTGTGAGTTCTCTGCAACTCTGCTGACTTAAGTTTCTGCATAGTGATAAAATTCCTTGGTCTTGTGCTTTATCCTGGTTGATGTTTCCATGTTCTGAAGTCTCAATGTTACTTGCTAAACCTGCCTCACTTCAGTTCTGGATGTAATCAGATAAAGTAGCTCTGCAGGTCAGCAGTAGTTCTGCTGTGCATGGTGCTTATTTCCAGTTAAGATGTGCATAAATGTGCATTTTTAACAGAGGGATTTTAACTCTACAGCAGCAGGATTAACAAGTTCGCTTTAAACTGGACATCACTGATGTGCAAATTGATGAAAAGCAGAGACTGGCTGTGTAGCAGAGGTGAGCACTAAACTTGTGTGCCAGTTGCTGGAGCTCTTCCCCTTGCAAGTCTCACTGCTCTAAGCAGCTGTTTATTAAAAAAAATCCTTGCAGGAGATCACAGTATCACAGTATCATCAGGATTGGAAGAGACCTCACAGATCATCAAGTCCAACCCTTTACCACAGAGCTCAAGGCTAGACCATGGCACCAAGTGCCACGTCCAATCCTGCCTTGAACAGCCCCAGGGACGGCGACTCCACCACCTCCCCAGGCAGCCCATTCCAGTGTCCAATGACTCTCTCAGGGAAGAACTTTCTCCTCACCTCCAGCCTAAATCTCCCCTGGCGCAGCCTGAGGCTGTGTCCTCTCGTTCTGGTGCTGGCCACCTGAGAGAAGAGAGCAACCTCCTCCTGGCCACAACCACCCTTCAGGTAGTTGTAGACAGCAATAAGGTCACCCCTGAGCCTCCTCTTCTCCAGGCTAACCAATCCCAGCTCCCTCAGCCTCTCCTCGTAGGGCTGTGCTCAAGGCCTCTCCCCAGCCTCGTCGCCCTTCTCTGGACATGCTCAAGAATTTGATGTCCCTCCTAAACTGGGGGGCCCAGAACTGAACACAGTACTCAAGGTGTGGTCTAACCAGTGCAGAGTACAGGGGCAGAATGACCTCCTTGCTCCTGCTGACAACATCATTCCTGATGCAGGCCAGGATGCCACTGGCTCTCTTGGCCACCTGGGCACACTGCTGGCTCATGTTCAGGCGGGTATCAATCAGCACCCCCAGATCCCTCTCTGTCTGGCTGCTCTCCAGCCACTCCGACCCTAGCCTGTATCTCTGCATGGGGTTGTTGTGGCCAAAGTGCAGCATCCTGCACTTGGAGCTATTGAATGCCATCCCATTGGACTCTGCCCATCTGTGCAGGCGGTCAAGGTCCCACTGCAGAGCCCTTCTGCCCTCCAACCCAGCCACATCTGCCCCCAGCTTAGTGTCATCTGCAAACTTGCTGATGACTGACTCCATGCCCTCATCCAGATCAGGATGCTTCTGGAGGTTAAATTTTCTGGCACTTGTGAAAAGCCCAGCTGTTGGGTGACAGCCTGTCAGGCTTCTTTTAAACAATCTAACACTAAAGGGCAAAAATACTGCGTCTGTCAGCAGTAGCAGCAGCAGTTTTGCCAGGCAGCTAGTACAGCAGATGTGTCGTGAGGTACTACAGCACCATATGCTGTCTGCCACAAAAACTGTGCAAGAGAAGAAATCCAAAACCTAACACAACAAAAATGTGGATGAAATAGTGCCAAGAGTGCCACTGCGTGTCCTTAGATATCTAGCCTGTGCACAATCATGGAAAGGGCAAAACAGGTGTTGGTCAGCTGTAGCTGGCATACACTTCACTTGTTAAGGGCCAAGCATTTTTTTATCCTTCTCTTATAAAGGAAAAAATACAACAGAGAGCAAGAAAATGGTAAAGCCATGGGCAGATCGTGGTTGAACTGGGTACAGAACCTCCTTCTACTGCACCCTTGCTACTCCTTCGACCCTCATACTCATCAAGATGCTCTAATTTGCCAAGTAGACTGTGTGTTGAAACCTTAACAGAATCAGGCACAGGGAAAAATGGTGCCCCAGTGTGCTTGTCTTTGCATGGTGCTCTTGAGCAGTTTGGGACACTGTCCTTGTGACTCAAATACCCCAGCTGGGGACAGCAATGGGCACACCAGTGTGGCCCTAGAAAGCAAGGCAGTGCTGCTGTGACTTCCAACACCTGACACGCATGTTAGCTCTTCTGAGGCTATGTCAGGCAGTGACTGCTTGATTCCAGCACCTTTGACTGGATGGAATTGACTCAGTCCCAAGTGGCACGGTAGCACAGGCTGATTAGTGCTCTTCCATGCCTATATACGAAAAAAATACAATGAGTAATACTTGAAGAGACCAAAAGTTCACCTAGGTCAGGATCTTGCTTGCCACTGAGACCATGAGAAGGAAGTGTATCATCCTGCTAGTTATACTCCCTGTGACAAAATTCGGTGATTTCTATTCTTCAGATGTCCCTTGTTACAAGCTCTCACTGCAGGTACACATGTGCCCCCTGCTTTTTATGAGTGGAAAGAAGAGCGGTTAGCCAGCTGGTTGCCAAGACAGACACGAAGGCGACTGTGAAGCAGTAATGCATGTTATTTGGGCAGCCCACCTTTGAAACACTAGTATTTTTCAAAATACTATGCTTACCTGCCTGGGAACAATAAAACTGGTAGCAGTCATTTGAAATAGCAAGAAACAGCTGCTTGCACTGTCAGGCTGCATAAATCTCAAGCCATTTATAACAGCAGCAAATTCAACCTGAGCTACAGCTGATCTCCAGTGATAAAATCTGCTTTCCTTTTAGTTAGTCTCCCAACTCCTGGAATATTTCCAACAATGTCTACTTTTTGAGGAAAGCAAATTCACAAAATTGTCACAAATTCAGCAAAGCAAACTCTCCTCAAAATAATGAAACATCACTTGGCACCTCAAGCACCAAAAAGGGTACTTTACCACATGACAGCGGCTTTTGCCTGAACTGTGTCTTCCATAGTAACAATACCTTTGCTAAGTGCCCTAAACTATGGTGGCATGTTCACGGTTGTCACATGCCCCACTAGGGTGGGTGCCTGAATTTCTTTCAAAGACTGATGGCTCAGAAGTTACTGTAGTGATTAAACACACTGCTATAAGTGCAGCCTTCCTATCTTCTCCTTAATGTCTCTGCCATACTGGTATCTGATTGGGGAGGAGAGGTATTCATTAACCTCCACGTCTAATTTCTCAGGTGAGAAATGACAGCATGATCCAAAGGCAGAGGGACAGAGTTGGCCTCGAATTTGGGTTTGTTATTTCCTCAGTTTCAAAGTACAGCTGTGCTTTACATACAAATGGGCTAGATGACTGCAAGGAGCATCTCTGATTCAGGACAGCAGTGCAAACATTTGTGACATTTCAACATTATCCGGCAAAGGTGCATAACCTTTCTATTTGATATTTGACAGTGAAGAGAATATTAATAAGAGCTCACACACAAAAACCCTTCTGGGGTAAAAAGAGGAGGAACACATTTCTATGGTTTTGCATTTTGTGTGTGTAACAAATTAGTCCATTACTATGCTTCACAGACTTTGATTAAAATCCTCTAGTGCTGCTTTGGCCATTCATTTTTTGCTGACGCCCAAGTGGGCACTGCAGAGGTGACACTGATTAATACAACAGAATATTCAGCACTTCAAATAGAAAAAATATCAGAGAAGATATATCTTCTGCTTTTCTCAATCTTACCTGCCATTCAGCTCAATTTGTCTCCTTCCTCCCCTTGCTCCCTCTTCACCAACAGGTGAATGGTAAGCCTGACTAGATACTGCTCATAAAAGGAATCCTGGAGATGAGAGGGCTTTGAGCAGACCTTGTAGTGGCCTTCCAGTATCTGAATGGGGACTACAGGAAGGCTGGGTAGGGGCTATTTACAAGGTCTTTTAATGACAGGATGAGAAGTAATGGGTTTAAACTGGAAGAGCGGGGATTAAAGCTAGATGTTAGGAAGAAGTTCATTACAGTGAGCGGGGTGAGACACTGGAACAGGTTGCCCAGGGAAGATGTGGCTGCTCCCTCCCTGGAGGTGTTCAAGGCTAGGTTGGATGAGACCTTGAGCAACCTGTTCTAGTAGGAGGTGTCTCTGCCTATGGTGGGGAACTGGATGGAACTGGATCATCTTTGAGGTCACTTCCAACCTATTTCTATGAACTCTATGATTCTATATTGCCAGCATGTGTTACAAATGATAGAAAGCCACACCAGCAAATTAGGAACCATAAACACACCCATTTGCCCTCAGCTGTGTGCAGGCAACTTATGTGGCAGTACATAAAGCACGATGACAGAGGTATATTTTAGGATGGGGGTTTTCTTTGAGTCTTGGCTGTTGATCTTTCTCTGTAAATATTAGTGAGTTTAGTGAAGACTGATTTTGGTGTTTACTCTGCCAGAATATGAACAGGGCCAAGATTTCTGTCTTTTACCCACCTTTAGTTAGGATGTGATTTCCAGCAATATCCTTGTGTAGCATCTTGCGTACTAAGGCAGTAATCTTGGCTGACATCCTCGCTGTCTCTGTGATACAGACAACTTAATCTTATCCACAGGAAAAACATTAAAGAAGTAAAAAAAAAGAAAAAAGAAGTTAAAAAATATAGAAGTGCTGGCTTGAATTACCTAGCTTGTGTGACATTGTGAGATACAGCATGTATTGCCCACCTACAGTTGTAGAAATCTCATACACAAAAGTGGAAATGCTGAAAAAGTCTGTCCCATGCCAAATATCACAGTTGTTAATTACTGCTCCTACAGTGCTTTCTATCATATAGTACCTTCAGTCTCTTCTCCCAGGCAATCAGCAACAGAACAATGGGACACAGTCTCAAGTTGTGCCAGAGGTGGTATAGGCTGGATGTTAGGAGGAAGTTCTTGCCAGAGAGAGTGACTGGCATTGGAATGGGCTGCCCAGGGAGGTGGTGGAGTCACCGTCCCTGGAGGTGGTCAAGAAAAGATTGGATGAGGCATTTGGTGCCATGGTCTAGTTGACTGGCTAGGGCTGGGTGATAAGTTGGCCTAGATGATCTTGGAGATCTCTTCCAACCTGGTTGATTCTATGATTCTCTCATTTACTCCTCCTGAGCATTTTTCTCTAACAAATACTGCCTTTAACAGTGTTTTCTTCCTGGCCCAGTTCTGCACTCATGTATTTCTTATACCTCTAATTCTCCAATTTGCAGTCTGCTCCCCATGACAGGCCAGAGGAAACCTTCAATTACACACAGTTTGATGGATACTCAGTGAAGTTTAGGTAGCCTGAGTGCCCTTCAGCTACTTTTTGATAAAACCTGTTCACAAAGACAATATATTCTGTCAGATACTAACAATCAGGTAAAGATTAGGCTTTGCAAGCTTTACTGACCATCAAGTCTGTGTGGAACTGAATATTGTGCAAAGGTGACAAAGTGCTTCAGGAAACTCATGAGACTGCACCTTCTGAATCATTTAGATGTTCTTTATACATACTGAGAGGAATCACTCAAGGATGTCTCAGTGCTTTATGCAGAGAGACAAACTTTGGCAGAGCTCCAAAGAAACTGAAGCACAGGGGAATCTATATGAGTTACCACACAGAAGACCATGTGTTTTTTTTTCCCCCAAGCTCTTGACTATCTTGATGTGGCCTTTAAAAATATTTTTAAAAGCCTTTCTGCCAGCTAGGGGCAATAATGTGAGCAAAACAAGACAAAAACTGTCATCAGAGGAGAGCTCATCTTAAAATATCAGAATGTTCTTGTGGTTGTTATGCAGCCTCTTTTAGCCTTTTAGCCTCTATCAATTATTCTACTTATTAGAAAATATCCAGATGATGGTGCTATTCTCAGTAGCCTGAGGAGGTGAATTTCACATCAAATGCTGCACTGTCAAGAATATTTAAAGGGTTTGCCTGGATGTTTTTTTAATTGTGTGTGGGTTTTTTTATTATTAATTTGTTTCAAACTGTTTCCTGGTAGATTTCACAAACCACTTCACCCTTCTTTGAGCTCATGGTCTTCAAAGGTCTAGATCTCTTTAAATATTATCTCTTACATTTCAATGTAAATGGATCTCCTCATCATTCCATCTAGCTGATTTTGACTGCCTCCAATGTATTTGTCTCATGTAGTCTCTTGCTTATCTGACCTGAAGAGAATTTGCCTAAATTTACTACTACTTCAACAGTGTTCCTACTTTTTTGCTCTGTGACATGTTCTGTTAGCAGCTTTTCATTTTTTTAGAATCATAGAGTGATTGAGGTTGGAAGGGACATCAAAGATCATCTAGTTCCAAGCCCCCACCATAGACAGGGACACCCCCCACTAGAACAGGTTGCTCAAGGCCTCATCCAACCTAGTCTTGAACACCTCCAGGGAAGGAGCATCTACAACCTCCCTGTGAAACCTGTTCTAGTCTTTTCAGGCTGACTCTGATTTGCTGATCCATTTGCTGGTCTGACTCTTCAAGGGCAAGCAGTCAAGCCTGTCTTAATCACCCAAAATGTGGCATGTATCTGAAAGTTTGATACAAATTACTAAGATGATCTTCAAAGAATGCCTTCAATGTTCCTTATTTGATTATATCTCTCTTCTTTTTCATTATTGTCATCAAAATTGCAAAAGTCCACCACATAGCTTGTGGTAAGTTGTTTTTTTAAAGGAAATTATATTGAAAATGTATTGTTTTACTGCTTCAGATGCTCAGGGATCTCAGTAATTTGTGTGTGTGTGATTGCAGAATTTTGGTTCAGTTGGAGTTTCATCCTGTTGTTTGCACTATGTAAACCATTAATGGTAGCAGAGCCACTACTGCACTTAGTAGTATTTATGATACTTTACTGAAAGATCAGATATAATAGCAATCCCATTCCTTTGTCACGAGGCAATTATTCCTCCAGAGAGATGATGAGCAAGTTTACTGGTGTGATATTCAACAACTCAGCTGGTCACAAGGCTTCTGTATGACCATAAACCCAGAGAGGGAAAATTATCTGAGTTACTCTGAAGTACTGGTAGACTAAAGAGATATGAAAATATCATGTGAGAGAGAAGTATTGGATAGACACAGTTAAAATAGCTGGGATAGAAGTTAAAAATTGTCAGATTTTGTACTTCTGGGTGTGAAGTGAACATCAGCTATGTTCAGGCGTAAGTCCAACAACTTGTACTGTAGAGCACAAATAGTAATAGGCCTTTAAATTTTATTCTGATGGAAATAACTGATGATAGGACAGCAATTTTTCATCTTCCTTTTCTATAAATGTCATTGACCATTTTCAGAAATCAAAGAACTGAGTGTTATCTTACTGTTTAGAAATAACCCTGTTCTGATAGGCTAGGCTTTCCTGTGTGAAGACAGAACTGATTCCAGCCTCAGCCTTTCTAGAGAAAAGCCTGGTGACAATTCTCAGCAGCAAGGAAATTTCCATATCGGTTTGCCAAATAGAGTGATACTCAAATTTCATAATTTGTCATTACAGGGTCAAATGTCTAATAAATTTCTGGGGGATTTAGATATGAAGGCATTTTAGAAGTAGCTTGATCTCTCCACATCCTTTCAAGTGCGCTCTTAGAAATGCGAAAGATTTGGGAATCTTTAAACTGCTCTGGAGTAAGCAGTTTTAGCAAAGCACAGTTTCATGTTTGGCAAATACAAGCCTAACGTGAAAAAAGGCAGGTGATTTCACCAGAGCTGTTTTATCCTATGCCACCTGAAATATTAACCTTGCAGAGAATGAAGAAAGGTCCTTCTCTTTCTTGTCTGCTGACTAGTGCAGGATGCACCGCAGAGGCACAAAAGGGATCCTTAGTACCTTGCTAAAGTGCAGTACCCATTGCCCTCTTTTCTGAATGAGTTGTGTAATTTGAATGCCTGGGTTGGTGAAGAGATATTCTCCTAACATGTTTGAAGCAAGGTAACAAGATCTGAGAAGACCAATGAACATTAAAACAAGCAGCTATGGTAATTAGCTGGAACCACACATACATTTGCTTTGAAGTTTCCTTAGCAATCAAAGCAGCACAAAATCTGAAAGCTCAGACCAACCATGTGAGTGAGTGGTTGATACTTGTTCTCTCCACACCATCATGACTGTATTGTCTGTGTTGCCCTTGCAGACAACCAGTTCCCTATACTGATCTTACCAATCAAAACATCCGAACTAGTATGAAATAAGAAGTGGACAACTGTTCCAGTTTCCAAATCAGAAATGTCACCACAAACAATATGAACCACATCCCTGTGAAAACTGAATACCAGGAAAAAGAATATTCCTTCAGGGTCCCATCACTATCTCTGGGCATTCACCTGGGCATTCTCAGCCCTTGTTAGTTCACTTTCTTCCATGGTTAGAGGTCAGGTTTCTCAACCACCACCATGCTGAAGGAATTGTGTGATGCAATCCTAAAAAAGAAGCCACAGCTGACCACATTGGGTCTAAATAGAAAACATATCACAAAAAGTATGTAGAAAAAAAATTATTATTGTCCAATTGTGCAATTAAGAAACTGAATAGAGAAATGTTCTAGTTCTTGGGAACGCCAAGATTGTGCTTATTGTGATGCTCATCAGTCTAGGCAGAGACTAGGCTGAGCTGACACAGCTGTGGACCTCTCTGAACCTGTAATAGTGTTTCAGCACAGCACTTTATAGGGTAGATGAAACCTCTGTCACAAACTGAAAGAAAAACTCAGAGCTCTAAAAGTAATGATTTCAGATTTCACCACCAAAAAAAAAAAGTGGGATGTCATCTAGAAACTGAGTGTTCCTAACAAAAAGCAGAGGGCTCAGTCACTATGGTTTTCAGCAAATAACTGCTTCTGCAAAGCAGCTTTGAAGTGTCCAAGGTAAATGTTATTAGAAAATTAAAAAAAAAAAAATTAAAAAAAAATTGCTACAGATGAATTTCTATGTTCTTATTGTCTATGCATGGAAGCTATTCAGTCTGATTCAGTTTCAATTCTTATGTTAAGAAGCATTTCCTTGCAACTACTGAAGAAAACTAAGCCTGAAGGAGCCAAAGGAAACATTAAAAAACCAATTTGTTTCAGAAATAAAATGTAATATAACTCCCAAATCAAATCATTTCAACTACCTCTATTTGTCTCTTATCTACCTCGAGTAATAATGAAGAAAAAAAATAAATTAGGCAGGAACTATACCCTTTCTAAAAAAACCCTACAAAATTGATGTAAATGAACAGCAGCCACTCTTTACTTTTTCTAGAGAGAGATTTTCTTGTGATGGAAGCCAGTTAATGTTGTTCTCTGCAGAAACATAAAGCATCAGAGAACATTTTTTGTCTGAAAAGAAACAAGCAGGGTGGAAACATTTTTAATCTAGAACGACATCTTAATGTGCCTTCAAAAAAGGAAGAGACAAACAGAAAAAGAGACTGCTGTGGTTTTCTGGACAAGCTTCATGACATTTCACCCTTGAAAACTTCAGAGTTCTGCCAAAAACACTGTTTCAGATGTTGTTTCACTGCCAAAATTTTCCACTTATTTCCTCTAAGCCTTAAAGAAAAGATGAACTTCTGAAGTGTACCTCAAAATCATTATTGCTGCCCATTGAGGTCTTGAGTTCATGTGCAAAGAAGCATTTATTTTCTTCAAATCTTTGCCTTCATTGAAGTTATGTTTAAACTCTTTTGAGGTGTTCCTCTCTCCTCAGAATACTGCTGTTTGTAATAGAGTAGTCTTGTAAACAAACGTGACACTGCACTGACAGCACCTTTAGGTCTTCTCTTGGGAAATGGAAAAGGTATTGTGACTCCTACTGAGCTATGCACCTGTCCTTATGCAAACATCTAGTGTGGTCTGATATGGCCAGGCATTGCTACTTATAGAGTTAGCCCTCAAGTGGATGGATGAATGTTAAACTAATGAAATAAAGACTATTTCTAGGTAAACAAGCACTTGAACTTACATTTGAACAGAAGAAAAACTGAAACCAGATCTTGCCAGAAAGACCATCAGAGATCTATCGTGCCTGTGGCATGGCTCCTCTGCAGAACTCAGCATCGCTGCAGACACCAGGGGATGGAAAACAGAGCTGGCCACATCAAAGAAGGCATCATTTTCTAGTAACTTCCACAATATCCAGGGACAAATTCCAACTTGGACACCTTCCCAATGCTGTCAAAAAGGAAGAAATACCAAAGAAAAAAATGTAAGCAAATTAACCCTGCCAGCTGACAAGGCATATTTCTGAGAGAGTTCTAATTGCCACGAAACATCACAGTTTATTTGTTACAGTTGATGACACTAAGGAAAACACAGAAAAGGCACTAAATCCTCTGGGTACTTAGGTTTCAAAGAGTATGGGCAGGAGGCTTCAAATGATGAAGTTGGCACATCTGAGAGAAAAAGCACATGGCATCTGGAAATTATAAACACACTTCTGAAACACAGAAGCTGCTTGTACACGTTCCTTCACCTACCCTGCCAAGTCAGAATAAAAGGGTGTGTTAATATTATTGTTCTTGGCTTATTTAGACTTCTTTTGCTTATCTAGATAATAGAACAGTATTAAGCACCCTCACTTTTTGGCAATGGAGAAGGTGTCCCAATTTCTCTTGCCTATTAAAGGAGTCTTTTACGTCAGAAAAACAATTGTGAAAAGCAGATGGTGTCAGTAAGAGAAATCGTTTTGTTTCTTCTTTAACTACGTGAGTGTGTCCAGTTTAGTGATAGAGCACTGAGAGAACCTTTTTGTAACTTCCTTTTCTCTTATAAGTCAATGTCTATAAAAAAAAAATAAATACATGCTGAAATACTTACAGCAGAAAAGAGGTCAGACCTAAGGCAACACTGTCAGATCAATGCTTCTGAATAAAATCATCATAAAAGTAGCTAAAGCCGCATGAGACCAATGGCTTCCTGGCTGCTACACAGGAGTCTTGACATTTGTGATAATTTGTTCTCACAGTTGTGGCTGTAACAAAAAATCTTCTGTGCATCTCTATGAAGGGGAGATCAAAAGTCTCCTGTAGGCAAAGATATCTTTACAACAAATTTCTTGCCTTTTGATCAAACTTTAAATATCAGTATATTAGCACTTTAGTTAATGTTTTTTAAGGACACCTATACACACGTAGTTAAGTTAAAGAGATCCTACAGTGACTCCCCTACATTCACAGTCCACATCTAAACTGACTTTGATAATTTGATATTTTGTTTAATGAGCCAACATGGAGTACTATTCTGCAACTGATTTGTGGTTGTGGTCCCTTTTCTGGCTTGATTTGGCACCAATGTTTTAGAAATGCTGAGGCCTTTCCAATGCCATAATCCCAAAGCAAAGGTCATGCAAAGGCTCTTATGCCTGAGCATAATCACAGCAAATTGTAGGTTGGAGGATGAATCTTATGAAAAGCAACTGAAGGAGGTGGGGATGTTTAGTTTGAAAAAGAGGAGGCTGAGGGGAGACCTCATTGCTGTCTACAGCTATCTGAAAGAATGTTGTGGAGAGGTTTGGGCTGGTCTCTTCTCACAGGTGATTACTGATAGAATAGGAGGAAGTGGCCTCAAGCTACAACTGAGTAGTTTTAGAGTAGAAATTAGGAACATTCATTTTTGCAGAATGAGAGATCAGACATTGGAATGGGCTGCCCAGGGAGGTGGTGAAGTCGTCAACTCTGGATGTGTTTAAAAGTCATTTGGATGTGGTGCCTGGGGATATGCTTAGGGTGAACCTTGTAGAATAGGGTTAGTTGCACTCGGTGATCCTAAGAGTCTTTTCCAACCTGTATATTTCTGTGATTCTGTGAATATCTTTGAAGGAAGCAAATTAAATACCTGGGACAGACCAGAAACATTCACACAGAGCAGATCATTACCAAGCAATGAAAGATACATCTTTGTGGCCAGGATCACTAATGAGGTACGTAAAAGATACTCAGTCACATTCTAGGCACTCAGTTTGCATGATGAGTGTCCCAAGGTACAGCAGGTCAAGTTTCTGACAGCAAGTCAGGGCAGGTGCTGCAGAGACGGCAGTGAGCATTTCTCATCATGTTAAAGAGAGATCACAGCACTTGAATATATTACACTTGGCTATAAAATCTCTGTATCTGATTGGTGCAATCAGGGACTGAAAGAATATATCTGTGCTATGAGATGGTGAACATATTAAGACATCCAGGCAACTACCTCTAGTACCAAACAGAATGAGAACACAGTAAAAGTGATTCAAAACAGAAGCGGGAACAGTAAGGTGAGGGAAAACAAGTCAATATGATACATATGTAAACACTTCACAAACCTTCTATGATATTCTACGAGTGTATTACTCCAGAACTGGTTCAACTGCATGCTCTGTTCATTAAAGCCACACAAAGTTTATGAGTATCTTAAGCCCAGAAGAATTATTCCTTGATTATTCTAAGCTGTGATATAGAACCCATTGCAGACAGCTCATGCAGTGCAAGTTAACAGCAATAAAAGCCAGTGCAACTTACAACATATTATTTTAATTGGCAATGTACCAGAAATGGATATTAAAGATCTATACCTAATGTTTCTTCAAGTCGTTGGACTTCTGTAAAGCAATATGAAAGGATACTGTTCCAAGCTGTGTATGAATTATTTTAATCTCTGTATGACTTTATCTTGATGGAGCTTTCTTCTTCATTTTATATTCCTTATGTGTTTCTGAGCTTCAGCCAGAATCAAAACCAAAAATGAGACATGGCAACTCTGAAAGTATGTCTGCCTGGGAGATAGACATGGGAAATCTCATGAAAAATCATATTATATTGGTGATTATTTGTACAAATTGGACTGAAACTACTAAATCTTTCTAATTTGTCTAAATAGTGTTCCAGTGGGAATGGATCTGTAGAGCAAAATAGCTGGTAACGGGGACCTGATATCTTCACTGAACTTTTGGGGGGGATTTATTTCAGATGGGTTTACAAACAGTTTACTTCTACTGAAACTGCTTTACAAAGTGAGTTAAAGTAAGGTTAAGTGTAACTTGCTCTAGAAGCACACCTCTGAGCCAAGAATAGATGGTAATGCACATGTGTCTGAAGTACTCACCAATCTGACTAATGCTTCACATGTTGTGAGTGTTTCGTAGATACTCATTACAGACAACTATGTACAGTTCTGGAGCCCCCAACACAAGAAGGACATCAAACGGTTGGAGCAAGTCCAGAGGAGCTATTTCAATTCTACATCTCTTGTCTTTTGCATCATGCTCAGCTGATTCACCGTTAGGTTCCCAAATCTCAGCTTTGTGCAAAGTGCCTTGGAAAAACAAGATCCATCTGGTAAATGCAAGCATCACTACAAAAATGATTAACTAGCATGGCAATTGTCTCATTTTTATTCCTTATTTTAGGAAGAATCCAGAACTTCACTCGTGATAAGAAAAAAGCTTTCCCCTTTTGTGGAAGATAAGTGCCCACTTGACAGGTAGCACTAAGATTCTCTAGAGCTTGCTTGTAGACAGTATTTACAGACAACATAGGACAACAAACCAATTATCTAGATGTTACAGCAGACTTATGCCCTCAACTGATCAGAAGCAAAATGAAGACAACACACTATCACACTGTACAAGAAATAAGCAAACAACCTCATGGTTCTCTCATTGTCCTTTCAAATATAGACTGGAACTGCATTTAACAGGAGATGAAAAATAAGTCAGCTACATGTATTGGATAGCTGTGAATCTTCTAATTCCCTGCATGCTGCATAGCCTTTCCCCACAAAAAGAGCCTGATGAAAAAGAAGTTCTTGCCTTTTAATCTGAAAGAGCCATCTATTAGCATCAGAGCCACCAATTAGCATCACAAATCTCTTTTTGGTGGTCAGCAGCAATAAGCCCAGGAGAAATAGTTACAAACTGGAATACAGAAGATTTTATCTCAATGTGAGGAGAAACTTTACAGTGAGGGTGACACAGCACTGGAACAGGCTGCCCAGAGAGGTTGTGGAGTCTCCTTCTCTGGAGACTTTCAAATCCTGCCTGGATATGCTCCTGTGTGAACTACCCTAGAGGATCCTACCTTGGCAAGGGGGTTGGACTGGATGATCTCTGGAGATCACTTCCAACCTCTAAAGTTCTGTGATTCTGTAACGTGGCATACATGTAATAAATGTGCATTTCACAGAGTAGAAACATGAAGGATACATGCAGCCAGTGTAGCAGTATAACACACTGTGTTCAGAACAACTGGCAGTATCCAGCTGAGCACCCAAAGATGGCTGAATTTGAATTTAGCAGCCATTTGTTGTCAGCAACACCCTTGGAGACAGACAGAAGGTTGGATTTTTCCAAAGCTGCATACCTGTGTGATAAAAACAAGCTGGAAGCAATGTTACCATTGCAGAGCTTGCTTTTGAAACATGGTGCATTTAATTAAGGCCATTTGCATCAAAGCTCAGCATCCTTAAGACTCAGGTTAGAATCACACACATCTGTCACAACCTGTCACATTCAGCAGAAGAAGACATACAGGTTTGAAATCTTTGCATGGTGGTTATTTTTAGCTAGAGAATAAGAAAAAGCAAAAAAAGAAAGAGACAGAAAGTGAAAGCGTGAAAAGACTGTCAAGAGCACGTCAAGGCTGCAATGCCAGTGACAAAAAAAATCAGCAAAAAGCTTTTAAAATTAATATCCTTCATCTTCAAGTCCCAGGAGCTGTAATAGTAATTCCTGAATGTATAATTTGTATGTTAGCTAAAAATTAACAATGCTTATTTAGAAAAACTCAAGGAAAAGCTCACTGGAAGATTCCTGTGGATGGCAACAATGGCCAAAATAGATTTGTGATGACGGGAATTATTAGGAAGACTTAACAACTCTGGGCCTGTTGCTACTGCTTTCATATCTTATAGACCAAATAATGGTCTGGTGCAAATAATCACAGGACATAAGATGTTGGAAAAGACCTCCAGAGATCATCGAGTCCAATCCCACTGCCAAAGCAAGATCCTCCAGGGTAGTTCACACAGGAATGCATCCAGGCAGGTTTTGAAAACCTCCAGAGAAGGAGGCTCCACAACCTCTCTGGGCAGCCTGTTCTAGTGCTCTGTCACCCTCACTGTAAAAGAGTTTCTTCTCATGTTGAGATGAAACCTTCTATGTTCCAGTTTGTACCCATGCTTCCTTTTCTTATTACTGTGGACAACCAAAACCAGATTGGCCCCATCCACTTGACACCCACCCTTCAGATATTTAGAGACAATGATGGGATCTCCTCTCAGCCTTCTCTTCCTCCAGACTCAACAGCCCCAGGTTTCTCAGTCTCTCTTCAGAGGGGAGATGCTCAATTCCCCCAGTCATCCTCATGGCTCTCCATTGGACTCTCTCCAGCTGGTCCTTGTCTCTCTTGAATAATCTTTTATCACTGGTGTTTTATCAGACTGGAGATAGATTTTGGCTAACAATATCACATTGCTTTAATGTATGACTGCTTTGCTCCCAAAATTTCCTTGACTTGAGGGTAATTTTAGTCCAATGACAGTTTCTCAGGCTGTTAAGGCAATCCAGATGGCTGCTTTAGAGCTGTTTGAGATGCCATATCAGTACTATTTAGAAATGGTTCCAGTGGTTGCAAGAGAAATTTTCCTCCTCTGAAGATAACATTCTGGCTTATGCGTAGGGAACGTGCCAAACCACAGGTATCCAGCTAAGATTACAAAATGAGCTTTTAAAAAGGTTAAATCCTGAAATCCCCATTGTTATCCATTGAAGTCAAACATTGCATTAATTTTAACAGAAAACCAAACCAAAATAACAACAAAATGCAGAGGATAAAACATCTCATTCTTTAAGTGAGATTCAATACTCTGAGTTGAAACTTTATTGAGTTGAAGTGTATTTCCACAACAAACACTTCTTTTAATAGCACTTTTGTGTTGAAAGCAACAGGAAAAAAACATCCCTGGCAAACTCACAAAACTCTGGGTAGTCAAAACATTTAAAACTTAAAGTGCAAACTGGAATATAGAAGGTTTCACCTCAACATGAGAAGAAGCTTTTTAACGGTGAGGATGACAGAGTACTGGAACAAGCTGCCCAAAGAGGTTGTGGAGTCTCCTCTGGAGACTTTCAAAACCCACCTGGATGCATTCTTGTTTGGACTACCATAGGGGATCCTGCTTTTGGCAAGAGGACTGGACTCAACCTCTGAAAGTCCCTTCTGACCTCTAATCTTCTGTGATTCTGTAATAAGGAAAGATTTCATTTTAACTCTGGATGTTCTTTCTTCTCTCTTTGAATACAGATAATTTTTTTGTGATATTGCTTTTTTGATTGCCTTTTTTCTGTCGGTAATACAGGTGGCAATAAAAGTCTTCTTCCAAAACAATATTAGCCAAGATGCGCTGCTGAAGCTGCTGCTGTTGTAAGTATGAATATGTTTTCTTGGAAACAAAATAAGACAAATACTCAGAAGGTGAGGGCAAATATAGAGCACATAACTATGCTGCTTCTGTTTCATGCATACCATAGCATGGAATGTCTCTGTAGGTGAGAAAGGTATTCAGTATACACCCCCAGCACCTCCTTACAGCAGGGTAAACATACATTACTGACAGGCTGCTTAAGACAGCCATCTTCCTGATCACAGACTGAAAGCAGCACAACCAGAGACATTTTTCCCCAAGAAACTAGATTTTTTTTGCTTAGTAAAAGGCAAGGAAGGAAGCAAGGAAACAAACACAAGGCAGAAGCAGTGCACACTCAGAGTTGTGTAGCAGGTGGAAGAGAAACAATCCTGCAGATGAGAAACATTAATTTATTTTTTGTGGCACACATCAGTAAGTGTTTCTCCAAAAGCCAGGAAAAAAAACCTGAGTGATACTCTGATGGATGCTGCGGTCTCATAAGATTACAGGAAAGGTGGGAAAGGTTATTGATTTCTACTCCTTGGCCTGTTGGTTTCAGCATGAAATAATAATTTAAAAAAATGGCAGAAGAGTTGTTTTTTCCATCCTCAACTCACATTTCTTTCTGGTGATTCTGCTTAGTACAGGAATTTGTCAGTAGAACATAACCTGAGTGGGAAGATGATACCAACAGAATTAATGCTTATGTCCACCTTGCCACTTTGAATGTAAAACTAATTTTACAAATAACTTCCCACCACTTTCTTTTTTAACTTGGTCAAAAGGAAGCGTTAAGCAACTTTCAAAACAGATACACTTCCTTTTGAAACTTTTACAGGCACCTTTTACTTTTTAATTTTCTTTATACTCTTGTTATGCTACAAAATACAGCCTAAGTGATGCAATGTATCTAATCAGCACAACTGCAGTTATTGATTTAGCATCTAGAAAGAATTTGTCAGATTTATAACCTCCCCTCCATTAAACTATTCTTCCACAACCACAGCCTCTAGAGATAAGCCTACATGAAGAAATATATTGTCTATTAATTCCATATAGAAAAATCAATGTAGTGTCCCAGAACTTAATTTTTAAAGTTCATCTTACTCAAATCTACACAAAATTCCATTTCTTTCTATACCACAGTAGTATTTTATGTTGCAGTTTGTGGTAGCATGAGGAGAATGGAAGCAGAATGGTACCTGAATCAGGCAGAGATTAAATGCTCTCATCATGAACAATTTTGTTCTTGCAATCCTCTGCCATCCTGTCTGACTTACAAGGAGATACCTGTGGGATAGCAGTCTACATGTAGAGAATCACATCCCATGCATTGGAAGCACAAAGATCAGAAATGCACATTTCATCCATCATACCAGTAACTGGACCTGTCAGAGGAGACCAACATAAATGAGAAGAGTTGGAGAACACGTGTTATGAGGAATGGCTGAGAGAAGTGGAGTTGTTTAGTCTGGAGAAAAGCAGGCCGAAAAGAAAACTTGCTGCTCTCTACAGCTACCCGAAAGAAGGCTACAGTGGCATGGGTGTTGATGTCTTCTGCTGTAACAGTGTGGGCAGAGTTTATCCTAAAGTTGTTTGTTAATTTTGATATTCAAGAATCTCACCATAGACCATGATTTTTAACAATAGATTCTTTGAACTGTCATGAAAAGTATTACACAAAGGGAATACCAGAGAAGCTAAAACACTTAAGAAGTAACTAGCAATAGTATAACAAACATTAATTTGACTATTGGAAATTGGAGAGAGAATCTTGTAGTCAATATACCACTTGTCCACTAAAGGAACTTGAGAGGCTTTTGAATATTTACTCACAAAATATTATCTTTTGTTTCCCAGGACTGAATTATAGTTTCCAGACAGTACTCAAACACTTGAAGGGAGTTCTGTCAGTGTCTTAATATCTGTTGAGGCATCTCAATCTTCCCAGGCTCTAACAGGATACTGTGAAAGAGGCAGATGATCTCTGACCTGATCTTGGTTCCTTTTGGACTCCAGACTTGGCACAGAGGTTTGTAGAGATACAAGCAGGATGGCTTACAGATGTGCAGAGAGCACGTCGGTGGCACTTCTTGCCATGTCATGAGGCACCTAATGCCTTCTCCTGGTAAACCTGAGGCACAGCAACTTTCCAGATAGTTCAAGCCCAAAACATCAGGGTTTGTTATTAGGTAGCAGGCAGAGCAGAGCACATTGCTTGCAGTTTAGCTCCATTTGTATTATTTGCCAGAGCATAATGGCTTCTTTGACCAGAGATTCACCAATCAGGATGGCACTTTGCCAAAACTGACCATATTAGGTGAAACCAAAGCTTGCTTGCCTTTACTTGGGCAAGACACTAGGAAGTGCATAAACACCTGTGGGGACCCGTTTATTACTTTAGGAGGAAACATAATGGCATCAAGCCTTGGTTTTCCTCCCTCCCTTGCTTCCTCCACCAGCAGAAAGGTGGGGCAAAGCCAGGGCATGTTTTAGGCCTATTGCTCTTCCACGCCATCTCCCTAGCAACAAGTGATATGACAAGAGGATCTGGCCTCAAGTTATATCCAGTTTAAATAGATATTAGAAAAAACTTTTTCACTGAAAGTGTTATAAAACATTGGACCAGGCTTCCCAGGGAGGGGTCTGAATCACCATCCCTGGAGATGTTTAAAACACAGAGAGAAGCGATGCTAATGAGCATGGTTTAGCATCAGATTTGGTGGCAAAAGAATGATTGACTCAGTATTCTTAAAGGTCTTTTCCAAACAGAATGAGTCTGCAAGTGACCTCTGATAAAACGGAAGTGTCTCCATTACTGACAAGCACCATTAACTACTGTGGCATTTATGACTGCTTTGCTCCACCAAAATGCACGACAGACTCTTGATTACATTTCCAATTATGACTCATTTATGGAAACCATGTTTGAAAATAATGCAGCTGAGGCATTTTTTTGGTCGTGTTGATGTTACATTAAATATAAAGGACACTTTATGGAGATACTCCAACTCTAACCAAGAAATATTTTTTTTTCCTTAGTTAAGCAAACACTTCTGTACAACCAGACATCTCAGCTTTCTGGTGATTTTCATTTCAGCTGTCTGAAGAAGCAAAGCAATACAACACCCAGATTTTTGCTGCCATGACTTCTGGTAGGCTTAGAAGTGTAAGCAGAGTGGGATTGCAGCTGCCCACAGTTAAAGTCATAACTGCAGCCTGAGGAGCCTGATGATGACAGTACTAAAATACTTTGCTAAGTATTGGGTCTCTTGCTTTCTCCACTTCCTTCCCAAAAGCCCTTAAGTAGGGTGTCAAAACAAACAGTACTCAAGTGGGAGACAAACTTTTGCTTGCCTGACATTAAAGCGAGTTTCAAATGATGCTAAACTATCCTGAAATGCCCTGGAATGCATCTCCATTCACCTAGGGAAAAATCTTACATGAAAATGAAATAGCAACCTAAATCCTCAGAGACCTGCTAAATCACTTCCATACTGCAGTTGATTTTACTGTCTTTAGAGAAGCTCCACAAAGGCATTCAGGCAAGCATAAAGAAAGTAAGATGAGACAAACATTAGGTTATTCATGCGGAAGGCCAAGGTCATGTTAAAGCATTTTCTTATTTTTCTGGTTTTTATGTTCTGTCAAAAATCAATATTCCTCTCAGCCATGATACATTGTACATTGAGTTGTATAGCAGCAGCTTTGCACTGCATGTACCTGACATTCTTTGAAGCTGCTGGAGGCTTGGCTAGAATTCAAAATAAACACTGATTCTGCTAAAAAGACTGAATAGAAATTCCACTTTCTTCAACTGAAAGCAATGGACTTATTCCCTTTATTTTCTTTAAGAGATAGGGTCAGCTCTTTAGAAGGACAACAAATTGGAACAACTGAAGCACCATGTTCTGGCCAGGCAACAGCAAGTGAGCTGATTGCTGCAGTGGAGCACGAGGGATCAAACTGACCTGGTAAAGACCATGTGATCCATTGTTGGAAAAGAAATATTCTTACCAAGACCATAAGAAATCTTGACATATACATAAATGCAAAACAGTGAGGCAGGAAATAATTACTTTGCACATGCAAATTTCCAACAGTTTGTACTGCCCTTGAACATACAGAGCCCATGATCAAGCTGACATTTCTATTGCGCTTAACAGTTGTAATATAATAGCCAAGTCCTGCTGAAAGCAGGAGAAAAAGGATGTGTTTTGCACAGTATGTGTCAAATGAGTCTAGACAATATCACCTTTCCTTCCCAACCATTTATTCTGGTTCCCTTGGTCACCATGCAATGCATGACCAGAACAAAGACTTAGAGGGGAAAAGTTTTCTCACCCAAAGCGAGCTTTCCAGCTTTTGAAACTTTGTTTCCTTCTCTTTAAGGACCAAAGAGCAAAGACATGACAATTTTCACAAACTCTAAATCTCTCAAAACGTAGATGAGATTTTGCCTAATTTAATATTTTGTTTTCCCTTATCTCATATTTTATTTTCACTTTCATCAGGAATGAAGCTATTTCTGCAGATGAAAAGAATTTTTAAAACAAAAAGCAAAGTAAAAAATCCTTCCAGAGTGTAAAGACAATCTTTGGTATTTTGGTGTGTTAAAATCAAGCTTTGGACCATTTCCACACCAGCTTATTGAAGGAACTGTAACTGAAGACAAGGTACCTCGAGATCAGCTACAATTTTTGTCACAGAACAGGACTTTTCACCTGAGACCTGCAATGAAGTGACAATGCCTTGACTGGTAGGTCAGTCAGAGAATGATAGTGAGTGCTGATGCGATGTCACTGTGAGAAAGGCCAATGCAACGTACCAAATCGTTCTTAAGCCCAACATGTATCACAATGTGCAGAGATGTTCTCTAGTCTCCTGTATGTCTGAGCTGGAAAAGCACACAGTGATGTAAGCAGATCCAATTCCAGAGTTTCTTAGTAAAATTTATCAAATTAATGTTCAAATTATGTATGCTTTGCCCTCATCTCTTTCCTGCAGCATGTTAAATTTCAACAAAGCCAGTGTGTTCCAATATATAGAGAAGCTCTCAAATCCCTTCTCAACTGACATACAAACTTCTCAGACACTAGCGTTCTTTGAAGCTGCACTCATTTGCTTTAACTAGGCATTGTGCCATATCTTCATCAGCTTAGTCTTGGTTGATCCATCTTTCTTACTACACAGAAAAGGGAACCTCAAAGAGCAAGAAAGAAATGTAAAAGGAGACAGTACCTGATTAATTAAAAAGGGACATCAACAGATCGGAAGGTAAAAGAATTTTATTGCAGTTACAGCAGTAGCAAAATACAAATGACAAACATGTGTGTTACCATGAAATTTCAGCTCTGATTTTGTTTTCTAACACCCAGCTTATGAATTAACCTTCTAGTCAGAGTTCTTGGCAGTTGTATACTACATTGGCTGAGGACAGAAGAGATAAGTGTCCTTGAACGGCTTGGTACAAAATTACACCTACTGCAAGAACAGCTGAGAGCACTGAGTGTGAATTTGCTGTAGAAACCTGCTCCCCATTATCAATTATTCAGAATTTTGCCACTGTTTGGAGATAAAGTTTTTTTGCACATCTTGTTTTTCTGAGTGCCCACCCAAGATTGACAGACCGTGGGTAATTTCAACAGAAATTATTCTTTTGTCATTGCAGCAAGCATGATGAAGGGAAAATACTTTAAAGTGGTTTGTTTGTGAAGAGCCCTACTCTCATTTGTCTGAACACTGCATTTTCCCTCACCATCTGGAGATACTATTTGCATTTCAGAATAGAAGAGCTCTCATAAATACCTTTTGCCATTCCTGTGGAAAAAAAAATCCCATAAATCTACAAAGTTCAAATTTGATCAAGATATAAAGCTGAAAAAAATGTAATTTACACACCATATGTTTTCTAGAAATTCCATATTCCATTACTCTAAGCTACAGTGCTCTGATCCAGGTTTAGAGTCCTGCTCACCACACCAGAGCATGCCGAAATCCATTGTACCAACAATCCAGATCTGTGAAGTTTGCTTTTAAAAACAGGTCATAAAAGACAATGCATACTCATTCTAACCACACAGATTCTGTATGAACTACAAACTGGCAAGAATTAATTTATGAAAGAGTTGCTTACCAAATGTAAATATTCTTGATGACACTGAATTTTTTTTTTCAGTTTGGGATATTGATTTTAAAATACTGTTAAGCAAAGAACAGGTAAGGGTGGGCTGGAGCAACCCTTTGCATGCTGGGCATACATTACGGAGTGAGCTCATGAGGTATGGTAACAGGTCCTGTGACCAAAGCCATTGGACCGGTATCTCTGTGAGGCAAAATTAAGGTACTTTATTGGGAAACGTTGAGGTGAACACCAAAAATTAGGGGAACCAAAAGTCTTAACAGATCATAGCTGACATGTTAAAGATCCTGCCTTCACTTGCTCTCCCCTTTGGGGCTGGCAAAACTGCATAGTTGCAGCTTTTGCATACCTCTGTTAACTTGGGTTAACTGATGTGTTCAGGAATGGCTATGAAACTTGCTGGCACTGTATTTGGACAGTGTCTTTTGCTTTGGGAACAGATCACCCTGATCAAATTGAATTCAAGTGAATTCCTTTGACAGCTATGTGTGTTAACCAGCTGTGGTCACACATTGTTGTAGGCAAAGAGCAAAGACGGTAAAGAAAAAAGATCGGTGGCCAACCCAGCCCCTTAAAAGATGTCCAGGAGTTCTACATAGCTGTTCATTGTATGAAATAAATTAGATGTGAAACGGCAGCGGGAGGGACAGGTTTGCTAGCTGACTTCCACAGAAAGCTTCCAGAAAGTTCAAGAGTAAAAGTTTTCATTCTGCATGAATGTAAGCCCATATAAAGGGCTTCTTAAACTGCTGGGCAGTTTTGCCTGCAAGAACAGGAAAAGTGGAAAGAGAAAAAGATGAAGCCACCTGCCAAAACTGCCATCTGGGCCTACAAGGTCTCTTGGAGGTCTCTTCCAACCTGATTGATTCTATTCTATGACTCTATTCTGTTCTAATTCCCCACCAGCCAACTCCGCCACAAACTGTGAGTCAAGAACATGCACTGTCCTCGGAGAGGAGAAGTGAGAGCAAGAAAAGCAGGGAAGAGAAAGGGGAAGATGAAGTCAGACACTGTCTTTTAAGCTGTGATACGGGCAAATGGAGCAAAATAACATCGTTACAACACACTGGGATGGTCCTCTGCTCCTCTGGTTTTGTTTAAGGGGACCTAGGATCCCTCAACCTGCCACATCACCCAAAAGCACCAGGTACACTGAGCTGTTGGAGCTCTATTCCTCTATGGAGCATAGCACGAGCGTGGGAAATGTGCATTTGTATGTCCATGGGGCATTTGTGTGCCCAGACTGAACGGCTGCGATAGCAAATTGGTAGTGCTGTGTGCATGAGGAAAAATGATTGTTTCTACTCTCTTGTGCATTCTGCTCACCACTCCCTGCTTCCCAAAATTAACATTTGAATTGAAAGTTCAAAAGGTGTCTAACCGATTACTCACCAAATCACAGGCCAAAGGAACACCCAGCCAGATGCCCAGAGTCTGCATTCAGGAGAAAAAGAGTAAAAAATCCAACTAGTAAGTCATTAGTTCTGAAAGCTCTTTATGTTCTGTTGACTCCTTTTCTGTGCTTAGGCAGTAACAGGCTACTCCGGACCATCATGATGTGAAAAAAACCATGCTGAAATAGGCAGTATTGTTTTAATGTGGCATCTACAATGGCTAAACAAGCAGTGTATTCCCTAAAGATACAATACCACAGTTCAGCTCTTTCACCTTAGAAACTTGCTACTGAAACCTCCTGTGTACCCATTTCAACTCCGGATGTTAATGGACCCTAAAGTTATTTTGATAGTAAATTGGTAGGAAAAGCCTATCAGACATGCTTTCTCTGGAGGAGAGAGGGAGGGAAGCTTCTCTCCAGAGGAGTGAGAGCTGTAGGCAAGAAGACAGGAACGGTGATTAGCTGTTTGGCAGCCTATCACATGAAAAGTTTTAGCTACAGAAGGAAGATGACTTGCTGACATGTATTTTCTCCTTTTGCAAGAGCACTTTCACTAGAAGAGGAAACATTTAAGTCTCACCCTACTTTGCTGGGAGCTTAATTGTAAAGTCAACATTTTTCTCAGTGGTCTTTGCTGAGTTACAGATATGTCCAGGTTGCTTGTACTGTTTGGTTCAATAATTGTCACCTTCATGGAGCCAGTTGTATCACAGACTGTGGGCTAGATGCTCACCTGGAGTGTGTGCGGCTCCAGGGTTGTCAACGTAAGTAGACTGATTGGGCCTGTGTCTATCTCTGAACAGCTTCATTCTTTACAGTTCAAATGCTCTATCCTTTCTATGCTCAGGGTTTCAGGAGAACAAATCTTGCCTAAAATATTTACCTTGAAGAAATTGCTAGGCTGCTATATGTTGGTGTTTGTGACTTTGTGAGAGTCTGATCCTCTCTCTTGTTAATCAACAAAGATAAAGATTGCATCATCCCTCCTTAATCAACAAAGATTGCATCATCTCTCCTTAATCTTGTTACTCGTGGGACTCAGACTCGGTGCTTAGCCCAAAGCTCAGGGATGCAAATCAACAGACAATACCTTTGAAACTCCTAGACCTCACCCTGGCTGGACTGCCCAGGAAGCAGTCCACCTACCCCCAAGGGCTGTGTATGCAGGGTGTGGACAGGTGTAGCCGAGAGAGGGGGGAGGCCCTCCCCCCGGCTACGCCAGACCCCTGTGAATGCATGAGAATGCACAGGAAGATGCCCTGGGGGGCTGCAGCTGGACACTGAGCAGAAAACTGTATAAAAGGGCAGGAGAAATGCATGCAAAAGTGTGGTATTCCCACCGCACCACCAGTGCCATCTCCATCGGACTACCAGTGCCATTCCCAGCAGACTAAGCGTGGCATCCCCACCAGACCAAGAGTGGCACCTCCACCGGACCACCGAGAGCAGACAATCACCAGACCACCGAGACCACACAGCACCCGAAGAAACTCTGACAAACTCCACAGAAGATCATCCCTGGGCCACGCACCCGTCTCTCTCTCTCCCCTCCATCTGTGACTGAGGGTAATATGATCACAGCCTTTTTCCCTTCCCTGCTCCTTCTTCTCTTCTCCATCGATCTCTTTATCTTTCTCTCTCCCCCTTCTCCCCTCTCTCACTCTGTTCTGATCTTTCTCTCTCCCCCTTCTCCCCTCTCTCTCCCCCCGTTTTGCCCAACCTTATCCTGTAATAAACAGTTCCATGGTGATATATGGTCTCGTTTGCACCTTAATTTCACAACACGGAATCCATAAGAACTGGTCTTGCTCCCCTGGACAGAGATAGTGTTCATCTCTGCTCCTTCGGACCTTGACAGACTTGCATTCTCAGTTGTTGAAACTCTGGAGATAATCCTCCTAAAATGTAGAGATTATGGTTATGTCACTTAAAAGACACTTCAGAAGATAAGGCATATGGCAAGTTAACCAAAAGAAGACTTGATACCAGGCAGAGGGATCAGCGATGGGGTGAACTATACACCCACAGTTCCTACCAGCTGGCATACGGCTAAGACAATATTGCTATTTAACGTGACACACTGCTCACAGCCAGTCTTACCCAGGCAGCATCCAGCTCTGAAACTGGTGCACTTCACTGCAGACAGCAATAAAAGGTAGATACAGCCAAGCAATTACCATGACTCATGTTCCAGAAGTGGCCTAAGTAGGGTTGCAGGCACCTCTCTGTGAGCAACTCAGAAGGGTGAATAATGCTGCCTTCCTGACTGACTTTCCACCTGCCCTTGGAGATGGGGCTGTAACCACAGCAAGTGGGACCACGACTCCTTCAATAAATGCAAGTGAAATACTCCTTGATCATGCTAAGAAAGCAGAGGAGTCAAAGATGTTTCAGTGGGAGAATTTCTGGCTCCCTGTGATCAAGCATCTTACATGAACTCCTTGTTAATCACTCTCTATCTCATCCCATCATCCAGGGGCAAGTGCATTGCATTCAAAACTGTGGGAAATTTACAAATAACAAGCCTGAAGTGACTTTTCAATCGCTGTCATTCATACCAGATGATTACTTAATTGATAGATCCTGTTATCAAACCTAACTAATCCATTTGAACTCAACAAAGAGATGACAAGAGAAAATATTCTGATAGAAGATATCTTTTCAGGAAAACAACCTTACAGTCTGTCACAAAGGCTTCAGATAATGAACAGCCAATAAAAATACAGCTTGATATTCATGTAGCCCCAAGGGTAAAAAAACTACCTTATTGCTAAGAATGCATTATTGTTGATTTTTTTTTTAATTGTACTTTAGTGTTTTGGGTTTTTTTAAACTAGAAGGTGTCTGCGTATCTGCATTGTAAGCAAAGACAAGTGTATGAACAGTTAGCTGCCCAGAGAGCCTCAGGAACATTTCTTCCTAACAAGCTGTACTCACAATAATAGAAACTACCTGTTTTGAATTGTTTTCTCTGGTATGAAGCTCTCCACTTTGTAACATCCAAACAGGCAGAAGAATTATATTCTAGTTATGTTTGCCATGTGTGCTCACATACTCCAGTGAAATTCCTGTGTGAATTTATTCTTTGTGGAAAAGGAAGACTCATTGAAATGGATTTTGGAGAGCACCTCAATAAGGCTCATTATTTCCTCTCAGCAGCAACCACATCTTGCCAGAGGGTAGCAAAAGTAACAGACTTGAAAATGACGGTGAGAGGTGCATAGTTGGGTCTACAGTGGAGAAAGATGCCCCTAATTTTGGCTGTACATTCAATAATAATCTTGTCCAGACTGCACTCAAGTAGAGAGCTCAGACAGTCTAAATTTGGAAAATCTCTCTCTGCAAGACAAAAGATTACTCAAAATTCCAGTGAAAAATGCAGCACCAGAAGATGAGCCTAGAGAACCATTTGCAGGGAACAGGCAGTGTAGCCACTGACAGAGCACCAAAGAGAGGTTAGAAACATTTCTTTCAGAGACATGCAGCAATGCTGCTAAACCAGTATGTAGCTAATACCCCTCCCAAACCCAGCTGCACTGAACTTCTGTCAAGTGAATTGGAGAAGAGTAAAAAATCATTGCAAGAGTTCACAGGAGCAAAAAACTCCAAATCTAGAATTAGTTTACAAAGTGCCAAGATTAAGATCATCCAGGTTGGACTGGATGATCTTGGAGGTCTCTTCCAAACTGGTTGATTCTCTGATTCTAAGTTAAGATATTTTTCCTTAACAGAATCCTAAACAGAAATTAACTCAATTTTCAGTTATTAATCATTCAATGATGAGCTAAGTTTAAAAAAATAAGAGTGTTGTTATATATATTTGCCCCAAGCACCTCTAAGTATGTCTGAAATGAGTCTTGAACACATAGTTTCTGAGGCTATCTGAAAAGTCCAATGATACCATTTAAAGGAATTTTTTATTTGAAGACAATCAGAAAAATTAATTACTTTTTTTTTTCCTTTGCTGTAGTGCTTGGAACCAGATGCCTACAAAATAATTTCACCCTTTGCTGAAATTAAATTTTGCTTTATGGAGATAAATATTTTTTAAAATCATAAAGATACAAGAAACATCTCCAATGATAAATATAAAATACTTTTTTTTTTAAATAGTATCAACAAGCAACTAACTGTGATTTTTAAGTTCAACTCATGATTTTTGATTACTTACATTTGATAGCATTACTTTAAAAACTTTGATAATCCATTAAATGAACAATCATCCTTTCTAGGTGCCATGGAAGGCCTAAATAGGCCTAAAACGTGTGCTGGCTTGTCCAGACATGTTTTCTTCTCCCCCTCCTGCCATTGTTGGGGGAAACAAGGGCAGGAAAGGAAGGCAAAGGACTAATGCCTTTGAGTCTCCTTTTCTCCTTCCAAACTTGTTTACAGGGTACCCACATGTCTTTAAATACTTGTGTTCTGCCCTAAAAGGGTAAAAGTAAGCCCTGACTTTACCTAATATGGTTAAATTTGGCAAACTGCCAATCTGACTGGCTGATCTGTGGCCAAGGACCATTAGTGTTGGGTTGCACTGATAAAAACAGATGAGCAGGTAAACACAACGTGCTCTGCCTTAATGCACTTCTGCCTCATTGCTCTCTGCCATCGTATCCTGCTATGTTCCACATGCTGCATAATAACAAGTCCTGATACTTCAGGTTTGTTTGCCTTGCCTGAATTTTACCATGGAATAGGTGTTAAGTGCCTCATGTGATAGGCTCGCTTAGCCAGGTGACATTGTGCTTGTCTGCACTTCTGCAAACCTCCATGCCAAGTCTGGAGTCAAAGAGGAACCAGGATCAGATCAGAGATCATCTACCTCTCTCCCATCACCCTGTTAGAGTCTGGAAAGACTTAGAATCCTTAATGGCTGACAAAACACTGACAGAACTTCCTGCAAGCATTTGGGTACTGTCTGGAAACTGTAGTTAGCCCTGGGATTTCAGAGATAATATTTTGTGAGTAAATACTTAAAGCCTCTTGTAACTGGATCCAAGAGCCTTCTGCCATAAGCAGAAAGAAGCTTCTCCAGTCCCTCTAGTGGGCAAGCAGCATAATCAACCACAAGGACCTCTTTTAAGTTCTAATTGTTTAATGTTTGTTGTATTATTGCTAGTTATTTCTTAAGTATTCTAGATTCTGTTTTTCCATCTGTGTAATGTTTTCCACGACTCTGCAAAGAACCATGATGAAAAATGGGTAAAACAGTGAGAATAAATATATTCATATCAACATTAATAAACTATATTATTTTAAAACATAAATCTCACCTCTACCACCATCACACCAGGTCTGTGTTCTGAGGTTTGATTTTTATATCAAATGAAGCAAACACTGACAGGTAACTAGACTGTGCCCTAGCTGAATTTCATAAACATTCTGCTTGCTCTTTGCACTAGCTAAAACTTATTAACTTCTAAATGCTTTGCTCAAGGAAGCACATAGACATATTTCTCTTTGAACTGCTGATGTTGATAGTTTGATTTATGAAGTTAATATTCAACATATTTCAACTTTTCCAACTCAGGTCAAATATTTGCATTTAAATGGATTACCACTGTATGTTTCTTATGTACTTTTCATGTAGCTGTTTGATAGGAACACTTCTACTGATCCAGACAGATTTCTAGTAATCAGGACAGGAGACAGGTTAATGTACTTAAAATTAGACATAACGCTGTTCCCATGTACATTATCACACTGATATGAAATCCTTATATGCACATCTTTTCCAAGCCCATTTGTCTCCTACTGCATAGAAAGGAAGATTGAAGGACAGGCTGATGTAGCAGGTAGGTATGGAAAGGTAAGACCTAATCAAGATGGAGACTGGAGTGTTGTGCTCACCTGCCGCAAACTCTAAGCCAGAAGTACTCCTGCCTTTGAAACTGGACAAATCACTGCCTTGTAGGCACCTTGTGTGCTGCCAAAATGACATACAACTGCTTGTATGAATTAGTGGATTCCCAGTTGAGAGTTACATGTCTTAACTGGGTCGTTGCAGGACCTCAACAGCAGAGGATGAGATGAGCCTGGTAGAAGCTGGTTCTTAACTGCCCAATATTTATCCACCCTGATGGAAGCATCACATACTGTCCTTGGCACAAATATACACCACAGTCTGTCAGTCCAATGATTTTATTTCAGTTGCAGAAAGATTTATGTCAGATACTAGCAGGGAAAGAAAACAACCCTACCTTGCTTTTACTTGTGGGCAAATTCTGTAATACATCACCTAGAAAGGATGAGGACACTCTACTCTTTGAGCTCCATTGAAGCAGCACAGAGAAATAGCTGTCTGAAGCGAGGGTGAGTGAAGTTCTCAAGGAAGTTGTGCTGAGCCAAGCAAGTTCAAGACTGGAGAGATCTGCCCAGCAATATTTTCTAATCAGTAATGAAATCTCTTTCAAAACTCTGATCGTTTTTGCTTGTTGCTTATTACAAGTACACAGGGGTCACTCACACACCTCTTTGAATGGGAACATGCACCACTAGAGGACATTACCGCATCTAGAGGAGCTCAGTGAGCATACAGTCACTTCCTCTCCCTAAGCTGTGAACCCCGCCTTGGCTCCCCAGCTGGAAAACTGCTGTTCCTTTGACTGCCCTCTGGTCTTGCTTGGGACTCATGGCAGCAAACAACAGCCAGCAATTGAGCAATCCTGCCAAAGATCTGATTGCACTTGACTCACTGGTAAGAGCACAGGGAAGAGGAAGGACAGATACATAAACACGACAGCAGCAAAAAAGCAGTGTTATCTCAGAGACTTATTCACATCTCCAGCTGAGTGAAACTCAGTGGGAAATCTCTTGGCTGACATTCTGAAATCTGCAAGTTCACTTTGAAACAGCAAAGTTGTACAAGAGTTTATGCTATCCACATTTTAGAAATCAGCACCTGAAAGATTTATAGCAGGGTGCATGGCAATTACATTGCTCCCTTATTTACTGTGGAAACACATTTTGTGACTGTGAGAAAGAAACTGAATGAAATTCTGAGAAACAATATTTTAAAATTAAAGCCAAACAGTGGATTTAGCCTTACCAGGGAGCTTTAGCCTCAAGGCAGTCATGACTGGAGAGTCAGAAGAAAAGTGCCACCAAGCCATGCTGGGATTGATTTTGTAGGGCTAGCACTGTGTCATAGGATGGGGAAATAAAAGTAGAGTTAACTAATCAAAGCAGTGCTGTCATAGATGGAGAGCTCTGCCCACAAATGGTTGCAATGAAGAGTGAGAACACAATAATAATAACTCCTGATCTCTTTCACTCTGAATATTTTCCAAGCAGCCTAGCCCTGTGACATCAAACTGTCAAAATTTTGGTTAAGAGATTGTCTGTTTTAAATTTTAAGTTTTCCTGTAGCTCTTAGTCACACAGAACTACTGAACTTTCCAGATGGTTGCTAGACGAAACAGTGATGGATCTGTGTATTCAAGACGGGGTCTCTTCATGTGAATCAAGTGAAAAGGCATGCACTTTGGCACATGCCAACAGCAGATAGCTTCCTACCTTTCATAGATTAAACTGAAAGGAGAAATCTAGTTAATGGCTCCTCCAAAGGAAGGCATTTTCTTTTTAAGGGTGAAGGTATTTTAGAAGTGGAAATCTCACTAAGTCAAGAAATCCAAATACACTGAAATCAATTGAGGTGGCAAGACAGGCAAGAAAACCACATAGCAGGAAAACACTTCCTTCATCTCCAGAGTGACTTCACAGGAAACAAAACATTAAAAGGAAAAAAAGAAAGAAAATGTAATGTGTTTGTCTAATTAGATAGACACAGATATCTGTCTGTGTGGGACCCTTCTGGACTCTAAGGGAACAGTGATTTCTTTCCAACGTATGGACTTCGAATCTGTAAATAACAATATGATATCTTTTTTTCAGGAGGTTAACCAGTCCACTCAACACCTGTAGTCCTGTGTTCAGGTCTGGAGCCCTCAGTATAGAAAGAACATTGACCTGATGGAGCTGGTCCAGAGGAGGGCCATGAAAAAGATCAGGGGGTTGAAGCACCTCTGCTGAGGGAGCTGGGGTTGTTCAGCCTGGAGAAGAGGAGGTTCTGGGAAGTGACCTTCCATTACCAGAAGGGGACCTACAAGAAGGATGTAGAGAAACTGTTTACAAAGGCCTGTGGTGACAGGATGAGGGGCAATGGCTTCAAACTAGAGAAGACCAGATTAAGATTGGATGTTAGGAACAGGTTCTCTACTATGAGGTTGGTGGAACACTGGAAGAGGTTGCCCAGGGAAGTGGTTGAGGCCCCATCCCTGGAGATACTCAAAATGAGGCTTGACAGTTGAGGATGCCCCTGATGACTGCAGAGGGATGTTGGACTAGATAATCTTTGGAGGTCCCTTTCAACCCAGACCATTCTGTGATTCTGTGGTATTATGATTCTATTTTACAGCAGTGTATTATAATCCTGAATAAAGTTATCCTTGATTTACTTCTGGGAGAAGTATTGTGACTTGCTGAAAGCCAGCATTGACAAGAACTGAGATATGTGCATAAAAGCACCAAAGACTGTGAGTTTATTGCTTACCAAATCAGATACTCACTGTCAAAAGTTCAAAAACTAACAATAAACTTGACTGTTGCATCTTTAAAACTTATTTATAGCTTACAGAGGGAGTCCAGTACCTCAGTTTTGCTTCTCCCATAAAGTTTATAGCAGCAGGAGATAATAAAATCTAGACTAAGCTCATAATTCCAAAAGAAGATCTGTATATGTTAGTGGCTGTCAAGTGAGGTTTTTTATATCTCATTAGCGTTGGAGCTGTTATTGCTTTTCCTTTTCTTATTAATACATCATGTGATAGTATGCCCCCTTCTCACACTCCAAACAAGTTTGTCACAGCTAACCTTGTTGTAGCAGAAATAAAGCTTTTCTTGCCATAAACTTTTCACTTTCCCACTTGCAGCTGGTGAGCCGTGCTACCCGAGCAAGTCTATCAATTCTTTTTCACACACAGCTTGCTCACTGGAATTCAAATGCAGAAAATCTCTCTGGTGTTTCCTTCCCCTTAGACCTCTTTGCTGGTGCAGAGATGTTTCATTCACAGCTGCCTGTGCAGCATTGACAGATGTCCTCCCTCAGCAGCATGGCATGGCAGGGCTCTAGCTGACCTTCCCTAGCATGCTCTCGAAGTTCCTGGGAAGCACTGCAGCTCTATATATCATCCCTGCAGGAAGTTATGGTTCTGAGAGCAGCCAAAGCACCGCTCAGAAGTATTTAACATGATGGAGGTCATTCAGGACAGTAGGTCAACGTCTCCCCAGCAGACAATACTCTCCTTGTGAAAGCTGGCCGCATGTTCTTCCCTTAGATATAACCCCAAATAGTTTTTATCTGTGTTATCAGTGGGATTGTAAAAGATGAGCTCCAGAGGCTCCTTCCAACCCCTACCGTTCTATGATTCTGCGATTTTTCTTTCATGCTGAGATATTTCACATCCTCTCCAATCTGCAGGGAAGATGTTTCAGTGTTCTCCCCAGGGTGGGGAGATGGAAGCGTAACATAGATTAATTTGTCCAACAGACAATGTAAAATGGAAAAGAATTCTTCTTCCTACCAATGAAAAACACATAGCTGTGCATAGTCCCTGTTACCAGAACTCTTGATATGCTTTACAATTAATGCTCAATATTTTAAATCCATACTGAGAATTTCAGAGGCAATTAGAGACTGATGGAGTTATTTTTGGAAAAGTGACTATTTCTTTCACTCTTTCTTACTACTTGCTGGACAATCTAATCAGTTAGAGAACTACAGCTAAGTATTGTTTTGCCTTTTTGAAAAGCACACATGTATTTTTACACTGGGTTTTGAGTGGAGGACATGAAGTTGTGTAATCTTTAATTAATCCACTGAGCCATCAGCTTATTCTCCACTGCAAATACTGCCATCTGCTACCAATCCACACACTGATAATTAATGTCTGCTACAAGTTTGCTTCCCTGACATTATCTGATTAAGTAATTAGCCTATGGAACAATACAGGACATAATGCATTATTGTTCTATTAAATCTGCTCTGTTTGAAAGCACTAAAGAATGTGCTAATACTGTTTTGGTTCTATGACTCATAACCCAACCAGCACCTATCTTGAGAATGACAAAACAATTCGAGAAGGAATGGGGAGAGAGGAAACAACCTCCCCAAACTACATGAAAATCATGACAATAAACTTAGACATGAGTCCTGCTTACTTCAGAATAGCTTGAGAACAAGTACAAATACCAGTAAGAAAACCCACAAGTGATGCTCTCCAGAGAAGGCATGGATCAACATCAACAATCATCTGCATGTGATAAATGCCCCTTCAGAGAAATATGATGAAAAATAGTTTGTCATCAAAACCCAGGGGTTTAATAAATCAATGGAAGGTGGAATCTGGATGACGGAGAATGAGGCAACATGTCATCTTTGTTCTCTAGTGTAAAATGTGGCTCTTTCCAAGATTACTTCTGAATTAATCTTGGGAGGCAAGTGAGTGATGAAGATGCAGTGGAGGGGAACTGACGTGAAGGCAACATTTCAGCACTGTCAAATCCTGTAGCTACAGTGGAAGATCTCTCACTGTTTGGCTAAGTGAAGTTTTTTTCCCTTTACCCAACTCTTGGCCGCAGGTGATTACATAAAAAACTCTGATTTTGTTTTGTGTGAGATTTCTAGCCCAGCCTGGAGCAGAGGAAAGGTCAGCAAGGTCACTCTAAGTACATTGAAGCCATGACAAGCATATAAAAAGACCAAGCTTAGGAACTTGGAGACTTCATATATCATCACTGCTATTTCAAAATGTAGAGGTAGAGATTCATTTGAACACATTTTCCTGTCAACACAAATATCTACATCTGGTATGATTCTTTTCACTCCTTTTATAGTCAAGAAAAGCCTACCTTTTGCTTTGACAACACAAAGGTTTTTCACCACATTTATCTGGAATCATTTGTGAAACCACTGTCAGTTCAACAGCACAAACTGAGGACTATGTATCTGCAAGTTAAATTTCTGCTCTGGGTCGGACTTTCTCAATTCCAGGAGATCTTTCCTTCCAACAGGCTCTGTCTCACAGTTATCACTGAAAACAACTCTAAATCAGAAGCCTTATTGTTGGTAGGCTCCTAAGTGCACAGCGACCTTTAGCAGGAGCTGGGCATTGAGCACCCTTAGGGACCCCATGCCAGAGCCCCAGTGAACTGCTTTGACTTGTGTTACCACAGTGCCATAGTTTGTTTCTATATCCTCACTCTGTCTGGCAATGCTTTGTCTCTGCTGTGTATTGCAAAGGTTTTACTCTGATTCTTACCACTGGTGCATTTTGCTGTGCTGTTTAAAAAGGGATACTTCACTGGGGCTGCTGCTGAGGGATTAACCATTAGGTGAGGACACTGAAGTGGAGGGAGATGAGCCTTACCCGTGCTGGTGAGAGAGTCAGGGATAGAGAGGAAAACATCAAAGCAGAGATGCTTTTCCATCTTGTTGCAGAATCTCTACAAAGTCTTACATCAGACCATGGGGGTGGGGGGTGGGGGAAGGGAAGAAAAACAAGAAGAAAAAAAAAAACAATCAGAGAAGCCTCTTTCTACATTTACTTTCTCTGGTAATTGAAAGGAGGAAGCAGTTAAAGTATCATTCTCTTTTCACCTGTTAAATATTTGTTTAACAGTTCTCAGTTCTGTGTATACCTTCCTAAGTGATGCTGCATTTGGTATTCAACAACTATCCCCTCTATCGGTTTTCAAACCCAAATTCCCCTTAGGCACCACTCTGCTTTTATTTGTTTCACTGCAAATAGCAGATGACTTAACATTTGTCAGGCTTGTTTATTTATTTAACCATAGAGACATACAACATTTAGCAGTGTCCAGGATATGTCTCTGGGAGTTAGTAGGAGCTAGAAACACTTTGGTGCTTGGGTCATGACCCAAGAATGAAATTAGATGTATAGGGTAAATCAATGCTAGCAGGAGTACACCACCCTTTTCTCTAACTCTGCTTTCAGCTCTTTCTATCCTTTTTCTTACTCTGCTAGCAAATACGGAGCTCATCTCTCCTCTCCCCTGCTTCTCTTCCCCTTCCTTTCCCTTAACTGCTGATTGTGCATCTCCTTACTGCTTACATTCACAAGAACTGACCTCTCCACACAGGCACATGCAGTATCTAAGTCTAATTGCAACACCCTCAGATGTTCTTCACTGCCTAAATCCCTCTAAAACAAGTCATGGTGTACAAACAGCACAGTACTGAGATCTTTGTATTGAGCAACCTAAGAACAGGTACATAGGAACAGGAAATTCAGAACTACTGGGCCGAAATTCCTTCTCCCTCTGCATTAAAAGGCCAGGACCAACCCTACAGAACCAGGTCGAATCTCCATGGTCCTAACTGTAAAACTGGGGGAAAGCAAATGACTGTGGAAGAATGCACAAAGGAAGCCAGTGTACAACTATTTATATTGAATATGCTCCCAGCACTTTGAGTCCAGGATTTCCTTCACTAGAGAAATTTCCCCCAAATTTATGCCATGCCACATCTGAAGTTTATAATACACACATTTTTCTTGGAAAGTTTCAATTCTTTGATCCATTCAGTTCTTCCCAATCAGTATGACATTCTATAAGATTTCTCCAGAGAGATAATTCAAGGATGTAAGAAAAAAAATACAGCTTAAAAAAACACAGATATGGATCTCCTAAGATCTCAATTCTGAATTTCAGGCTTTCATTCCAAATTCTGGTCTACTGTTTCCCCCTTGTTTAATTAATAACTCAGCATAAACATTCCTCCTGATAACACACAGTACAACAGCAGAGATATTGAAACATTATTTTTATGTCCATGAATAATAGCTCTTTATTACCACAACATCTTCTTACAAATCAAAGCATTGCCTGTTTCTGTGATGAAATTGCTCCACACATAGAGGAAAATATCTCCTTTATGGCTGAACTCTGGGGAGTGTTCACACCACCTCAATTCAGCAACCTGACATAAGTAAGCCTCCACATAATCTATGCAGGGCTACACTTCACTTATCATTTTGGACAACCTCTTGACTCTTTTAAGTGAAGAGTGAGATTTCATGCTTGGGGGTTTAAGATACAGATCCTAGAAAGAAAATATGAGTGTCAAATTCCAAAAATTATAAAACACAAGGTGCTGAATGCTGGATGAAAGATTTCAGCCATCAGCAATTACGCCTGGTAATTTGAAATTGAAAATAATATTTCAGCTACTTCCTGCCCCTGGAGTATGATTTCAGTAGTAAAATAGTCTTTCAACAGACTTTATTGATTGTTCTTTAAATTCCAAAAGAGATTTTTTTGCATACTAAAAACATTTGTGACTGTGTACCTTTTATGAATGCTTGTCCTGATAGCATGAGGAAACAAAAGGGTTTAAAAATAAGGAGGTGTTTTGAATAGGAAGTTTGTAGTCAGCTTTAGTAAAATTAGAATTCTTATATGCAGGTTATACTCCTTTTGCTATTTCTCTTTCATTTTTATACTTGAGAGAGTGCAGAAATATGATGATTTTTTGAAAAGGAGGAATGTTGTTCTTTGCTGATCCTTTCTAGAACTTGTGATTACTCACCAAGTGTGACATTTCTATAAGTAACAGAATATTTCTAGAGTTATGGGGAGGGACAGAAATAAATCTACCTCTTGCCTCACGATTATAATTTGTCAGTCCCTATTTAAATTTTGAATATTCTTTTTGCTTTCCAATAGCAGTGATGAAACAAACAAAAAAAACCACATTCATAATTCCATGACTATTCTTATGTGTACAGTTTCCCACTTACCTTATTACTTGAACCCTTCAAATCTCTCCTTTGGTGAGCCATAGGAACTCATGGGGAATGTAAACTGCCTGAATATATTCTGTATGAAGGTAGAGGGATTACTCTTATGATTATCATCTTTGTTATTTTAGTATCTAAGACTCCACACTTGTCCAAGGTCCTCCTTAGGTTAGGTATTGGATAAAGAGCAAAAAGTAATGCTCCAAAACTTGCAATTTAAAGAACAGCAGCATTCCTATGTAAACGAGGTCTGGGATTAATTTGATTATATCACTACTGGTATTTCAGTCTGAGACCACAAGAATTTTTCAGTTAGAAAGGTTGCAAAGAAAAGCAAGATGACCACAAACAGAGCAGCTCTCTCTGTACCTACTTACTCCCTTTTAATTAAGATGTTCAGTTGGGAGCAGGGAAAAACATAACACTGGGGAGGATTTTATTAATTCTTTTTTTCAGCTTGAGTGCACAAGGGTAAATGTAGCTTCAGGCAGCTTTCACTGATGTGACTCATCTCCATGATGTCAAAGCTCTTAGTGACACTAAGGGGCTCCTATTTTGCGAAGAACAAACTATCCTCTGGTGTATTAATTAAGCCTAAGCATGTCCTGCAGAGAAGCAGCACAAACCCATAAGTTTTACATAGTGAGTTTAATCCCTATAAAACACGTGGCCTGACAACTGCTGAGCACAAAATCTCTCATTAACCCCCAGAATATGGAAAGCATGGATAAGAGTTGTGTGTTTCCCCAGCATAACTCTGTCTTCAGTGAGCATGGTCATGATGATAAGTCAGCACTGGCCTCTTTCCCATGAGGACAGCTAACAGCTGAGCTGCTTATTTCAAATCACATCATTATTTTCTGTTAATTTTCATAGGGCTCCAAATAGGAGTTAGGGACATTGGTAAACATTCCAAAGCAGCTGTTAGAAGAAATGAGGAATTAACATTACACATTTTTTTGAATCATTGCTATTATTTTACCTAGCCACATAAAGAAATGTTATTTTCTTCGCATAGCCTTTCCCAAACAAACAACTCCTCTCAGAAAAAGTCCTCCCAGCACAAAACCGACCCCCAACCCCCACAAAACTCAGCTGCTGTATGACCTATGTTCATGGGCTGTTATGGATCTTTCCTTGTGCCCTCCTGGAAGGAAGAAGATCAGGTGTCACAGAGGATTCAGTCCACCCAGGTGAATTGCATAAAAGAAACCCTTTCCAGTTGCAAAAAAAACCCAGAGCAAGAAAAAAGGTTTCTTCCAGGTTTCCCATTGACAGTATCTCACAAGCTAATCGTGCTAAAATCCAAGTCCAAGAGCAAATAGACAGATCTAATGTATTTTGTGTATTCAAAAAACCCCTTAGTGTTACAAAATTAAAATTGGTAAATAATTAAATTGATGGCAGAAGTAATAGTTTTGGAAGTTTTAAAAGAGAATCTTGGGGGGGGATAACAGAATTTATGTTCCCTCTACAATCTTCCCTTTTTTTCAGAGTTCTGAAAAACAGCCAATTTCTGATATTTTATAAAGCTTTCAGCTTAGATATTTTGTATTTTCTATGCTTTCAAGCACCAGATTTTAAAGTTTCCTTACAGATTTGACTCTGTTGGAGAGCTTTGGAAATCAGGCTGTCAATTACAGGACTCTGCTTTTGTTTGTAGACTTAATAATTCAAAAGTTTGAAGGGAAAAAGGAAAATCAAACTAGGAAATCTAAAACCAAATCTAAAATGTTTAGTCTATATTAAACAAGGCCAATGGCATCCTGACCTGCATCGGGAACTGTGCGGCCAGCAGGACCAGGAAAGTCCTTCTGCCCCTGTACTCAGTGCTGATTAGGGCACACCTTGAGTACTGTGTCCAGTTCTGGGCCCCTCAATTTAAGAAAGAGGTTGAGGTGCTGGAACGTGTCCAGAGAAAGGCGACAAGACTGGTGAGAGGGCTGGCGCACAACCCTGAGGGGAGATGCTGGGGGAGCTGGGGTTGTTCAGCCTGGAGAAGAGGGGGCTGAGATGAGACCTCATTGCCATCTACAACTAACTGAAGGGAGGTTATGGCCAGGTAGGGGTTGGTCTCTTCTCCCAGGCATCCAGTGACAGAACAAGAGGAGTGAGTCTCAAGCTGTGCCAGGGCAAGTTTAGGCTGGATTTTAGTAAGAAGTTCTTCACAGAAAGTGATTGGCATTGGAATAGGCTGCCTGGGAAGGTGGTGGAGTCACCATCCCTGTAGATGTTTAAAAGGAGACTGGATGAGGCACTTAGTGCCATGGTTTAGTTAATTAGAAGGTGATAGGTTGGACTTGATCTTAAAGGTCTTCTCCAACCTGGTTGATTCCGTGTTATATATTAACCATTTCTCCTGACATCTTGAAATTCTTGAGAATTGCTGTTGTGAAGGAAAAGGAAAACATAGCTTCTACTCCAGAAAAACCTCTCTGATATCTCAGGAGGTTAGATTCCCAGTGGGCATCTTAAACAGATCAGTTTAATCTAGTCAAAGCAAACCAGGTGCGGGGTCAGCCACACAGATCACTATTGACATGGACAGATAAAGCAGTTTCACCAAGTGCTTCTCTGAGCACTTTCAGTTTTCATTCAAGAAACCCAAAGCTGACATACTTCTACCTTCAAGCATCTACTGAAACTGAACACAATGAGAAATATGTTTTTCCATCTAAATGTCCAACATACATTGCCAAACATAACCTCTTCCTCATACGTTTTTCATAACTAATTCAGAGACCACTTGAGTGCTGGGAATGAACTCCAGTGAGAAGGGTGTAATAGGGTCTCAACTCAATGTTCTATTTATACTTCTGGCTTAGCTGCACTTTGGGCTTATTCCACACAACCACTGACATGTTCTTATATCCTTGTGCTCAGAGACTAATAGGACTCAGGACAGGAGTTCTCCACAATACCCTGTAGCTATTTTCAAGGTTTGATGATTCAAATAACCTGTAGCATTTGCAATTACATCAAATACCACTACTGGAGTACACAGACATCATCCTGATTTGCAAGCAGATCATGCTGAACTAAATTTGGGCTATGTTCAAATTACAGTGTGAGATTATTTTTTTCAAGCAGGATAGCATGGCTAGAAAGCCAAAAAAATCTCCCCTTCCATTTTTATGGCCAGCAATGTAGGTTAGCCCTTCAATGACATTGGCTCACATATTTGAAACAGATATGTATTAAATTTCAGATTAGAAACACAAACCAAGTGCCAGTAAAAAACATGTAGTTTTTTTTTTTAGAATAAATGACAGAGCTATATAGGGATTTTAAAAAGTAACATTGGAAAAAATCTGGATGCATGTAGAACAGTTTAAACATAGGTAAAAACTAATGAAAACCGACGGAGAATCTCTTTACATCTCCTGTAGCTCTACCAAGTCAAATTCATTACAACTCTTCAACATACTTCATAGCAGCTCCCTCAAGTGGCCATAGGTTTGAGGATTTCAGTGCAATCCGTAGCCAAGCCACCAACTAGCATGCAGGTCTTATTATCCACCTTTAGAAGTTTCTCATCATCTTTAGGTGGTTAGGACCACTGCAAATACATTTTCAGCTGTTTCAAATGCAAAGTCAAGGTGGGATAGGCAATTTCAGGAGAGAAGTACAGAGATAAAAAAAAGGTGTGAGGAGCAAATCGAAGGTTATGTGTCAGAAAAAAAAGACAATTGGGTTGACTTTCAGTAGTTGTTTGCTAAAGTCTGTAGCTCAAGGATTAATTTAATTTTTTTTTTTTTTCCTTTTAGAGTGAATTAGTCTGGGATGCTTGCTGGCCTTCACAGTAATTTTTTCCCCCATAACTAAATAATAATGAAAAGATTGCTCCACTAACAAAAAGATAGGATTCAAATAAAGAAGGCAGAAGCTGTGTCTCTAAAATATGCATGGAGTTGCAACTCGGAGCTGTTTCTTCTAGGGTGAAATTTCTAGCATTCCCCTGTGAGCTAGAGCAGTTTTCTACTACTCCAGGCCCCTTATTTTCTGAGGAAAGTCAACCTTGCATATCTCCTCAGACACTGATGCACCTGGAGCACAAGGTTTTGCATCTAACAACATAGGTTACACAGCTCTTGTGTGAGATTTTGGAGAAAGTTGCTTCTCTCCTCTAAAACCTCACTTTTTCTTCCTTCTTTACTGTGTATTTGCTCTATCAGCACTGGCTCCTGAAAGCATCCAACAAATAATAACCAATCTGCAGTTCAGACAAAGGAATTTTACAGATCAATTCATGGAGGGAAAAGAGTGAAAATTCAGAGCCCTGGGAAATATGAGAGTTGTTCTGAACATGAAAAGAGAGGAAATTGCTCCATATATGATATTTGTCATCGCTTTGTTAAAGTCAAAGCAACTATGACAAGTTTTACACATTGAAGATGTGGTTTCTTTACTACTAGGGAGCATGAATTCCCCTTTAGCTTTGCTTTTGGTTGTTTTTTAGTATCTTAAGTAGAATTATTTCTCCTCCTGGGCTATTTTCAAATAATCCAGCTCCCACAATGATTACTTTTTTTTTCCCTGGCAAGACATGAAAAAATGAAAGCTCTGTGTAGTCACAGAGATTATCTCTGGTTCCTAAGCTAACTTTGGTTAAGTCTTAATGAGCTAGTTTGAAGCAGGGTGGAATGTTTTGGTGAGAAGAACTAGATCATAGGCTGTGAAAGGAAAACAGTGGTGATGTCTACTCCCCTCAGAGTCTTCCTGAAGAAGAAACAAAAACATTAGATAACACTCTCACCATTTTTGTCTCACACTCTGGCTGGGCTGCTGACTGAGCAACATCTCTCTAACACATGCTCCACTCATCTTTGCTTCTTAACCTCTTGGCTGAACCTCTGTTCCTCCTTGGGACTGGGGTAAGGTTGAGAGGGGCAGGGAGAAGGTGCAGGGGTGGTTGAGAGCCCCTCCTGGGGACTCAGGTTTCTGGGAGGGGAGCTGTGTTTCTGTATCACCTTTTACCTTGTATATTTCTGTCTATAACTGTATATACTGTAAATATCTGCTTGTATATTGTGTTAGCTGTAAATAAATAGCTTCATTTATATTCCCAGAGCTGACTGAGCCTAGTCTGGGTGATTTCTAAAGTGTGTGGGGGGGGGTGGGGAACACCCAAACCATCACACAGGTTTCAGTCTTTCCTGACTTACAAAATCCTAAAAACTTCTAATGGAGATGTTCCCTCGACCCTCTGAGAGCAAATTTACTCTGTTAACAATGTCTTTCTTTTCCTCCTGTGCACTCTCTGGCAGCCTGCAGCACGAAGAGCACTCTGTTCTAAGAACACCTCCAGATTTGGAGTCTTTGGAACATACATCTGTATCTACCTACCAAAAGATGAATTAATTGCTTTTTCAAGTTTCAGAGCCTGATTACAGCTGCATAGACTTGTTACATCAATAGAACCAACAGGTGTGAAACAAATACCAATTAGTCCCCTTGTTCCCACAGTCCTTGCTATCAAATCTATTTTTGGTGCAATCAGAAGTTGGGCTACATTAGCAACTTCAGACCCTGACATAGTTCCACACACACTTAATCAAATGCTGAATCTTTTCAGCAATTCTTATGTGTAATGTGAAACTCAGACTTGAATTTTCTCAACTCTTACACCCCTAGACCTCATTTACTTGGTAGATTTCTTTTTTTTCCAATACTGTCACAAAATTACAGAATTAACCAGGTTGGGAAAGATCTTTAAGACCAACCAATCACCTAACACCTTCTAAATGACCAAACCATGGCTTCCTTTTAAACACCTCAAGGGATGGTGACCTCACCATCTCCCCAGGCAGCCCATGGATTCCAATGCCAATCACTCTTTCTGTGAAGAACTTCTTCCTAACATCCAGCTTAGACCTGCCCTGGTGATGCTTGAGACTGTGTCCTCCATGTCTATTATTTTCTCCACTTCTGTTCTTGTAACAGTACATATTTTTATATATATATATACACACAGAGACATTTATTTTAAGTAGATCCAGAATTTTCATCCACTGTAGAACTGCCTCTCTTTTGTATGATTCTCACAAAAGGGAGAAAAAAACCAAGCTGGCTGTTTTTTTTTCCTCCAGCTGTGGCCCACATCCAACAAAGCACTTAATCGTACGTTCACTTTTCCCCCTGGCCTGGGAGTTTGGTCATTGGATAGAATATCCACAGCAAAGGTGTGGTATCCATCACTACTGTGAGTCAGACAGAGACAGATATCTAAACAGCTGATTTAGACAACTGAAGTACCACAATTATTTGATTATCCTTTAGAAATCCAGAAACTAGTGGGCTCAGAGACTTGCTCATAACGGAGGCATGCAGCAGGCAGCAGGATGGCCTCAGATCATACGACATAACAGAAAATTACTTCATGTATGGCACTCCTTACATTCTCTGATTATCACATTTTAGAAATTGAAGCATTTGATGAAAACCACTGGACTATAAATTGGTGCCTTCAACATCTAGCTTCTTACATTAACAGGGTGACCTGCTCATTATGCCCCATTAAAAGGGTAAACATGACAAGATAATGGATTCATTTTGGCAGCAGCTATACACTTTCATATTTTATTATTTCTACTTTGCTAACTCACAACAAAAAAAATCCAAGAGCTCTCTTCAACTGCTAATACATGAATGACTAGACCCTCCTGTTCTGAGATTAGCATCAAAAAATGACAGAGGAATTGCTCACTAGACAAACAAGCCTTGGTCAGAGAGTGTTGGGGGGGTGTTTGCAAAATTTAGCTTTGCTCCCTACATACGCTTTTGAGATTAGCTCAATCTGTACCACTAACTTTAACTGCCTGAGAGAGTCCAATGCAGAGCCACAAAGATGATTAAGGGCATGGAACATCTCTCTTATGAGGACAGACTGAAGGAGCTGGGGCTCTTTAGCTTCGAGAAGACTGAGAAGTGACCTCATCAATGTTTCTAAGTACGTAAAGGGTGAGTGTCAAGAACATGGAGCCAAGCACTGCATGGTGATGCCTGATGACAGGACAGGGGGCACAGGGCAGAAACTGAGGCATAGGAAATTTCATGTAAATGTGAGAAGGAATTTTTTTTCCCCTGTGAGGGTGACAGAATGCTGGAATAGGCTGACAGGGGGAGGTTGTGGAGCCTCCCTCTCTGGAGATATTCAAAACCTGCCTGAACGTATTCCTGTGTGATCTGGTGCAGGTGATCCTGCTCTGGCAGGGAGGCTGAACTGGATGATCTTTCAAGATCCCTTCCAGTCCCTGACATTCTCTGATTCTGCAATCTCTGAAGCTGAAGGTCTGAATTTATATTGAAATCTAGACTAATTTTTTTGCCAATAGCCCAGGTCTATTTTCTAGGTGAACTTAAAAGCATTATTCTTCTCCCTTAACAATTTAAATGCACCACTGAGTAATCATACTCCTAGTCCACCTGCAGAGATTTATGTTTACTGCGTGTGTTCAATGTGTCTAAGGTATGAAATATAGAACTAGAAAAATGCTGAGGATCTACCTGCTAGTTTTCTGATCCCTGAAATTAAAAGCCATTTTTCAGGTATAACCTCTCCTCAGCAATCTGTCAAAGAAAACTTTCAAAAGAAAGAAGCAGGGAAGAGAGAAAGCACCTTTAAAGGCTCCTGAAGCTTTTAATTGAATCAGTGATTCAGGAAATCTCATTCTCTCTTCTGCTTGCTCTAAAATGAAGGCAAGATGATGAGCAGATTTCTCTCAGCTAAACAGATGCTCTGTGCATGCAGACATTTCTCCATTTAATGATCACTTTGACGTTACAGTTAGCTTTGTGTGATGTGCTGCTAGGGGTATCTTTAAATGCCTTTGCTGTAAGAATTTGCAGACATTCTTTTAAATAAGGGAGACTCTCATCGTATTAGGTTTGTAGTGATACTTCACTTAACCTCAGGATTGCACAGGTAGAAAGATTTTAGTTGTTCAAATAACAGAATCTCTAAGACATCAAAATTCCTTGCATTAATTGCACAGTGGAGACAGAGCAATAAAGTTCTGTGCTAGCATATCATGTACCCAGGTGTGATTAATGGCATGGTTAAACTTTGTATGTCTTCCTGTAATATGATTAAGAGAAACAGACCATCAGAGAAAGTTCAGAACTCAGATAAATGTACTTTTTCAGTGGAGCTTCAAGTCTTAGGTTATTTATATTTAATACTTAAATTATATGAAAAGAAAATTTCACACCATCTCTTCAGATGTTACATATATCTCTAAATCCATATGTAGGCTGATATACCTCATATCAGAATCCGGCTTCGTTTTTCTTATTTATAGTAGAAGCCAGCCCTAATCCTCTTCTCCTTTATGACTGGGTAAAAAGATGCAGCTCCACGAATGCAAAGAGGTTAATGCTTCTTTGATGCACAGTCTCCATATCTTCCCATAGTGAAGCTGAACAATAAATTCTGCTAAAAAAAATCTTGCCTGTAATTTTCCTCTATCCACATAGTGTAAGGTTCTAACTGAGTTTCTGTGGTGCGGGCTAATTAAGCAGGTGATGTTTTGCATGTACAAAAGGCAAGATGAGAATACCTCAGAAAATTAATACTGAGATTTTGCTCTTCTGGCCACTGATACCACAAAGTTATTATTTGGAGAAAAAGATAGGGAAGCTTGTTTGCATTTTGGTTTTTTTACTGGCAAAATGTATATGGACAATTGAGCTTGCTGGAAAACAGCTTCCACTGATGGAATGATAAAAGCATTCTGGGTCTTACACACTGTGCTTGTTGCATGTCTATGACCACGGCTAACAATAGTTCAGGGGAGGGGAATTTCATTTACAGCTTCTTTTTGGAAGATCAGGTTTTCATCTTTAGACCTTTGTCTGCTGATTGCAGTATCTCTAGGCTGCTGTAGCTGGGAAAGCTTGCAATAAACCTTTAGACCAGAACCCCTCTGCTTACTTTCCCTATCAATAGCAAGAGTAAACGTCCTTAAGAAAGACAGTAGAACACTAAGAGCAAGCAACATGAAGCAGCAATACTGTTTAGCATAAGGGGCTGGTAGCTATGATGGTAGTGAATAATCTCCTGTGTGAATTATTTTAGGTGATCCTGCTCTAGCAGGGGCTTTGGATGATATACAGAGGTCCCTTCCAACTCCAACTTTTCTGTGATTCTATGAAAGGAAAAACAAGTAGTATTATTGAGTGTGTTTTAACAGCAACCATCAGGACTGTTTCAGCACTGTGACATGCTGACACTATAGTAGTAAAGATACAATGAATATGATAGAATCAACCTGAATTTTATGCATGTGCTTGCAGTATGCTAGAGGAGGACTAGCATTCATCTGGCCTTTTTTCTGCCTAGGAGTTTTATGTATTTGCATTTTAAGCATTTGCCTAAGCAATTCTGTGAGTGGAAATGTCTGGTTTCTCTCTCAGAAGCTTAGCTCCCCGTTGCCTATTCTTAGCTCTCTTTTTAAGGAAACAGACCTTTATTTACTATGACTGTGTTCAGTATGCCATCTAGTTGGTACCTTTTTTCTCTATCAGCTGGAAACAGTACAAACAACTATAATGCAACAAAAGTCACATAATGCTGTTTGCTATTGCTAAAGCGGCGTCATGACATGTCTTGTCACCTGCATTTAAAATGCCATGGGATGGTGAAATCAGTAAATCCAAGATCACAGTATCCAGGTGGTTTTTCCTCTGCTGCTCTTTGGGAAATATTTTTGTCAATATAACCACAAATTGAATTTTGAGAACTGCAGGAAGGTACTAATAGCAATAGAAAGCTTGTAGTCTTTAAACAGGCTTTTCAAATTGTTACAGCGCTGTACACAGTACCATGAGACCTGAAAAAATGGATTCTTCATGTTGCTTTGTGAACAACTACCAAATCTGTTTCTCATTTGAGAGTTAAAGAAGTATCTTCAGTTCTGCTGGTGATGAATGCAGAGTAGCTGCGGAAGTTCTGGCATTTTCATTCTACCTATTTTCTTGAAATTTTAAATGCACATATCTGAAAACTCCTTTGCTTTATACTTAAAAGGCTTTAAAACACTGTGTTTTCTAACTATGTTTAAAAGCTATAGAGCTCAAATAAAGAGTGACATCACGATGAGAGAATCTATCATTGTCTTGTAAGAGTCATCAGAGCAAAAAGTGAGAGAACCTTGCCTACACACTTTGATCTCTCCATCACATCACAGAAAGGAGCAACAATAGATTAACTCAACATTTGTTTAATTATTTTATTTTTTAAATCAACCAGGTTGGAAGAGACCTCCAAGATCATCCAGTCCAACCTATCACCCAGCTCCATCCAGTCAACTAGACCATGGTGCTAAGTGCCTCATCCAGTCTTTTCAACAGAAGATTTCATGTTCTCTGCCAAAGTTATTCCAATCTAGTAACTCCAGATGTATTTGTAATTCTTGTTGCAAATTCTAGCAAATTTCACTGTCTAGTAGCAGAGTAATTTTATTAAGTATCTCATTTGGGAGTTACAAGGCGAAAGAGAATAAAGCACCATTTACAACCTTTCTGCACCCTTTATATACATAATCACCAGTGAATTTGTGATTTCACACAGTCAGGGAAACTTTCATGTTGGAGAAGACTGTCAGGATCACTTGAGCTCTGTGGTAAAGGGTTGGACTTGATGATCTGTGAGGTCTCTTCCAACCCTGATGATACTGTGATACTGTGACAATCCTACTCTACAAGGCACACCCTGAAACATATCCCCAAGTACCACATCCAAACGACTTTTAAACATATCCAGGGTTGGTGATTCCATCACCTTCCTGGGAAGCCAATTCCACTGCCTGACCTTCTTGCATCTTACTCAAATATCCTTCTAGCATTAAGAAATGGGATCTCTACACAACATAATGTAGTGGTGAATCCATATCGTAATTCAGAAAAGTTATCATGGTATTTTCTTCATTTTCTCTAGCTCTGCATCCGTTGTGCAATAGCAGATGTGTGACCAGCCCTGCCTAGGGATTCTGTAGGTGTGGGAAGTTTATTTGATCTTAAGGAAATATTGTATTCACTAATGTAAAAGAAATGCACTAAGAGTTATTACATTCACAGAAATATATTCAGCTCCCAAAGTACCAGATGTGAAAACTGCTCAGGAGATTTTGAAGGACAACTGTTACGCATGACTGTCTTGTATTCATCCCAGTCTCTCTTAAAGAGACTGATTATGGAAGAGGTAGAGCATTGGTTCCACTCAGACCAGCCATTCTTACATTCTAAACTTCTTTTGACAGAACATTGTATGAGCTAAGATTAAAGTTCAGAAGCAGGTTTGAGTCTCAGATGATCAAATCTTTGGTTGTTATTAAATCACCACAACTTCAGTTCCTAGTTTGGATCCTGGTTCTTCTTCATCTTCCTGAACCTGAGATATGAATTGAACAAGGTTTGCAGCTATGAGTCTCAGATGACTGATCTATAGTTGATAAATTGAAGCAGTGATACAAAAGTTATGATCATTAGGTCAGTGTGTTCAAGGATTTATTTTTTTTTAAGTTAATAAATGTTACTTATTAGTTGCTGAGATGTGTTTACAAACAAAGTCACCTGGCTGACAGCTGACTATGTCACAACCAAAATAGCAAAGAGCAGGAAGTGATGCCCAGCTGAAGAGTTTTCCTTGTTATGAAAATGTGCTGTTCAATACTTGGAAGACTTCTTATTCATGGTGAAAGCACAAACTGAATGAAGAGCTGCTAAGTTTATAGAAACTACAAAACTGGGATGCAGTCTATGATCCAAAGCAAAGCATCATCATGTTCAATAATCCTTAATGTGCTGATAACGTTCGGAAGTTAATTAAAACTACACATATCTCTTTAATGCTTTCAACATTTTAATTCCTGTTTTTATTCCTTTTAGGGGACTAAATGTTAAGATAGAACACCACATAGTATCTTCCAATACCAATTAGTAATTCAGTATTTCTAAATGGCCAGAACTGACTTCACATAAGTATAGAAAACAAAGTACAGAATATGTTTAGGCTACTACATTATACAAGAGGGGGAAAATAAGAGAGGAAATTAAAGCTGATATTAGGCTGTAGCCCATGGACTGTAACAGCTGTTAGAACAGACAGGTAATATGGTAAAGGTGAAAAGGTTAAGGAGCCTCATGAATATGAAAAATTTTTAATTACTGTTCATTGACCTTTTCTGTGACAGGGGAATCACCCAACAAAGCACACCAGATGGACAGGGCCACCCCACAGAACACTTGTTGGTTTTAGTGGCCCCATGCACAACTCATAGCATCAGAAACTCAGCTGCTACTGAGATTATGGGGATTGACAGAAGAATCAAACCCAGAATCAACAAGCCTCCCCATCAATACCATTTAGTTTGTGAAATTTGTTGTATTGTTTGCAGCAAGTTTGCTGACAATACCAAACCGGGAAGTTTGGCCAACACACCTGAAGGCTGTGCAGTCATTCAGTGAGACTTGGACAGACTGAGAACTGGGCAAAGAGGAACCTAATGAGGTGCAGAGTCCTGCACCTGGGAAGGAATAATAAACTGCACCACTACAGGCTGGGAGGTGTTTGCTGGAAAGCAGCCCTGTGGAGAAGGACCTGGGAGTGCTGGTGGACAACAAGCCATGCATGGGACAGCAAAGTGTCCTTGTGGATAAAAAGGCCAATGGGCTCCTGGGGTGCATTAAGAGGAGCGTGGCCAGCAGATCCGGGGAGGTTCTCTTCCCCCTCTACTCTGCCCTGGTGAGACCTCACCTGGAATATTGTGTCCCATTTTGGGCTCCCTAGTTCAAGAGAGAGACAGAGATCTACTGGAGAGAATCCAAGGGAGGGCTATGAAGATGATTAAGCAGTTGGAGCACTGCCCTGTGAAGAGAGTCTGGGGGACCTGGGGCTTTTAGGTCTAGTGAAGAGGAGACTTAGAGGTGATCTAATACATGTTTATCAATATCTGAGGGCTGGGGGTCAAGAACGAGGGGGCAAACTCTTCTCAGATGCTCCTTGTGATAGGACAAGGGGTAATGGATATAAGCTGCAGCACAGGAAGTTCCACTTCAATGCGAGGAAGAACTTCTTTGCTGTAGAGGTCACAGAGCACTGGCACAAGCTCCACAGAGAGGTTGTGGAGTCTCCTTCTCTGGAAACTTGCAAGACCTGGATGTGTGTGGATGTGGTCCTGTGTGAACTGAATTAGATTCTATGGTCCTGCTCTGGCAGGGGGAATTGGACTCGGTGATCTCTGGAGGTTCCTTCTAACCTCTAACATCCTGTGATTCTGTTGGATGAACCATTGTTATGCTGATCACTGGAAGCACTTTATCTCTTTTAACCTTTTTAGTGCTCAGCCTTTGAAGTTACACAGACCTATAGACAAAATCAACTAAAGACCAGAAAAATCTGAGCACTCCAACATCTGTCTGTTTGCACAGTTACCTGTGTTATCTCATTTACATCTGACCAGCTGGGACAGTTTTCACACTCATGTCTTAATTATAAATCATGAATTTCAAGGGTGTTCAAGAGTACGTCCCCAAAGGGGGCTGAACAGAACATAAGATAGAAATTTATCTCATTTTGTTGGGTTGTTATTTTTCTATATGATCTGAAGTTCAGAGCATTCTTTCCCTCTTGCTTGCTTGCTTTATCCACTTACTTGCTCCTTCTGGCCTTGCCTGCTCTATGCCAATCATTTGTTTGGTAAGACTGGGAGTGGGGAAGAGATAATATTGTCTTAGCTGGCAACAGCCTTCTGGGCTTTTGTCCAGGGGGATCTGGGTTTGTCCAGGGGATCCCTGGACTTTGTCCAGACAGATTAGCTGGGCTGTTGTCTGGTTGCACACATGTATTTGTATATATTTATTACATATATCCTACGTGGGCACGCTCCAAGAGTCAGGGCTCTTCAGCCTGGAGAAGAGAAGGCTTTGAGGAGATCTTGTAGTAGCCTTCTAGTACCTGAAGGGGGCCTAGGGGAGGGCTGGAGAGGGACTATTTACAAGGTCTTGTAATAACAGGATGAGGAGGAATGGGTTTACACTGGCAGAGGGGAGATTTAAACTAGATGTTAGGAAGAAGTTCCTTACAGCAAGGGTGGTGAGACACTGGCACAGGTTGCCCAGGGAGGTTGTGGCTGCTCCCTTCCTGGAGATGTTCAAAGACAGGTTAGATGAAGCCTCGAGTGACCTGTTCTAGTGGGAGATGTCCCTACCTATGGTGTGGGGCTGGGACTGGATGGCCCCTTGCAACGTAAACTATTCTATGATTCTATGATTCCCTTTTGTACTTAGCCTACTTTGTAAATAATTAATTTGATTTTACTCCCCAAATTCTGAGTAGCGTGGCAATTTATGTTTGGAGGTTAAACCTTAGACTCTAAGGGGTATAAAACCACCACACCAGCACAGGCCATAAAGTGAATTCAGTTATATCAAAACCTGGGTGATGGCAAAAGACACATCTTCTGGTATGGTGCTCAGACTTGTGAAGACATCCAGGGACTGAAAATCTGCTGTCTCCTTATGTTATTTCAGTGGTTGGTCTTTTATCTCTACAAATATGAATTTTCCCCTGCATTTATTATCTTTTACTCTATCTCTTCCAGCTATGCATTTATGCTGCAATCTAATTTAGCAAACTGTTTTCTTCCTCTCAATCATTGCTTTGGAAGCATCATTTCTCTCCTGCCTCTCACAGTAAGCGCGGAGAAAATCTTGGCATGTCTTAGCGTGGGGGGAACTGGAAGGGTTATTACAGAGAGAGAAGGGGGTATTTTTTTTCTCTCAAGAAAGGAACTGCATCCAACTCTTTTGCCCTTTCAGCTGCTCCTTGGAGCCAGCACCCTTGACTACACCCACAAGGGCAGCCTATGTAATCTTTATCCAGAAACCTCTTGTTCATTGAAATCTACTGATATTTTTTAAAGCCTTTTCTTTCCAGGATGCCTACACAATCTAGAAGGCTTTTGTCCAAGTTTCACAGTTGTTTCTGATGCAGATAGTTTATTTCATCATAAGCACTAACTTTTTCCTGTATTTCTATTCACTATGAAATCAACAAAAGAAGAAATAAAACCCAGCAACAACAAAACAAACTAAAGAACCCCAAAGAACCCAAACCACAAACAACAACAAAAACCTCCAAACAATAATAACAGAAAAACACACCACAAAACCATCACCATCATTAAAATGCAAATGACATCTTAAGTTGGGCACAAAGAACTGAGCTATCAATCCCAAGAAAAGTTCTGATTGCCTCTGCATCATGAAAAAAATAAATGTCATCAATTTAGGACCACAAAGAATATCACAGTTCCCCAAGTCGTTTTTTCTCCAAGCTCCTTACTAGCTTTAGTATTCTGAAGCTAAAGAATATTCTGGGCAAAGTATATTTTTTTCCAGGTTTATTCCAGAACCTCTAAATAGAATGAATGAAACATGCCCTGGTAAGACATCATCTTGAGTACTGCGTTCAGTTTTGGGCTTCCCAGTTTAAGAGGGGCAGGGGTCTGCTGGAGAAGGTTCAGTGGAAGGCTACAAGGATGATTAGGGGACTGAAGCACTGCCTGATGAGGAGAGACTGAGGAACCTGGGGCTTTTTAGTCTGGAGAAGAGAAGACTGAGGGGGGACTTAGTAAATGTTTATAAATATCTGAGGGCTGGGTGTCAGGAGGGAGGGGACAAGGTCTTCTCACTTGGTCACAGCACAGGAGTTTCCACCTCAACACAAGAAGGAACTTCTTTACTGTAAGGGTCACAGAGTACTGGCACAGGCTTCCCAGAGAGGTTATGGAGTCTCCTTCTCTTTCAAGGATTATCTGGATTTGTTCTTCTGTGACCTGAGCTAGATTGCATGGTCCTGCTCTGGCAGGGGAGTTAGTTAATTAATGCAGGTCCAGAAACCATAACCTCTGGAGAAATACCTAAAGACCCCAAACATCTTTAGCACAAAAAAGGATGTGGTAATTCTTGAGGTACATAAAAGACACAAAGAAGAGGACTCTGTTCTCTTTGTAATATGCAATGAGTCTAAGTGCAGCCAGAAAGACTGAGCTGAAATAATAGGAAAACATGGAAGCACTGAAGATATTTGAGGACAGGTTAGATAGAGGCTTGTCAGGATTTGTTAGCTAAAGATGATCTGGATCTGGGGCAAACACATGGAGAAACTGACCTCTTCAAATACTGTCCAGTCCTACCTTCCCTTGATCCAATCTTTCCTGTTGGGTCAATAACATTTGCTCAGGATGTATTCCATGATAGCTCTCTTAAAAGGACTAAAATCTTTGTCTGCTTATTTCTAAACATTAATTTATTTGAATCTCTTTTCACTGTATATGTAGACTATTCTGTGAAGACACTTCATTACTGCTGTGTTTTTAATGGGCACTTGACAGGGGTCAAATTTTGAAAAATAAAGGGGTTTGAGTAACATTAAAGACATAACATAATGCATAAGCAGGAAACAACGACTGTTACAAAGATGTTAGAATCAAAGGAGACATTTTCAGTTTATGAGAGAGGGACAGAAAAGCAATCAAAATTAAGAAAAAGCTCATGACATGAAGAACATTTCTGTGCTGTGTAGAGAATAACAAAGATTCTCCTTCCAGTCCCATTCTCCAACTTCATTATCTTTTTTAGGAATCCATCTTCTACTTATTTATTGTAACCAACTTTGTAAAGACAAAAGTACAAATGCTTGAAGGCTACTACATTTTACAACTGGATGATGTTATATCTTATAAATAATCTTTTGGTTCACTAAGAAAACAAAACTCTGACTAAACCCACACACAACACTCAGAACCATTGCACAGTTGCAGCATATTGAGCACTAATATTACTGAAACATTAACCCAAGAAACACATCCCTGTTATTCACGTTGATTTTTATCCTATTGAAGTAATAAGTATTTTCTGATTTGCAATATCAGATGTGATGCACTAATCTAGAAAATTAGATTTCTGAAAGAACCAAGATTACATTTTCCAAGTACTCCATTATTTATAATATTTTCTCTGTGCAAAGGATTCAATAAATTGTGGTTATTTTTTTTAAAATCCTTATTATCATGAAATTAGGGACCTTAATTAAAACAGAGATGCAAAGACCTGAGGGAAACATGTATGTATGATTCCTACAATTGCTTATCATTTAAATTAATTATTATTAAGAATTTTTTAAGCTTGCAGGAGTTTAATTACAGTTGCAGTGGGCTCTGAGAATGTAATGTTCACATACAGAACAGATTCATACATCAAACTGAAGCTACAATCATTTCAGTGCATGTTAAACCAATTCTATTTCTGTAGAAGTGCAAATAAACAGTTATTCACACACACACTCAAGGAGGATGAGAAATCATGGACAAAATGAGTCTGCAGAGCTGAGTTAGTGGAGACAAAGAAAGAAACAGCTCCCAAGTCTGGTGGTGTGCCTCTTTAAGACAAGAAGCAAGAGTTACTTGTTACTAGACCAAAAACCTGGATGTACACATAGCTGGAATGTTGGCTTGGTTGAGTAGTCAGTTACTTCCATTGGGTAAAATTCTACAGGGCTTATGGCAGTTTCATCTTTCTCATCCTCCTAACACAGGAATGATGGTAGAGAAATAGAGAGCATGACTACAGTTCTCTCATTCTCCCCGTGCACTGTCAGGGAGAAGATTCAGGCTAATAGATGCCCAAAAAGCAGGTGGCAGCCTTCCTGAGATGAACTATCACAGATCTCACCAAGCCCACTTGGACTAAAGGCTCTTTCTTGGCACCTTCTAACATCAGGGGCACTTTGAAGCAGATTGCATGCTCAACAATTAAGTTGCTGCAACAGTTTTAGCATAATTTGGTGGCTGGAACAAATCTAGCCTTGGATCATCCTAAAACTTACTGTCTTTGAATTAACCTCCCACCAATATGTTCTCACTATGTCACAGTCAAACCATGCTATCAGTGTTGCTCTTTCATTAAGCTGAAAGATCAGTCCAGTCAATTCTAATTAAAAACCATTCCGTGCAGCGTGCTCTAGGTGAATCTGCTGTAGGAGGAGGGCTTGGACCAGATGATCTCCAAAGGTCCCTTCCAACCTCTATCATTCTATGGTTCTGTAAAAGGTGAGGCCAGCTGTTGTGCTTGAATATGCACAAATGTGAGATAATTTACTGCCCTGTGAAGTGTACTCATGTAAAGGCCCACTGACTAGCTAAAATCCTTTGGGATTAAACTGTTACCAGAACAAGTAAGCAGCTGTATTTTGCTGAGGTGTTCAGTGAGGAGTAAGGGAATGTGAATTACATGTCTCAGTGACCTGGGTGCAGCTGTTTCTTTTCCGGTTTAACATCCAGTACAACACACTGGGGAGGCTGCTCAAATGCTTCATCTTTTCACATTTACTACTTAAAACACATACTATTAATACAGTAGCATTTTGCAGGACTTCTTAGTTCAGTTTTCAAATTCTTAAGACTGAAGGCAAAAATATTTGCTGAGGACCTGCACACTAAAAAAGAATCTCTCCCTGAAAAGGTTTGCATAATATCTATAGCAGAAGTCTGTTCCAGTGTTCTGTCACCCTCACGGGGGAAATAATTCCTCCTCATATTCCTATGCCTCAATTTCTGTGCATTATCCTTTGTCCTGCCATCAGGCACCACTGAGCAGAGCCTACCCTTTAAAATATTTATAAACATGAATAAGGTTAGTTTCTCAGTTTCCTCCTCTCCAAGCTAAAACTCCCTCAGCCTCTCCTCATAATAAAGATGTTCCATTCCCTTAATGTAAGTTAAGGAAAGTAAGCTAAAATAAGAAAGCTAAAATCCCCAATTTTTTTTGTTTTCAAAAGAGTCTTGTTAAAGACTGCCCCACTATCCTAAGGGATACAGCTAGAATGATGCCCATGAAGACGAAAGGACTTTGCTGCATCAAACCCACATCATCTCTGAAAAAAACTGCTTGTGCAGTAGCACTCCAGGAACATATTTCTCAGTTGTAACAAGGCCAAAGATACATTGAGCTCAAACAGAAGGGATTGTGTTCCTAATACATTATCAGACAGAGCCTTTTCAAGGGGCCCAAGACATTTCAACAGAACACGAGGACAAATTAGTCATGGTCAGTAGGGTTCTTGAACAGCAAAGCAAGACAGCTGACAAGTAGCTCAAGATATAACAACTACCTCAGAGAATTTCTGCGTGTTACATAGAGTACTCATCCTCTAACCCACTGCATCTTGAATGGAAGCAGAAGGAAACCATGCAGATGAACCTTTGCAAAGAAAAAAAAAAGGGAATATCTTAATATTCCCAAATGCCAAAAGAGCCTTAAAAGAATTTTCTTTCTTATGTGCATTATTTGCCTGTTGTCCTCACCTCTGATTTTTTATAGAACAGTAGTGTAAGGTGAGCTGGCTACACTGAAGATGAGGCAGAGGGAAAGTGCCATGTTCTATCTATAATTCTGTTTTCAAAAGCATCACAGTTCCTATATCTGAAAACAGAGAATAGTTTCTTTTCCTCCTTGATCCTAACTGAGAGGTATTTTGTGGCAATGATAGCTTCATGCCAAGATTAGGTAAATTGCCATGGAGAAAATGTAATGGAGTTTGTGCAAGTTGCCAGGACATTTGAGTGCAATAATACTTGAAAGGTTTGCTTATCCTCCTTTTGCTTTAATACCAACAGGGCAACCAAGCCCTCCGTAATCTTGTATAAGAGGTGAATTCAAAGGAAATCACATTTTAACCAACAGAGGTAAAAGCTCAAAGCCCTTTATCTGACTTAACAGAACTTTTCCATTTCCATAGCAAAGAAATAGTGTCCTTCTTGTGTAAATAAGCATTTTATACTAGAAAGAAAAGTTGTTTATTTCAACTTTTATAAAAGCAGAGGCCTTAAAACGTGGTGCTTTGTGTCATGCCAGACCATACTGATATGCAAAGGTGACAAAGAAGCAAAATAATTTCAGAAGACAATAATGTTATGGCATCAGGTTCAGCAGTTGGGTGAAAAGACTTCTTAAACAACTGACAAAAGCAGCAAGAAGACTCTAAGATAAATATCAGGGAGAAGGAAAGTGGATTCTTAAGGAACTTGCAAATCTTGTTATGACATATGGAACATATTGCTTGGTTGCAGAGGAGCACTAGTGCCTGACATGAGAAGTTAGGTCAGGCTCTTCTGAATGCTTCTTCTTCTTTCCTTTTCTGTCTTGGTAATTCTGGGATAGATTTGAAATTAGCACATCAAAATATTTGACTTGTTGTGCATTACATGTACCTTGACTGCAATCTAGACCGGCTGTGTCAGCTACTTAGATTAAGAAAACTTCTTGGGGTGGCCAGATTCTCTTAAACTACATTCAAAAGTAGATAATTGCTTATTTGCATCACACATATCATATTCACCACCTTAACAGGATCCTCAAGAAAAGAGTCTTTCACCTGCTGTCTAAAACATCTGCATATGGCACTATTCCTCCAAGAAAGCAAAGGAACTGTATGTCCATCCTAAGACTGTAGGGACATCACAGATGTGCTGGTTCGAGGCTAATTGGAATATTTTAAAGAGAGTAATTAGATTATTGGCTGTAACAAGAAAATAAAGTGACGTCTTTATTACCTATTCATTCTGCTGGGATATATAAAAACACAGACACAGAGATAAGACAGTATCTTCCTGGCTGCTGCCATATTAATGCTGCTACCTGAACATGCACACTTTTCAACTAATCATTCTGATTCTAATGCCCCTCACTGACCTTTCCAGCTCACTCTGCACATAAGAGAGATTCTGAGATAAGGGGGAGGGTGGGAAAAAAGGTGTGTGTGTGGGGGGTGGCTGGGAGCCTCTCCTGGGCACTCTGACTGCTGGGAGGGGTTTCATTTTCCTGTATTATTTTTAACTTGTATATTACTGTATATAGTTGTAAATATCTGTAATATATTGTATATATATGCTTGTAAATTTTGCTAAGCTGTGAGTATATAAAGCTTCATTCCTTAACTTCCAGCCAGCTGAGTTTAGCCTGGGTCAATCCTTGGGGGGGGGGAAGAGGGGGAGGGGATAATAATAACCACCTCTAACCACCCAATAACCACCCATAGCTACCACAGCAGACATGATAGAAAGAGAGCAGGCATGATTCTCAAAAAAATCATAAATTCCTGTCAAGTTTCACAAGCCTTTAAGAAATATCATCTAATGGAGCAATAAAACACATGGCAGCAAACTGAGAATCAAATAGAACTCCAATTCACTACAGAGTTTTCAGTATAATTATTATACTTTATGGCATTAACTCTGCATTCTGCTGGAAATAATTTTCTTGCAGGGATTTATTGGTGTGCTTTTCTTTTTGCAGCACCAAAAAAAGTAACTTTTCTTGGAAACTGAGCCATTGGAACTTGGAAAAAAAAATACTCTTGCTGTTATAGTTGATTCCCAGCAAACGAAAAGGTACAGAAGGAGTGAAAGTAGCAAACACAAGCATGGAGTAGAAGAAACCAGAATGTTATGTAAAGCCTGCCTCCCTAGAATTGTTACAAATGAGATTTGCTTCTTATAGGTGGTATCCAGAGCTAGATGTTTGGAAAAAGCTGGGCTCACAGCAGTTAATAAGGACTGACTAGCCTGGACTTTTCAGAATGTCTGCAGTAGTTTAAACATTGCAGGCAGAGTCTATCCAATGCAATTTTCTCAGCTCTGTTTCACACACCATGACCTTAGTTTTACTGTGACAAACTCTCCCAAAGGGCTTGGAAGTCTGTTAAGAAAAAGATGAAAGATAGATTTCTCCCTACTGGTTGTTGTAGCATTTCTGCCCACTTCAAGTGAGTCCTGTCTTGTAAATAGGCAGCTCCTTGAAATGTACTGTGCTTATATGCTGACTTCTACACAGACATGAACTTTGGGGTTGTCTATTCAATTACACTTTGGAGGGCCTGACTGAAATAGTAATTTCTAACCAAGTGATCACATGATTTGCTCTCAATGTTTTTTCTATATGTTATTGCATTAAAATGTCATGGAAAGCTATGTCATGGAAAGGTTAAAAAGGGCAATGTCTCCTCTGGCTGCCCTAGAAATTTTGTACAATAAGAATGCTTGAGACTGTCTTACTCAAGGTTGCTATAGCTGCATCACCCTGATAAGGGTCAAAGTAAGAAGAGTCTTCAGCAAAGGATGCAACAAATGTTTCAGTCTTATCCCAGAGCCTTGCTAGACCAGTGTCTTTTGGATCTAGGATATTTCATGCTTCTGAAACTCTACTATCACAAAGGATTCCCATACCAATACCTCCCCACTCCTGCTATAGACCTCCTCAGAGCTTTTCCCATTTTTTTCTACTTCTCAAGGACCCACTTCTTTTTCCAATCCATTCTGTCCCCAAACTGCTCACACTTCAGCCTATCACTATCCCATGTCTCAAACATGTCTACACTCTTATCAAATGTCACCTCCCCATCTTACTCCTTCTCACAGAAGAGCTGGTGCCTGAGGTAGTGGAATACTTTCTGAATGCCAGCTGTGACTTATTTCAGCACATGGTCCAGAAAATTAATTAGACAGCCTGACACATCTTGTTCTTCACAGATTCTGACAGTTGTTATTCATCTGCACATTGTCTTCTAAGTCTGCTCTTTTGTTCACATTCTCATATATTGCTTCCATAATCTATGCAGTGATTAAATTTCATAGAAAGATTTACAATTCCCTGGTTACTCATTCTCTAAGGCATGGACAGTGCTCACACTTCCCATTTATACCTGAACTACTAGGGCTAACAGCTAATAGTTCTGTGGTTGCTCTACAGATTACCAGACCTGTGATTTTTTTTTAATCATAACTCCTCACCAGCTTAAATGATTAACTAAAACCTCTGATGCACTGGAAGGCATTGGTAGCTTTTGGCATAAACACCTGACTTTAGCTTGCATTGAATTCCTCATTAACTAAAACCAGCTTCCATGTCAATGCATAGAACAAGTTCATAGATTTCATAGAATCAGCCAGGTTGGAAGAGACCTCCAAGATCATCCAGTCCAACCTAGCACCCAGTCATAGCCCAGTCAACCAGACCATGACACTAAGGGCCCCATCCAGGCTTTGTTTCAGCACCTGCAGGGACGGCGACTCCACCACCTTCCTGGGCAGCCCATTCCAATGCCAATCACTCTCTCTGGCAAGAACTTCCTCCTAACATCCAGCCTAGACCTCCTCTGCCACAACTTGAGACTGTGTCCCCTTGTTCTGTTGCTGGTTGCCTGGCAGAAGAGACCAACCCCACCTGGCTACAGCCTCCCTTCAGGTAACTGTAGACAGCAAATGAGGCAATGAGGTCTGTTCTGAGCATCAGGACAAGAATAAATAAGCTTATTAAAAGCCAATAAACCAAAATAAAACTAGGACAGGCTTGGAATTAGAGTATAACATTATCATAGAATCAGCCAGGTTGGAAGAGACATCCAAGATCATCCAGTCCAACTTATCACGCAGCCCTATCCAGTCAACTAGACCATGGCACTCTCTTTTTATGTTTGCTTTTGTTTTTTTCTTTTGTGGTTGGGGTTTTGTTCTTTGTAAGAATAAATTATTTGATTTAGAAAAGCTTCTTCTACTGTCCCCTCCCATCAGGAATATGGGAAACAACAACAGTTCCAGAATCACATACTTAGCTTTCTGCTCTGAACAGTAGAGCAGCTATCGCAGACAATGTACCTTACTGCTCCAAAGGACAAAGCACTTCATTCTTGAGTTTGGTAATTCTGAATGCAAATGATTGCCCACACCCACCTGGGGTCTTCCACCTGAAAGGGACTAGACTCACTTTTCTAAGGGAAGCTTTGTTTCACAGCTCTGTCCTGGATAACAAGGTGTCACTCTTAACATTTTGAGACACCTCTAGAAATAACAACCTGGCAACTGGTAACTGTGTAAGGTCTGACAGAAGGTTGGGAAGAAGGGCAAAGCTGAATTGTTGGGCTAGACATATAACAGCGACAGCTCTTGGTGTTAACAGGCAGAAGTAAATTACTGTGCCAGAATAATTCTAGGCACAAGTGAACAACAACTTGGAATCTTGTTATACTACTATCCCCTTATATTTTGTCTCTAGCAAATATAAATATGTGGGCTGAATTTTAAGCAGACAAGCAGACAGTTTCAGACTCTTTTCTTATCAAAGACAGATAGATTTTTAATAACAACAAGCACTAATTTTATAGCTGCTATCTAGTTGTGTATCTGCTTTTTTTTTTTTTTCTGTTTTGGATGTTTTCCTATTCTTTGGCTAATGCTGAATAAGATAAGGCACTTCACTAATAGCAGTGCAAGCCGAGTTTAAGAAGGGCAAAGATTAGAGCACAAGAATAATTTTTCTGATGCGTATTTTAATCTATTTGGTAGTTTAGCAAGACACTGCACCATTAGAATGGTGATTAGTCATCAACAGCCACTCATTCTTTGTGGCATGCAGGTCAAAAAGACTAGATTTTAACCTAAGCCTGCAATGCATGCAGGAAAATAAGCACCAAACCACACAGCTCAGACAAACATTAAAAATAACTTTCCTTTGTCACACAGCATTCAGTTGAATGCTTCAGGATGATAGTCCTGCACTCCTGCACGAAGACGCAGCTCTGTCTGCATTGTTGTCTTCACAAGCCGTGAAATGAAATGATATTTAAATCTGTTCCCCTTATTCATTCCTGTGAAGTCATCATAATGGCTTATGTCACAAATATGTTCTCCTTAGGAACAGGTGGTGTGATACCATTTTCCTTCTATTATAAGGATGGAGGAGAGAGTGAGAGGCTGGAGTTTCAATGAATAATCCTACTCAGATATAGAAAGAAAAGGGTGCAAAGAAAAATCTTCCAGAGGAAATTAGCTTTTGTAATAGAAAGGAGAAAGAAAGATGAATTAGGAAAAGGCTTCACAAAAAAAATGTAACTTTGAGAAAGATAACTAAAAATGGAAAAATCTGTCACCAAATGAAATCATCATCCATCTTTAATTATGATAAATTCTAATTTGAATGTTAACAACCTGACCTAATATGTCTGGATATTTACATCTATTTTGCTGAGAATGATTCTGTTAAATTTCCTGACCACAGACTTTTTCTAACAGAAATGAATGGAGAATTTGGGAAGAGAAACCACTTAATACATAAATAGTAGCTGGATGACAGTAATGGCAATGTTATAACGTGGGTAGTAACATCATGTTCATGTTCTCAATGCTACTTTGAACAATAGATGCATCAAGAAAATATGATCTCACCACTTGAGAGCATGCCGGGTCAAAGGGTGAATTTAACCAATCTCTGGTACATCATTTAGGTTTGAAATTATGAGAAGGGATGCTCTAAAGCTACATCTTTGAAATCAAAATCCACAGCATAATAACAAAGAAGTGCCTTGGCACATTTTAACTATTTCCTAAGGGAAAACAGCTCAATCAGAAATCAAAAGAAGTGCTTTGGGTAAAAGAAGTGATTCAGACAAAAACTTTTTTAGGTGTAGAGAAGAAGAAGGCATCTAAACAGTTCCAAATGAATTACAGGATTTTTGCTCTATTTTTCCATATCTCTGTGTGCTTATAAGCAATATAAATCAAAGTATTCAGGTACAAAGTATCTAAAATAAAATGCTTGTCTTTCAAAACTTTGTATTTCCTAGGCTGAATTCCAAATAGGAGAAAAACAACATGCAAAAAATCATTTCCAGAGTGGATTTTTTTGCTAATGACAAGAGCTTTCTGATAATGTCCATTACTAAGAGATAGTAGCAAAAATCTGTAATCCTTAAAATCATAGCCCTGTCACACACTAGGGAATGGGATCATTATCAAAATAACAAATTAGAGTGGGGACTTAGTGAGATGCATTTTTTTTTCCTGGAAAGAATTAGAAAGAAATCAATAGGTTGATAGTAACATCATGGAACTATGTTTGGTTCCATTGTAGATTCCAAAACTGTAGCATCTGGCAGAGACTCAGGTAAATATTTAGGTTTTTCAGACATATGCCCAGCTCAAGTCTTTTTGAAGGCCATTTTATGTAATACCAAACCTATCTCAAATAACAAAGTTAGCATAAGATTATAGGGGAAAATGAGCAACCCTTTAGGTTAAATATGTAATAGAGTACAGCTAGTTTGTGGTTGGTCAGTTTCTTTTAAGTACAGATTTCTTCTTGCAGCAGTGCAGGTGTGGTAAGGAGTTTGCAGAGCTACTACAGAAACTGTTTCCTCCTTGAAGAAGAGATCAGAAGGGGAGCACAGAAGTGATGAGATAGCATCACCTTCCCTAATAGGAGTTGCTTGATTGCACAGGAAGAAAAAAGGTACACTTCAAGAATCAGAGGCTGGACACGACTGATATGTTTGGAAGCATTTCCACATCTTCCATATAGTAATGTAGAAGCCCAGACAAAGCTTCTTCAGGATCTTGCTTTAAAAAGTACCTTTGTCATCTACAATAAAATGGCACTGCTCAATGTGTTACAGAAATGCAAAGAGAAACATACATTTGCTTTTTTCTTGTCAGCCTTATATGAGCATTTTATAAGGTAAGATAAATTCTTTTGAAGTCACCTGCTGCTCAGTATAAAAAGAAAGCAGAGAACAACCTTCTGATACTCTCAAAGTCTGAGTCTATTTGAATGAAATCAAAGGAATTTGCTAATTGAGATTAAAGTACTGAAAGGCTGAGCTGCATTAAGAGGAAGTGCAGAAGGAATTAAACATGCAAGGCCAAAATCCATTCTGGTCAGTAACTGCATTTAGGTTGGTGAAGAATTTTCCTCTTAAACTTGATTTTTGCCTCCTTCACCAGAAGCAGATCCATTTTAAATGTAATTCAAAAGCTATGATAAAATGACAGGCAGATAATTGTCAGTTATGTTAATTTGCATAGCATTAGACCTAGCTGATGAGAGAAGATGTGTCTATTAACAGCTGTGAGAATCCAAAGATCTTCAGTATGGCAAAGCTTAAAAAAAAACTCCACAAACAAAACCCAAAACCAACCAAACAAAAAACAAGGAAAGGGGATCAAATTCTTATCATTTCCACGTTAGAGGCAAAACCTAGAAGCTGCATCCTACAGAATATAAACAGGCAACATCTTGCTGGAAGAGATCTCAGCTATCACCCAGTCCAACTTTTGACCCAGCACTCAAGAATCAACACTAAACCATGTCCTTTAACACCAGATCCACATACTACTTAAACACCTCCAGGGACTGTGGCTTCACCACTGCTCTGGGCAGACCATTCCAATGCTTCAGAACCCTCTCTGTGAAGTATTTATTAGCATCCAGTCTGAATCTCCACTAGCACAGCTTGAATCCATTACCTCTGGCCCTGTTACTTGCCACCATACCCTGTTACTTGCCACCAAGGAGAAAAGGCTGGCCCCTCCCTCCCTGCAACCTCTCTTAGTTGTAGAGAGTGATGAGGTACGCCCTCAGCCTACTCTTCTCCAGACTGAACAACCCCAGCTCTCTCAGGCCACAGCCATGCAAGCTTAAAAGCTTATAAGCACCAAAGTCTCTGGGTCTTGTGACTGTGATTCATGATCTGTTCTGAAATTAAGTTGTAGAAGGGCTTAGTCATTTAAGTGATGTAGCCATGTCTTAGAGTGGCTCGGGTTGGAAGGCACTTTAAAGATCTTCTAAATCTCAATCCCACTGTCACCTCCTAGCAGGAGGGACACCTCCTGCTAGGTGGAACTATATGAAACCACACTAGCTCACTTCACCCTTGTAGCTCAAAATACTAACCCCTCCAAACACCATACCAAAAATCCAATGGGTATCACTAATCATAATTCTCATTTAAGGTCTCAGTTGCTGCAAAAGTTCTTACCAATTACCAACTGGCTGCTGCCCACTGTATATATATAAACAGAGAGTTACCTTGCCACAATTCAGTCACTGCTTTCCCTTTTAGAAAAAGAAATTAAAAAAGAATGGGAGACAACAATAGAACTAATTCCAGCCTAGCTCAGAACATGGAATTATCATTTTAATAAACTTGTGGCTAAGACTTAATAAGGTTACTGGCTTAGTTTTGTTTTTAAAAGTCCTATTTAAAGAGCAGTACCTAATCACAGAGGAAATGAAAGTATCTGGCCACGACTCAGATCATCTAACTGCTGTTTTGAGTATTATCACATCTAAGTGAAATAAAACCTACAAGTCTTTGCAGATCTACCACTGAAGTAATTTTAAAATCCACTCTGAATTTTTTCTGGTTTATCTTTGTCATATGACAGTGTGACAATAATTGTATTTCTATATGTTAAATGTACAGGGTTATAAACAGACAGCAATTTAAGAGTGACTATCAGGTCCTTTCAGTTCCAGTTTGCCGCATTTGCATCCTTTGGAGCTTACGGTAGTTCCTGTCTTGCTTCATAGAATCATAGAGCAGGCTGGGCTGGAAAGGACCTGCAAATGTCAGCTAGTCCAATACTCTCCTGCAGTCAGCAGGGATATCCTCAACTAGATCAGGTTGCCCAGAGCCCTGTCGAGCCTCACCTTGAGTATTTCCAGGGATGGGGCCACAACTACCTCCCTGGCCAACCTGTTCCAGTATTTCACCACCCTCATAGTAAAGAACCTGTTCCTAACATCCAATCTGAGTCTGCTCTTTTCTAGCTTGAAGCCATTGCCCCTTGTCCTATTGCCACAGGCCTTTGTAAACAGTTTCTCCCCATCCCTCTTGTAGGCCCCCATCAGGTACTGGAAGGCTGCCATTAGGTCTCCCTGAAGCCTCTTCTTCTCCAGGCTGAACAACCACAACTCTCTCAGACTGTCTTTGTAGCAGAGGTGCTCCAACCCCTTCATCATTTTCGTGGCCCTCCTCTGGACTTGCTCCAGACCTTTTTCTATATTGAGGGCTCCAGACCTTGATGCGGTACTCCAGATGAGGTCTTATCAGAGCAGAGTAAAGTGGCAGAATCCCCTCACTCCATCTGCTGGCCACACATCTTTTGATGCAGCCCAGGATGTGATTGGCCTTTTGGTCTGCAAGTGTACATTGTCTGCTTATGTCCAGCTTCTCATCCATCAGCACTCCCAAGTACTATTCCACATAATTCTACTTTCTGGAAGTGACTGCACTCAGGTAATGCTCATTATTATGGGATACACACTGTCATTCATCATTACAGAAAGGACTCACTCAACTCTAAAGATACGTTTCAATCCAACATTTTGAGTTCTGGGAGAACTCCGATTCCTTTAAAGGTTATTATAGAAAGACTTAAATTGTTTTTGTTGGAATGGAATTGAAGGACATTTTGTAGGTGTTTACTGTTTCTAGAAAAAATGAACAAAACAACAACAAAAAAAAATTCCTGGCCTGAAAAATTTGCTGTTGTAGTAACTTTGGTCACCAGTTCATAGACAATTATCTCACTTCTGATGTGTGATTTAAGGATCCCTGGGGCTGTTCAAGGCAGGATTGGATGTGGCACTTGGTGCCATGGTCTCGCCTTGAGCTCTGTGGTAAAGGGTTGGACTTGATGATCTGTGAGGTCTCTTCCAATCTTAATAATACTGTGATACTGTGATCACCACTGCATACAAGCTGACAGGGAAAATGTTGGGCTTCCAAGGAATTGCTCTTCTGGCAGCTAGAGAAGCACACAGAGGTGCAGGGACAAAATACAAGAAATACAGCAAGGCAAAAAAGAGAAATAGTTCTAATGACTAAATGCACAGGGCAATGAATGGAAGGTAAGACAAGAGAAGGTGAATACACATAACAGTGGCTGCCTCTTAGGGCATCTGGAGACAGCATAAAAACTTGACAAGTACAGGATTAGAGAGTCCCTGAAGAAAATACGTTAAGTGGGAAACACTCACTGTTAAAGATTACTGTATATTACTGCTTACTGTAGAGATGAATATTGGTGTGTGCTTTAAGCAGGATATGAAATGAAATATTTGGGAGGATTTTAAGAATAAATAGCATTACCAAGAAATTGATGACAGCAAAACTCTGAATCCAGACCTAGGTCCTGAAAGTCTTTTTGTTTCATCCACCACTGAGACTCTTTTTCTGCTGCCCAGAGCCCCAAATGATTATATCTTTTGCAATCTTTTTGTTTGACTGTGGTGCTTTAGGACCAAGGTGCAGCAGGTAATTCAAAACAAAAGGTCATTTTGTTAATAAATAACCAGGGCATCTTTTTAAGAACATTTCCTGTCTTGTTCTGAAGTTTGTGCAACATTTGTCAAGAGAAGAACACAGACATTTCTATACATCATTTAACCCTCTGCAGATGTATCAAATCAATAAAAATGGATGCGTCAGACTCCTTTTTTTCCATGAACAAACCTTCTTTTACTCCATACACACAGAGAAAATGAACCACTCCCTTTTTTTGGCACCTTGTAGATAGAAGGCATCATGGATGTGACAGACCAGGTATTTCACAGAAAACCAAGAGCACCCCAAAGGAAACCAACAAGGGTCAATGCAGAATAAACAGGAAATCCCCTCTGTGATTCTGGCTCTGGTATTTTTTAGTCTAGCTGAACAACACAATCCTCATTCTGATTTAACAGAAGCACATTTAATAGATTTGCACCAAATGAAACTAAGCTGTACTTCCTTTTTTCCTGCTCCCAGGAGTTATCATCCTCTCAACCCTAAAAAGAGACTAGGAAAGACAACAGAGAATAGAAAAGACAATATTCCTGACTTGCACCTCTGAAGATTTCTCGTTCAAGCAGCAGAACAAGATTTACAAACTCAAAACTAGCAATAGACCAAAACCCTGGTGATTGTCATCAATGAACTACAACCCCAATGAGGCAGTCCAGTGCAGAAGCTACACTGGTCCCTCTCTGCTGCTCACCAACCTGCCTGCAGTGAACTGCAACACATGGTGTTATGAAGGGGAAAAGTAATTAATGCAAGATGTTTATTAATTTTGATAGTCAAAACTCTTGACACCTTTGACTACTAATTTTAATAATAATAATCAATTCTTGCATGGTCATGGAAACATTTTACAGATAATAGCTAGATCTAGTAATAACCAGCAAAATACATAAACAATAACTGAACTGGAAGAGAATGTTCTTGCAGCCAAATACTGCTTGTGGTCAGTATACCGCTTGCCTACTAGATGGACTCAAGAGCTCCTTTCTGCATTTACTCACAAAATATTATTACCTGACTCGTGGGGCTAGCTACAGCTTCAGACTATACCTAAATGCTTGCAGGGAATTCTATTACTGTCAGCTGCTGAGACTTCTGATCCTTCCCAGGCTCCACAGGCTGGGGGAAAAGAGACAGACAACCTCTGACTTGGTCCTCTGGATGATTTGTGTATCTCCAAGTCCTCCTGTCTTGGCAGGAGACTTTCAGGTGTAGGCAGAATGTCTTGCAATGTGCAGTCTTAGCATGATGTCACACTGGCTATTCAGGCCAATTGTGTGGAGGTAGAGTCTTCTCTTCATAAACTCGTGACAGCGGAGTTTCCAAGCAAACAATAAGGCAGTAAGCAATGGCAGCAGGCAACAGCAGACACGAATAGCACAGCACAGCAGGACAACACTGCGTTTACCTGTGTATTTTTTTATCAATGTGGGCTGAGACTAATGGGCCTTTGAACACAGAATAGCCAATCAGAAAGGCAGTTAGCCAAGTTTGACCATTTTAGGTGAAACCATAGGCTTGCTTTACCCAAATCTGGGAAAAGCATAGGCTTTGCACAAGGCAGGCACAAGTTAAACATGTGTATCTTGTTTACCACAGGAGAAAAACATGCCTGGGAAAACCAGTACATGTATAAGCCTATTTCTGGCCCATCAGACTGTACTAGTTTGAAGCAAGCTAGAATGTTTTGGTAAAAGAACTAGATAACAGGTAGTGAAATGAAAACAATTGATGTCAACTTCTCTCACAGTCTCGCTGAGAGCTCTGGGCAGAAGTAGTAAACTTTCTCCATTTTCTTTTTTTCTTCTGCCTTTGCCTTAGACCTGGCCACATCTCATTAACCTTGCTCCTACTAACCTTGCTCCCTAACCTCTTGACCACACCTCTCTTCTTCCTGAGAACTGGGGTAAGGTTGAGAGGCCCGGGGGAGGTGTTGGGGTGGTTTGAGAGCCCCTCCTGGGGACTCAGGTCTCTGGGAGGGGAGTTGTGCTTTTGTATTGTTTATCCTTTGTATATTTCTGTATATAATTGTATATAACTGTATATATTGTAAATAGCTGCTTGTAAATTCTGCTAGCTGTAAATAAATTGCTTCATCTATATTCCCAGGGGCAGTCTGAGTTAGCTGGGGCAAATACAAAGTGTGGGGGGGCGGGTGAGAGCCCAAACCATCACACAGACCTATCACTTGTGGTGGTAGGCTTGATGGGGCAAACGTGAGCTTATCTGTGCTCAGGCATGTTCCCTTGTCCCCCCTCCTTCTGTGCTGGGGAAGCAACCTTGAGAGAGGAGGGCAAAAGCCAGGTGAGGCCTGACAAAGTGTCATTCCGATTGGCTGATCTGCGTCCAATGCCCCACTAGTCATGGTCTGGATATTGATAAAAGAGATAAGCAAGTAGCACGAGGCTGCTGCCGCCTCATTTTGCATCCTGAATTTGCCTAGAGAGCTTACCAGGAACAGGGTCCAAATGCCTGCACGTGGTCAGCTTGCGTAGCACTCAGTGTGACATCGTGCTGAGACTGCACACCTCAAGACATCCTGCCTGGACCTGAAAGGCCTCCTGCTAAGACTAGAAGTCCTGGAGATACACAGATTGTCCAAAGGAGCCAGGAGACAAGGTCAGAGATTTCCTGCCTCCTTTCCCCAGAATCCTGGGAAGAATCAAGACTCAGCAGCCAATCAGAGTCCCACATGCTTTGGGTACTGCCTGATTTATAATTTTGTGAGTAATTACTTAAAAGCCTTGTCCAGTATAACATTTGCATTTGCCACTTTAAGTAATAAGTGATCTAGTTTTGCCTGTGCCCTGCGTATATGAATTTCCAACCTGTGCATTTTTTGAACCTGTGAATAAGTTTCTGGTGAGTTTTAATATTAATAAACTGTTTTCATAGTTATTAACAGTCATCACCTGGACATCAAAATGAATGCAGGTTATTAATTTTGAATAATCCTTCACACCATGACACATGGTTTGTATCTGTGTTGGACAGTGAGGGCATGCTCTGACAATATCCACGTGTATCAAGGGATCTTGGTTATATCCAGCAATGAATAGAACTGCTAGCAGGGGCTTCACATAACATCATAGAGGATGAGTATCATCATAACTGCATCTGACTACAAGAAATTTCTCTGCTCTTGGAATTCTGCTGTATGGGTTCGGGATGCTGGAAAAATGCCTTCTTTTTAATAATCTGTGATGCAGATAAATAAAAATAAATGTTTTTTAAATCCATGTCATAGGTTTTTAAATACCCATCAATTTTATATTGGTGTTTGCTTGAGGCTGAGGAAAACACTATGTGCCCAAGAAACTTCAGTAGTCATAAAGGCAATAAGAAAATATTTTCAAGGAAATAGCTTTGTCTGATGGATTTGTGTGAACAGAAAAGTCCTTGTCAGTTTATTGTGTACCCTGTCAAACCAGTTTTGCCAATAAAAGATTTTATTTCCTGAAACTACAGATGCATTCTCCTTCACAACAGTGTGCATCCTGTTTTTTTATGTGCCAGCTTATGTGTGGGCTTGGCGTGCTGCAAAGGGGACAAGATGTAGACATGAAAAGTAAGGTAGCTGAATGTGAAGTAAAGGTGGAGAGGCAGAGAAGGTGACAAGGTTCAAATGCTTGGAAAATAAGAGAATACAGGAACAAGTAAATATTTCCAAGGCACAGAAAGGACTGTCCTGTTTCTTAGGCCAAGTGACAACATTGCTTCTTCCTGAGAAAGTAGAACTGACCGATGCTCTGCTCACTGGCTTGCCAAGCCAGGTAAGTGGTTGCTGAACAGAAACTGTGTCATTCCCAGAAGCAATAGCATCAGCCATTATCACCAGAAGTGAAATTGTTCTGCTTGTTTGGAATATTTTATATTAAAATGGTTAAAACAGAACAGTGACTTTGAATCTTCTGAATTCAGAGGATTTTGGAATCTCTTCTCTCCCTTACACAAAACATAATCTGCCTTTTACTTAGCAGAAGAAAAAGGGCAAACTGGTCCTGGCTGCCTCCTCAGATGGAATGGGTGTAAAAAAGGGGGTATGGGAAAGCATCCGACTTGTTTCTGTTATATAGTACTTAGAAATAGCTGACTGTCTCAGGACAGTTTCCTGCCAGAGCTCTGAGCAGATCCTACAAAATCTAAAGTTACAAGAAGAGCAAGCGAAAAACCAAAACAGAAGGAGATAGAAACAAAAGCAGTGAAGCCAGTGTAGATTATTTCTTACAGTATTCTCTCTCTCTCTCTCTCTGTGTGTGTGTGTGTGTGTTAAGGGTTGAAGCAGAACTCATTGACCTTTGCTGACTTCAATGACCTTTTCTTCAGTCTCTTATTGCAAATGTAGCTTTAAATGACAAGGAAATCAGAGAGGCAGTGACATTGCATAATTGTGTTTAGAAATAGGACATGGTTTGAAAATATCTCATATAGCTTTTTTGTAAATACCTAATTTAATTAACAAGCTGAATAAGCTATATCTATATTCTGCTGGAAAAGTTGACAGTGGTGATATAATACTAGAAACAAAAAAAAAATCATGGCCTCTTAAGATGCTATTCTCAGGCTCATATTGAGAGTCAGGGGTATAGATCTGTATAAAGTTCACTAGTATCTAGAAAATAAGGTTGATTACACCAGACTTAGCTGTTCCTCATGACAGTTGTTGAAAACAAATAGATCAATCAAATATCCAGAGTTTGACTGAAAATACAAAATTGCAGAAACTGCCATTGTGTATCTCCCAGTCCACACGTTTTTGCAGCCTTCACTCTAAGGAGTAAATCAGAGTCACACAAGCCCTTACTGTCTCAGAGAGGGGTAACTCTATAGTACAGCTGACTCATGAATTAAGAAATTCTCCATCCTCTCATGGTTTTGGATCATTTATTGTAGAAATGGTTCATTTGCCTATATCACTTCTCAGGTTTAGGACAAAAGATCGTTAACAATGATGCATTTTAAGCAAGGTATATAATTGCTACCCAAACCTATTCTCCATTATATAGTATTTCTTAATTTTAATAATAGTTTTAAATTAAGTTCAGTTGCCTCAGGGTCTTAAAGGTTGGATAACTGCTGGACAGTCTGGGGCAAGTAAGACTTCATCCTCCAAGAAAAAAACAGGCCCCTACAGGACTGTTCCTCAGACTAAAATTCACTTGGTTATTAAGCACAGGAATAGTCTGAGTTCCTGAGTTGCCCATATGGCTTTTTTACCTGACTTGACTTCGTAGACCATTTTGACAGTAAACCCATCTATACTCTCAAACTCTTTCCTGGAGCACAATCACAAGCAACCTGACCTAACATTAACATTTCATGCCTGTCTTGGTGTCTTCTGTCCAGACTTTCTGCCCTTAGATTAATGTCATATGAACAACTCCAGAAAGCACTCTTGATGAGTCCTTATATGACCAAGAAAGGAGAAAGGCCAAGTTTTAGCTATTTTGCAGAAGTTTTTCAACAAGTCTTAACTTAAACTCAAGAAATATTGAATATATCAAAGACAATAACAATACAACCCCTGCAACTGAGATGTAAAACAGGTAGCAGAGAAGAGCTTTGGAAAGAGTTTGCCATGTCTGCATTGCTGGTCTTGTACAAGGAGCATCACCATATTTGACAAGGGAGAGTGCCTGGGTCCTTTGTGTTTAAAATAAAAAAAACAAAACAGAAGGCAAACCTGGCACATAACTAATTCATGTGATTCCAGCAATAACTGCACCACAAGTTTAATTATGACAAGATTATTCTGATTAGTGTGATGATCTTACAGTAAGTCTGATTATGACAAGAGTGACTGTAAGAGTGGCAGTAATGTGGCAGATCAATGTTGTGCTGCATAGCAAAGAAGAAAAATGTACAGATTTTGTGATGAGGCAGGAAGGAAAGAGATACTGTCATCTGACATCACTGTAAGATTGCTACTGGTAGACCAAGGGTATTGGCAATAGTCTCCTTCATTAGCCTAGCTATACTCTGATACTGTTGAGATTGAAATCAAATCCAGCAGATCAAGAAAGCTTCTCCTCCCCTTCTATTCTGTCCTCGTGAGGCCCCACCTGGAATATTGCATCCAATTCTGGGCTCCCAGTTCAAGAGGAACAGGGATCTATGCAAGAGACTCCAAGGGAAGGCCACGGGGGTGATTAAGGGACTGGAGCACTGTCTTATGAGGAAAGGCTGTGAGACCTGGGGCTGTTTAGTCCAGACAGGAGAAGATTGAGGGGAGATTTAGTAAATGTACATAAGTACATGAGGGATGGTGGTCAAGAAAGAAGGGACAGCCTCTGCTCACTTGTGCCCTGTGAAAGGACAAAGGACAATGGATGTAAACTATAGCACAGAGAGTTCCTCCTCAACGTGAGGAAGAACTTCCTTCCCATTAGGGTCACAGAGCACTGGAACAGACTCCCAAAGACATGTGGAGTCTCCTTCTCTGGAGACATTCAGGCCCTGTCTGGATGTGTTCCTGTGCAACCTGCACTAGATTCTATGGTCCTGTTCTGGCAGGGGGGTTGAAGATCTCCAGAAGTTCCTTCCAACCCCAACCAATCTGTCTGAAAACTGTCTAGGGGAAAAAAAAAAAATCTGTGTGAGCCTCATAAATAATCTACATAAAGAAAAGAAGGAAAATACTTCAGTTGCAAGGTGTGTTCCTATGGCTGCATCCTGAAAAATGTCTCAGCACAATTAAGATAGAACTATCAGGGATATTAGAAAATCTGTAATGAAATAATTTGCACATTTTTTCTCATTCACAGCAAAGATGCACATCAAAGCTTGTAAGGAAAAGACTGGTATGAAAATCACACGGCACAAATTTATCACACAGAGGTCTAGAGAGTCAGTTGTAGTTTCCAAAATGTTAATCAATCTGCCCTTTCTTCATCACCTCTCTTTCAACTGTTTTACCTCCTATCCTCGCATTTCAGGTGCAACTTTGAGATTCCTATAAGAACAAAAGAAATTAAAAGAGTGATGTGCCTCAGACAAAGTCTGCTGTGCCCAAGGCCCATTAAAATGAATATTGCTGGGTGTCACATGCCTTGTTTTTATGGTCATTATCATGAAATGGTAATAGGAGAACACATAAAATAATTGCTTGAAATCAAGATCTATTGCATTAACATCTGAGGCAGAAGTGTGCCCAGGTGGCCAAGAGAGCCAATGGCATCCTGGCCTGCATCAGGAACAGTGTGGCCAGCAGGACAAGGGAGGTTATTCTTCCCCTGTACTCAGCACTGGTCAGGCCACACCTTGAGTGCTGTGTCCAGTTCTGGGCCCCTCAATTCAAGAGAGATGTTGAGGTGCTGGAACGTGTCCAGAGAAGGGCGACAAAGCTGGTGAGGGGCCTGGAGCACAAACCCTATGAGGAGAGGCTGAGGGAGCTGGGGGTGTTTAGCCTGGAGAAGAGGAGGCTCAGGGGGGACCTCATTGCTGTCTACAACTACCTGAAGGGGCATTGTAGCCAGGTGGGGGTTGGTCTCTTCTCCCAGGCAACCAGCAATAGCACAAGGGGACACAGTCTCAAGTTGTGCCAGGGGAAGTACAGGCTGGATGTTAGGAGGAAGTTCTTCTGTGCTAGTTTGAAGCAAGCTGGAATGTTTTGGTAGAAGAACTAGATAACGGGCAGTGAAATGAAAACAATTGATGTCAACTTCTCTCACAGTCTCGCTGAGAGCTCTGGGAAGAAGAAAGACTTTTTCTCCATTTTGTCTCTCACTCTTGCTTTTGCCTTAGACCGAGACACATCTCATTAACCCTGCTCCTACTAACCTTGCTCCCTAACCTCTTGGCTGCACCTCTTTTCTTCCTGAGAACTGGGGTAAGGAAGAGAGGGGCCGGGGGAGGTGTTGGGGTGGTTTGAAAGCCCCTCCCGGGGACTCAGGTTTCTGGGAGGGGAGTTGTGCTTCTGTATTGTTTATCCTTTGTATATTTCTGTATATAATTGTATATAACTGTATATATTGTAAATAGCTGCTTGTAAATTCTGCTAGCTGTACATAAATTGCTTCATCTATATTCCCAGGGTCCGTCTGAGTTAGCTGGGGCAAATTCAAAAGTGTGGGGGGGCGGGTAAGAGCCCAAACCATCACATCTTCCCAGAGAGAGTGATTGGCATTGGAATGGGCTGCCCAAGGAGGTGGTGGAGTCACCATCCCTGGAGGTGTTCAAGAAAAGAATGGATGAGGCACTTAGTGCCATGGTCTAGTTGACTGTATGGGGCTTGGGGATAAGTTGGACTGGATGATCTTGGAGGTCTCTTCCAACCTGGTTGATTCTATGATTTAAAAGTATTAAATAAGCCAAGACACTTGAGGTATGAAACCTCAGAAATCTAAAGAGAGAGAGAGGATACAGAGGAAAAAAAAAAACCTACAAAGTTTTACTAAATTTCAGTATCAGAATTGGAGATGCATATTTAGTTTCTGAAGTGCCAGTGTAAGGCACCACTCACTAGTGGGAAAACCACTAGAAGCACACACAGACACAAAGCACTATTTATGGGAACAATTTAGGTACACAAAAGTTAACATTTACAAGACAGTATTTGTCATGGAAGAAAACAGTTTGTAAACCTGCCACATAAGATACTGAAATGCAAGAATGCTGAAAGTCTGTGAAAAATTGTGAGAAAATAATACTGAGAGAATACACATTTCAGGATATTCATTTTCAGGCCTCTCCCCTTCTGTGAAGTTAAAAATGCTTCAGGTAGAAAATTTTAATTCATGTCCTTTCACTTTATGCTTTCATCCTCCAGATACTGTTTATTCCTCTTTTAATTTCATTTTCCTCACCATTCCCAAATCATTTTAATGCTAATAGAACTGTACCATCCTCTAGACCATTCATAGTTTTTGTTACCATTGCCTTTTTAGTAAGTTTCCTCAAAGTAATTTCAACAACTTTTTGTAAGCTTCTAATAGATCATTTCTTCTCCAGACATACAAACTTCAGGTTGACATCATGCTGCACTTGCATAAGGTAAGCCATAACTGCAGCTATTAGTAAGGTTAGGTCAGTGATGAGACTTTGACCTTTGGAAAAAAGCCCAATTTAAAGTCAGCCTATACAGGAACAAAGGTACCTCCATTTGTCATGCATTATTCTTAAGAACACTAAGCAAATATTTCCAGGAGTAATATGACCTGTGGTGACACAGATTTTCTTCTTAACCATCAAGGACAAATATTTATGGGAACATTTTTTTTGGTTCCATAGAAAGTAACAAATGTTTGTTCTTCAAATGTTTACTTGCAGTCCTGAAAGAGCTTTAATCAATAAAGAACTGAGCTCCTGCAAGACCATGTTATTTCTGGTGCAAAACCAGGTGATGGTGCCTTTCATATAAAATATCAGAGCTTGGGGTTTTTTTCCCCTTTTTCCATTTTCTATGCCCTGTGATTTTTAGGGTCAGGTTATCTTATTTATCTAGTTTCAGTTCTGTCAGCCAGGACTTATGTCTTCACAGAATCAACCACATTGGAAAAGAACTCTAGGATCATCAAGCCCAACCTATCATCTGGCCCCTTTCAATTAACTAAACCATAGCACTAAGTGCCTCACCCAGTCTCCTTTTAACCACCTCCAGGGGCAGGGACACCACCACCTCCCTGGGCAGCCCATTCTAATGCCAATACCTCTTTTCTATGAAGAACTTCTTCCTAACATCCAGCCTAAAGATACCTTGGCACAGCTTCAGACTCCATCCTCTTGTTCTCTCCCTTGTTGCCTAGGAGAAGAGACCAACCTCACCTGGCTACAACCTCCTTTCCAGTAGTTGTAGAAAGCAATAAGGTATCCCCTGAGCCTCCTCTTCTCCAGGCTGAACAAGCCCAGCTCCCTCAGCCTCTTCTCGTAGGGCTGTGCTCCAGCCCCCTCACCAGCCTTAGTGCTCTTCTCTGGACATGTTCAAGCACCTGAACATCTTTCTTAAACTGAGGGGCCCAGAACTGGACACCGTACTCAAGGTGTGGCCTAACCAGCACTGAGTACAGGGGCAGAAGGACTTCCCTGGTCCTGCTGGCCACATTATTCCCAATCCAGGCCAGGATGCCATTGGCCTTCTTGGCCACCTGGGCACACTGCTGGTTCATGTCCAGCCAGCTCCAAAACAGTCTTTGTAAACTTGGAATTCTCCAGCTTGTCTACTGACAGGAGCAGGGTAGAAAAAATACTGGTTATATGTGTGAAAATTTGGAATGGATGTTGCTTTTTATCAGACCTTTTTGTCAGGCTGAAGACTTTGATAAGGAATTGAGTTCTACTTTTATATTTGTCTTTAAAGTTATAGCTCACTTGTAGAAATACACAGCCACTGCCTTAAGCAAACCAAATTGCAATTAAGCACTTTTAGAGTCGGGTAACTGTGACAATGATATGCTGAATCCAGCAAACAGGTGAATATTTGTGTTCTTTTAAGATGATACCTCAACAGAGAGGGTGCATGTTAGGACTAGCAGCATGGAAGTATTCAGCATGGGAGCTGAATAAGATGCCTTTTCTTGTGAGGTACAAAGATGACGTTAGGAAGAGCTGCAGAACCTTTTATTTACAGGTTTTATTGGATCCTGAAAAGGAGATAAGAGACCTTTTAAAGCATTTCTTGTCCAGTACTCACTACAGGAGGTGGGAAGTGATCTCCATCAAGAACTAATACACTCTGACTCTATAAACATACTCAGTGACCGTGTCTTGGCATGTAGTATGTCTCACCATCACAATACTTACTGGATTATATTTTTGAAGTCGAATTGACACTGAAACATGGCTTAGCATCTGAGTGTCATGTGCCTACCTAATTGCTGCATCCCTGGAATGCCTCATGTGAGTCCTGATGGTGTAAATTCAGTCCTGTGTCTCGCACCCGTGCCTCATGCAGCTTAAACAAAAGCTCATTCCACCGCTAAACAAAGCCTCACAAACGCCTAGCAAAAGACTAAAACCCACACAGTTGTATGTCCTTAAAATCACAAAGAGCATTGTCGGTTTCTATTTTCACCGCATTTCACTGTGCCTTTGTTATGCAGAGAAGTACTGAGTCCCTCCATCACAAGAGCCCAAGCAAAAGAGGTTACCATGTACATAACCTCTGATAACAGAATATGCACAAAGACCCATAACCAGGAGAAAAATTAGAAGTTAGTTTTCTCTCTGATGTGTGAAACAAGTCCTAGTTTTAACATTCCTAAACATTAGGTCCTTCTGCCATGGGGAAACACAAGTCAGCTGGGAGGTAGAAAAACAGATGTGTTGTCTGGGGTCTCCATTGTCTGAGATCTCAATCTCAGAGGTGACTTCATTTCTGTAATAGTAGCAGTGTCTGTACTGTACTTTATTCATGGACCATAAAGGTATAGCAGCTTTCATCCAAATTTAAAATATATTAGTTCACAGGTGAGAGAATTGCAAAAGGAATGTTGGACTTTTTTTTTTTTCTCTCTCTTTGCTTAATGTGCTAGTTTGAAGCTAGCTAGAATGTTTTGGTGAGAAGAACTAGATTACAGGCTGTGAAAGGAAAACAAGGGTGATGTCTACTTCACTCATAGGCTTGCTGACAGGTATAAGAACAAGAATCCAAACATAGATAAGGCACTACTCCTTCTGCTGGGGAGCTTGGAGATCCATTTTTTTTCTCTCCCTAGCCTCTCTGCTGTCTCTCTGATTAATCCACTTTGCTTCCTAACTCCCTGGCTGAACCTCCATTCTTCCTTGGGACTGGGGTAAGGTTGAGAGGGGTGGGAGAAGGTCAAAGGGTGGTTGAGAGCCCCTCCTGGGGACTCAGGTTTCTGGGAGGGGAGTTGTGTTTCTGTATTACCTTTTACCTTGCATATTTCTGTATATAACGATATACACTGTAAGTATCTGCTTCTATATTGAGCTAAGCTGTAAATATAAGCTTCATTCAAATTTCCAGAGCTGGCTGAGTCTAGTCTGGGTGATTTCCAAAGTGGGGGGGGGTGGGGGGGGGGGGGGAACCAGGTAACCCCCATACCATCGCACTTAACCACTATCTTTCCCCCACTGTTTTTTTCCCTCCAAAAGGGAGATAAACAGAACACTGTTTTTTTACCAAAGTAAATTCCTAATGAGCAGAGAAGCTGTAAAGAATCCCACCATTCCAAAAGGGAACTTGCAGATCAGCATCTATTTATTGGAGGGCAAAAAAAAAATCCACAGAAAACAGGTTCTATGTGATTAAAGATTGTAAAAATGTCTTCTATCATCTGGTTATATGTAACAGAGAAGCCTTTAAATCTACTTCAAAAATATTCTCTTTAATTTCTCCCTCCCAGAAGGGGAGGAACTCATATGTGGATGAAAAAGAAAATCAGAAGTTACAAGTTTTTAATTAAGTAGAACTAATCTATGTTCATGAAATGCAACAGAGTAGCCTTACCAGAAGACCTCCTCTCTGTAACACACATAACATCAATAATTAGTCTGTGAAAGATCTCTTCACATTCACTCCGTATCATTACCCTTGTTCTCACTGCCTTCCTCATCTCCTGCTGTATTTCATCTTGACACATATTTCTTGTTTTATCAAGGAGCAGCAAAGATTTGTCTGTCAGATACTCACATTCTAAAACTACTAACCCACAGGAAAAATAAGGATCAAATATAAGATAAATGGAATTAGAGAGGCACAGATCAAGAGGGCACTAGATTGATGTAGATCAGAAGTAGAATCCCTCAGCTCACAGGTGGTTTTGCAGCTTGAGGTTTACATTTACTGAGACATTTTTTGCCATCCAAAAGTTACTTCAGAGTCTGACTCTTCTGCAGAGCAAATATTTCAGACTGCTTCATGTGTTTCAAGTGTTTTTCAGTCTGCTAATGTCATTGACTTATGTCAAAACTTGACTTTAAAGGTTCTTGTAACAGGCATGAAAGAAAACAAACAGAAAACTCACAGGTACAGTTTGTCTGCAAACAGACTTAAACTACTTTAAGGGGAAAGAAAGCTTTTGCTGCTCCCTTGTTACACCCAGAAATCTGATCAGGGTCCAAAATATTGCCTAGAACATGGGAATAACAACATACTTGCCTAAAATGATGAGTTTCCTACTCATCAACAAACTAGAACTGCAAACCCCTGTTTCCTGTTAGATCCAGGACCAAATAACTCAAATATATATGCAGATATGTGCACAACTACAAAGATAATCTGCCTGCAACTACAGTAAGAGAAGCCTTAATATTCTTTTTCCATGCATTATCACATACTCTTTGTGTAACTGGTTTAGAATAAAATGTCTTTGGTGTGAAGGTTATACAAATTCTGTTCCTAGAACAGGAGCCTGTTTCTCTGCAAACAGCTCTTAGACATGATGTACATTTAACAAAACATAGTTCAGTGAGGAGAACATAATAGATGCTTGAAGCTTTATATAATTCAAGCCTGATTGTTTGGAACTTCTGCTTGATAATAACATTGGTGGCTTTGAAGATGTCAGTCTGTATTTTAAGGAAAATAGTATGTTTTGTGTGAAGGCACAAACTTCAAGGTTGATTTTACTTCAGCTACTCTCAAAGAAGAAAGACTGTTCAATTGGTCACTTCCAAGAGCTTCAAAGCCCGTAGCCAGCCTTCATGCCTGCCAATCAAAAGGCAACACTCAAAGCCACAAGGAGCCAATCAGCAGGAAGGCTTCAGGAAATGTTGTCAATGCTGAGGTTAGAAACAAATTATGCTAGAGATAGTAAAATAATAATCTATGCAACCTGCAGGTCTTGCTGCAGTTTACAGAATCGTTAGGTGGAAAGCCTTGGGCACTGTGGTAAAGGGTTGGACTTGATGATCTGTGAGGTCTCTTCCAACCTTGGTGATACTGTGATACTGTGATTTAAAGCTGAGACTGCTGCTTATTCCGAGCACTGTACTTTCATTGGATATTTAAATTGACATTGAAAGCAATATACATTGATGGAACAGACCACCAGAGGAATGGAGTATACTCAATCACACGTGAATAAACATCCATATGAAACACAGTTAAACAAGTAAACCTATACAGAGGAAACAAACTTCAGAAACCCATAATTACTGCAAAAAAAACCCCAAACCAAATCAATAAAACATCTAAGTCATTATTTTAACTTCCTCCTTGTGATTTTCTGAATGGTGGATTGTGATTTTCAAACGTTTGCAATGATACAGAGCAATACTACACTGACAATACGATATTCTTTCCTGATGCCAATGATTCCATTTCAAATGGCATCCTGGCCTGGATCAGGAATACTGTGGCCAGCAGGACCAAGGAAGTCCATCTGCCCTTGTACTCAGTGCTGGTTAGGCCACATCTTGAGTACTGTGTCCAGTTCTGAGCCCCTCAATTTAAGAAAGATTTTGAGGTGCTTGAACATGTCCAGAGAAGGGCAACAATGCTGGTGAGAGGGCTGGACCACAGCCCTGATGAGGAGAGGCTGAGTGAACTAGCGTTGTTCAGCCTGGAGAAGAGGAGGCTCAGGGGAGACCTTATTGCTCTCTACAACTACTGGAAAGGAGATTGTAGCCAGGTGAGATTGGTCTCTTCTCCTAGGCGACGAGGAATAGAACAAGAGGACGGAGTCTGAAGCTGTGCCAAGGCATCTTTAGGCTGGATGTTAGGAAGAAATTCTTCATAGAAAGAGGTATTGGCATTAGAATGGGCTGCCCAGGGAGGTGGTGGTGTCCCTGCCCCTGGAGGTGGTTAAAAGGAGACTGGATGAGACACTTAGTGCTATGGTTTAGTTAATTAGAAGGTGCTAGATGATAGGTTGGACTCAGTGATCCTAGAGTTCTTTTCCAACCTGGTTGATTCTGTGATTCTGTGGAAACCTCTACTTGGTGGTACCTCACCCTCACATGCTCTTAAAAAAGGGGAAAAAAGCTGCTGTAGCCCAGTCTAGGAGTAAAGAAACAAGTAATAGCAAAGATACTGGCTAAGACCAGGAACAGAAATGGATATTAAGGAGTGCAAAACATATATCCCACATAAAAAAAGACAAGGCTTCCAGGAAGTAAAGGATGCAAAACCATAGTTGGTGCACGTGTTGAAGATAATTTGGAAGAGAGAAAAAAAAGTCAGCCCGAGAGCAAGCTAGTAGAGACCTGAGGGAATCTCAGGGTTATGTTTTCAAATATGAAATGCATACTGTTATGAAGCAGCAAACACACTGGCTATATCCGTCACTGTGTTACTCAACCTCTTTGCTGATGTAAACATCAGTCCAGAACAGTAGCTGGGAGAATTGTACACTCTCAATTTTCTCCTTTCTGCTATATGGCTGCATAACACATTGTTCCCAGCTACTAAATTATTTAGAACTTCATCTGCAAACACCTGGAAACATATTTCTTGCTTCAGTTCAATCACTTCCTTTTTATACTCTCTAATTTACCAGCAAAGAAAATAATAAAAGCTCTTATTCCAAATGACTCTTTCAGATCATTTTGAATTACTTCAGCAATGTGTTACCTCAAAGCTATTTTTTTTTAAACCAATCATTTCTCTCTATCCTATACAGGACATAACAAAAAAAATCTGAAATTAGAAGTGTGTTTAGAGGCTGCACTTTGTAAATAGTTAATGACATATTGTTATGGTTAATGGAATGAAACTCAGGGGAATAACCATGGCAAATGTATCTGTGGTATGCCTTTGTGAACTGGAATATATACTGCAGGATAAAATTATAGAAAAGCTCTTCTATTTAAAGGGGAAATTATCTCTAGGGCTCAGCAGTCCCTAATGGTGTACAAATTGATGTCAGAGGACCTTCAGCAAAACGTCAGCACTGGGCTGAAACACTTGTATCCAAATTCATAGTTCATTCCCTAAACCAGATACAGCACAATGGATCTGTGAGAAGTTGTCCATGGGATGGGCTAAAGAGATGTGTCTTAGCTCTTAGAGTTTGTGTTCTGGAATAAAACCCCATTTTGGAAAATGTCAAAACACAGACCAGAAGTGAGGAGTTATGAAACACCTGATGGTCATTTGTCTTGATGAGAATGGAACTGGGTTCTGGGGAGAGGTCTTCCCCAGCTTCATCAGTTGGTGCTTCTTGCCTGGGAATACATCCCCACAGCTTTGCCGGCTCAGGGCCATGTGAGAAGTCCCGAATGTACTTCAGACACACCCAGATGAGTTTCTGAAAGGCCTAAAGGCTCACACTAGCCTTGGTGTGAAACAGGGAGTGCTCTGTCCAGCTCCTTCCACCAGCAACATAGAGGAAACAGAGAGACAGAAACGACCATCAGGAGTCAGAGGTTTCAGATGGTACAGTGAAAATCAGGAAAGTATGTCTGTCTGTCTACAGCATGCAACATCTCTGATACACAAACACATCAGTCACATTTGACAATAACTGCACATTTTCAACCATGTCTTTAATCAGCAAGCCTTTGCATAGTTAGTTGTTTTGGAGCACCATATAAATGCTGGTCATAAACACTGGCTGGGGTGTTGGAAGGACAGGAAAATCTCATTCTGCTCACTGGAAAGTAAGGAAATTTTGTGAAGGATGATAGAAAAGGGGAAGTTTGTGTATTGGTTAGCAGCACAATGCTTCTGGTCTGTACACCACTCTCTGTCACTGACGTCTGCCAAAACATGCATCTCAGCCATGGCCATCTGTATGTATAGAGTGAGGAAAGAGGAATGAAGCCAAGAAAGCATCCAAGCTAAGACAGACAGAAATACTTGCTGCCAAGATGTCTTGTCCCATCCTTCAGTCACACTGGCATGCACAAAGCTTTGGTAACATAGTTTCTTATTTGACAGCCTTCAGCTCTTTCCAAGACTGCTGAGGAGCATTCCTGTGACAAGCACAGATCTTCAGCTCAGCTTACAGTGACAGAAAGACAAAAAGACAGCTCTGTCAAAACAGTGGCCTGGTTTGTCAAAGCTGCTGGCCTGACACACCACTTCAAAATCCATGTAACCTGACCCACATATGGAAACACCTTGAATTGGGAGTTACTCATCACCTGTAAACCATAACAAAGATAGTGAGAGAGAGGGAGGTGAACAGATGCAGGTGAATACTTTGAATCTTGGACATTTACTAAGAAGATTGAACTTAGAGCAAGAATTTGTACAAATGTAGGCATAGAAACAAAGAGTGCTCTGAATTCTCTTGGCTTTTAACAACTGTCTTACAGCAGCAGCACTGGCTTTGAAGCCTGCCCAAACTTACCCAGTTGTACTAACATGGATCTAGGGCAGAAAAAGATGGCATTGCTCAACCAAGCTCACAAAGGAAGTTTGTACAGTAGTAGACAACTATGACAAACTCTGATCATTACACAGATTACAGCATTTTTCTGACCAAATCAGCAGTCCTCACCACCCAGCTCTCTCTTGCTTTGCCTTTATTCCCGTGCCATCCATTCCAGATGCTTTACTTTGAGTCAGGTCTGGCACAGGTTTAATCCCACAGTGCATCAATTCCATTTACTAAAAGAGCAGAAAATTATCTTGGCTAAAACCTTTAGCTAGGTTTAAGAGGTGAATTGGTTCTCCATGCAACAAGGTAAGTGCCAGAGCTGAGGAAGGAGAGAGTGAGCTCACTCTTCTGTGTCAGCAATCTGTGACCAGCTTCTCTGCTTCTTGGATCTGCATCCTGAGCTTCACTACATGTAGGGTAAGAGCAAATAGCCTGTTTTGTCTCTGACAATCAGTGCAGACAAGGATGATGTGAGAGGGATTAGGAAAAACAACATTTGCACAGAAGATATTGCTATCACACAATCATTGGATGATAAAGCTGTTTACCAAGAGCCCTCACACAATAGCGTCTGAACAAGGCTATTACATTTGCTCTCAAATTAATTTCAATTTTCTTTTGAGAATATAATTTTTCTATCTTTTGTATTGAAAATAGCTTCTTTTTGATCAACTGACTGTGGTCAAAATAGCTCAGCTACATCACAAATCACATATGCTAAGCTGCTAAAAGCTAAACATGAGAAAACACACTCAATGAAAACTTCAAACACTGAAAAACAGAGTCATAGAAAAACTTAAAGGTATTTCTTTCAGTACAGCCACTTTATCTTTAAATTCACTCTGGAAATTGTCTGAAGCAAACAAAGTGAGGGAGACTGGATCAGTGTGGAAAGGAAGTAAAGCTTGTCCGTAGAAATGAACACAACATTCTTCAAAATGGAAAGAAATTGAAAGGCATGCCTGAAACTCTCACATCACATCCATCTTGGTGAATATTTGCAATTATTTCTCCTGTGAAAGAGCTGCAGAGAATTCCACCAAGATGTTTTCCAATAGCTAAACTTTAAAATGACTCAACAATCATGCTCTATGAGAGGTAGAATTAAGCATATTCCTGTCCCACCTAAGAGAAGAATATTATAAAGCTCAAACTTTATAAATCTGTAGCACTGGCAAGAAGAATCATTTTGCCCTTGGGCTCGTGATGAAGGGTTAGGTTTACCAGCATTCTAAAGAGTATTAGACATTTATATGGCTAATGAGAGCATTCATGGTTATGTAAGGAGGGATAAATAAAATTAAGGCTATAAGCCTCCAGCCTTCAGGGCTAGGGAAAAACAATTCTTTGGTGGCAAACTATTTTATGAAGACTTGAGGTAAAATCTTGACCTTGTTAAAGTTACTTATAATTCTTCCAAAGTAGCTATGATTTTACCTCAACCTTGCTTAATTATGCAGCTTCCCTGAATTCATTAGGCTATTCTTCATCTGCAGAACTTCTTATGCTTTTCTACAGCACCTGAAACTAATCAGTATAAGCTACAGATAAGCAGCTAGATAGACTTTAGATATAAACCAAAATAACAACTGCTGTATTCCTCTTACCTCCATTTTAGAGAACTGAGATTAAATATTGGATCTGATTAGGAACTGTCATGCTGCTCATTTGGCTGGCTCTAGGACTTATAAAGTGCTTGGTATGAAGTGGGACCACAGTACAGTACATTCCCTATCATACTGCATCATCCTCTTCCCAGGGAGCAGAAATAGGTAGGTGTTGATTTATTCATGAAGAAATTCTACTCCTGTTCCACCCTGAATTCTTTTGCATTACCATCATAGCAGGATCCCTGAAAGTCCCCAGCCTTGCCCGATGTGTGTCATTAGCCCAGACCAGCGTCTTGCAAGTACAGTTCTCCCAACTTCAGTCATTCATCTGTCAGCTGTTCCCCAGGGAACAGACACATACCAAAGCCCACTACCTCCTTCTCTCTTTTCCTTTAAGTTTCCTACCTCCTTGTTTCCCTCACAGACATGCACACATCTCCCTTTTGTTTCTTCCCCAGCGATTCTACCTCCATCCAGTTGTTTTACTTCTGCTACAGATGTGGCAGATGCACAATAAAATTATAAGGCTTATGCAGACTGGATATCTCATAAAAACCTCTCTGTTTCAGCTGGCAGTGCTAAAGGATAGACCCATGCAGGTCTTTGATAGCTGTCAGAGCCAGATGCTGAAGTTTCATTGCTTGCCTTGATGCTGTATTCTGTTGTTTATAGTGTGACATCTCTAACAGCTTACATAATTCATCATGATTATTCACTGCATTGTGATAGGTTTTGGGATTACTCTTTTGACGTTTGCCACAGTGTGAGCACTACTCCTCTCATGCCATGAAGCATGACTCCAAATGGTACGTAAATGGTAGGAAGCATTATCCTCTAGTGCTGCTGGTGACAATGCCACCTCCATTTTGCCATGCACCCTTTTGTGCTTTGCATCCCTAATAAAGCAATAAGATAATTTAATACTGGAGACTTAAAATGATGTATTAAATGAAAACCATTGTTTTCTTCCCTTGTGCCGTGGTCCCTTCTGAGGTAGAAAGTGAGAAAAATCTAGTTGACAGTTAAGACATGTAACACAGAGTAAGAGTTGGGATGGGAAATCGTTTGTGTATCTGCTGTTTGAGTTCTATATCAGGGGAAGAGAAGCGGGAAACTTGTGAGCATAGTGAAGTACTTATAAAGCCTGCAGAACTGGAGTTTTCAGACTTTCCAGTCTTTTGCTGACTACCAAGACTCTTGCACAAATTGTTAACAGGTAATTTTCAAAGGCTATCAAAGAAATAAGTGCACCCCACCTTTGTTTTTTTAAAGCAAATTTCAGCATAAAATCCCCTCCAGCTCTTTTGAAAAATCTACCTTGTTATAAGCCTCTGCTCTGCAAAACTGAGCATTTTAAACAGCTGCAAGACCTTCAGTATCCACGTATGAGTGTTGTACCATACTGCTTTCAGAATCCAAGCATGACCAATAACAAATTAAAAACCCAACAAACAAACAAACTACACCAACTTAATTTTTCACAGAATCACAGAATGTCAGCAGCTGGAAGGGACCTCAAAAGATTACCTAGTCCAATCCCCCTGCTAGAGCAGGATCACCTATACCAGCTAATTTTGAGGAAAGTTGAATGGAACCATTAATTTCCCCTCAAGGTGTTTATCTTGGACACAATGATCTCTGGAGGTCACTTCTAATCCCTAATGTTCCATGATTCTGTGATCCTAAGACTCAGGTATTTTAACACACAAGCAACCTTTTGTCATGTGTACTTTGAAGCTATCCCATGTGTATATTGCTAAATATTCCTCAGAGATACATAGTAAGATTAATGTAAATATTGATTATTATTAACCTCAGAGGTGATATCACAGAGTTGATAACTCACTCTCTTCAGGCTACATAACCTTAGGGCAAAATGACCTGCTGAACAGTTCAAAAGGCATCAACATATTTGGTCAAGTCTGATCCAACAATGATACTGTGCAAGTTTTATGGACAATATATAAGTAATTCCTTGAATGGAGGAAAAAACTGCTCTGGACTAACAAATTAGTTACAGTCCTCTAATTTCTGGCATTATGAAGCAATGTTTGCTGTTTCAACTCTATTGTACAGGAACTAGAAAATTAAAGAGTTGGCACAAGATTTTTTTTTTTCTCAAAACAAGGCAGCATTGGTACTCCAGGAAACAGACCTTGCTTGTGAAATCCTTTTATTGTTATTGTCTATGCCATAGAATGGATATGAAATTATGTAGCTGAACCAACGTTCAATCCTGAATCTCTCACTTTTCACACTCAGAGATGAAAGAACAATGCCAGGAAACAGAGCTCTCAGCCAAACCTCATCCACTCTGCCACACAAGTTCTACAGAAGGAGATATCAAACGTTATAAAATAATCTTGCTGCAACAGCTGGGAGGGAAGCTCCCAAGAGTATATGATGAATTACAGCTCTGCTCCTCTTGCTTGGGCAGCCTTAATTTCTTTGCAAGTCTCACAGCTGTTCAATGTCTCTTAGATGGCATCACATACAGATTTCCTTTTCACTTCAGGCAGGGAAAACTTTCATTTGTTCTCCATGGCTGGTACAAAATGCACAAATTTCTGAAGACAGAGCAGTAACCAGCACTGGTCTGTGCCTTCAGTTCAAATTAGGTTTGAAAAAAAGGAAAGGAAAGACTAACAATCCCATATGCATTTTTACTGTCTTGTTGTCAGAAAGCATAGTGTCTGACTAGTCAGTGCTCCCTTCACTAGTATCTCCAACTGCTTCAAGTTCCTGGGGCAAGGAAACAAATCAAAGAGCCAAAAATGAAAGAGACTGGCAATCCTCCTGTAGGTTTTTGGTTTGTTTTTTTGGGGGGAAGGGGAAGGTTTTTGGTTGGTTGGTTGAGTTTTTCTTTTTACTTGCTTGGGGTTTTTTGTTTGGTTGGTTTGGGGGTTTTGTTTGCTTGGTTGATTTTGTTGCTGTTAGTTTGAGCTGGAGTTTTTTTAAATAATATATCAGTAGGAGTAAGAATGATTCCTACAGGTAGTAATAAACTATTTATGACTTAGATTAATCCCTGTAATCTACACAGAGTCAAATATGATAGCAATCCATCTCCTGCTTTCCCTCTGGTTGTTTGTCTGGAGCTGGAATGCTGAGTGAAAACTCAATTCACTTACTAAGGAGTTTATTTTGGCTGGTCAAAACATTGGTGAAGTTTAACAAAGAGCAGTCATAAACATTATCTGAACAAACTAGCTTTGGAACCTTATGATTCATTAGAGCACACAAACAGATTAACATCCCTATATTAGCAACATCTCTTTTTTTTGCTTCAGCTTGGCAGTACCATAACTCTAAACTTATTGCTTTTATTAATATTACATTTTTGAGGAATTCTAGCTGGAATCTGTGCATAACTGATCAATGTGAACAAAGCTTTCTTTGAGCCCAGTGAGGGATTTTGGTTCTGATTTGAGGCTAATTAGAACATTTTAATGAGAAGAAATTAGATCATTGGATGTAAAAAGAAAACAGTGATGAAATCTATATCAATTACCAGGTTGGGAACTATGGGGTTAAAAAAATCCCATAGGGGCTAGAAAATTGTTATTCAAGCCCATAATTCTGCTATCTCCTTATAAACTCACAGCGAGGGCAGCTTCCTCTCCGTTCCTTCTCCTCCAGCCCTGTGTCAGGTGGGAGCTGCTTTTATTGGGACAAACATATAAGGAGTAGACCTGATTTGGGGGTCTCCAGAGGCTTGTGTTTAGGTTTATGGATGGCAGAGGCATTGTGGGAGGGAGGACTGAAGGACTGGGGATTATAATTTTGGGTTGGGGGAAAATTCAAGGCGGTCACCATGGATGTTGTATCTGCTTTGTAATTTCTTCTTTGTATCTCTCTCTCCAAATATAATTCTGGGTTTTTTTCTCCAATTCAATTGAGAGCTTCATTCTGTCGTTCTTAAAAAAAACCCACAACAATCATTCATTGGTTTGCTGAGAGGGATAAAAAGCCAAAATGTCAACAATTTGTCCCACTCTGATCTGGGACACTGGTTCTGTTCACTTCCCATTCGTTTTGCTCTAATATCTCTCCACAATCTTGGCTAACACATAACAATGCAAGCTTTGCTGGTTGGTTTGTTTGCCTATCTGGAAAAGTAGAGGGAGAAAAAGAAGGTACCTTTGAGCCCTTCTGGGCAGTTGCCTTTGTCCTTTGGATTTCTGTATTATTTCTGATTTGTATATAATTGTAAATAATTGCAAATGTACTGTGTGCATATATGCTTGTACATTTAGCTTTGCTGTAAATATAGCTTCATCTCACTTCCAAGCCTTCTGAGCTGGTCTGGTAAATTTCAGTAGTGTGGGAGAGGAAAGTTCCTAACCCACCACAATTTTCCAGCTAGTTGGGAGACCCTTCAATTCTTCCTGAATTGCGTTACCTTCCTCTTTGTAAAGTGACAGACACATCCTGAGCCAGCACAGTGCATTCCCAAACTTGCAGCTTCTGTTCTGAATAGAACTTGACACCTGCTTATATCCGAGTGTAATGCTGGACTTCTTCGGTGGTTATAAGCACAAGTTTTACATTAAGTACACTGATAGCAGCACCTACCTGAGCTGAAGCCTGCCTGTACTTACAATTTCCTCAACATCTGAGTTTCTGCCACTTCTATCCCCATGAACTTTTATAACTCTTAAAAAATGATCTGAAATTGAGATCTTCATTAGCATGTGTACCACGTGCAGCTTCTTCTCAGCAGTTGCTTACAAATTAGATGTATCAGGGACTGCCTCTGACCTTCAGTTAATTATTTTATGCCACTACTGAATTTCAAGAATTCCAGGGGGTATCTTTTAGAAAATATCTGCTGAATATCTGTGGAGCAGCAAATGACACAAGGTCAGCCATTTAATAGGATAGTATTAGCATACTGTTCTGAGGACTCAAAAGTTGTCCTCCATTAAGCACCCCAGGTCAGAGGGCAGCAGTGAATGACACACAAGGAAGAGGAATAATTCTTCATTTTTCAGAAAGTTCCATGACACAAACTTTAACAGATCATTTAGAGTTTCATTTATAGGAATCTTGACTTAATTCCTGTTGACTTTCCCTCTGGATCAACAGAGCAGAGGCAATTCAGTCAAGAGAGAGCATTTCTGAGCATGGCAGTTGCAAAAGTAATTGTATTTATGGGCACACCTCACCCGGACTCCTGCTTCTGAACGTGGTTTGCCTTGTTTGACTCATCCCACAAGCAAATTGTCAACAAAGTACTAACCTCAGCAGCAAGTTCCTCAAGTTGTAGTAGTAAGCAACCATCTTGGTGTACATACACCTGTTACAGCCTTGTTATACCCTAGAGTCAAATATTTTAAAGTGTCATGGACAAAAACTGGGGTACACTATGTCATTGACTTTTATTTGACTGCCCATATGTTTGTAATCTGCCTATTAAAAACTATTCTGTATTTTTATTTGCTGTTATTCGTTCTGTATAGGGCATGAATATGAAAAAAAAAAAGAAAGTTGAAACAGTTATAACAATCAGTTCAAGAAACTCCCAAAGAATTATCTGTGTTCCAGGAAATGTGATTGGAGTATATGAACTCATATACTCCACAGAGCAATAAGTGTCTAAAGTCATGAAGTATTCCTACTTCACTGAGGTATGTGTGTGTTCCCTGCAAGGTGGAAATATGGGAAAGCAAGTCTGGCCAGGAAAATGGGTAAGAAATACTCAGGAAAAATACACATCTCTGTCAGGTACAATCATACTGCACAAAAGAGCTATCAATATATCTTGCTCATCTAATTCTCTATGCAAAAAATAGGTGGAAATTACTGCATTAAGTGGAATCTGCAAGGATAAATTGTCATTGCAGATCTCAGACTCTGGTAGTTCACACCAGCGTTTTGTCAGAGATGTGCAAACAGATCCAATTCTCTCGAGCATTTTCCCCTGATATTTGCTGCTTGACCTACTGTTTCATCAAGAGCTTGTCTTCCAGCAAAACCTTAATGCATCCCCCCCAACACCGGAGAACCTTTTGGTTCACTGCAGTCCAGCTGAAAGGAGAACCAGCCCTGAAGCATTGGAACAAATAGAATAGCCCCTTCACGAGAGACTTGCATAAAGGAAAAACCAAACCAAAACAACAAAAGAAAGAAACAAACAAATAAAACCCTCAAACAACAGCAGAAAAACCAAAACCACAAACAACACACTTTAAAAAGTTCTGTTCTCAGAACTTTTTCCCATTTTTTTGCTGAACAAAGCAACTTCAATGTGACAGCTTCTTACAATAGCTTTTTAAAAATCTTCATTTTGGCTTGTTCAAATCTCGCTTTGCCTTGCCTGAACCTGCTGTACAACAACATCAAGAGACAAAAAGATGGTAGAAAAGTTTAAAGTGCTCAGAAACCTAACAGATGGTGCCTCCAGTTTTTAAAAACAGCCCTGAAGACACCGAAGTTTTCATGACTGCAGTCCAGCTGAGTGAGCAGGAGACATCTCCAGACTTCACAGGCTGTGGACTAGCCCTCTAGGAAAGAGCCACTGTCTGCTGACAGAATCCACCAAGCTTGTCACTGCTCTGCTCCAACAGGCAAACACAAAACAATCTTTTGTGCATCCAGCCTTACCTCTGAGACACCATGCAACAGAAAGTACAGTCAATCGCACACGCTAAGCACTAAATTACAGAAGATTAGCTAATAGAAAGGAAACAAATGAGAGGAAGAAATTTTGGGAGAAAACACTGATGCTGAGACTCTCAAAACTGAGAAATAGATTTGATTGCTTAACATCTACTAAAATAAATCCCTGTGGTAGTTTCAAAAGCGTCAAATTGCTTTCAAGCTCTGATTCAGTGTGGTGAGATCGATAGGAAGATGCCGAGTGTCAAAGAAAGTTAGCAGATTAGAGTATGCAGAAGGCAAAAAAAGAATAATTGATTTTCCCCAAGGCTGTACACATTTTTTTACTTCACTTTCACTCACAAGTCACAATATAGACTTTGGCACACAAGGAACTTGAAACATTTATGCATTGTTTTACATATTATCACAGTGATGCTTAGAGATTTATTTAGAAGCCTGTTTTTAGTGATTTTAACTTTTCCTCCCTCAGCAGTTAGTGCCAGTTCTTATTCTTGCTACAATTTTATTTTTCTGGATTGATCTAGCTGCCACAAGGAGTGTAAAACCAGGATTACACAAGGATGAAATTAAAAGTATGTCAAGCAAATAAAGAGACCAAGCCTCTTAAAACAGGAGGCTGGGTTTTAAAAACATTCATCTTGGAATCACAGAATCAACCAGGTTGGAAGAGACCTCCAAGATCATCCAGTCCAACCTAGCACCCAGCCCCATCCAGTCAACTAGACCATGGCACTAAGTGCCTCATCCAGGCTTTGCTTCAACACCTCCAGGCATGGTGAATTTATTTACTGCACTGAGACTGGCCTATATATCTTTTTGTACAAAAGAATTATAAGGCAAGTAAATGTTTTATTTTAAGAAAAACAAATAAATGTAAGGAGATAAAGACACTTTTGTTCTGAAAAGGCCATAGCAGTTTGGGCACAGACTATGTGCATCGGAGTGAAAAGGATGTGCATTGATAAAACTTCCCATATTACAAAGACAAGAAGGAAAACAGTATAGAAGAGGAACAAGACAGCAGACAAAGTCAGACCAAATCTGAGAACTACACTAGAAACAGAATAAGATCTATAAGATCAGTTTCCTACTTATTGATAAAAATCAAGATTTCTTTTACTAGCTGGCATTTCATCACTGGAAGCAAGAGAGAAGAGGAGGAAGAATTAAAGGAAATCCATATGGCTGAAGTCTGTGCTATAGAATGGTTTACATTGGAAGGGACCTCAAAGATCTTCTAGTTTCAACCCCTGCCATAGACAGGGACACCCCTCACTTGAACAGGTCACTCAAGGCCTCATCCAACCTGGCCTTGAATACCTCCAGGGAGGGATTAGCCACAACCTCCCTGGGCAACCTGTGCCAGTGTTTCACTACCTTCACTGTAAAGAGCTTCTTCTTAACATCTAGGCCCCTTTCAGATACTGGAAGGATACTACAAGGTCTCCTTGAAGCTTTCTCTTCTCCAGGCTGAAGAGACCCAACTCTCGCAGCCTGTTCTCATAGAAGAGGTGTTTATGATGTACAGACAGTAGCTCAGGTGTAAAAGCAGTAGAGATATTTCCATTAAGCAATAAGTCTTTGTTATAAAGGCCTATTTCTCTGCCAGCCTATTAGACCAGAATCAATACCACACAAGCTCTGCCTTCCTGCACTGAATGTGAATGTCTTTGCATGTTATAAAAAATTTCAAGGGTTTGGTGCCAGGTTATAGTGTTACAGCTGTGATTATTTGGCTAATTTAAAAATCTTGACAGTAACCTTTGTTTTGTTACCTACAGAACTAAATCTTCTGTTTTATTAATCATAGAATCAACCAGGTTGGAAGAGGCCTCCAAGATCATCCTACCACCCAGCCCCATCCAATCAACTACACCATGGCACTAAGTGCCTCATCCAGGCTTTTCTTGAACACTCCCAGGGATGGCGACTCCACCACCTCCCTGGGCAGCCCATTCCAATGCCAATCACTCTCTCTGGCAAGAACTTCCTCCTAACATCCAGCCTATACTTCCCCCGGCACAACTTGAGACTGTGTCCCCTTGTTCTGTCACTGGTTGCTTGGGAGAAGAGGCCACCCCCACCTGGCTACAACCTCCCTTCAGGTAGTTGTAGACAGCAACAAGGTCATCGCTGAGACACCTCTTCTCCAGGCTACACAACCCCAGCTTCCTCAGCCTCTCCTCACAGGGCTGTGTTCCACTCTGAGGAGGGAGATAACAAGTAGGTAGAAAGGAGTCTATGTAAAAACAGCCTGTGCACCAGTTCAGATCCTGCTGGGCTGCCACTTGCTTCTGATCAACAAAACGTGATCTGGGAATGTTTATATTTGCAAAGCTGAAAGTAAGTATTAAAAACAGGTAAAGAAAGGACTTGGGACTTGCTGATTCAAGCCAACAATCAGGCCCTAGGAGGAGAGCAAGGTTGCTGTATTTTCAAGGCCATTGTGCTTCCTAGCAGGATGGTCCATTAGCTGTTCGTCTCCTTTAGAGTCTGTGATTTTCTCTGGATCCTTGGGCATAAAGGGAAAGCATATTGTAGGACTGAAAAGTTTGATATAGCATGTGCTCTATTCTCATTCCACGTGGAAAATCTCATCTACTCTCAAAATCTTTCTGTATAGACTAGACTCTTCTTTTTCTTTTCTTTTTTTTTTTTTTAAATCAAGATATTTGCAAGGTGCTCTTCCCTCTCTTTTAACTGTTAGGTTGAAGATAAATCTCTGTTTGTTGCCTTCATTCTTTACTGTGCCTGTACTTGACCTGAAGTGCCACTACACAACAATGTAGTGTTGTGGCAGAAGTGCCAGTTTTGTCTGTCACGTATGAAATGTGCAAGGTAATTATTCTTTGCTACTTGGCACTTGTGAAGTCTTAGCCAAAGAACTTTTTAAATGGTCTTTTTAAATGGTCATCTTCTATTGGCAGCCTTGAAGAGTCTTGAGAAAGGTCTGGAAAAGAGAAGACTGAGAGGAGATCTCACCAATGCGTATAAATATGTGAGGGGTGGGTATCAAGGGGATGGAGCTAATCTCTTTTCAGTGGTGCACAGTTATAAGACAAGGAGCAATGTCTACAAACTGGAACATAGAAGGTTTCACCCCAATATGAGGAGAAACTTCTTTTTGGTGAGGATCACAAAGCACTGGAGCAGGCTGCCAAGAGAGACTGTGGAGCCTCCTTCTCAGGAGACATTCAAAACCCACCTGGATGTGCTCTTTTGTGAACTGCCCTCAGGGTTCCTGCTTTGGCAGGACCTCTGAAGGTCCCTTCCAACCTCTAATATTCTGTGATTCTGTGAACCTTGCACTAGATCCATAGCATCACTACTTACCTAGAAACCTCTTTACCAACATGGAAGTTGTACAAGCACAAATAAATAAGACTTCTAAGACCAGAAGGGTCAAGTGAACCTTATTTCGGGTTGGAACAAGAGTTTTCTTCCTGACAACAGAGCTCTTGTTACATTGAGCTTATAGAATATGTAATTCATCCTTATTCAACAGAACTGTTCCTGATACAAGCCTCATTGCAGGTAAAAGAAGGGTGCTAATAATCTAATGATGTGATTTTTACTCTACAGCAACAGAGCTCTTGAGGATTTATTAAGAAAAGGTATGTGTAGAGCACAAAATACTACAGACACTTGGTGAGAAGTGCTCTCCTGTCTGCCAGCACCTTCAGATCTTAGCATGGTTTAGTAAACCAAGTTAAGAACAGAAATTAGAGTAGTTTAGGCTGCATGGGTTCAACTCTAAAACCCTCAAGCATGACAGCAGACAGTTGCTCAGCATAATAACCTATTTTCAGTGCTTAAAACTACTGTATTTGCAAACAATTTCTTCACTGAGTTCCTTAACTTACACATTCTAGGGAAAACACTCCATGCTGGGTAAATGGAAGTCATGCTGTTTATGCACATAGAATAGAAAAGGACAAGAAAGCAAAAATGAAGAAAAGGAAATGCAGTGATATAAATTCAGATAAATTGGATAAATTCAGCTCTGGAAGAAGAAATACTTGTGCATCTGACATGGTGGGCAGGTGTAAGGGGACATATGAAGCTGGAGAAAGGCCAGGTGGTATTAAATCACAAAAACACTGCACAGACAAGTCTCACAGAAAATCCTTTAGTAAGATTCAAGAAAAAATAAATACAATAAAATAAAATAAAAAAAGAGCTGCTAATGCATGAATACTTTCCAGCATGATTAAACAGGAAGCCTCCAGAGAGATTTCAGCATGCTAATGAGTCCAAAGAAAAATACAAGTGAGATTTCTAGACAGGTACCTAAGAAAGTCTCAGTAAGTGCCAATCTGAATCTTTAGATATCTTAAATGCTTACATGCTCTGTAGGTCTTGACAGCAAAGGTGTCAAGATGATTGTTTATTAATCCCAACCCCTTCCCCAACTGAGTCTAGGCTTGTAGATAAATAAGAGCTTCATTTAAATTTTACTGAAACCCCAAAATAACCAGTGTAATTCTGTAAGACCCAAAGTACAATCCAGCAGAGAGTAGGTTTCTAAGTGATATTAATTCATTATGATTGCCTAACATTCCTTCCATTTTGTTGATATCAAAGATAAAAGTGACCTAATGCTTTAAATATTCAATGGAAATTTAGGACCTCAGAATACAAGCTTTAGTTAAAATAAAAAAATCCTCCACCAAGAGATTTTCCTAAGATTCAGTTCCCCTGATTGTCAAAGGAGGTAAAAAGCTTTTTTCCCCTTAAAAAAAGGACAAAGTTTTGTGTCAGCTCATTTTCCTATTTTGAATTTCTCCTTGTAAAAGGTACATCTTGAAAGAAGTGAGAATTTTGAAACTCCAAAAAAAGCAGTTTCAAAACAGCATAAAATGAAATAGATTAGCATTACCAAAAGAATATTCTTTTTAGAGGCCAGAACAAATGTGTTAATGCTTTCAGAATCATCACCATTTATTTACGTATTGTCTGAAATTGCTCATGTAACATGACTCAGCTTCCCAGACACTTGCAGTCTTTATGATGCTGCCTTTTCTTTAATTCCTCCCCTTCTTGTTTCTTTGAGACAAAGTTACTGTTCTTTAGGGAAATGTCATCTAGGTCTAGCTGTGAAAAGATGAATCATTTGGCCATGAATATCCTAAAAAAAACTAGAGACAACTCAAACAATAACATATCTTCACAAATACAGCTCAATTTTTCCTGTATCCTTTGTGTGCATTGCAAGCCTGGTGGCTGTTCACAAACTCTGGGGTCTAAACGTCATGCCTGCTGGCTATAGCACATTTAGGGTTATTCTTCTTTTATGTGTTTGTATTGCGTTCTTGTTTTCTTCAGTCTGGAGTGACTCATGAAAACACGCCTCTTTAGAGATGACTTAGAGGGTAGTGTGAGAGAACAAGTTGGGGCAAGGTGTACTCTTGGTGAAAGAGATTGATAATCCACCATACAAGTATTGAAAATAAAATGTGTAATATGGGTGTCTTAACAAGACAGTTAAAAATGCAAACTCCCATACTGGAAGGGATATCATTTCTGTACCTGTTTGACCACAGTAAGAGCACTATAACTCTGCAGCTGGCCATGCTCTCCTGAGTACCTGGCTGCCCCGACAACTGTCTCAACTGCCCCATCCACTCTGATTTCTAAGGCAATCAAGGAAAAGAAAAGCTCTAGATAGAGCTTGACATCTCCTCTATTGCTTTCTTCAAGAAAAAGGAGATAAACCAGAGTGGGACTGGCATTAAAAGCAACTGATGTAGCCAGCCATCAAGCATGAGAATCTTCTCTTCTCTCAGGGGACTGAGACCATCAGCCTCCCACTCTGCTGGAGCCAGAGGCACAGCTCTGCTAACACCTACACCGAGAGAATTTCTAAGGATTTCCCACAGCATCTTCCAGAGCCAGGCTCAGCTTAGGCAGTGGTTGTTTCAGTCTCACCACTTTCCTCCTGACATAGTAGGTTCTTTCCACAAAATAAGATGAAGAAATGTATGGGAAGCAGCAAGAGAATCAAAAGCAGACAGGCACATCTATTGAGATGGCTTACTGTATACTTCATCTTGCCAGAAACAGTGGTCAAGGAGATTGAGAGGTTATTAAACTTTTTTTCTGACACAATGGTAAGTACTCATGTTACTACTTACTGGGTTATGGACCTTTTTCCCTATGAGCACACAAATCTCCAATTCTCCACATCACCTCCTAAAACTGATCTCCTCCAATGGTGGTTCATTGATACCCAAAAAGATTCAATAAGAGAATTTGAACCTTTTTAAACATAAGACTTCTGGAAGTGGTATGAAATACTGGAATTTGGTGATATGGAAAAGTGAATGATATTGATGGGTTGGTTTACTAATTCCCACAATCAGGAAATACTGTAGTTTAACCCAGATTTTCAAAAGCCATAAAATAACAATAGAAAACTTCACTTAACTAAACCCCACAAACACTTAATTTCCAGAGACTTTGCCTGCTACTTTAAGATACTTCTTGTCCATGTTATCTCCTTCAAAAAAAAACCCCAAACTTTGACTTCAGTTTCCTACATAGGAAAGATCAAAACCAATAAATGTAAAATTCTACCCAGAAAGAACTTAAGAACAGGAACTGTACAACCAGAGGATGACACAAACCTCTTGAGTTGAAGAGTCTCTATCAACTTAATCAATATGCCTGGGACCTGCATCAGAAACAGCAGCCAAATAACTCTGATTTCTCAATTGCTCAATCTGTAAAAGCACATTTTTGAAAACTGACCTATCTTGTCCTGGAGCTCATAATTATCCATACCTCCTGTGAAAACTGAACAAGCAGAGCTTTTAGGAAACAGAATCCAAGAGTGCAACTCTCTACTGATGAAAAATTGAAATGATGAGGCATTCTGTGTGAAAACACAGCAAGAAAACCTGGATGAAGGCTGAAACAAAAACTGGCAGAGAGGCTACTTCAGAAATTATGGAAAGGGCAGGAGTCAGTAATGACATGAAGAGTCTAGAGGTATGAGAGGATTTTTCTCTGAGCCTTGCTTGTTTTCTGTAATGATATTTTCCTTTAACATGCAGCGGAGCTTTTATACAAGCACTTGCTAATACGTCCGGATGAACCTTAGTGTCTAGTACTCCTCAGGCCTTCTATGCCTTTTTCTATTAGCATGCCACATTTAAGAGTGAGATAATGTTTGCTATGCAATCCATTAAGCTATAAAAACTCTCGCTGGTGTAGAACCAGAAGTTGTGTTCCCTGTGTCAGGATCTTTATTAAGATAGTAAACAAAGGCTATTTGCTGGCTTCAACTAACATGTCCTTTAAGGAGAAGAAAAATGCCTCACTGGACAGGTCATGTTTGCCTTTTAGGATAAGCTGGAAAAAAACAAAACCCATTTTTTTTCTCTCTAAGCAAAAAAAGGAGAATCATCAGAACACCTCTTCCAATGAGAATTAGAACTCAGTTTTGAAGAAATGAACATCATGAAAGCTATACTACTGTACTTTTGCCCAGCCACTGTCACCAAACTGTAGGCAGTTGCCTGTTGTTCAGTTGAAGCATTTATTTGAACATTTATTAGAAGAGTTAGATCATGAGCTTTAAAGCACAAGACTTCAAAACAGCATGTTTTGCTTCTGTCACTTAATTCTTTCAGGGAAAAGAAAGCATTGTATTCCAAAGAAAAACACCCCTCACACGCTTAGAAAATGATTAAACCTTGATTAAGAGCAGAGAACACTGGCTCTGACACAACAGACCCTCTTTCTCCTGGTCTCTCACAACTGAAGGGTTGTGCATGCTTGCACACATGAAGGACCACATAACACCATGAGGACCTGAAGGAAAAAAGATAAACCCCCAAATACTAATGCCATCTTGTGCAGAATAGGAGGTGAGTTGTATCTAACTCCAGGATTTTCTTTCTCCCATGACTGAGAAAAACAAATTCCAGCTGCTAGTCAAAAGGAATACAACATCTGTCTGCATTCAGACCTTTGGAAGTGTTTTCTTCAACAAGAGACATTTTGCATAACACTGTTTCCCTCGTCAGGTTCACAACAGCTGTGGGACTTATTAGACTGACTTTGTGTTGAATATTCAACAGTACCTTACTAGTCATCTGAAAGACCTCAAAGGAGTCAAAATGATGATTTACAACGTACTCCTGTCCAGATTTTGAAAACAAAATGCCTTTTTGTTCAGAAGAGTGAAGTCTGGGGTGGACTTCTGCACGTAGTGTTACAATTCCTAAACGTCTTGACTGAACCACTATGGACAGCTCCATGGTTCACTTGTCATTGCTTAAACCTTGCCCTTTTATAGAGAAATATTCACATTAAAATTGAAGGCAAATATTTACTGCAACAACTATAAGAGAAAAGGACTGTGTGCACTTTTGCCATGTTACCCTCCCCCTTACACTTTGGAAATCACCCACACTAGACTCAGCCAGCTCTGGAAATTGAATGAAGCTTATTATTTACAGCTTATCAGAATATACAAGCAGATATTTACAGTATATACAGTTATATACAGAAAGGTATAAGGTAATGCAGAAATGCAGCATCCCTTCCAGAAACCTGAATCCCCAGGAGGGGCTCCCAACCACCCTTTCACCTTCTCCCACCCCTCTCAACCTTACCCCAGTCCCGAGGAAGAAAGGCAGTTTGACCAAGGAGTTAGGAAGCAAAGTGGATTAATCAGAGATGTCAGACAGGCTAGAGAGGAAAAAAAAGCATCTCTGAGCTCCCCAGCAGAAAAAGAAGTGACTCCCTTATCTATGTTTGGATTCTTGTTCTTATACCTCTCAGCAAGCCTACGAGTGGATTAGACATCAGCACTGTTTCTCTTCCATAGCCTGTGATCTAATCTTTCTCACCAAAATATTCTAGCTAGGCTCAAACTAGCACACAGAGGCAACACAATACTATAACATCCTACAGAGCAAAAGATCATAATATGATTTAGAGGAATATGACTTTTATGTATTTGGAAGAAAAGGAGCCCTTGGTTTCAAGAAAAGTGCTTGCTTTTCATGAAGCAAAGGTGGAAAAGGTCTAATCAGACTCAGACATGCTCCAGTGAAAATAGATGTACCCCTTCTGCTATAAGCAAGGCCTATAGCAAGGTCCACAAGAAAGAAGCACCTAGTAAGTAAAAAGAGCTAAGTGACAAGCAGGAGACTTCCCCAAAAAGGCTAGATAGGACTCAGAAGACAAGGACTGAGAGAACACATAATGAAAGTTCTGGAGACAGCAATGCCCTGGTGAGAGATGAGATCTGGGCAGTACTAGGAGGAATAAGGAACAAGGCAAGAATTAGAAATATACAGCACACTTTGGAGAATAATTCTAATTATCTAAGGATATGACTTAATAGCTTAATAAATTCAAAGACCATTCCAAAGCGTTGCCTCTGTCCAAACCTCTTGCTTCCCACAAAGTAAGGTGATGAGGACAGCTTCTCTCTCTGAAGCTGTTTGCACTCCCCTTGTTCCAAGGGCTGTCTCTCTACAGCTTTATATGTAAGCCACTACACTGGAAAGGGATCAAGAATACCCATCTGTGTCCAAGTTATACATTTTGCCAGTCTCAAAGGCTATCCAGATGGTAGTTGTCTACTGCCAGTAATATACTTCACCACAGCAAATTAATGACAAGTCATCTCAGCAGCTTTATATAAAAGTAAAACAGAAGAAGGGTATACAAATATTGGGGTTTTTTTTGTTGTTATTTGGTTTTTGGTTGTGTTGTTGTGGCTGTTTGTTGGTTTGGGGTTTTTTGTTTGTTTTTATTGCATTTTTTTAATAACAAGTCAGCTAAGGGAAAAAAGTAAAAATTAAAGCCTGTAGTGTTGCTACAGAACACAGAGTTGTTTGGTTTAAAATCATGTAATTTGTTAGCACTTTCAGTTCTGACAAATGGCAAATGCAGAGGCTGTGGCCCACTCTTTCTTACCTGCTGTGAGCTGAAGTGTTTGCAAACTTTGCTCTTGCCTTCTCATTACTCCATCTAGCCTGGTTCTTAAATAGTTAGGAAGTTTATAAACATCTCTTTTCTCTCTCTTCCCTTAGCATATGAATTTTCCACTGCTCCTGGAAAAGATTCTTTCTTGGTGTTTCTGAATGATTTTAGCTCCTGCAACTCTCTCAGCATTTCTCCTTCCAGCAAACTTTAAAGCAAAATAAAAACAAGAGTCCTGGGAAATCCAATTTTGGCAAGATTAAGTCATTTTAGAGAGAGTGAAGCAGTTGCTTACAGAAGTTTGAAATTCGTAGCAACAAGACATGGACAAAAAGAAGTGCTAGATGATTTCCACAGCTGTACACCATTGTGGTGTACCAGTTTTCTGATCTCACACTCTGGAACAGCATCTCCAGTAGTAGCTGTCATTTGAAAAGTTACGTTGAAATACAGGAACAAGGTCAACAGCTCAAGTAGACAAAATAAGACCACAGAATTACTGTAGCTGGAAAAGACCTTCAAGATCATCAAGTCCAATCATTACCCAGCACTATCAGGGCCACTGCTACACAATATCCTTCAGCACCATATCTAGAGAGCTTTTAAATACATCCAAGGATGGGGATTCAACCACTTTCCTGGCCAGACAGCCTTTGATAACTCTTCCAGTGCAGGAATTTTCATAGAATGGCCCAGGTTGGAAGGGACCTCAAAGATCATGTAGTTCCAATCCCTCTCCATAGGCAAGGAGACCTCCCACTAAAACAGCTTGCTCAAGGCCTCATACAACCAGCCTTGAACACCTCCAGGGAGGGAGCATCCACAACCTCCCTGAGCAACTGGTGCCAGTGTTTCACCACCCTCACAGGAAAAAAAGAACTTGTCTAATCTAAATCTTCCCTTTTTGTTGTTGTTGTTATTAATCTCCTGGGAAGCCACAGAGTATAAAATCTCTTTCTTTCCTTGTTCGTGAAAATCTTTTTTAGGGTGATGAGGATGATCAGAGGACTGGAGCACCACTCTCTTCAGGACAGACTGAAAGAGTTGGGGATGTTCAGTCTGGAGAAGAGACAGATCCAAGGTGACCTTATTTTGTGGCCTTCCAGTATCTGAAGGGGGTGCAACAAAAAAGCTGGAGAGGATCTTTTTAGGATATCAGGTAGTGACAGGACTAGGGGGAATGGAGAAAAGCTGGAGATGAGGAGATTCAGACTGGATAGGAGGAGGAAGTTCTTCAACATGAGACTGGCAAGAGCCTGGAATGTGTTGCCCAGAGAGGTGGTTAAGGCCCCATCCCTGGAGGTGTTTAAGGCCAGGATGGATGAGGTTGTGTGCAGCCTGATCTAGGGTAGGGTGTCCCCACCCATGGCAGGGGGTTCAGAAATAGATGATCCTTGAGATCTCTTCCAACCCTGACTGATTCTATGAGATTCTGTTCCACTGAGTTCTTGGGGCCAGGGAATGCTCTCACACATGGGTACCCTCCACTTTGGGCACAGTTTCAATACCTTATTATAGCTTAAACACTAAAACCATAATGAGAAAGGTATACTGGAAACTACAATACCTATGGCTCACGTGTTACAGACATAGGGAGAAACTACAATACTGAATAAGATATGACAAACAATCTCGAGTAGCTCTATTGATCGAGGGGCAGGTTATCCCTATGCCACTGACTAGCATTGCACTTGAGATGTGTAGATAGCAGAGCCTGTCAGCTGTCATCTCAAAAGGTAGGCATGCCCATCAGGAACCACACCATCACAGTGGTAGACTGGTGCTGCTCCAGCTCACCTATCTACACTCTCAGTTTGTATGTATTCAGAATTCTGTGACATATGTCCAGCACATCCCAGAAGGCTGAACCAAGGAGAATCAAGTTCCTCCCTTATTTCACAGTTTGCTACATAAAGAGTTCCCCTACTGCCCACATGCATTGTTGGCTACCAGGGGAGCCTTCAACATTCTTCAGCTCCCTCTACAGCTGGTTGTCCTCTGCAGAGCCTTTCAAGGTCAGTGCTAGCTCCACATGCTGTTCAGCCATCACCTCATTCTGGCCTCTGATTACAGGGATGGTACTTGCAAACTCTAGGGTTTTTTTTTCAGATTTACAACTTCTTGAAAGCTTGCAGACTCAGTTTGTATCTCTGGTAACCTGGCAACGATTGGTCTATTGTCTACTTCTGATCAATCACACACCAACTCTCTCCTCTTACAGGTTCGTATACTATTTCTTCTAGGAGGAGCCACAGCAGCAGATTTTCATATCTATAAATGCCTGTGCTAAACCACTATGTCCAAAATTTTCTGATATTGAGAATTTAACTGAGAACTCAACTACCTATCCCTTGTTTCTTCATGAAACCTAGAGCCACTAATGGGAAAAAAGGTTGCAGATAGCAAAGAAGGATGTGCAGAGCCAGCAGCAGGTTGCTGACACGCAACTCCATACAACCACCCAATGGGGCAAAGAAACAAGACCTGTAAGCAATTCAAAAGTTTGAATACCAAGTATAACTCAAGGGCCCTTGAAATTTTACTGATTGGTTGGAATTGATCCATAAACAAACAGCAAATTGCATTAGGCAGCTTTGCACCTAACATCTTGACCTGAGACTGGATTCTCCATAACAACATTTTCTGTTTGTGAATACTTTAACGCAAGGAGAAAACATGCAGGTCTTCTGTAACAGCCATTAAAACAATACAGATGTGATAATGTGTGTCAACCAACCCAACAGTCAGGAGCAATAACTGTGATTTAAATACAGAATTGGAATCAGAAACCCAAAAGAAATTACTGCAACAGATACTTCTTTTTCCTTTTCAGTTTTGGGAAAAAACTAAACATCAGTGCATTTGCTACTAGAGTTTATTAAAAATAATAAATCCTGCCTATTTTGCAGGTGAAATAATGAATCTGACACTCCCACTACAAAACTGTTTTCTCGGTACAATAGCAATAGAAAATTCATAAGTCTCACCAAAATCAAGCCATTGTTGGCTGACAGTTGCCTGCCTAGTGCAATGTATTCATAGTCTTACATAGACTTCAATATGAAGAAAATAAGAATTAGGAGACTCTCAAGAGGTCATGGATGGATTTATTTCTTTGTGTTTCTTTTACTTCTGCTATAGTATTTTCATTTGTGACAGTATTTTAGGTTGCAGGTGTGATGATTGCTAAGGGAATAAATGCCCAGAAGTCCAACTCTCAGTGTAAGCAATCTTTGAACTCCAGAGAATGTTGGAAACTGTATTGCAAACACTAAAGCCAGAAACAGTATCCCAAGAGGTCTCATTACACCTGCTAGATAGACCAGAAAGTAGAAGGAAGTGCTGCAGTTAAGACACAGAGGTAGGACCATGGTCAATTCGTGCCTTCTGGATTGCAACAGCACTCGAGTCTGAGCAGATACAGTCTGCACTTGTCAAACAGATGAATGCTCTCATTCTCCTACCTGCTCTAAATGGTTCAATAGCAGGCATTTCTGCTCTTTTATGGCACCAGGACATAAAGGGACACATTGGGGAAGTCACCCCTGCTCACTCAGCCTGGCTTCTGTATAAGGTTTCCCTGCACACTTGCATTTCAATGACTACTCAGAAGGCAAAGCTAAAACACCTAAAATCTTTTTAGATGCTTTCTAACTTTCAGATTTAATTCAGGAATATATTGTAAAAACTGTTTTGGTTTAAACAGGAGACTTGAAAACAGCAAGTTTTTAATTTAGTATTAATTCTCTTGATACATTTCTGAATCTCTTAAGATTAGAGGAGGCTTCAATTAAAATAAATTACTAGAGAATATTTAGATTTTCATTTTCCTCCAACAGCACACAATTTAAGGTTTGACAAATGGGATGAAGCTTACACGCAGAGGTATATTTGAAAACAGTAGGTTTTCATACAGATTTCTGAGGAAGAAGCAAGGTCTGGGGAGACTTTATCAGTAACTGGAAAAAGACAAGCAAAAAACTCCATGACAGTTGCACAGGTCAGAGAAGCACAGAAAGCCTTCATCTTTGTTTCCACATATCTCTAATCAACACCCTGACTTGCCTTTATTGGTGTAACCACTAAGGAGCTTGCCTTGCAGGCTCCATAAACTCCTCATGCACAGAAGTATGCAAAACACCAGGAGAAATTCACAATGAATTTCCATTAGCGCCTGCTTACTTCCTGGTGAGAAAGAAAAAAAGGTAATAATAAATCAAAAAAAGGCCACAGCATTTTCTGGAAAATCCAGGCAATGTATGGATAGGACACCAATACAATCTGAAAGCAGAGGTGTATAGGTTGGTTCAAATTAGTGACACCAACTTCATTTAATTCCTGGCAGGCATAAGTCACAGCTGACAGTAGATAACAGCATTATACCATCCCACATCTCCTATTTTTAAACCACAAGATCATTGCAAGTGTGCAGTTCTTTGTTTGTTTTTTTAAAGCATTCATTTGTGATCAGGCTGTGACCTCCCTACAGCTATGAGGAATTAATCTCCCTGGCTTCACCACGTGAGATTGCCAAAAACCCTGTGTTCACTGATGGCATTTCCAGCACGGAGTGTGCACATGTAGTTTTCAGACTTTTTACCTGAAGAAGTGAAAGTTTCCTCAAGTAACTTCTGTAAGACATATTCTACTTTGACTCATAACATTTATGTTAAGAACTACACACAACTTGTTATTTTCTACAGAAAACATTTTCACCTACTCAAATTTTTGCTTCATTAGTTCTAAAAGTAATATCTGAGGGGGAAAAGGGAAGAACTATATTTATTTCCCAAATAGATTTTACAATGATCAGAACTCTTCACATCCCAACTTCATGACTTCTACAGCAGTTCAGCCTTTTAAAAATAACCTGGACAATCAAAATAAAGACTCTAAGATCATGAAAATCCAGTCGTGCTTTCAAAATAAATCACATTATTCTCCACATAAAGACATGCAGAAAACATTCCTGTAAACAAGAGTGTCAAAACACCTACAAAATTGAATGGAGCATTTCAAATGCCTGCTTAGGAGGCATGGTTTGAAAACTAATTTTCAGACTAGGAGGCCACAAGTGGTAAACAAATTCCCAATACAAAAATGTTTCAGATGGAAATTGCATAAAATGAATGATGCTTATTCATGGCCACAGCAGGCTGTGAAAAAAAATTAATTAAAAAGTGTGATGGTTTGTGGGTTTTTTCCCAACCCAGCCCAAGAACATCTGATTTCTAAATCAATAGCTGTCTCTAGACAAGCCGAAGTGCTTGTGCAACTTCAGACAGGTAATTATTTACAGGGATTGGATGAGGAACAAGCACATCAAGGGATATTGCTAGGTCAATCTCTCTTCTTTTACATTTTATTGTAGCCTTTCCGTTGTTTCAGAGATCAGTGCCATGAACAGATTTTATCCCCTGGAAGGTGTAATATAATCCATTACTAATCCATTAGGTCCATGTCTTTGATGGCCTCTTTTTCAAGCTATTTTAGCATGTGATGGTTTGGGTGTTACCTGCCCCCCCCCACTTTGGAAAAGGTACCCAACTAGTCTCAGCCGGCTCTGGGAATATAAATGAAGCTATTTATTTACAGCAGCACAATGTACAAGCAGCTATTTACAATATATATAGAAATATACAGAAATATAGGAGGTAAAAGTAATACAGAAACACAACTCCCCTCCCAGAAACCTGAGTCCCCAGAAGGGGCTCTCAACCACCCCTCACCTTCCCCCTGCCCCTCTCAACCTTACCCCAGTCCTGAAGAAGAATAGAGGTTCAGCCAAGAGGTTAAGAAGCAAAGGCGAGTGGCAGGTGAGGTAGGGAGATGCAGCTCAGTCAATGCCCAGCCCGAGAGTGAAACAAAAATGGCAAGAGTGTTATCTAATGTTTATTTTCTTCTTGTTCAGCAAGACTCTGAGGGAAGAGACATCACCATTGTGTTCCTTTCACAGCCTATGATCTAGTTTTTCTCACCAAAACATTCTAGCCTGCTTCAAACTAGCACATAGCATCACAACTGAGTGGCAAAGTTCAAAAGATAGTTTTAAAGAAATCACAGAATGACAGAATCGTAGAATGTTAAGAGGTTGGAAGGGACCTTCAGAGATCATCAACTCCAAATCCCCTGCCAAAGCAGAATCTCCTAGGGTAGTCTGCACAGGAAGGTACTAAGGTGGGTTTTGAAAGTTTCCAGAGGAGACTCCATAACCTCCCTGGGCAGCCTGTTCCAGTGCTCTGTCACTGTAATTTCTCATTACATTGAAGTGAAACCTTCTATGTTCCAGTCTGTAGCCATGGTTCTTTGTGTTATTACTGTTGCACCAACAGAGAGATTGGCCTCATCCACTTGACAGCCACCCCTCAGATATTTAGAGACATTGAGAAGATATAGTCAAAAAACATTAAAACAAAAGAAGTTTAAGAGTGCAAATTTAACTGAGGTCCCTGGAAAAGGAACAATGAAGATGTTGTTATGGGATGCAAAAATTACTTAGTTCCAGTAAAATGTTACATCTGTAAGATGGTAAGATGTTTGATGTGTATAGAAAAGGCAATCCTACTGCATTTTATTCAAATACATCAATATAACACAGTAAGCAAACACCATTTACCTCTCTGTTGATGAATACCTATAACATACATCCAGCCTAACCAACAGTTGATTGTCATGGAAGGCTAAATTAGGCCTAAACATGTTTTGACTTGTGCAGACACATTTTCTGCTCCCCTTCCCTTCTGCTGTTGGGGGAAGTAACCATGGGAAAGGAAAAGAAAGGCATGGCACCTTTGAGTCTCCTTCTCCCTTCCAAACTTGTAAACAGGATACCCACATTTGTTTATATACTTGTGTTCTGCCCTAAAAGAGTAAGAGCCCTGGGTTTACCTAATATGGTTAAGTTTGGCAAACTGCCATTCCAATGGGCTGATCTGTGGCTAAAGAGCCATTAGTCTCAGGCTACACTGATAAAATGATCAGGCAAAGAACACGCTCTACCTTACTGTGCTTCTGCCTCAATGAGCATACTGCCCTGAAACATTCTGCCTGCTACATAATAACAAGCCCTGATACTTTGGGTTTGTCTACCTGGAAACTGCCTTGCCGCAACTTTACCAGGGAATGGGCATCAAATGCCTTCACACAGTAGGCTCACAGCCATTGTGCCAATTTACACCTCTGCAAACCTCCATGCCAAGTCTGGAACCAAAGAGGAAGCAGGATCAGGTCAGAAATCATCAGTCTCTTTCCCAGCACCTTATTAGAGTCTGGTAAGATCTAGAAGACTGACTAGAATTAGAACTCCCTTCAAGTGTCTGGGTACTGTCTGGAAACTGTAGTTAGCCCCAGGAATCTGCAGATAACTTTTCACAGTATCATCAGGGTTGGAAGAGACCTCACAGATCATCAAGTCCAACCCTTTACCACAGAGCTCAAGGCTAGACCATGGCACCAAGTGCCACGTCCAATCCTGCCTTGAACAGCCCTAGGGACGGTGACTCCACCACCTCCCCGGGCAGCCCATTCCAGTGTCCAATGACTCTCTCAGTGAAGAACTTTCTCCTCACCTCGAGCCTAAATCTCCCCTGGCGCAGCCTGAGGCTGTGTCCTCTTGTTCTGGTGCTGGCCACCTGAGAGAAGAGAGCAACCTCCTCCTGGCCACAACCACCCCTCAGGTAGTTGTAGATAGCAATAAGGTCACCCCTGAGCCTCCTCTTCTCCAGGCTAAACAATCCCAGCTCCCTCAGCCTCTCCTCATAGGGCTTCCAAAAGCTTCTTTACAAAACTCTCTAAATTCTAATTGAATCCAAATGCCTTAAGCAGAAGAGAGCTTCCCAAAGTGTCTCTAGTGGGCAAGCAGTATAATTGACCACAAGAAGCTCCTTTCCAGTTCTAATAGTTTAATGTTTGTATTACTGCTAGTTATTTCTTAAGTGTTCTAGATCATCTGTTTCCTCTGTGTAATGTTCTCATGACCATTGCAAAGAACACATTATTAAAAATCATGGCCTGTGTCAAGAGTCCTGAAGATCAAAATTAATAAACTATATTAATTTTGAAAACTAAAATCTTGCACCATACAACTGTTACACTGATATGACCACTTCATATCTCTTCACTGAATGGTTATTAGAGCATTTGAGGGATTGACTGAAGTTATCTGAAGTTTTGGGTTCAGTTTTTGAAAGCATCGTAATATCACAGAACTTTAACAATTGGAAGGAATCTCCAGAGATCAAGTCCAACCCCCCTGCCAAGGCAGAATCACCTACAGTGGCTTACACAGGAACACATCCAGGCAGGTTTTGAAAGCCACTAAAAAAGGAGACTCCACAACCTCTCTGGGCAGCCTGTTCCAAACAATTCAGCTTCATTTTTTAATCAAAAGTATTCTCTTCTCCAAGTATATCTGTGTATGCACACACATATCTACGTGTGTGTATTGCTAAACTCGACAGAGTTTTCTGTGGGAAAATCCTATTCTATGCAGATCTAAATTTTGATGTTAGAGTTTTGGGGGTTTTAAGACTGAGAAAGCTTCTGAAATTTATTTTTCACAGCAACAATAAGTAAAAATCACATTTATTTTGCTAGGCAAAATAAATTTCTGAAAGTAACCCACTAGGATATGTGTAAGCGTGACATAGTAAAGGAAATATTATGTAAATCCAGGAAGTTCTAAGGTTGTGCAAGATCTGTAAGTTTTCCTCCAGATTCCTCTGTATAGCTAGAAACTCTTGCCAAGTCTTTCTTCACGAAGCTCAAATATACAACCCTCTTGAGATCCTGATACTTTTTATTAGAAGAGGATGTATTTTAATGAACTGGATACATTTAGTTCCTCTAGTGCTTTCTCTGGTGTTCACTACACTCCCAAGTGATGAGTCAAAATTTGCATTTTAACAGAAGTTGCATACTCTATTGGAAAAGGATCATGCTCAAAAGCTCATAAGCAGAATTTTGTGTATTATTTAGTTTATTCAAATTTATTACCAAAATTGCAGTCCCTTGTTTAAGGGATACATAATGTTCCTATTAATTAACCTAAATTAACACCTGCATTTTTGCATGCAGTTGTAAGCTATTAGAGTATAAATACAATGACCAACTTTGCAGGGCAGCTATTCCATCTGTTTTGCACCAATTAGACAGAACAGGAGATCACCTGGAAAACGTGCTTGTGTGATGGGATTTTGATTCCAGAAGACTTTTTCCCACAAAGGGTTTAAAGCAACTGTACAACTACTGTAAGAGAGTAATTAAGTGTGCCACCCTGACAACCAAGGCAGTGCTCCTGACCCATGAGTGAAGGGAATGTAATAAAAGAGCACAGAGAATGGTCTCCCCTAACATTAATTTGCTAGGTGAGCACAAGCATTTCTCACATTTGTTGTCACATATTTTTGATTTCTCTTTATCAAACTCAGATTATTCCAACAGAACTACAATGGAGGATATATCTATGCTTGTAGGCATGAGAAAACTTCCCTGGTGCCAGGCACAGCCCTCTTTGCCCAGCCCAGCTGCAGTTAAGAGAAGGCAAGAGTCCAGAGCCAAAATTGTTCCTGTGGTTGGGAAGGCAGGCAGCCAAATCTAGAAACATGAAGAACACTTGCTGTGTCTTCCTATTGAAGAAATTCTTTCCACTGACAGAATGTTTCCTATGAGTTTTCTAGTAGTCAGTATAAATCCTTTAGGAAGGACTCTGGGACACAGCACAGCAGGCTTTCATGTGATATATGCTTTTACTGTATTCTCAAGTCATTTAGACTTTTATTGCTTATTTTCTTTATTGAGTATGTAACAGAGCTTTGTCTTAAAACTGAAGTAATAGAAGTTTGATGGTCCTGACTGAGCATAACTGCTAGGAGGGTAAAACCAAGACTCACACATGGTGCCAGGTGGTTGAAGAAAACAATTTCTTACACCTTAAACTATTCTACCTTTAGGTCGCTGTCCTGCAAACAGATTCACAAGCACATACTTTCTTTTCCATGTCAAATATCTTCTAACATCAGCAGTAAGGAATTTTGCACTGCTACTTTGTTCCTATTGAGTCAAGAGGAGAAGTGGAGTCCCATGACCTGCTGCAAGCCAGTGCAAAGGGTCACTTATCAGAGTAAAAACTTTTACAGAGAGATTCTTCTACAACTTTTTTTTTTCTTGAAGAGGAGGAATTACTGATGGGAATGAAAAATACCCAAGCTACAATGAAAAGCTGGTAACAAGGTCCCAGCAGCCCCATTACAGGCATTTAACAACTGAACTGTAAATTTGGCCCAGTTTTAGTCTGGTCATGCAGAGCAGACACTATTTGCCAATTCCATTACCTAAGATCACTCCCAGAACATATCTATTACGTCAGCTGATCAAAAAGTTAGGACTGGTCATAGCCTTCAAATAGTTCTTGGATGTGAATGATACATGAGCACAGTCCTACAATTCACTTCAGAAACATTCTCCTGATCTAAAGCAAATGGCTAATACAGAAGTACCTCTAGGCACCTTTCCATACAGTATAGTGAGAGAAGGCAATACCCAACATAGAAAATGAAAAACCTTAAAATTAGTTCCTGCAGCTGAAAACCTTTTCAAAAGACACATTAAACCAGCAGGGAAAAAAAAAAGTAATGAGGGATTTTCCATGAGCACAAATATGTCATATTCATTGCAGATTGGTCAGGCTGACACCCTAAAAAATAGCAAGTCTTTGATAAAGTACTAACCCAACAAAACAATCAGAATAATTTGCTACTTTATGCAGGGTTTTGATGTCACAGCAGTGAGTGGAAGCCTGGACTTAGCAGGGTAACAAAAAGGCAGATATCAGTGCCACAGCCTTCGGCAGGCCATTTCCAGGAGCAGAATGAGGGTGAAAGGGAAAGAGAGATGTAGAAATAGATAAAAATGCTCTCCAAGAGAGCTAACCAGTGCATTTCATAACTGAATTGCAGGGGAGACTTCAATCTCACAGAAGACTATCTGGGCAATGGGAATGGAGCAACTTCATGGAGTTACCAAGGGGAGAAATTAACTGGTCTGATAACAAGATCATCCATGGCAATACCTATACCAGGCTTCTTACTGCTTTGTAGAAGCAAGGAGGTTTTCTCTGCTTTTTTACCAGTGCAGTCAGCTGTAGCTCACTTGTAATATCTAACTGATATGCCAAGATCTAGCAGGAAAAACAAAATTGAAAAGTCTTTCCAAGAGAAGTTATCATCTGTACTGCAGTAATTTCAAGTCAAACCTCAACAGCTATTTTAATCTACCATCCTTGACCTAAGAGACATCATCACACAACTTTCTCCTGCTATGTGAGATGAAGGCATGGGAAGAACAACCTTTTTCCCATGCCACCCTGGCTGCCCCAAAAACCAAAGCCTGCAAGGCAGAGTGCAAGCTTCCTGCCACATACCCTGAAGACAAGCTTGATCTTCAATTATTGCAAGCATAAGTGTTTTTAATAGGACTGCAGTCACTCTCTGTTGCCTGTAGCACAAAGGCAACAGAGCAAGTAGCCCTTGATATCCCTGTATGTTTGTCACTGCATGAAGATGCATAGCCCTTGATGACCAGGAAAGACAAGCTGCCATCTCACCATGCACTCCAAGGACCATGGCCTCTCCACCAGCACAGCACCACAGAGATCACTCAAGCATCCTGTAGCCAGGAACCCTCTCCCCTGAGATCTAGCCCTGCCCACCTACCTCCAGCACTCACATTTCTGCTCTCTGTAGCATCTGCCATGCTTGTCCTTCCATCTGCTTTCATCTCTATTTAGAAGAACGTGCTTGTTTTCCTCACAAATCCATTTTTCATGCAAGCAAAATGAACACCATTTATACCAAGGACTGAGTATTCACAGGCTAAAACAGAGGCGCAAACATAAAGCGAGAAGCAACTCTCACACAGCTGCAGTTTGCAAACACAAGTTCAGAGGAATGGGTTCATCATAAAACTTAATCCAATCCACAATTCGTAGCTGATGTCATTAAAAAAAAAAGTTTTTTTTTAAAAAATCTTTTCTCTGAAGTAAATCTTCACTTAATTACCCTGATGTGACTACATAACCATTTCAGCTGTTGTAATGATTCATTTTTTATTAATGACACAAAAGGGGACAGATTCTGATGGCTCCAAAAATCCCTCATTCTTTCTCATGCATTATTTACATACAAGAATTCTCCCTTGAACTAAGAGATACATTTCATCTCTCTGTTTCAGTTGAAACTTCTTTAACTACAGCTGAAAGACAAAATATAAACACAACTTTAGAAAAGCCCAATTTATGAGTGAAATACTGAATAACTTGTAGTGAAATAGCTGGCAATTTTTAATTTATGAAAGATGCTTTCTTCCTCTTGTGCTGCTTTAATTAGAAGATGTTTCACTTGCAAATCTACTTAAGATACAAAGTCTACTGAACTGAGACATTATAATCATATTTGCTGATTGCTTTAGCAGTTGTCTCCTGCAATCTTCTAAGCCAGTCATTAGACTCCCACTGCCTGTGTCCAGGGTAGGAAAAGGCAACATGAACATCCAACAATTGTTTTTTCAGTCCAGCAAGGCTCACATCCCACATTCACACATACTTAGGTCTGAACACCGTAGGCTGCTATTGCTACACGAGGAAGAACAACGATTAGCTAAAGGAGTTTAGCCTTCATTTTTAGCTCTTCACATCATCGTGAGTCAGAAGTCCTCAAAACTCTGCATCCATGCAAGGAAAACAGGGACTATAGATGCAGGAGCTACAGGTTTAACCACTGTTCTCATCTCCCAGCTCCTCCTCACACCCTGCAAAACAGCTCAGCATTAATAGTTGTGTTGCAGAAGTGGTACCATTTACTCAGGAGTGCAGCTCCCTAGGAAAACAGGCTAAAACTCATCTTCTGTCACTCTACTATGAAAATCAAGTTGATAAGGTTTGCTTCTGATTGATAAAGATACCTTGCAAGCAAACGTAAGGGTGAAGTCATAGAGATTTTACCTTCAGAGCTGTAGTGCTACCTGGTTTGGGTGCTGGATTTTTTGCTGGTTTGGTGTGTTGGGTTGTGATTTCTTAATTTCATCAGGTTTGTTTGGTTGCTTGGGCACTTACAGGGTTTGGGGTAGCTGTTTTTTTATTTGGTTTGGGAGTTGTGTTTTTTATTGCTTTGTTGTGGTTTGGGGTTATGCTGTTGGTTGTAGGGTGAGCTTTTGGGGTTGTTTTTTGTTGTTTTAAAGACAGTTAGTTGATACACAGGCTCTGCAGTCAAACTCCAGGATCTGGTGCAAAACATCGACAAAGTGAACTAATGTTACTGACTCTTATTCCACTGGGTGGATAGGTTAATAGACTAATAAGCAAACAGTAGGATTAGACAGAAAGCACAGTTTGTAAAGATGAGGAAGGTGTTTTGATATTCCTTACCATCTTATCTCAATTTTGTAAGCCTCCTTAGTTAGACCAGAAAATAATGGTAATGCTCAGATCTTTGTCCTCTATCCTCCTGCATGACACTTATTACCTAATCTAATACGACAATATTCCATCTAGCTTTAAGTTGTAATTTCTTAGGTCTCTTTAGGCTATAACATATATTTGCACGATGACTAAATCCTAATTAGATTATCATATTCTTGATTTTCTAGCTTGTTAGCATCTGCCCTTCTTCATTCACCTGCCTCTGGTAAGTTGAAGTCAGCTTTTATGTATTAGAACTACAGCCTAGCCAAAGTAATTTCTTGTCATATTTAATGATTTCACACACAGAAAAGTACAACACAATCCAAAACAGAGCTGGAACAACACTGGTAACCCTGGTCTGCTTTCCCACAGGAAGAGTGGCTGCCCAGGGGTTTGCATCCCTCTTTCTGGTCAAAACATAGCACCCCCTGGGTCACCTCTAAAATGGTGTGACAGAGTGCAGAAATCAGGAGGCATACAAAGAAGTGTGCTAGTAGAGAAGACTGCTAACAGAAAATAATACTGGACAGTGAAATAAACAGAGGAAGATTAAATATTACTTTTGAGAACAAATATTCAGACAGTAGCTAAGAAGGTCATACAATTGTTTCTGATGGTGACAGAGTGACAACCACATGATACTTCTCCCCAGACATGATGGCAGGAGACAGGTGTTCTCTCTCTAGACAGGAAAAAAAAGACCAACCCTCCTCTTCTGCAGTTCCTTCATCTTCCTCTCTAAGAGAGATTATCCAACACTCATTTATACAGCCTGACAACATAGCAAGAGACAGGGAAGGGGAGCCCTTCTCAAATATAAGACAACCTTGGAGGGCAGATCCAAAGATGTGGGAGTTTCCAAGGCTCCATTAGCAGGACTCCAAACAGAGTAGGTTTTCCCTTGTTAATCCCTCACCCCTAGAGTCTGACTTCATCTGACTCCAGAAATTTGACTCACATCTGCTTTTGGTCAGTTTAGCAGGCATTGTGGGCTGTCACAGCATTTTAAGAGTAGAAGGTAATAGTAAATTAGCCTCAAAACCCACCAAAAATTGTGTCTTTGCTGCTTACCAGTGAAACAACTTCTCCATCAGGCCAAGAAGCAATTCCTCTTCTATACATTAGGACCAGCATCAGCAGCCACTTATGTGTTTTTTTATCATCATCTGGGCGTGGCAGTTAGCACTTTGCACTACTATTGAATTATGGAAAGACAAGTGACTTATTTCACTCTGCTGGCAGAGGGCAAAATTCATCCTGCAGTGTAATCAAAGATGTTCCTGGCATTGAGACAACTGTGGTTGTTTTTTTACCTCGTGTGGTTTAGCTTTACCATGAAATAGTCAAATAGCATGCAGACTGCTTCATAGCCTGTGGAATAACCTAGGCAACAGAGCTCTGATTGCCTTTTTTGTAAATACAAGAAAAAGCAATTACCACACTGTGACTGTCCCCATTTATACAGTGAGGTGTGGAGGAGGAGACAATGTCCCACTACTGAGAATAGCTTTTAAGTATATACACCATGCATTTATTAGCTTTGTTTACTCAGTAGAAGGACCATGCATGTTAGCAGTAGTATAGTTGGATGGTTAATACAAATATACCCTTTAGTTCAAAGGCCCAATGAGAGGAGGAAAAATAATAGTTCACACGGAGAGATTATATTTCTACCAGAATAGAAAACCTGACCAGAGCTTGTTTTTGTTTCTGTATGTATTACATATTTGTGAGATTTTACTTCTCCTAAGCACAGGCCCAGCTTAAAGCTTATCTGTCCAAAACAACACTTCCATTTTACAATAATCAAAAAGTTGTCCTTATAAACAGTTTGATTTTAAGAAATTAGGAAATCAAACATAATGATGGTTTCTCCATTTTTTCTGATACCACTTTATGGGAAGTAATTTTCAGTTAAACTCTGCATGTACTGGAAAGGAGAAGACTATGAAGCCCTGGGCAAGGACAGCAGGTAATGCTCAGAAGACAGGAGACTGAGTGGAGATGTTGCTACCTCTGTAGAGGTTGCTGGAAAATGAGTTTTTGTAGCTGACTGTGAGCCTTATCTGCCCAGCACATCTCACTGTCAATTCTGTGATCAGATGTGAGCCACCACCCTAAATAACTATGACCCTTCTAGATGAATTGTGGGATTCCCCTTCCTATACACCAGCATGTCTGGGGTGCTGTCAGGACAGGTAATCTCACAGTTATACACAGTGACTTTTTCACACCTTAACTTAGGTCAATCTTACACGGAAAGTTAGCAACAATGCTGAAATTTGAGTTCTGGAGACTGCTCAGTTTTCCTTAGCATTGGTTATCCACTGTTTGTAAGCAAGACTTTGTTTTCCTCAGGACCAGATCACTATCAATGCCTAATTTCAGCAAAGATTGCACATGAAGCTCATTCTAACAGCTCACAGTGGTCCTCTTAGTTTCTGCACCACTTCCAAGGCAAGAAAACACAATGGTGTAAACAATGATTTACATTCAGTTGTCAAATAGAAGGCAAATATATACTCCCTATGTGACAAAATGTTGCCCCTTTCACTGAGAGCTCACCTATGGATCTGTCTCTTGTTCTTTACACACAGTTAATATGTATTCTGAAAACCACTAAAAAAAGAGTATTGAGCCTGCAACAAGAGTAGATGCTGAGTGTTTAGTCTGTGTATGAGCAATGGTTTGAGGGGATAGAATTTGAGTACTAAAATATTAACTGCTAATGATGCCCAAGTTCAGGTATGCATATTTAAATATCTTCAACTTAAATATCTTCAAAATTACATGTGATTACAAAGGTTAATTCTACAATATTCATAGGTGGACATGAGAAACTATTTCTGCAGCAGAATAAATATCAACCCTTGTAAACATAGGAAAACCTAAGCCCATCTGATCTCACTGATTACAAACAAAAGCCTAAACATTAATTAAAATAAATATTTAAAACTCAAGAGCTCAGTGTTGCCTATTAGCAGAAGTGGAACTATTTATTAGAATATTTAGCATTTAAACTTAATATTTTTTAAATATGTTTGTTATTATTATACAATTTTGTGCCCTTTTTTTGTAGCTCTCAATTTTTTACTGCACTTCAATTTTAATTTGTGAAAGGTTCCCAAGCAGGACTGAATTTTTGCTCCTATTACACTTAACAAGGCTCTAGGTGAACATTTAGGTAGGTGAGCTTACTGGGAAGCTCAAGACTGTGGAGTTAAAGATTTTTTTGCAAGGAGAAGCAGAAGAGATTACTTACTTTTAAGGTTTCTTGTTGGTAGCATTACTAGCTGCAAAAAAATGGTTTTTGAAGACAATGCAGCTGTTCTAAGAAGACAAAGTCCTCACTATCTGGTTTCAGCCTCACCAACAAATCATAGAAAGGTCTGACCATGTGGCTCAGCATAACCTAAACTCTGCTAGGTCCTTAAGATTTTTAAATGAAGATACAGAATTGTAATCTTAAAGCAAGTCAGCAACCTGCCAGTACAGAGGACCACTAAGTTTTCAAACTCCTGCCTCTCTGAAGTAAGGGAGAACATAAGAGACAACAGAAAGGTTTGCAGGGTCAAGCAGCTTCTTAAAGGAAAAAAAAAAAAAAAAAAGGAAGATATTTTGCAGCTTTACAACTTAAAAACTTTTAAATGAAAGATCTTATTTAGAACCTTATTCATCAGGAATCGAGAGGAGAAATCATGACTTCTTCTGTAGTCAGAGTTAGGTGGAACATTTCATCAGAAGAGCTTAGTTTGGGCAAATATTCCTTTTCCTCAAAACAAGCCTCAAAACTTTCTGCCCCGACTCACAGAATTGTCAGAGTTGGAAGTGACCTCAAGGATTATCTAGTTCCAACCCCCCTTCTATAGGCAGGGACACTTCACACTAGATCAGGCTGTCAGAGCCACGTAAAGGCTGGGTTTAAAACCATCAAGAGATGGGGCTTCCACCACCTCCCTGGGTGACCTCTTCCAGTGTCTCACCACCCTCACAGTGAGCAACTTCCTAACGTCCAGTCTGAATCTCCCCTCTAGCTTGGATCCATTCCCCCCTAGTTCTGTCACTGCTCAACATCCTAAAGGTCCCTCACCAACTTTCTTGTAGACCCCTTCAGGCACTGGAAGGCCACAAAAAGGTCTGCTTGGAGCCTTCTCTTCCACAGACTGAACAATCCTAATTCTCTCAGTCTGACTCAAAACAAGTAAGCTTTTGTATACAATGTATTTCTGAATTCCTAAAAGAAAAAAAAAGAAAAAAAAAAATCACTTCAACTCTTTCATTAGAGATTAGTAACAAATTTTTGGCAGTAGAAGTTGACAGTTCACCTTTATTCTATGATGCAAGATGCACAAAAGCACAGCACCTTCTGTAATGCACCAAAGGCATTACAATAAATTAAAGTGTTTTAGTAATGCAAAGTGCAAATATTTGCTAAGAAACTTTGTGTCATGGAAGGAAATTTCTCCCTTTTCTGTTATGCAAAAAATTCTAAGCAGCTCTTATGCTGCCTGGATTCCTGATTTCCCACGCACTTAACCTTTGCAAATGATTAAGTACACTTTATATTTACTCTAGCTTGCTAATTAAATAACTTTCTTGCACCAGCAGGCACAAAGCCAGCAATAGGTCCTTTCTGTGTTTTGCAGCAGAAAGGCAGCATAATAGATTAACCTTGACCAGGATTTGAAGCAAAGATATACTTATATCCCGGACTAAACTCTGACAATTCCTTACTCTTATGTTTATAAAGCTTATAAATGCTACATCTCTGCATTTTAGAAATTTAGATGACAGCTAAGGACAGTGCTTGGATGCTTCACTTCCAGGTATATCCAGGCATAGAGTTAAGGACATTGTTCACCACTAATTTTTAAAATGAGGCAATAACCCTTGGCCAGAAGTAGATGATGGCAGTAAGCTGGTCACGCAGAAGAATATTTTTCATGCTGCTTTGCAAGGGAGCAGGCAGGGAAGGACGTTGGCATTAAGTCCCAACATTAGAGGAATGAAACAAGAATAAAAAGTTGAAGGAATTAGTCTAAATAACAAGTTTCATTCGTGATCAGGACATTCTTTTAATGTTCAATCCATACTGTCAAACTGTTTACCCAGGATTAATCATCTCTTTTGCCCATGGAAATAGAAAAAGTGTTTTTAAGTCTGAAGAAATTGTATTGGTAGTGAATCAGTTTCAACATCTTTGGTCATTTATATATATATTTAAAATCAGAGTGGGCATTCTTTCCATCAAATAGAATTCAAGCAGGAATTCTTACTTTGAAAACCTTTATGTCACATTGCTCAAGAAATTCAGACAGCCTTGAACTCTGGGACACAGAACTTCAGGTGGAGGGAGTGCAGAAAGCAGTGAAACATCTTCCATAAACAACTCAAAGCCTCAAGAAACACTCACAAAGGACAAAACCTTCTCTTCTAGCAGGTTGATCACTTTTTAACTGACTATACTGCAAAAGGCGGTTTTGGCTGACATGCCAAAAGCTACTTTTATAAGGGGAAAAGGCAGTAAATGGCTTCCCTATTCTTTTGCAGACAAAGCTTCCTGTCATTCAGCAAGTCATTTTCCATTATTGCTACCACAGTAATGTAAGTTGTTGTTTTTTTTTTTTACTTCTTGCAAAGAATATTCACCATTTTTAGATAACCTCAGTTGTTTCTTTTCAGCTCTCACTAACAAGATGCCCTCCAAATGTCCACTTCGAGATTCATGAAGCTTTCATGTTGTCCTTTCCTGTCCGGAAATACATATGTAACTGATAAACACTGAGGAAAGCTCCTCCTGAAATGAGTTCCTTCAGTTTTTCAGCTCTGGCCTTTCTAAATTGTTATGAAATGTATCACAGGTAGAGAGCCTATCAACCACTTTTGTTCAGATGCTTGCGTACTGGGAATAGGAACATTGAGCTAGGGGACCGTTTTCTTCTTACTGCGGGAAAGCCCTCAAAAGATTTCATGTTCAGACCCTTCTTCTGTTACTCTATTGATTATTTATTAATTACAGTCACCTTTGCTTGCTTTCCCTGAGGACTCTATTTCCCCAGGTTTCCCTCACTTCTGGGATAAATTAAAAAGGATTTTTTTTTTCCAAAACACCTTCGTATTGCAGAAACTTTTGTCTTCCCATTCTGAGTCGAATTTTTAGAGAGGATTTGGATTCTGAACTTATTTCCACCCTTGCTACTGACATCATACGGTATTTAAGTGGTGATGAACTATAAAAAAATTGAATCACTCTTACCTAATGTGGAAATTTAATCCATTCCTACTATAATACTCTACATAGAAGCACACTAAAAGGTTACCAGTCCCTGCCAGGTGCTGTTTGCAACTGAAAGCAGCCTTTGCCTACATTTGCTTTATGGCACTAAAAAGCTGCTCATTAGACAAGTTGTTAACTGAAACATTGGAGAAAACAGTTACATTTAAGATTCACACAGAAACCACAGAAACATTGGGGTTGGAAAAGACCCTCAGGTTCACCAACTCCAACCAATAACACTGCTCTACAAGGTTTACCCTCAATCATATCCTCAAGCACCACATCCAAATGACTTTTAAACACATTGAGAGTTGGTGACTCAACCAAGGTTTGTCCTTCTGTTGTGTACTGATCTTGCTAAAGAATTTTTGCATTCCAGTTTGTAAAAAAAAAACACAAGGAGACTGTTTCACATTTCCCAAAGACCCTATGCACAAGACAGTTGAAACTGGAATTTTGCAAATAAAGGAAGCAAGAGACTTTAATCCTTTTAGTAGCTGCTTGAGGCAAATCAGTGTGTTTTACCAGTCTCTCAGTATCAGGTAGAATACACTTAAAGCAGATATAGCATTATGCCTCCTGGTCTGTGATCTACACTCTCAACAAATATTTGGGGAAATTTATGAGCAGAAGTTTGCGCTGTCATCCTCTAAGAGCTCTCAATAGATCTCACATCCATGACCATTTGACTTTTTGAAACCACCTCTATTTCTACCATTGAAAACAGAACCTATGCAGCACATAATTACTTTAACAACACTGCCAAAGTTATTTGCCTTCAGACCTTCTGCATTATTTCATTTTGTCTTCAAAATCTTGTCTCACAAATTATTTCCTGAATGATAATTTTCTAATTCCAAGCCCCACCACCATGCACATACAGTTGATTATAGGAATAGTCTTCTCTGGGGTCATTACTTTGCTAACAAGTTATTTTGCCACTTTGTTGTTCAGACACTCAGGATCATTAAATCCTTCTCCAATAACTTTAATTTTATCTCTTTTAGTAACAAGTTTAAATTCTCTCTCTTCACTGCACATTATTATGAGCATACAGCTTCATCCATTGCACTGATTTTAAATCATTTAAAGCCATCTTTCACAATGTGTCATTTACATGATCATCAGTGGTAGCTCAGTTACTACAAAAAGCTATGTCCAAAATCTACCAAAAGCTTTCTTAGGAAGCTAGCTGCATCACAGTATCCAGATCATTTTCCTTTACCAATTTATTGGTTTGTATAAAACTTGAGTTGCAGCTTCTTCAACAAAAACAAACAAACCCAACTGTTTTTTAACAGTACAATTAGTAGTTCAATAGATTTCTGTTTTCTTTATAAGTTTTGATCAAACATGCCCAGTATAGGTACTTGCCATTCACCCTCTTTTTAAAACTTTCTTGGTTTCCTTTTGGGAAACAATGGGTAGGTCTTCTTTTCCCTCCCTTTTCCAGTAAACACAGCCTGGCTGTTGTTTTTTGTTATTGTTTTATCTTCTAGTTCCAGTAAGAACAGCCTGCTCTTTATCAAATTATAAGAGTCTGTGTGGGAGAAAAAACAGCAAAACTAAGGGGAGGACACAGTAAATTAAAAGCACTTAAGGATGCATGCAGAAAAGAAAGGCAAAACAGATTTAAATTGTCTCTTTGTACTTCGATGCTGACTTCTGAGCAGCTTTATGTAGAAATTTATTGGTTTGGGTTTCTGACAGATTTTCTTGGGCTAGCTCTGTCTTTGATGCTTGACAAGGAGAAAGCCATTTTCCCTGCTCCAGAAAAGTTTGGTGGGCTCCACCCTGATTCCAGAAAGTGAGGTGAGGGGAAGACAATTGTTTGCTTGTAACACTGATAACAAAGTTTTAAACAGACCCAATCTCTAGTCCTTGGATAAGCATCCAGCTCAACTCCAGCTGCTAGGCAGCAGCAGAAATACTGAGCACTGCTACTGCCTTTGACTTGTTACCAGCACGAGTTTATGTACAAATATTTTATCACTGAATACATCTTATTTCTCTTTTTCCATGCCTGTCTTTTCTTTTTTTTTTTTTTTTAATTTCATGTATTTGGCTAAATTTGTGAAGTTATGGCCAAGTTATTTGAAAGGCAACAAAAGCTTTTAGCCGAGCTTGATACAGTGCTGTTGACATCAGAAGCTGGTTCATCCACAGACTTGATCTGGAATCAACTCAGATGTAAACAGAATGCTATATGTGAGGTAAAAAAGGTGACACCTCTTATTTTACACAAAACCAATCCCAACACAATTCCCAAGGATAATATTGAAACATACATTTTCCCATCAATACCTATTCTCCAAGTAATTCTCACCAGCTATCCACCAGATGCAAATACATTTAGCCAGCCACATTAATCCTTGAAAAGAACACAGCTAAAGCTATAGGATCTGCATTAGTTATAGGGATAAGACTGTAGTTATCACTAATCTATAATTCACTGGATGACAGTTGTGAATGGGAGAAACCCATTCTTGGTTTCAGAGTTTGGACTCTGGTCACTGACATCATCTCCCACACCACTTTGAAAGTACTTTATTGCACACAGTCTAAGGGCCTTGAGACACTTGCTTTTACATGCTGATAATTGGAGTACTATTAAGTCATGGGGAAAAAAAGAAAAGTTTGTCTGGGATTTGAAGTCTTTATTCTGGGGAGGATGGAGGAAAGTGCTGGTTTACCCTATAGGAATAGCTTTTATTTCCACATAAAACTGCATAATATTTGACTCCAGTGGTAGATTAAAGTTGTTGAGACCACTGAACTGCAGACACATATAAACATCACTGTGTTTAGATCAATATATCTAAATCTTGTTTCCCTTCTTCAGAACAAGAAAGATTCACTTATCTAGCTTTATGAGCACAGCTATGTGAAAGAGAGAAGCAAATAAGCAAAAAGAAATCTTGGGAGGCTGTTGTGCATTCATTCCTGGAGCACTCTATAGCTCAAAGAACAGTAACTGAAGTGAGCAGTAAAGGCTTCTGGCTCTAATCACCAGAGAAAAAGATGAACACTTAAGAGAAACAAATTACATAAGCTATAAGAGTGCATGTAAAGTGATTTGGGAAAGGGCAGCTTTCTCTCTAGACGTAGTTGATGAAAGCTGGCAGTTGGCAGCTGAAAGCTCTAGGCACTGCCTGGCAGATTTCAGAGAGCTATGCCTTTGAAGAAGCTGCAAACCTGTATTGAGTGACAACAATAATCAGTCAGAAGAGAACATGTATTACACCTTATCAAATCAGAATGTGCTAATGGTTCCACAGAGCCTCTAAACTAAAAAATATCCAGACCATTAGCATAAATAGCTTAAAAGGCATCAATGACAGCCATTAAAATGACTTGCAGCACAGTCATTCATTATAGACAGACACTGCAATGAGACCTTTATGAAAAAAATTAACATTAAGGGAAAAAAACCAAAAGTTTCATATACCTAAGGACCTTCCACAGAATATTTCTGGTCTTACAGGAAGCAACAGAAGCACTAGCAATATTCCACTAGATTGTAAAGGTCTCTGTTGTTCGAGGTTTTTTGTCAGTGACAACGTTCACTCCTCAGTGCTTCCATCAAAAGACAGGACTGAGCTGATGAGCAGCTGAGCTCAGCGCCTCTTCTTATTTGGAGTGTATTCAAGACAACTACCTGAAGGGAGGCTGTAGCCAGCTGGGGGTTGGTCTCTTCTCCCAGACAACCAGCAATAGAACAAGGGGACACAGTCTCAAGTTGTGCTGGGGGAAGTATAGGCTGGATGTTAGGAGGAAGTTGTTGCCAGAGAGAGTGATTGGCATTGGAATGGGCTGCCCAGGGAGGTGGAGGCACCATCCCTACAGATGTTCAAGCAAAGACTGGATGAGGCACTTAGTGCCATGGTCTAGTTGACTGAATAGGACTGGGTGCTAGGTTGGTCTGGATGATCTTGGAGGTCTCTTCCAATCTGTTAATATCCTATTAATAGGATAGTTTGTGTTAGAAGGGCTCTTTAAAGGTCATCTAGTCCAACTCTACTATGCAGCAAGCAGAGACATCTTCAACAAGATCAGACTCCTCAGAGGCCAGTCCAAACTGACCTTGAGTGTTTTCAGGGATGTGGCTTCTACTAGCTCTCTGGGCAACCCATTCAAGTGTTTCTCCTCCCTCAATCTAGACAAGTTTCTTCCTCATATCTATCCTAAATCTACCTTTTTTTTTTTAAGTTTAAAACCATTGCACCTTGTCCTATTGCAATAGATCCTGTTAATGTGGTCATCTTTATCTTTCTTGGAGGCTCATTTTAATCATTGAAAGACTGTGATAAGGTCTCCCCAGACCCTTCTCTTTTCCAGGATGAAGACCAGAACTCTTAGCCTGCCTTCGTTGAAGAGGTAAGGTACATTATGCACTGTAGCTAAGCAAAATACTCCTCTGTTCATGACTTCCATTACTTAAATTCAGAAGTGTATGAGGAGAAACAAACAACACCAGGAGCCAGACTAATCCCCTTAAATATAAACATGTACTGAAATCAGCAGTTAAACTACACAATTCCCTGCAATACCCTGCTGCAGAAAGAACCTGCTGTCAGTGGAGAGATGTTCAAGCAGGAGTGTCAGGGACTTACCCTTTTCATCTCTGCAAGCAGCATACACAGGTAAGCACAGCAGCAATGCAGATAAGAGATGCTGTCATAAATATCTCTAGTAGTTGTTGCTCACCTATTTTCTGTTTCATCCATGGGACTCATTGTCTGGTCAGCCCCAACCCAAACTAGCTTTTTATTTGGTTGTCTCTAGTGCTTCTGTGTCTAGAATGCTGACACAGGGAGCAAGGCAAGTAAATGCAAGTGGGTGGCCACCTCTCCTGTTACAAGGCCTTCTGTAACCCAAGAAGAGACAGTTGGTAAAGGCATTTCACCCACTGGTACAGACTGCAGAGCTTCTTACAATCTAACATGTTTTCAGAGTCCTGTCAAATACCAGGATCACTACATCAGGGTAGGAGCTTTGAGATTACATCTGCACATCTGGAGAATTAACTCTCCCTTTCCCTGGGAGTGTCTTGCTAAAAATACCATCTCATTTTGGATTATAAGAAAGGTCAGACTACAGCTGACAGTATAGTTCTATCATCTTAAATTCTCATACTGAATTAAAACAAAACATAAGAGGAAGGAGTTTTTAACCAAGCTTCTTGTTGCATTTTTGTAATCCTTCACACTAATGCCTATCTGTGCTGGAGATTATTAGAACTTCTGCAACTTACACTGGACCAGAAATTGTAGAAAACATGCATCTCTTACAATTCTAAGATCAGGAGATACTTAGGAAAGTCAGCTTTAATGGGAGAATGGAACTTGAACAGTTAAAGGTGTTTTGGGAAGCACAGCTTTTCAACATGGCATAAATCAGCAAGAAAAAGTGTGATGTTACAATCTGGTCACTGTCCGTTCCACTATGGCACAAGAGCTTTCTTTTCTGTGCTGCTTACCTTTCTATTACCATACCAACGCTCTGAAAATCCCTTCACATGCAAGTGCAGACAAAGTAGCCTCCTTGTCCTAAAGGTCCTCAAAAAAATCTCTGCAGCTTCATGGTCCCCTCCCTGCTTCCCAGCTAGTGTCAGATTTCTCTCTGTGCCTGATACCACCTGTGATACACAGCTGACTTATGCAACTGCATATATGAAATAGCTCAATCACACAGGTAGTCTCTCAAAGATTCACTTCAGTCTTTAATTTCTTTCAACTCTCATGCCCCTTCATACCGCTTTTATAAAGCTCCTGTAGACATTCCTGTGCTCTACTCCAGTCTGGATTCTATTGTCAATTTGCCACTGTTTTTCCAGTTTCTCACTTTGCTGCCTTTAAGCTTTGCTGTAGAGAGTGATTCTCTCTTCCTTGCTTCATCTAAATCGTTCAACCCCAGCTTGTCCCAATCTCTTTTACTGTTTCTCCAGCAAGAAAATATTGCCCTCATTCTTGCTGTTTTAGTGAACAACACTGGTGAAGAGCAATGCCAGCTTTCCCCCTTGAGTCAGATTTTTAGTCTCTGCTTTCTCTTAATGCTCAATTATTAAAGCTACTTGCAAGCAGTACCACAAAAAGCAGTGGCTTTTTTTTCTCAGTACTTTGTGCTTAGAGTGTATGAATTTCTTCCTGTAGAAATGGTCTCTGTGCTCTCTCTGCACCTTAACACTTAGCTTTCTAACATCTACAGATCAATTAGATACCTGAGAAGTATCAATTTTGACCCTAACACATGCTCAGTTATTAATCAGTGAACATATTTAAACACAGTATAGGCTGAGCTCTGTTTAAAAACTATACCATTTAACCCTCAATTTAACAAGCATTAGATTCAAAGTGCTTTCCAATTGTTAGCTGCTCTTATATAGTCATCAAGGATTTCACATTACCTGGAATTCAGCTGAACAGGACTGCATCCTGCATGAAATCCAGCATAATCCCATCTCACATTTGATTTCTAGGTGCATGTTAATCTTACAAGAGATACTTTAAGCTTAAAAAAAGGTTTAACTGTCTATTTTCATGTTCATAAATGCACTTTGAGAGTATTGTTTAGCACAAGTAGCTTATTCCCTAGTCAGCACTTGGCACAGTAAAGCTGTACCTAGATATGTAATTGCAAAATGCATTCCTAGGAGTTATTTGCTTTTCATTAAGTTTTTATTGCTATTCATGAAACTCAAAACGTACCAATATTAAGGCTGCATTTTTCTAGATCTTAATGTTTAATGTGTTAATGTATTTTAAGTGGATAGTTATGAGCTAGATGTGATCTTTGTGGATAAAATTGTTAGAAAGCAATTAAAAACTTTCAGCTGGATCATATTTAATGACAAAAATTTCTTAGGGGGTGGCACAGAAAAAGACAAATGCCAAATGCCACCCTTAACACGGTTCCCTCCTTGTCATCACCCAGAATTACTTACAGAGAGCCTGAAAGAAGTTTGTGATCACAGAACTTCTTCACTTCATGACTGTTTAAGAGTCAGTGGCTCTACATTATATGTCCTTCATGCTGCCCTTTGAGCAGGATTTGCAGAGTGAGGACTTGAGGCTGAACTTCCTCAGATGGCAAGCCAGAGGATGCATCAAGTTGCCAGCTAGTAACTGCTTCATATTTCAGGCAGAAAGGGGAAAGAGTACACTGTAGCCACGTCCAGCCCTTACTTTATAAGCATATGTCCACCTGCCTACAGACCCATCTGCTTCTCAGTCTAGGCTCAGTAATTTGAAGAACCTTATCAATTCCCGTCTTTTACAAAGGGTTTTCTTCTGCTTTTTTTTTCCATATCTCTCTGAGCTTCAACTCTCCCATGCCTTTCCTCAACCTTCAAGAGTGCATTTATCTACCTTTTCAACAAATAATCTTTTCAGACTGACTCTAGAGAATGGTTTTCCCTGACAGTATCATCTAAGCACAGCCTGGGAAACTACTGTTATTATACATTGTACACTGATCCTGGTCAGAGTTTTCCAGTGATGCTGACATTGAATTAACTTCTCCTTGATCATGTTTCTCATCTCCCTGAAAATTTTGGAGCTTCATCTTTTAAAGCACTAAAATAAAATAGAAAATATGATGCTTCAAGCGGGAGGAGAATTAATTCACATTTGGAGAAATTAGCTACTAATAATTAATTTCAATTTACAAAGCTGTTCAGGAAGATGCACTATAAAAAAACCAGGCCTTGCTCTGTCTGGAGAGCACAGAGACAAAGGAGCAGCTAAAAGCCTTTCATGACAGTTTCGTTAATTCCCTCACATTAACATGTTAAAGATATTGTCTTGACCAATGCCACAATAGGCTGCCATGCAAAGGTGTTCATTATAAACTACATCAGACATGTTTTGGTTTAGATTAGTATTCTCTTTAGAGAATATTTAGCCATTTCAGTGCTTTAAACCTCTTCTGAGCTAATGTCAAAGTTCAAAGTTAGAGCCTTGCAATTGACTTTCAACTCAAGATGGATTTCCTGATCACATAAGACACTGAGTGCTCAGACAGGTTTAGACCTGGTTTAGACCACAAAACAAAATTCAGGGAATTTTCTGAACTAGCCTTAAACACCTTTAAGGAACTTATACTAGAAAACATTTATTTCATTTTCACATGGAACACTGCTGCCACAAACTATAAGTAGTTTCTTGTTAGTGGTAAGAGTTAGCGGTAAAGTGAGTTTGCCCATGCAATGCATGCCATACCCAGTGTACCTCCCCAAGAACTAGACTGTTTCCCCAAATGGTTCTCCCTACTTTCAACTCCAGAAGCTGGTGAAGGTAAGAACACACTATAAAACAAAGATTGAGTTACCAACACTGTAGTGTTGAAGACAAAATTGGAATCTTTGATCAACCAAGTCTGATGGAAGGTGCCCCTGCCCATGGCAGAGGATGTTGCAACTAGATCATCTTTAAAATCTCTTACAACCCAAACTATCTCATGATTTTTCACCAACTCTTACTGGACTTTTCCATAAGAACAGGTAAGCTTAGAATTGGGGTTTCAGCATTTCTGATCAACACTATTTATCATGACTGAGTACAACATTGGTTCTACTTTCCTGTGTCTGCCCTCCCAATACTAAATATCATCCTGTTATACAATTCATGCAGGCTAGATACAGCTTTAAATTCTGAAGCACGTTTTGTGGTCACTACTGCAGAGATATTAGCTCACACAAACCAGCAAGTAGCCTATGCTAAGACATTGCATGATGAATCAATTAATGCATTTAATCATGAAGCTATAACCAAAGAGAGAAATTAAAATTCAGGACAAGGGAAACAGAGATGCATCCCAGGGTCAGATTTGAAGAGATCAAAAGCTAATTGAGCCCGAAACACAAAAGAAAGTTGGAATCATTTTAGTACAATCACACAGAATTATTGTACTGAACACTAGAGCAGTGTGGTGCTTTGATTTTTCCTGAATGGCATTCCCATCATGGTTAAAATGAAAAGGTAAGTGGCCCAACACTTCAAAGATTCAGTGCTTCTTATCCAAGGAATTAGCAAAAGCAAACTTCAGCTTCAAGCCATGATGCCATGACAGGCACCATGATGTTCAACAGTCAAAAGTCTTGGCATTGCCAAAGCCTCAGTGCTACCAGCAGAATCCTAGGAGAAAACTGATTTCTCAGGCAGATACAACCATATTTCCTGCAGGGAAGGTATCTTCTGACAGTCCAGTCTAAATACTTGGCTCAATCTGCTATTAAATCTATGAAGAATTAATGTATTCAGTTTTGGATCAATGCCATGCAATCCCAGAATACTTTATTACATGATTTGAGAATAATTGCTGAAATGTTGTGCCACTCAGATGTGGAAAGCTGAGCCAATTCAGTCAAGCAGATGCCTACTCTGTTCTCTATGGGTTATTTCATTACCTTCATTAAAGAAACATTTCCTACTAGTAAATTACATGATGCAGTTAATACTTGTTATGTATAAAAGGAAGAAGAGGTGTTCCTCCATCTTCCCGAGACAACATTCTCCCTCCCCCACCAAAAAAACTACTTCAATTCTCCACTGACAGAAACTTAACAGCAAGAACAGCTGTAATCCTCCAGAGCTTTCAAAGGTGTTCCTGTTAGGGAATACTCTAAAAACCATCTTTCATAAAATGTGCTGAATATCGAGTGACATCAAAACCTCCAGCCAGGAAGATAGCAGCAATGTTAAGAACACCACACAGCAAACCTCCTATAAAGAAGCATGGACTTTCATAGGCTTTAAGTCAGTGAGTTTCAGAGGAGTGCAGTGGGGTTAGGAAATCACTCCCCAAATTAAAATTTGCCAGACCAGCTCAGATGGCCTGGAAGTAAAATAAAGCCACATTTTACAGCAAGGCTACATTTACAAGCATATGTACAAAATAGATTTATATGTATTTAAAAATGATAATTCTGAAATCAAATCTTCCCCCTCCAGACAAAGAAAGTCCAAAAGGGGCCAATGCCACCCTCTTTCTCTCTCCCAGACAGAAGAACCAGGATGGCTCACATGTTATCTGGATAAAGTTAGTGGAGGAGATAGAGAGGCAAAGGAAGAACAACAGCCAGTGCCCAAGAGCGCAAAATTGCTGATATATTGGCTTTTTACCCTTCTTAGCAAGCCAGTGAATGGTACAGAGTTAATCATTCTTCTTTTTTAACCAATGCTCTAATTTATTGAGATTCTGCACTGAACTTTCAGCAAAGTCCAGATTTCTCTTATTGGAAGTTTCCACTAACCCTTAAACTATTACAAGGAGTTAAAGGAAGCATTTGATGCAAAATTTAAATCCCATTGTCTTTAATGTTCTGACTTGACTTTAGTCTATATCTAGCTCTCTAACCTTTTTAGGTAGACAGACAGTTTTGACTCAGATTTTCATACCTCCTGTCTTTTAAGCACATTACATAACTTGATTTCAGGTGTTCCACTCTCAATGGACAAGTCAGAGACTGTAGTGATGTAATTGCTTCAGGTATGTTGAGATACACGTGATTTGCTGGCAAAATTTCAGTGAAATGAACTGGACTTAACAGCAATTATACACTTAGTAAGTCTACAACAAGGCTTCCCAAACTGCATGCGTTTAGTTTTGCTGTTAGCAGTATCAGTAAATAGAGACAGCACCTGTAAACCTCTAGCTTTTACGGAATGGTCACTCCCAGGATGTGTATCAAGCTGAGGAATTCATGCTCTAAAAGCTAACATTTTATACTGTTGTACTTCAAGAACCATTTGGAGGAAGCTCCCAAGACTTGGAGCTCCCACCATAAACCAGCTCTTTCACAGTACCATGAAAAACAGCCTAAGAAGGCCACAAATCGATAACCATTTCAGTTGGCTCTCAACACATCAGTTTCTACAGAACACAAAGAAACATACTGCACACAGAAATTATTACATGATTCAAAGCTGCACGTAGATCTGCTCACCTCTGCTCTTGGCTCAGGGCAGCCATGCTCCCCAATGTCAGATGAAAACAGGCAGAAGCTGATCTATTGTAATACGTACACAGTTAAAGGGTAGTTACCAGGCTTTTAGATTTAACAAGTAGAACTATAAAAAACATTTTCAAAGGAAAGATACTTTTAATTGAAACAGAAGTAAAAATCTAAAGTAGAACAGAATATTTAAGTTGAAAGGAATCTACAACTACAATATATTCCAATTGCCTGATCACTCCAGAGCTGATCAAAAGTTAAAGCATGATACTAAGAACGTTGTCCAAATGTTTTTTTCAACTAGTTTTTCCAGGGTATCATAGTTCTGCTTTTATTCTTCAGCTGTGATAGGTTTTACACTAGCATATTTCAGTGGGCTCATGTTCCCTACAAAAGCACAGACAACCAATATTTATTCAACTTGATTTGGCTGTTCCAACGAAATTTCTCCAGTTTCCAAGTAAAGCAGAGCTGTACTGGCATTTGGTTGGCCCTTTCTGACCTTCCTCCAAAGACTGCCTGAGCAGGTCAAACACCAGCTTTCAAACCAATACAGATGCTTTGCCAAGCACAGGTCCCTCTGATCACTCAAAGCCTCCCATTTGATGTCACTCATTTCCACAAGCCTTACCTTTCTGCCCTATATATTTGCATCAATTCACACAAACATCCAAAAAATGCTAACTTGAGGCATACATAGTGTTGCAAAATGGAGTTTAGGGGAATTTATGGGAAAAAACATGCGAGGACAATTTGTAAAGAAGATTAAATGATTTATTACTAAAATACTAAAAATCCCCTTCCCCAAACTTATTTATAACTATCCCACGTAAGTTCTTGATTCGCAGTTGCAGATTAAAATAGAAAATAGCTAAAATGAAGACAGTTTGTGATTTTAAGAGAGTTCATTTGAGTCTTGAGAGATTTTCAGTCTGCTGACCTTCCATGACACATAGTGCTGGGCCCCATCCTCTTTAACATCTTCATAGATGATCTGGATGAGGGCATTGAGTCAGTCATCAGCAAGTTTGCAGATGACACTAAGCTGGGGGCAGAAGTGACTGAGCTGGAGGGCAGAAGGGCTCTGCAGTGGGACCTTGACCGCCTGGACAGATGGGCAGAGGCCAATGGGATGGGGTTCAATAGCTCAAAGTGCAGGGTGCTGCACTTTGGCCACAACAACCCCATGCAGAGATACAGGCTGGGGTCGGAGTGGCTGGAGAGCAGCCAGACAGAGAGGGATCTGGGGGTACTGATTGATACCCGCCTGAACATGAGCCAGCAGTGTGCCCAGGTGGCCAAGAGGGCCAGTGGCATCCTGGCCTGCATCAGGAATGGTGTGGTCAGCAGGAGCAGGGAGGTCATTCTGCCTCTGTACTCTGCACTGGTCAGACCACACCTCGAGTACTGCGTTCAGTTCTGGGCCCCCCAGTTTAGGAGGGACATCGAAATGCTTGAGCGTGTCCAGAGAAGGGCGACGAGGCTGGGGAGAGGCCTTGAGCACAGCCCTACGAGGAGAGGCTGAGGGAGCTGGGGTTGTTTAGCCTGGAGAAGAGGAGGCTCAGGGGAGACCTTATTGCTGTCTACAACTACCTGAAGGGTGGTTGTGGCCAGGAGGAGGTTGCTCTCTTCTCTCAGGTGGCCAGCTCCAGAACAAGGGGACACAGCCTCAGGCTGCGCCAGGGGAAATTTCGGCTCGAGGTGAGGAGAAAGTTCTTCACTGAGAGAGTCATTGGGCACTGGAATGGGCTGCCTGGGGAGGTGGTGGAGTCGTCGTCCCTGGGGCAGTTCAAGGCAAGGTTGGATGTGGCACTTGGTGCCATGGTCTAGCCTTGGGCACTGTGGTAAAGGGTTGGACTTGATGATCTGTGAGGTCTCTTCCAACCTTGGTGATACTGTGTGATACTGTGTGAAAATTTGCTGTAGCATGAGGAATGTGGCAGGTGAGCATCTGTTTACAGAGTCCATGGATCAGCAAACCACTGTGTTAAGGACCTGCTTTCCTCTGACCACAAATGATATAACAGCTTCATTATGAAGCCACACACTCCAGCACTAGTTCACAGCTGGTCTACTTGAACCTTAATTAACTCTTATCAGTTATCAGTTCAAACAGCTACCATAAATAGGATTATTGCTCAAGTTACCAGGCTTCTGATGGCTACTGAACTCTTCTCAGAAGGCTGCTTCTTCCCATATTAAATGCTTAATGATTGCCAACATTTTTTCCCCTTGTTAAGATTTAAGAAGAATAATAATTCAGAACATTTGGGCTTTGCTGCACAACAAACACAAGTGGCAGAATCTTGAAAGGGTCTGAACTGACTCTAATAATCTTTGAGTCCATGTTTTACACCTTCTGTTAGTCTTCTCAGAAGTGCCCTGTGATAAATTTGCAAGCATTTAACACAAGATTATCTTGCGTTAGATTACAAGCAATGAGAGAAATTCACTGTTTTCTATCTGCAATGGGAATTCTGGGTGCTCCTCTTGGTGTGAGAAGGATGTATTTATGCACATCACTGCTGCACACAAAGACACAGCTAGAAAATGACATGAGCTGTCCATCTGAGATTACTGTAAGCACCACAGGCTGTCATGCCATTTACCCCTCCTGGTTGCTGTAAAAAAATCCAGTGCAAAATAGAGATTTTACACTTAGGCTGTCTCAGCAGAGCCTGTCAAAAGCAAGAGATCCTACTCACTGTCACCAGCTTTTGTCATTAGTGCTGCTCCACAAGACACACACGCAACAGTAATCTTGTTAAACACAAGGGTGACCAATCCTGGGCAGACTCACTTGTCCATGCACCTCAAAGCTCCATTGCTAGTGGTCTTCAGGCTTCACAGAACTATGAACAACACTGCTACTGCCTGCAGTGTGTTACATACATTTTTGGTGCAGTTTACTGTGTCTGGAAACAACATTAGAAAGCCTGTAAGACCTTTACTGAACACCTAGCACAACCAAGAATGGAAAAAGAATGTGATCCAGCAGGTCATGACTGCTTTCTTTGGTTTGCTAAGTCAGAAGGTTTTGTTTCCTTTAATGTTTCTTTTCTTGGCAATTTTGGAAAAAAATGGAAGTAGAAACAACTCAAAATTTCAGCTGATCCCCAAAGATGTTATAACATGCTTTACTGTAGCTATACTGACATACCACATGAAAAACAACAACTATCAGCTTTAGTTTCAGTGAAACTGTGCAGGGTTTAGAAAATCAGGATTGCTGACCCTAATCTGCAACCAAAGCTCATGTAAGAGGCAGGCACACCTATTCATTTGAAGATATTATTTAATTAATCTCACAAATAGGAGATTTTGGAAGCACCTATTTCCAAACTAGCCAATGTGTCTTGTATCACAGAGAACAGAATTATCTTTATAATCCTGGCTCTTTTCCCTAGCAGAAGAAATAGTGGAGGCTGCTTAGAGAAAGCAGAGCTGTTGCTCAGTATTGTACAAACACAAAAGATAAGCCCTGCTCTGAAAGAAACACACTGTACTTGACAAAAGGAAAAGACAGAGGAACAAGGTCTTCAAAGCAAAGAACTTAAACATGTGAAACAAGCACATTTATTAGACAAGTAATTATTAGACAAATAAGTGTACTTCATAAATTGCACTGCCCTGCAAGTATACAATTTACTTCCAAATTATGAGGCCCAGCCCTTTTCCACCCATTGAGCAGTGTTTTATATACTTCTGATGCTTTACAGTAGAATAAATAGTGATAAAACCATGTCATTTCCTCCTCACTAGGATTTAAAATGTAGGGGAAATAAAAAGCTTTTTATACTGCCTCTCCACTGCTGTACTCATGCCATTTACTTGGCTATCACTCCAGAGGAGGCTGTAGGTGTGTCCATCAGAAGGAAAAATGACAACATGACCAACTCCCAAAAAGTAACCAACTTGGAGTGTGATTACGCTGTGGTTTCCCACTGATTACATGTATATGGGGGGGGAAGCTCAAGTAGATGAGGCTGATTTAGTTTATTAAAGAATATGAGGATTCAGGATCAGATCAGGAGGGAAATGCCAATTTCCACTTGTGATTACTCAAAGTGCTCAGAAAAGCTCATATATGTGTTATTACCCATGGATTATGGTTGCTAGATTGCTGTAATGGAGGTGGGTAAATAGGTACATTCTTACAGTGGAGTCAATGATGGGCAGCATTGCCATAATAATATTGCATCAAATACCTGAAACCCTTGACAGTTCCTCTATGAATTTGCACACTAAGTTACAGCACAGAAAAGGTTAATTATTTACTTGGGGTAGAGCATGCGGGAACAAAAGTTTTTTATATTAAGAGCATAGTTTGTATGGGCTTGACACTTCCATTCAGACACTTTTGCAAGCCTCCTTAAACGTTTAAAATCAAAATTAATTAGGATCTCATGTTTTGATGTGACCAAAAAATGTTTTGTTCAAATACCACTTTTGTTGATAGTGAACTTTTGTTTTCTAAAAGAGTTTAGAACTTTCACACAGGGAAATTCACCAGACATATTTCCTCATGTTTCTTCTTCTTCAGAATGGTATTTGGCAACACAAATTTAAATTCATTCAAGAGCTTCCAAGCTAGGTCATGCTTCAAGTTTTTGTTTTGTTTCTTCTGATACTATCAGGTGAATGATTTCCTAGTAAGGTCCAGCTGTCAACACAGCCACAAGCTTGGCAGGCACTCCACAGTTCCAGTAGCTTCAGTCTGACACAGCCCATTAACCATCTAATAAATTAGAAGCAAGTTTTTCTTGTACCCAGATAGAGCTGCAATACATTTTTGCAGACATTAAGTTTGTTGTGTGCTCACACACCAGATGACTGATGGAGTTCTGAGCCAAGTGGTGGTTTTCCTACAGCTATTCTATAACCATATACTAAAAATTAAATGCCCTTACCAAAAATTCACATTCACATGAAGGCAGAAGTGATTTATATATTATTGCCATTAATACCATATCACCTCATATTGCTGGTCACAACTTCTATTTAGAAGCAAGGCCACAGTCAACACCAGCAGCATGGTCCCTAGGAGGCACAGCAAGCCCTCGGCAAACACCTACTTGTGAAGTTTTGTACTAGGATGTTCCTCACAGAAACATTTACTTGTGACCTCTTTTTCTGTGGACTGTGAAAGCTCTTTGCTGCCAGAACTGCCCCTTAATAAAGTACAAGGAGCAATATAATGACCAAATCTCTTACCTCTGTAAAAGCCTCAGAAGCAATCATTCATTAACATCACCTCAGCCTCTAACAGGTCAGATGTGCAAAGCCATTTTAATCCTTGACCTGGAAGTGTTTATTTTTCAGGTATATGAGAGCTTGGAATATCTTTGCATCTTACAAGTTGACAGCACTAAGGAGGAAGATTCATGTTTGTAGCCCATGAGTGTAAAGTTTTATCTAAAGCTCACAACAATTCACTTGTAATGGAATCATTCTGACTTGTTTTATGAGCTCTTCCATTTACTTCAACTCATGGTGAGTATCACCAAGTAGAAGTGAATGTTCTCTGGATGGTACGGTAGAAAAGGAAAAAATCCATAGTGGGTGTGATGGTTTGGGGGTTACCCCGCCCCCCCACACTTTTGAATTTGCCCCAGCTAACTCAGAGGGACCCTGGGAATATAGATGAAGCAATTTATTTACAGCTAGCAGAATTTACAAGCAGCTATTTACAATATATACAGTTATATACAATTATATACAGAAATATACAAAGGATAAACAATACAAAAGCACAACTCCCCTCCCAGAAACCTGAGTCCCCAGGAGGGGCTCTCAAACCACCCCAACACCTCCCCCCGGCCCTCTCAACCTTACCCCAGTTCTCAGGAAGAAAAGAGGTGCAGCCAAGAGGTTAGGGAGCAAGGTTAGTAGGAGCAGGGTTAATGAGATGTGACCAGGTCTAAGGCCAAAGCAAGAGTGAGAAACAAGATGGAGAATGTTTTCTTCTTCTTCCCAGAGTTCTCAGCGTGACTGTGAGAGAAGTAGACACAATTGTTTTTCATTTCACTGCCCGTTATCTAGTTCTGTTACCAAAACATTCCAGCTTGCTTCAAACTAGCACAGTGGGTTTAATGACCCTTGTCAGCTTAAAGCCTTCATCACTACAGTTTGAACTTCAAAGGCATTTTGTTGCTAAGAGCACAGGTATGTGTTAACAGGGGTTCTTCACAGAAAATTTTGCAGTCTTCAGCTGCAAAGTCACAAAACTCCTGAGTTCTCCCAGAAAGTTGTTCAAATCATTGCTATCCAAAGGTTATGCCATACTCTCACTTTGATAAACAAACAATCTGCAGAGTAAGTTACAGAGACCCAGTGTCAGTCGATAGAAAGACAGGCTATTTATTTTTGCCTTTTCATTTTTAGATACTAAACAATGCCACTTCAGAAAGGAAACACTGGATATAAATTTTTCTATGGTAGGACTTCTTGGCATAAGAGGTCGCTTCAAATAGGAACTAGTGCCAAGTGTTATCTGCAGCTTTCAGATGAAGGAGCACTGGAGTAGTTCTTGGCTGCTTTAACTGGATGCAGAGAAAAGTAGCATTAAGCTACAAGCATGGGAACTCCTGATAAGATGGATTAATTTGTAAAGACTCATTTCTGAAAAGAATCTGTTGCCCTTTGCTGAACTCTTGGCGTGCCTGCCAAGTCAAGTCTCACCTTTAGACCTAAGACTCAGCTTTTTCTTCCCTACAGCAAATAGGAAGAGGACACAAGGCTTTATGCTGTACACTTTTTACATCTATCACTGAATCAATTACGAATTTATTCCTTGTCTACTGCAGACTCAAATCACATCACAGCTACTGAAAAGATAACATTTTGCAAAAACAACTGATGAAGCAGTTCTAAGCTGCAGGAACTGGAAACAGAATACAGGTGTCCTAGATCAGTACACAGTATTTTGCTTCCTGTTTTCCTCTACTACCTATGCTCTCCTCTCATTCTGGTTCAAATTATCCTCTTGTCATCTTCTCTTTAAATCTGCTATATGCAAGAGAACACTCTCCAGAATCAGGCATCTAACCATCCAGGGAAGACTACAGCTAGTCTTTAACCCTACAATAGCTGTGTCCTAATATTGCTGTAGGGTCCAGGAAAGTGATAGATTTGAGATAAGTCAAACATTTTGGCACAACAAGGACTCAACATCTAGCAACCATGCTACAGCAGCTATACTGCACCAATCAAATGCATGCAGCAGTGGCCTGACAGCTCTGAGTAACAGGATGAAACGGTACCCACTTCTGCTTCCCTAAAAAGCTACAGCAAAAATTCAAGCTGAAAGCTTCCAGAAAGTCCCACACATCACATGCCTTCTGGGGACTACTGGCAGAACTAAGAACTTGAGCTTCACCTGGGAGGGTGAGGAAAGCTCATAGGTTTTTCACTAGGCTGAAGATTTCACTTCAGTGTTCAGATGCTGAACACTGCAACCAAATACGATCCTGATACCACCTACTCCCATCAGTCTTGTTAGACCTTTGCAGTTCCCCAAGTTATGCAATTTTGTTTGATAAAGCTTTCTGTGCTGCTACAATCTCATGATGCATGAGAGGAATGTTCCTCTCAGCCACTTCCAACAACACAAACATTTCAGAACAATTTGGGGTGAAATATAACAAGCAAAGAGATCCATTGCCATTTTCTTTCTTCCTTAAAAACCTGATTGAAGAGGATTAATCCAGTGTTATTCACTCTGGTAACACCCATGTTAGCCATCTCTGGCCCATCACATAGTTATGTCTTCATATACAGTTATGAACTTCTTTACACCACATTAAAGTCCTAGGGAAAACATCCACTTCATCTCTTAATACTTAATCAGGCCTTCTCAAAACCTAAATCATCTCAGACTGCGTCATAACTGCATTGCAAAACCTTCACATTTGAAAGCAAATCAGTCATGATCTGGTTTCTCTATCAAGATCTCCCACCACTGAACTCTGGCAATTCGGTTGGAGGTTACAATACAGACTTAGCTTTGCTTTCCCCACAACTATTTGATGTGAACATGAATAAGTATGGGCAATGTATCACCCAGAACATTTACTTAATACCAAAAAAATCAGCAAGTGATAGTTTTCCACTGTGTCTGCAACTGTGGATGTAAAGTATGGCACAGCCTAGACAAAAACAAAGTGCAATAATAGAGCCAAAGGTAAACTAGAGAAAAACAAAATTTGATTTTAGCACACTTAACACAGAAACTACCAATTTTCAGTTCAAGACAGCTGCTCAAATTTAAGTACATCTGTTCATAATTTATGGGTTATTACAAATCTAACAATAAAAATGTTTGGGGTTTTGTTATTGTTTTTTTTTCTTCTTGATTTCAGTTGCACATAACACTATACTACATACCAAAAAAAAAGTCATAGCTTGTGAGGGTAATGTGAAAACTGAACTGTAGTTCACTTTCTCCACTCAGTGGTGTAGATGCAAGACACAGGCATGGCACAGATGTCTCACCAGCATAGCACACACCTGGGGATAAACTTCCAGAGGAACACCCATATATAACTCTGTATTACTACTTTCTTCAATTTGAAACTCAGCATTTTCATGTACATTTGCTGGGCTCCTTCCTACTGTTACTCATGCCAGCTTCTGCACAATCTCTTCTGAAGATTTAGTGTGATGTTTAACAGCAAATGCTTAAGGTTGGCCAAAGAGGAGGGAAAACCTATCAGTGACATAGCCCTTAGCTTACTATTATTACATTATGAGGAAAATTAGTAGTGAAAAGCCCACACAGGAGAGTAAGGGCCTTCCAAGAGAAAAGCACCTGGATACATGGAACTCTGGACTAGCTCCACCTCACCTGGATCCAAAACAGGAAGCAGCAGGCCAGTATTTGTGCCAGGCTACAGAGGAAGCATATGGGCATCATCTCACTAGTGACAGAGCAGCAATTTGGCAAACTACAATTGTCATGCATTCATTACCATCCACCACCTGCAGACCATCCCTCCTTTCCATTTATGTCACACTGATGTTTTTCCTAGTCCTTATCATTACAACTAGTTGACTAATAGTGCTACTGAGAGCAGCTTGTGCTAACATAGCTGGCTTTGCTCTGGTCCTCAATAAATGTCCTACCAGCTGTGGAAATGGTAGCTGCTCCAAGACTATCCAAAGGTAGTTTGGTTTGGTTTTGCTGGGTTTTTTTGTTTGGTTTTTCTTAGTTGTTTGCTTTGTTGTAGTTTGTTTAATGTTTTTTAATCTAAATGGTTTTGAATCATTAAGAAGCTGTACTTTCTGATATGGTACAGAATAAGAAAGCTGCAGGATTTTGAATAAATAACAGCTTACTCTTTATATCTCAGCTTTTAAGTCTCCATTTTCCAAGACTTTCACACCAATGTAACCTCCACTGAAGCACAATGCTCAAGAGTCCTCTTTGCATCTCCTGGATTGGTTAGAATTTCTCCTTATAGAAAAACATTGATTTGTCCACCAAAATTTTTCCAAAATTTTCATGACCACCAAATTTCAGCTATCTCAAATTAAAGCATGCATTACAGACCAAAAAATACTAAAAAATAATTTTCACCTCTACTCCTCTTTCTAGTATGCATACCACTGTCAAAAGATTAATGATGGGAAATACACAATTCAAAGTTGCACAATTAAGAATCAGAATATGGAAGCAATTTCAAAACTGAAGTTCATAATCCACAAAAGTATCTTAGAATGAGTAAGTCAACTGAACTGGAGCTTGGTTCTATGAGTTTTAAGCCAGGAAAGAGGAGAAGGAAAAGAGTTGCCTGGAGCCCTATGAGGGGTTGTTGAGCGGAGGGCTGGCTAAGTATGACAGGCATGAAAAGGAACACTAAACTAAACAGCTTAAGTGTCATTATCTCAAGCAAGTAAGTGCTTTTGTAAGAATACAAGTAATAAAATAAATGCTTGGGTAAATCTGGTCTCACTACTGAATGGAGCAAAGGAGTTACTGATACGAGATGTGGAGAAGGCTGAGTTACCAATTGCCTTCTTTATTGCACAAAGTATCAAGATAGTACTTCTGAGTACCTAAGTATTATGAATTATGCCAAGTTAATTATATTAATTTTTATATCCAGGTGAAAATTGTCAATAACTATGGAAATTTATTATTAAATACCACCAGAAAACTTATTTATAATGTTTGAAATGCAAAGTTTGGTTATTTATAGACACAAGGCAAAGGCAAAACCAGAAATCTTTAAGAAATAACTTGCAAGTGCAAACATTTAAACTGGAAAGAGGTTCTTAGTCTCAGTTATACCTCTTGCCCACCAGGGGACTTGAGAGGCTCCTTTCTGCTACTAAGGCAGAAAGACAAATAAAATCTAGTTACAGAATTTCTAGAGAGGTTTTGAGTATTTATTCATAAAATTAGCCCCCCAGCTTGTGAGGCTAGCTACAGCTTCAGACAACACCCAAACACTTTTAGGGAGTTCTGCCCATGCCTTGTCAGCTGCTGAGGCTTCTGATTCTTCCCAGGCTTCACAGGATGCTGGGGAAAAGAGGCAGACAATCACGGACCTTATGCTGGCCTCTCTGAATAATCTGTGTGTCCCTTCAAGAGCTTCTCATCTTGGCAGGTATAGGCAGGATGGAATAAGGCAGTGAGGCATAACACTGCCAGAAGCAGAGAGCAATGGCAGCAGCAGGCATGAATACAACGGCAGAGCACAGTGTGTTACCTGCTCATCTTTTTTTATCAATATGGCCCAAGACTAGTGGGCCTTTGGATACAGAATAGCCAATCAGAATGGCAGTTAGCCAAGCTTGACCACATCAGGTGAAACCATAGTCTGGTTTTACCCAAATTTGGGAAAGCATAGACCTTGCATGAGTCAGCCACAAGCCAAGTGTATGTACCTTGTTCATAACAGGATGTAAACAGGAGCAAAACAAGTCTGGGCAAGCCACAGTCCTTAGACACAGCAGCTCCAGGTTCGTTGTCCTCTTTCCCATGGTTGTTTCTCCCCAAAACAGAGAGAGAAGGAGAGCAGAACACCACATCTGGACAAGCCAGGACAGGTACAAGTCTGTTTTGGCCTACCGTGACACTATGTTAATTGAAAGATTAAAAAGAAAATAAGCTAGGTTTATGAAATCTCTCTACATTCCTTTGGAAAGCCTAGAAACTTGGGATCATTAGATCAGGGTTTTTTTCTGTGCAAACACTGCTATTGGTCTGAGGGATCATAGAATCCACCAGGTTCAAAGAGACCCCCAAGATCATTCAGTCCAACCTATCACCAAGTTCATAGCACTAAGTGCCTCATCCAGTCTTTTCATGAACACCTCGAGATGGCAACTCCACCACCTCCCTGGGCAGCTCATTCCAATGCCAATCACTCTCTCTGAAGAACTTCCTCCTAACATCCAGCCTAGACCTCCCCCAGCACAACTGGAAACTGTGTCCCCTTGTTCTATTGCTGGTTGCCTGGCAGAAGAGACCAACCCCCACCTGGCTACAGCCTCCCTTCAGGTACTTGTAGACAGTAATGAGGTCACGCTTGAACCTCCTGTTCTCCAGGCTAAACACCTCCTGCTCCTTCAGCCTCTCCTCATACAGTTTGTGTTCCAGGCCCCTCATCAGCTTCGCTATCCTTCTCTGGACATGTTCCAGTATCTCAACATCTCTTTTTAATTGAGGAGCCCAGAAGTAGACACAGCACTCAAGGTGTGGCCTGACCAGTACTGAGTACAAGGGAAGAATAACCTCCCTTGTCCTACTGATAATTCCATTCTCCAGTTTCCCTGTCCTCCAATTTCACCTGGGTCAAGCATTTTGTGAAATGTGAAAGTTCCCTCAAAGCACTTGTAGGCTCTCTACATCTATTGATTTATGAGAGGGGGACACTGTCATCTTCCTGTCATATTCTCATTTCATTGCCTTTTTTACAACTGAAACCTACTGGATATATTTCAAACAATCAAAAAGATGACAGGATTAGACTACACCCTGTGTCTGTAACAGAGACTGTCAATTACTTATAAATATTCATGGTGCAGTTATGGTAATTGGTTCAGAAAGTTGTGATCTAGCTTATAGATGTTCCAGGAACAGAAATGAGGAGCCAGAACTGCCAGATGGATTATTTTTTGCAAGTTATTTGTTCAGCATGCCATGGCAGAAAATGCAGATAGAATGGAACACAATGGGATCATGTAACAATTATTCAGAATCTGTGTAGTTTAGAGGAAATTACTTCTCTTTTGTAACTCTACTGTACCATGCCTTTTACCTCTCTAGCAAGTTCTGTCAGGCAGTCCTCTTCAGAAAAAGAGCAGTAGGAAGTTTCAGAGTTTTAAAATTCTTTTATAGAATTGAATAAGGTTTCTTTAAAGAGTTAGAAAGAAAAATACATCATGTTCTCATTCCAAGCACAGCTCTTTATAAAGCCTGGCCTTTACCTACTGAGATGTGATAAAAAAGGTTTCACATGCTGGCATAGCTACATGGTAGATCTAAATCTAGCAACGAAAGTTGCATCAAGTCAACCAGTTCCTAAAATGACTAAGTATTTTTAATCCAGGACATTGTCTTGCACCTCCAGACATTGCTCCTGGAGCCAAGTTTCCACTTCAAACAGAGCAGTCTTAGAGTCACCACCTAGAATCTTTAAAACATCAGAATCCTAAGATAAAGGAAACTCCTCCTGTGAGAGAGTGAGTTAGAGAGGATTATTCTACACATATGGTGAATATAGGAAAATTAAATCCTACCTATTGTTTGAACAGTCCATGGTACATTAAGAAACAGGAGTCTTTACCAGTTATTTGTCAGTTTAGTAATGTGGCCAGAGACCTAAAGCGCAACTGTATTCTCAGCTTGATAAATTATCCAGTACCACTGCTAAATCAAACATAGGAACACAACACCTACACTGTAACACTAGTAGACTGTCAGGTAACTTGATCTGGGCTTGGACCTCTACCTTGTGATAGAATCATAGAATGCATTCAGTTGAAAGGAACCTTTAGACATCCCAGAGATAGGCACAGTACTCTAGGTGAAGTCTTATCGGAGCAGAATGGCAGAATTGCCTCTCAACTTGCTGGTCTTGCTTCTTTTGATGCAGATCAGAATGAGATCAGCCTTCTGGGCTGGAAGCACATGTTGGTTACTCATCTCCAGCTTTGCAACCACCAATACCTTCAAGTCTTTCTGCAGACCTGTTCTGTCACATCCTCCCCCAGCCTGTATTGATAATGAGGATTCCCCTCACCCCAGTGCAAGACTTTACACTTGGCCTTGTTGAATTTCATGAGGTTCACTTGGGCCCACATCTCCAAGCCCTCTGGATGACATTTAGTCCTCGTATCTCATGGCTGTGTGTAAATCCAAATCCTAACAGCCACAGCTCTCCACACAGGAAGGCTGAGACTGAAAGTGATCAGACTGCAGACTACACATAAGCCACATCCAGAGTTGTAGAGGCCATGCTCTTACCAGGAGTGCCTTCTGCAGGAAATGAATGTGGCTTAGTACCAGCATTCCTCATAAAATAGAAAGCTTTCAGGACTGCAGGGGGGGAAAAAAAGCATAAAATATACTCTGCATGCCACTAAGACCAGAACAAAGCAAGAATATTTTAAGCCTAGAGACTACACATTCGTCACATTCCTAAATGTTTTAGATCAACAGTATTGTAGCTAAATCACTTGCATTATTAACATTGGTCCTGCCCACAATATGTGCTTGCAGATTTTATACAACATGTACATTTTGGAAAATCTGATGTTACCTCGATGTAAACTCAGGCTGATCACCAGTTCACCACAGAATTGTATTGCAGAGTATTTGAGATCTTGGATGTCACAATTTACCAAAAATATGATGAAAGAAGAAAATAAAGTGGACAACAACAACAAACAGGAGGGAGAAAGACAACATAAAACCCAAAACAAAACCACAGCTGATTCTAAATAAGTAGCAGTAATAGCACTCTGAGGAAGAGAAAAAGTAACTGTAATATATTTTTGATGATTCAGAAGGAAATCTTAAAAAAAATAGCTGAATGCAAAGTTAAAAAACAAAGCATGTTGAATGATATTATGTACCTTGAGGTAACAGCAAAAGCTGATGCTGGTGACACCTTTCTGCATGATTAAAAAGTACTTCAAGCCACCAACATCCCATTACTCTACTGTTTTGATTTGAGAGGAGGTACATCATCCTTCCAAGTCAGGTGAAAGAGTTTTCTTCTTTCTGCTGAAGGTCTCTAGTTATTAATTTCTAAGGGAAATCTACCATAGTCAAACTGAATCCAAGACAAAGCTACTGCCACAAAGCTGTGTAACCTAATTCAGTTCATGTCCACATTGACTTTTAGAGCAGAAAGAAATACTATTAGGCCCTTTAGGATTCAATTCCACTTACTAGGTTAATTTGATATGTATTTAATCCAAACAGTTCATCTATTCTCTTAAGAGGCTATAGAAATAAAGACACCTGTGATGGTTTCAGTGTTACCCACCCCCCTACACACTTTAGAAAGCATGCAGACTAGACTCAGCTGGCTCTGGAAATATGAATGAAGCTTATATTTACAGCTAGCACAATATAAAAGCAGATATTTACATTATATACAGAAATATACAAAGTAAAAAGGTAATACAGAAACACAACTCCCCTCCCAGAAACCCGAGTGCCCAGGAGGGGTTCTCAATCACCCCTCACCTTCCCCCTACCCCGCTCAACCTTACCCCAGTCCCAAGGAAGAATGGAGGTTCAGCTAGGGGTTAGGAAGCAAAGTGGATTAGTCCAAAATGGAGGGTGAGCTCAGAGAGTAAGATGTAGCTCAGCCACCAGCCGCAGCGAGGGTGGTTATCTATGTTTTTATTTCTTGGTCCTATACTTCCCAGCAGGCCTATGAGGGACGTAGACATCACCATTGTCTTCCTTACACAGCCTGTAATCTAGTTCTTCTCACCAAAACATTCTATCTAGCTTCAAACTAACACAACACCTTTGGAGTGCAACTTGTCCCCATTTTTTGGAGGTGCCACTACCCTCCACTGACTATAGAGGGAGCCTAGAAGTTTAGTTTAGGCTCTATGCACAAAAAAGACAGATTTCAACATGCCGTTTCTTGGTATTTTCTCTCAGTGACACAAATAAGTTTAATTTTAGCTACCAATATGAAAATAAGTTGCTTAGTACACACAGAATGTGTGCAAGAATGATTGTTTGCGTGACTATGTTAGTGGGTGTATTATCAATGAATCTCCAAAGAGGGGGGAAACTTCCACCCCCTCTCAAAAACTGAAAGGTTATCATACTCCAATAATGTCTCCAAAGGCTGACACTAGATTGCTTCCCTACAGTTTCCTATTAGCATGCTGCTAATGGAAAATTGCAAGTCCTCTCTTTTGTTGGGCATCTAATGAACCCAATCTGTTTCAGTCTGCAGCCTATGGCTCCATACAATTTTACTCCACAACACTGAATGTCAAGTGCCACTCCCTTCCCTCCCCGTGTTCCTAAAAACCTAGCCAACTCACCCTCTGGGAGAAAGGAAAATTCTAACAATCAAAATTACAAACACTTCATTGTCTTATTACAATATGCTTATTTACATAAATGCCTTCTATTTGTCTTATTAGATCAGCCTGACCAAAACAAAATTTGCATTTAAATAGTACTACTATAATTGACATCAAGTACCTGGACTGATTTTCATACTGTTATTTCCACACATAAGAGGCAGGGGGAAAAAAGAGCTTTCTCCACTCAGAGAACAATAGGTCAGTATGAGATCACAAGCAGAGCAATTTCTCAAACTTTAATTTTCTTTAAGTTTTCCAGAGACCCTGCACTTCACTTTAAAATGCATACCAGTTACAGAATGAAACAGCAGGATGAAGACAGACTTGATCTAGCCAAGGGAAGGCTGAATCAGCTTCCACAAACTTGTAACCAAGACTAGAATTCCTTTTAGAGAGCATCCCTAAGTAAAAACATGACAGCCAAAAGCTGCAATAAATGGAAGGCATCAACCATTGCAGTTTTGGGTTGTTTTTAAATAAGGACAACTATCACACCAGCAATTGTACACTGCCAAGCAGAAACACAGGTGCAAGTTAAAAAGGTTTTATTATCAGAAAACAGAACTTCACTGGAAGCAAAGGCTGTCGCTTTAGAACCAAAAAAGATTGCTACGTGAAGAGTTACTGGAGTTTCAGTACCACTCTGCTGCAGAAAGGTCACTGAATTACACTTTACAGATAAGATAGAAAAGAAGTTTTAGTCCCATTCTCTACTGGGGAACAGTGGCCTTGGAGGGACAAGTGGAACAAGGATTAAACTCCACCAGCTGCAGGAACTAGAACAAGTTCACAGAAGAGTTTTTTGCATTCAGACAATTCAGGGAAAACACCCCCTCTGAATACCAGCTAAGTGTAGCCCTGCTAACTGAAAGCATCCCACGGACCAACATTTTGGTACATGAGGAATATCAATTAGTAATTGCTTTGTCATCTTAAGTGAAAGTCCAAAACAAAAGGAGCTAATTAAAGCTTTATGTCCTGCAGCTCTGGAATGAAAAAGATTATTGCTTGGATGAAGAATAGCAGTCCAGCAATAATTATGGGATAATGATTATGTTTTTATTTGGGGTTATTATTGCCTTTTTCCTTTTCTCATCCATAAAGGCACAGAAGCGTGTCATCGCTACACGACAAAGCTTCTAAATGAAGCATTTCAATACGATTCATTAATTCTAAAAAGGAAGGCAAAAAAATGTTGCAAAACTCTAAGAAGAAAACCTTGAAGCAAAGAGTTCTATCAGCACAGACAAACTGCTCCAGCTGAGCCATGAACCATCTAAAAGGCTTACAAAGGACATCCTTCTTCAGACAAGAAGATTATAAACATTTCCCCAAAGGATGAGACCAAGCACAGCAGTTCTGGTTGTAGGCTGCAGGAGTTTCACAAGGAGGGGTAGGGCTAGTTATCTCTGATTGAGTGCCAGCAAAGTCACAACAGATTTTAAGCATTTCAAAAGTTTTTGGGGTGGGCAGGGCAGCCAGAGTACCCAAAGCCTCAGACAGGTTGACTGATGTACATGATCTTTAGGGATTCCTCCTTTGTGTTAGCCTCAGTATTACATAAGCACAAGTATGTGAATTGTCTGTTTGCTCAAATACTTGGTGGCTTAATAACAGAAAGAGGGTCTGTGACATTTAAATAAATCCAGCTCATTCCTTGCAATATGAAAACATGTTTTGTGTTTATCATATTTTCCAGAAAATAACTTTTTTTGGGGGGGAGGGGGGGAAGAGAGAAGATAAAATTCACAACTGAACTCCAGGCAGAAAGAAAAAAAATATTCCCAATCTCATCCAAGACACTTTTTAAGTAATCAAGATTTGATGAGTATTAAGTTCAAAGGGGCTTAGCCCAGTTCACTGGAATGCACTACCTTTCCATCCTAATGTGCCTGCTGTGACAGGATCCTTATAAAAAGGCATTGCTTGCACATTTCAGTCTTGCCAGAGAAGTCAGCTGTACATGTAGTACAGTTTCAGGGCGTCAGTTCATGAGATCAACTTTACTTCACAGAATGTTAGGGGCTGGAAAGGACCTCTAAAGATCATGTAGTCCAACCTTCCCCCCACCACCACAGCAGGATCATCAGATCACACTGGAAAGCATCCAGGTAGGTCTGGTCCATTGGGAAGCAGAGCAACTGAAAGCTAAACCTTTCCAAAGTACACCCTGTGATCCTGCTCCTGCATAACCATGTTCCAATAAGTTAAATCATCCTGGTTTAGTCCTGTTACTTCTATTACAAAGCCAGCAATAAACATCTCCAGGACAGTCATCCTGCATGTCCAAAATTCAATACTCCTTAAATATTGCTGGCAATTTTGACTCCAGTGGAGGTAAAGGACCCGTCAGGTCCCAGCATAAACTTATCTTTATTAAGAAGAATTTTATGCTCCATTTAGAGTTATTAATTTATACAGCAGGCTGAGCCCTTTCTTCCCAAGCTAGAGGCTTAATTTGATGAGCAGTAAAGCAAGAGTCCATTACTACATACAATTATTGTCTAGTTCCTTTTATGTACCTTGTCCCAGTCGTTATGGCATAATTTCCCAAGGGAGTAATTGTAAGTGAATTAAATGTTACCTTAGGCAACATTTAATCCACAGTGACATGTTTATTAAAGTGTGGGATTGGGTTGGGTTTTTTTAGGGGGGGAGGGAGAATGGGGTGATGCAGGTAGGGGTTAGTATTGGGTTGGTGTTTGTTTCATTTTGGCTTTTTCAGTTTTCTTTTTGAAACAAAGTTCCTTCCTCTGGGTTTTCCATCCATGAAGAGAACATTTATCTGGGCACAGACAATATTTTGCAAACAGAACATTATAGGAATGCAAATATTTAGTATTGTCTTATTCTGCTGAACACACATTTCTGTATGAAGGTATCCTTATGCTCTGCAGTGCAGTCAAAGTTGTTGTGTTTTTTTTTTTCCCCAGCTTCTTTCCAACCTCTCTGTGGATAATTAAATGAATATATAATTTGCCACACACCATGTAATCCAAATCAAGTCCAATATCAAGACTTACACTGGTTTCAGACTGCCAATACCAGGAAAAGCCTCCAAACATTCAAGTAGGTTATTTCATTATTGTCATCACAAGACCCTGGTCTTAAAGGATGCTAGTAACAAGGCAACAGGTCTCAGTTGCAGACTTTTTGTCTATTTGACATGTGCTTTCATCTGGAAGCTTTGTGGTGTCCTTTCTATAGCTCCAAGCCTAATGTTATTTCATATTATTTATCTCCATTAACTTTATTCAATGTCTTAATTCCAAAAGACATGGTTCACACCCATAAAGATCAATTGGGATGAATATAAGTTTTAAGAATGAGGCCCAGAATCTATAGGAAAAGAAATCATTCAACTACATCCACCACTACATGAGTCTCATCCTGGATAGTCTCAAAGCACAAGTAAAACAATGTGAATGGTGCCATCAGGTATTTTGGTATTCACATAAAGTGTGAAAGAGTACTTCTTGATGTCAGAGTTGTCTTCCATATCTACCTTGTTAGATTCACGTCTATTTCCAAATTCTATTTCATTCCTCAAAACTCCAGGAGAGACTTCAGCTATAAAAAAAAAACCACAAACAACCTAACAAAAAAACCCCACTTGCGTTACCCAGTATTACCAGCTCAATGTGTAGACTTTGGAAAGCATGAATATGGACATTCCCCTCTTACTGCTTCAAGTCCTGAGCACTCTGCAAATTACATTAGTATCTTCTGAGAAGTTCAGATATGCTCAATATAACCTGATCATTATCACAGACATACAGGTACTGATTTGCTAACATGATTTTCAGATCTTGCCTTTCTGACCTCCACAGGGCCTCAGTTTTAGGTATTAGCAAAAAGAAGCAGTGTTAGCAGATATTTCATGTCTTTTATCAATACTGCATTTTGATGAGTATTTTATGTGTCAAAGTTATCCAATCATTTAAACTGATGTAATTTTAAGTCAAAATGGCCACTTAGCACTCTCCATTGGCTACAAATCTGTCAGTCCAAGGACCCACTAAAATTCATGACAAAAATTAACTCTCCTTTTCTTTAAGATTCAAGTTCTTCCCTTTTACAAAGCCTTTATGTTCTCCAACTGAGCTATTAATAAGTGCAGGCAAACAATCTGTCTTCTTCACAGAGTTATTGTTAGTTCTGACAAATGCAGCAGTGATCACTTGTCTGCCAGAGTATGGAATCCAGATGCAAGCAGAATGGTTGCATTTTGAAATCAATTCCCTACCCTCATACTCTTCAGAATTATATGATCCACTAATACACAGCTATTTCAGGTTCCAGATAAAAAGAGAGCTCAGTTTCCAGTGCTGTAAAAGGACATATTGAGAACCTGCCTCATAGCAATTGAGAAATCAGTACATATATATTTTAACAGGTTCATGATTTTCACTTCTTCCAGTAAAGAAGTTAACTTTTCTATGCACTGATGACTACATTCACTTGAAGATCTTTACATGACAGAATTACTTATTTTTAAATAAACCTTACTTGGTCTATTCTCTCACATCAAGCAATTAACTTCAGATTTGCCCTCATCACCTAGTTAAAAAAAAATAAAGTAATCAAGCTACAGGCATTTGGCTTTCAGGACTCAGCTTTACAGAGACTTCCAGAAGCCATTGAGTCCAACCCTCATGGCAAAGCAGGTTCCCCCAGGGTAATCCACACAGGAACGCATGCAGGTGGGTTTGAAAGTCCCCAGAGAAAGAGGCTCCTCTCTGGGCAGCCTGTTACAGGCCTCTGTCAACCCTCACTATAAAGAAATTTCTCCTCATGTTGAGATGAAGTTCTCTTATGTTCCAATTTGTAGCCCTTTCTCCTTTTTTTATTGCTGTGGACCACCAAAAGAGATTGGCCCTATCTACCCCTCCAATATTTGCACACATTGATCAGATCTCTTCTCAGTCTTCTCTTCTCCAGTCTAAACAGCTCTCAGTCTCTCTTCACAGGGGAAATTGTTAAATGCCCTAATCATCCTCATAGCTCTCCATTGGGCTGTTCAGAAGGTCCCTGTCTCTTTGTTGTATCATGAGTTTAAATTATGCACCTAGAAGTCCAAGAATTGCATCAGGTAACTGATCTTTGTTTTCCTGTCTCTCCTTATTTTATGCTTATCCAGTCAGGTCATCCTAACCAAGACATGAACCTGGTGGCTGAATCACGTTCCTTGTGACCCTTTTTTTGCCCTTGCACATCTCCATCTGCATGCAAAGTGACTCTTCATTCCTTTCATACTGAAAGAATCCAAGAACTTCCAAATGTGACAGAATATCTCTGTCCTGGGGACAACAGGACACTGTACTACTGCCACCAGCTCTTTTGCTCATCTCTTCTACAAGGCACATCAGTTTCAATCTGAAGACAACCAAACTCCATCTCTAGCTCATTAATTCCACAGAAATAGGTAGCTTTTGACCTCCTTAAAGTCAAATGAGGCACATTTGTATTTCAGAGAAACATGTCATGTTAGTCTGTATAACCCTATAGATATGAACTTGAATATTCGTAATTGAGAATGAAATTGTTAGCAAAATTTTATAGCACTTAAATCCTTTTCTCAGTCTTCCTCACGCTTTTTTATATCCTTGATGTCCAAAGAACACATTTAGTTCCCAGACAATAGCAGTTTTTTAAATAACTTGGTTCCATTTGCAAGTCATCTTGTCCTTTCCCTTCACCTTGCATATCACCATCAATTACCTTATTTTTTGTACTCTGTCAAGTAACTTCTCTGTCCTTTTGTACCCTTCCAGCCCTCTTTTTCACTCTCCCAGCTCTAACTTGTCAATATCACCACCACTATTTCAGATTCACCAGAAAACTCCACATCACTTTCCATCAATGCTCAAGTCGTCACAAACTGCAAGAAGGATCTTACAGGAACTCAAGAGGGTTTTGCCAACTTTAGTAGGAACTGTGGTTAAAAGCTCCAATAAATTTTTTGAAGGATCTAAAAATTATACCCAGTGAGGTCCAGGCTGTAGTTATTCCAAGAGCAAAAAGCAACCAACACACAACATCCACGACTTTGCAGCAATGTCCAAATCAACATACTTGGATCATCTATTCATGACCTGCTGTAGAGACAAAGGAACAAGAATGTTGAGAGAGTTCATCTATAAGGGATCCTTTTGAAAGAAGTGCTATATCTACAGGATATATATCCACAGCTTTGTGGGAGGTGAGGCTGGTCCCTGGATGCAGGTTACTCAATGCTTTGTACAGGGCTGAGTGCGGGAACCAAAGAAGGGAGAAAGATAGAGTGCATCCCTGTGCACCCTTGACACAAGATTGATGTTAGAAACACAGTAAACTGCTATGCTTGTCTTGCATAACATTTGTACAGAAGTATAGTAAATTTAGAGCAAAGAAATGAAAGCAGCCTGTGCCAAGATAGCCCACACCTCACTGTTATCCAATAAGAATGTTAAAACAGTATTTTGTTTTGCTTTCAGAATCAATTCAGTGGTTTAATTTTAACAGGCTTTTATTTTATTGATTTCTAGCATTAGCATAGTTAAGGTCAGAAGTTCAGAATATGGATATTATAAGACTTTTTGGGTTTTTCTTTATATCAGCAGTAGTACTTTAGGATAGAGATCATGTCAAGGTTCAAAAGAACGGAACAATGTTTGTTACAATAAACCGGCAAAGTTAAAATGGCAAAGGTTGCCAGATTCAGTTTTCACACACACAGCTGAGACTACATTTGCATCCTGTTAGATTATTTACCAGCCTTCTGTAGGTGACACTTCAAAAAGATGGCTTAATACAGGCCATTTCAGCTATTAAAAGGTACCATCACAATGACTTCACCCCATGGGATTAAGAATATCAGGTTTGTGAGGCCAGCTAAGCGTGTAACTCTTAGAATTATATAATTCTATTGCTTTTTGCACCACAGAATTATTATCCTGTTTTCTCCTTTTTGCCTTTGTTTATAATGGGCCTATTAGAAATATATATATAAGAAAAGGCTCTTTATAAACTGAATAATCAAACTAAACTTCATGATAATATGTATGTAGCATATATAACAACAATAAACAGGGAATATAATCAATGGGGAATATAAAACAACTTATTTGCAACAATTGACAAAATAGCAGATACTGGCAGCCAAAAATCACTATAGCAGTGAATAAACACCCAATACTGAGAGAATAATCATTTTGAAGCAGATCTGATTGACAGTCTCAGCTTCTTCACATTGAACTGTGCAACAAGAGACATGAGTTCTCTCCCTAGAAGTAAAGCCTTGATCCTTTTGTAATCAACCACCTAAGTTAGAGGCAGCCTTTTAGCTTTGGTAATACCAACCTCACTAGTTGAGACAGAATGAGCAGGTGACTGTGGGACTCTTCCCTCTACCATGTGGTCAAGGCCTGATAGTCTATGACTTAACAACGTTAGAGTACCACAACCAGTGAAGGGAATTGTCCCACTTGTTTGTCTTTGGAGCTGTAGGGATGAAAAATTACTAGAATTGGACTTGCTAGAGACAAGACCTGGGAATGGGTCTGGAATTTTGCTCTGGCCAGTACCAACTAGGAGATCCTTGGGGTCCCTTCCAGCCCTGACAATTTTATGAGTTTGAGTCTTTCAGGTGAATTGGTCTTACATCTATATAAGAGCAGAGATAACTGATACCCACTGGACTGATGAGCAAACAAGTTTCTGTAGACAGTATTTCATATGACACCATTCTTGCATTCTACAATTCCTCTAGAAATTGTCACAAGTCATGGATTCTGAATCCCTGCAAGTTTGTTTTGTTTCTTAAATTCTTAGAGGGACCAAACAACTAGAAGATGAAATGCACCTGGCAAAACCAATTTGTATGTTGAGTCCAGCTGGTTACAAGAGTAGAGCACAGCAGAATACACATAACACCACACCGACCACACTAATCCCCACACTTAGCTGGAGAAGCAATGTGCTTCACTTGCCACTTACATAGTGCTGTACATATGAGTTTTGTAGTAAGAATCCAATTGTTGGCCAAGTTTGAGGGGGAAAAAATAAAACCAAAAACCACTAAGATGTATTGAACTACTGTTAGCAGCAGCAAGCAAAAGCTTGAACATAACTATAGATGATAACATTTTAAAAGTCTATCACTCAAACAGGAATCTCTAAAAAAAACAAACTTAAAGCACTGAACTCTAAGGTAAGCTAAAAATGAACTGGTTAAGATGAGCTATTGATGAGCACTACAATTGTCATTGCTAGAGTTTAGTCATCTGGAAGAATCTTCCATAAACACTCACACTGACCAGGTTAGGCTTTTACACTTCCATTGGTAACAATTTGACAGGAAAAGCCCTGAAATTGTGCAATTACTGTTGCTAGAAGAGTGAATAGCCTCTGACAATTTCTGATGTGGAGAGAACAGAGCTTGAAGCTACTACAGCCTCCTAATACCTGCAAAAAAGAGACTGCTCAGCTATTTTTTAATAAAAAATGAGAATGCCAGGCAGTAAGAGAGTCTGCATGCAGTCCTTAATCCAGGCCTGAAGGCAAAGTCTCAAAGTTAAGCCAAGAAGAGATGCTGGAATAGACTTGGTACAATCACCAGTCTTCAATGCCAACTCTTGCTTTAGAATGACTAGGAGGTGGCAGCAATATGGGACAAAATGGCAAAGCTCTACAACAAACATTAAGAATCACACACTAGAGTTGAGACATCCATCCCACACAGAGCCAAATTCATCTGTACATCTTTTCCCTCCAGGTCTAAGTGACAGAACTAGATCCTTCAAGCAAGCCAGTGGTGCATACGAAGCAAGAGATGCAGTAGTACAGGTCAAAACATCTTAGTCACTATGCCTCCTTGTACCATTTGTTCCCTCTGCTTGTGCTCAGCAGCCTGATTCAGGCAGTAATTTGCCAGCCCACTTATATGGGTCTTTACTCAGTAAGATATTAAAGCCTGTGATTATCACCATTTTCAAGCCAAGCACAATGAAAACTAGGCACTGCATCTGTACATAATAATTTCTTCTGGTGAAATCAAATCCAGATAAGCCATCCACAGAACTTACAACTCTGATGCACCATCCACATGCTCACTCATTTCTCTGCTCATTCTCTACCACCACATTCACCAATATGAATCATTTTTCACATTGGTCTCTGCCTGTTCTGTTCCCTCCATGAACATCATTGAAGAAATTAGCTTTAAGCAACAGAGCAGCCAAGACATCTCTTACTTCAGACAGGGAAAGCTTGGCGTTGCCTTTTTCCTGATCTTTATTATTAGGGAACCCTGAAGCCTTAAAGAAGTCATTACTGATGGACCTGAATAGGTTTGTAAATCTATTATACCACACATCACCCAGACAGATTGTCTTTTCAGTGTTTCACTTGAATAATCTATCAAGGAAACTGGAGGAGGGTTAGAAGGGTCTAGAGGGAGAAAAAAGGCCCTTCTGCCTGCTACCAAAATCATAAATAATGGCAAAGAACAAGGAGCATTCATTTTCCCTGTAGAATCCAATCCCCAGAGGGTGGCTGTCTCCTTACCTCCTCCTTCCACAAACTTCATACTGGCAGAGTGCAGCTTCAGCAAAAAGCAAAATGATTCATGAGAAATGAAGTCTTGGAGATCTCACATGAAGGGCAGTTGGAATCCCCCAAGGGGAGCAACAACTCTACAGCCAGCTTAGGCAGAGACAGAAGATAATGCACTATTTTGCCTAGTTCTGAGAAAATATACTAGTTATTATTTGACATTTACACTGAAATAAAAGAAGGCTCCCTCCCTTAGATGCCATCTTCGCTTCTCTGTCTCTTCCTTCATTTCAGCTGCTGATAATCCTACCAAAGATGAGTTTGACACTTCAACTTCTACTCAGTCACTTTTTGCCTTGTATCCCTGCTAAGGAATTTTCTTCTCACTCAAGACATATGCAAGCCTCTCCTCACACACAGTCCCATTTTTAAGGGGGCAAGAGAGGAAAGAAGGAGAGAGATGAAAGAAAGGAGATGCTTGCAGAAGTCACCTTTAAGGAAATCGATATGTGCAATGCTGCTGCTTCTCTCTAATCCCATTGTGTTTTATCCCAAGTGTTTCACTTAAACTATAACTAACAAATAATAACAAAAAAAGCCCTAACCATAAGGCAAGGCCTGCAGCAATATTTCTGCTGCAGTATCAGGTGGCAAAGTTCATTGGCCCCCATAGCTATCCCTAAGACTCAAAAGGAAACCACAATCTCCCTTTCCAATTTATTTCTTGCCAGTCAAAGCCTCAGGACTATATTCAAATTTTGTATTCTAGATTTACACAGAGAGATAAAGCCCCACCAACTCCAGAGGCAGTTGCTTCATTAGAAGTTGAGTGAAAACATGTCAGCAACTGACAGCTGATCAGTCCCTTGCTAGTTTGTAGAAGTGGAGAAGGTTTCCAACTAAACCAAGTTACTACATAAAATACATACACACAGGTCAGGTAAGTGGAGAAAGTAGGATAAGAAAAATGTAACTCCCAATTCTGCACTGAAAGAGATGGGACAAATCATTGGCTAAAGGATCACAACAGCTTGGTTCAAATCCTAGGTGCATTTTCTTAACAAAGATCTCTCCAAATTGTTATAATGGAAACTTTGTGGAAATTCATCTGCATTTTCTTAGCCTGGCTCATGTCCTGGTGGATTTGGAAGGAACTGGAATTCTTGTAGTTCTCCAAGCTACAATAGGAAGTTGTATAATGAAAAATAGAATGATAATGAAAAAATAGAAAGGAAGAAGTATGCATCTAGAAAGGCTTTGGTTCGCAAAACAAGTCACAAGATATAATTTAGTCAGCTATAACAAATAACTGCATTCTCAGACTGTTCAGGTGAAATATTTCCTCTGCATTCTCACACGATATGTTTTTCCCCCAGTTCACAGGTCATAAATCCTTCCCTGTTTAGAAAATATTACTTTTGTTAATGAAGCATGCAAGCTCATATATAACACTAGCTGCTTCCTTGTTGAAGGCATAAAAGCTCCTGAACTGTAAAAAGTGTTAGTTTTGAGTCTTCAGATCTTGGATTCTGCATCTGACTTCCAAACACTTTTAATTAAAGAAAAGGAACTACACCAGAAGCTGGATGTCAGCATCTGGATGATTTATTCAGTTCAGCATAAGCTTCTGGGCCAGAGAGTTCTGCTCTAGTCCAGCCCATGGCAGATGTGGACTCAGTTCTAACAGCACTGTGAAAGCATTGTGCAGACTTAAGTTATTTATTTTTCCAAACCTTTCATTTACAGATTAGGGTAAAACTCCTATTTCCCCACAGGGAATAATACCATATGCAAATACGGTACACAGCATGAATTTGCTCTAGATGAGATGAAGGAACATGCATAAAAATAGAGTTAATCCATCTCCAAAATAGAGTTAGTCCTCAGACCTGGCTGCAACTACCAAAGAGGACCTGAGTTGCATTGATCTTGTCCCACAAATTCTCCACTAAATGTTTACCTCATTTTCATGCTGTGTAAGTGTGGAGGGGACCTAATTTTAAAACTGAAATTTGATACACAACTAGAAACAGGACCATTCTTAACTCTAACCTTGCATCTTTTCATTATGTAAGGCAACAGAAGTGAGTTAGATCAGCAGCAGCAACTAATGAGTTGATCAGTTACACAATTACTTGCTGTTATTAAAAAGAGGATTGTCACTATGGCAACAGGAACTTCTATCAGATTTGATTTGTCCAAGACACAGAATGCCTCTTAGCAGCACACACAGTGGACTGACAAACTATTAGAGCTTTTCATAGGGTCTCCTTGGAAATATTTTCACTTGTTTTCCATTGCAGAAATTTCTGCAACTTGCCAGTCACTTCCCTGACTGACTTCATAAACTTCCCTCCACAACTCCTCAAAAAGAAGGAAGGGCACAGGGGGAAGCTGCTGCCTAGAGCAACAAGTCCATAACAAGATTTGTGGCAATTGTGGGTCTAAATCCAAGGCGAGAGCAGTTTATACCACTTCTCAGAACTGAGTTCCACTGTTTTAATTTCAACTCAGCTTCCTTCCAGCTCACAGCACCCCTCAGAGATCAGGGCTCTAGCGCCAGAGTCTGCACTCCAAGGACTGAAACTCTTGCCTTTACTAAAGATCAAGCCTGCATTCCAATTCCTTATGCAACACCTTGGAAGTACCTCCAAAAATAATCAAGGGGTCAAAACAGGTACTAGAACTAGCAGCACTAAAAGAAATGTTGATGCATTTTTATGCACAAATAGACTTTTACAGGACAAATGATGCAGAGTGATGGAAGAGTGCCTACAAGAAAAGCAATTATTTCCCTATATGCACATTCCCATCTCCTCCTTTGCTGAACTTAGGGAACCTGTAGATATAAACCTGACTATAGCTTCTAGACCAGGCAGATCTAATTCCAAAAGACCAAGTGTTGTGGAAGATACGTGCCTTGGCTTGCCCAGGGATGATCCCATGGTCCCTTCCTTCTGTTGGAGGAGGAGGAAGCAGAGCACAGGGAGAAGACAAAGGCTTGGAGACACCCACTTTGAGGGTCCAAGACTTGCCCTGACTTGTTCCTCCCAAATAAGGGAAAGCAACATGCTAACTTCAACAAATATGGTCAGGTTTGGCAAAGTGCCATTCCAATTGGTGAATTCGTGTGGCCAAAGGAGCCATTACATTCAGATAAAACAGTAAGTAGGCCTCTGCCACATGCTTTTTTGCTTTGCCTGCTCTTCCCTGCCACATTATACTCATGCTTTGCCTGCAATGACTTTCAAGACACCGACAGAATTCCCTTTGAGTTTCTGGGTACTGTCTGATACAATTTTGCAAGTAAATATTCAAAGCCTTTCTATAAGAAATTCTGTAACTAGATTTTATTGTGTCTTTCTGCCTTAGTAGCAGAAAGGAGCCTCTCAAGTCCTCTGGTGGACAAGAGGTATAATAGAAACTAAGAACATCTTTCCAGTTTTAAGTTTAATGTTTGTATTTGCTAGTTATTTCTTAGTGTTCTAGGTTGTCTGTGCCCTGTGTGTATAAATACATAAACCATGCATTTTGAACATGGTAAATAAGTTTTCTGTCAAGATTTAATGTTAACAATTTCAATAGTTATTTATATGGATTATTTTTGCATAATTAATAACACCAAGCCAGTTCTTAGATCAGCTAGCTGTTTGAATCTCACTGAGGCCACATTTATTTCTGGTGCAAGATACTTGATCATAGTATGGAAGTAGCCCAGAGTTACATTGAACCAAGTCATCCCTTCATATCTACCTGCAGTCATCTGAAGTTACCTTAGGTCATTATGACATTGTTTCAGACAGCAAGGACAATCCTGAAGCACACCACCACCACTGGGACAGCTTTGAGCAGAGAATCACTAACTTGGAAACTACATCCTGGAGTATTGTAGTCGCAGAAGTCAATGCAGTTCCATAAGAACAAGTGGATACTTCCTATTTGCAAAAAGCCAACTGGCAACATGGGAGCCAGGCAATTTCAGTATTTCTAAAAAAACTTAATTTCTATCTTAATATCATGAAAGGACTAAATATATCTCAAGACACTTCTTTACAAACAGAAAAATGCACACAGTCACACTGGTCTACAAGCTTCCTGTGTGAAGCCCACAGGCATTTGTCTGAAGTCATCTAATAACACTTCTAGCACTTGTAAAATAGTCAGTCAAGGCAAAAAAAGAACCTAAGCCCTTCCAGGACTCCTGGGACTAGCATATAAGGGAGTAGTCAAAACTAGAACCAGATTAGCAGCTCTAACACTGTGCTGGGCCTAAAACCAAGTAGTATTTCATGGAAAAGGTGGCCTGAAATTTTGTGCCTCTAAAGAAAGAGATTAAGGGGAAAAAATGAGCTCAGCTGATCAGGTTGTCCCTTCAAATGGCTGTGTTTATCATTTCTATTATGTTAAATAGGTCTGCAACCCAGAATTGCTCCATCACTTGGGAAAAAAAGAGCCACAAGGCAGCAAACCCAAATAAAAACAGCAACAGCCACCCTAGCAAAAATTACTCACAAAATTAAAAATACAACCACAGAACAGTCAGCAAGTCTCATTAAAATGTTCTGGTTCAAGACAAGAGCAGATATGCAGACTAAATATTTTTTCCTGAAGATAGAGAACTGAAGAAATATTTTTCTCCTATTAAGTAAGGGGAAACAAGTAACAAAAAGTTATTTCTTAAAAGCATGTATTTTAATTCCTTTAACCTTTTCGCTTTCCTCCAAAGCCCAGTCAGTAGTTGACAGGTAATAGAGAAAAGAAATATCTGTATCTGCAATGAGCTCCTAACACATGTGAGCTGTACTCCTGACTGAGACCAAAATAGACCTTAAGAGCTTTGGAGCACTAATGCAACCATGGTTCTGCTTATTCCTTCTGAAGAAATACCTGCTTGCCTGACTTGCCCACCTAATAGGGTAAAATAAAAGCACTTAGCAAACTCTTCTTGTCACTTCCTGCTGTCTTCACAGAAGAGAGAAAGGAAGAAGAGGCAGCACAGCAGTTCCATTCTCCCTTCAGGACAGCGCATTGGCCCTTTCAGGGCAAGAGTCCAGCAGTAGACTCTTTACACCTGGGGAAATCAGGTGGCTAAGAGGATCAAAACAATGGAGCAGCTGTGGGTCCCAGACTCAGAAAACAAGACATTAAATGTCCTCAATTCTACAAGCCCATTTAGGAGAGTGCAAAGTAGATGCCACTGGGCTACAGGAACGATAATTCCTCTAGCAGCATCACCAGATACAGATCCTACAAGATGTCAAGATGTGCTAGTTTGAAGCTAGCTAGAATGTTTTGGTGACAAAAACTAGATTACAGGCTGTGAAAGAGAAACAATGGTGATGTCCACTTCACTCAAAGGCTTGCTGAGAGGTATGAGACATAGATAAGGTAGTCACTCTCTGTCCAGGCTATGGGCTGCATTCTTCTCTCTCTAACACACATTTTTCTCTCACTTCATATCTGAGATGTGTTAAGTGCAAAGCACATTGCTATTACTGTCACTTTTTTTGTGTGCAAGTGTGTAACAGGTTTCACCTGTGTCCTGCTGAGCAACAGGTCTATGCCTTCCCAAATTTGGTCCCTACAGCCCAGCCACAGCACTGCTTATCTTTCTGCTTCTGACAGCTCCCAGTTAAAAAGTACTTTCATGTACATGTCGTACAAAAGCACTCCTGCTCCCACAGTTTGCTTGATAACCAGATTAGCAAGCAGCCATTTTTGCAAGTGAATTCCTGGAAGCAGTTTATGTTGGCTCAGAACCTGTATGCTCTACCTAAATTCCAACTTTGCTCTCTCTGTCCTATCACAATAAAGAAAAGGAGCTCTGGAGATTTTGCAATTTTGTTGTTTACTTTTTTCTTCTGGACTGAAAAACAGAGGACATGAGAGCACTCAAGGAAAAATTACCCTTCCATAAGCATTCACTTAGATCACAGCCAGATTCAGAGTACCGAGACCTTTCACGTGGACACAGGCAACCAAAGCCTGGCATGATGGACCTGATGCAGCCTAGTGAAGTTAGCTTGAACTTGTCTGCCTGAAAAGTGCCAAAACGTGGGCAAAACAGATGTAACTTTTACCAGTTGATACTAGTGATGAGCTTCTATAAATTGGCCCCAAATATCTTCTTTCCATTGCCATTTTAGTGGCCCTATGTTTAGTGGATTTAAGTGAAACAAGGAAGGAGCAGTGAGGCAAATAAAGCACTATCCTTTCTTCTTACTGGTTGCTTATAGCAGCCTGGCTGAAAAAGTGATCTCTCCCTAGGGTAGGATTCGATATGTAGACACCATGAACCTTTCCCTCCCTTCCATATGACTAGCACCCTTTTCAGACCCAAGGCTGCCAGACTGCATAAAGGTCCATCAAAATGAACAGACTGACTGGGAATCAGAAGCAGCCTAGAAACCTCATCAGTAAGAGCTGGAGCAAAGTAAGAAGTACACAAAAATGAAAACCGCTATACCAGCATCCTTATGAGAAACCTGCAAAGAACCAAGGAAACAAACTTTCCCTTGGAAGCTCTGTAGACTGGAGGTGATTGTTGCCTCAAGTGTAGGAGAGGAAATCATTATTTTTTGGTAGGAGAGAAGTGAAACGTATTTTAGTGTTGTGCAAAAGTTATTATGGAGCATTCAGAATCCAGAATCCATCCAGTAGAAAGAGATTACAAGCAGGTGAGCTATGAGAAAACCTTCAAGTGGGTATTTGTATCTTATTAAGCATCATAAAAAGTCATAGAAAACAACCTCAGGTCACTCTGGGATCAGCAGAGCTTATTCTAATTCTTTTCAGTGGGCAGAAAACAGCCTGAATTTTTGACTGGAAACTATAGTCAATATGGAAAGAGTAAATAATCAGGTGTCACATTCTGACTTGAGTCACTGAGGGTTATGAAAACACATATTTTGTAGAAGCTCCATTATGCACTTTGGTTTAGGTCTTCAGAGTTATTTATCCCAAGTCCTTCCTTTACAGGCAATCAAGTAATAATTATATCTCACTACTTTATACACAATGCAAGTGCCTTGCAGTTTTCTGTTTGTATAATTAAAATTATAGACAAAAATGGCAGCTGTGGATATGAACACAATGTTTCAGCATTAAGTTTAATATCAGCAGGCAGGAGAGTAATTAGTTAATGGGCATGCAGAGCTTTTCTTGAAGGGCAAAAGCATTAATTGCTATTTCTTCGGTTTTGTATTGCTCTACTAGACATATTCCTTCTAGAGTACATCTAAAGATTTATTTCAGTTCAGGTATTGTTTTATACAATTTAAATTCAGGCTTGAAATTAGCCATCACCCTGGGAATTGGTAATGACTGTTATTCCTAGAGGTTTTTTTTCCCCTTGAAAAGTAAATATCGCACTCTTTAGCCGCAGCTCACAAAAGGCATTAGTGATTCTACACACCATGATCGTTCACTCACAATGCATTTCACACATGCTACAGGTTTTTATTGCTCTTTTGGTTTGGTTTTTGGGTGGGGTGTTTTTGATGTTGTTTGCTTGGTTTGGGTTTTTAGGTGCCAGCAATTTACAGCATCAACCAAGTTCAAATCAAACTCACCCCTCTAAAAAGGGAAAAACCCACCTGAATCGCCAAACAACCCAGACCAAAACAAACTTTAGCTTAGTGTGACCAGTAGGATGAGGGAGGTTATTCTGTCCCTGTACTCAGCACTGGTCAGGCCACACCTTGAGTGCTGTGTCCAGTTCTGGGCTCCTCAATTCAAGAGAGATGTTGAGGTGCTGGAATGTGTCCAGAGAAGGGCATCAAGGCTGGTGAAAGGCCTGGAACACACACACTATGAGGAGAAGCTGAGGAAGCTGGGGTTGTGTAGCCTGGAGAAGAGGAGGCTTGGGGGGACCTCATTGCTGTCTACAACTACCTGAAGGGAGGTTGTAGGCAGGTGGGGGGTGGCCTCTTCTCCCAGGCAACCAGCAACAGAACAAGGGGACACAGTCTCAAGTTGTGTCGGGGGAAGTATAGGCTGGATGTTAGGAGGAAGTTCTTGCCAGAGAGAGTGATTGGCATTGGAATGGGCTGCCCAGGGAGGTGGTGGCGTTCAAGAAAAGCCTGGATAAGGCACTTAGTGCCGTGGTCTAGCTGACTGGCTAGGGCTGGGTGCTAGGTTGGACTGGATGATGTTGGAGGTCTCTTCCAACCTGATTGATTCTATGATTCCATGATTCACATACAGAGTAAATGGATCAGCATCAAAGCTTCACATAGGCGAGGTATTTGCATCCTTTCCAATTCTAGCATTGTTGACTATTTGTTCACTATTTCACCCAAACAATACATGTTTCCCAGAAGTAACTTTTTAATATGGGAAACTTTCAGAGTCACTTGTGTAGCAAAAACCATATTATGACAATCCAAGGCCAACAGGAGGAAACAATGGTCTTTCCCAATAGGCACAAACAGAAAAGTCTCCCATAAGGAGTGATGACTCGTCACTTAAGGTAACAAAAAACAGCTCCTAATGTTGTGTTGTTGGAGTTACTCTAAATTTCATAATGTCAACCTGTTTCCCAGCATCCCCAACGAACAGCATCTCTATATGCTAAGCCTGAGTAGCATTCGTTGGTAGCAGAGCTGCATTTGTCACTCATCTTGTAACTGACACACAGCCAAACTCTGAACTTCGAATCTCCCAAGCCACATGACCAAGTCCAGCACCAAACACGAGCTCTGATGCTACAAAGACTACATACAGCAAGGGTTGGGTCCCCATAAGCAATATTCTAGAATTCTGTCTCCTACCCCTTTATGCCCTGTTCTTTGCTAAGGTTACTATTACCACAAAGCCCTTCTGGAAGAGGAGGCTCTGAAATACACTAACCCTATTACCAGTTTTGTTCGGGAACAGCCCAGGTGACCCTTGCTAGAAAATTCAGCCTCCCACTCCGCCCTCAACTGCCTGTTTTTACAGAAAGGCAATTCTGGTTTCCAGAGCCATTTAGAGTACAAAATGCTTCCAGTGGCATAGCTGGAACATTCAGGGGTAAAGGTATAAGAAAAATGCTAGTTATTTGGCTACTGGAGGGGGAAAAAAGCTATTCCCACCAGCAGAGGAAAGGAGTGGTTGTTAAAGACAAGCTCTTATATCTATATGTTGCATCACTACCAGTCTTTCATGTGCATATATACAATCTGAAGGTTTTATGTTCTCCTTCAGAGGCTATTAAATATTGCCTTTACTATTTCTAGACCTGCAAGAGTCTAGAAAGGTGTATAAACATAGAAGACTTCGCCATTATCACCTAATTATTATTGGTACTAATTAAAACACTCTATGCTGATAGTCAACACTGTGGCACTAGACTGAAAGCACCTAAGCAATTCATCATACTGCTAAAATATGCAGGCACGTTTCTCAGCACCAGAATAATTTAGAAGTGAATCTTGCTGCAAGATAATTGCAAGACACTTTCCCTGGCTTCTTATGTTTTCAATTTGTGATTACTGCAAGAAGCTTAAATAGCAGCTGTAATTCTGTGCCACCCCAGAAGTCTCCAAGGGGCAGGTCACAAGGCCAGTTTCTCAGAAGTAAACCATTACAACTCACTTGCTATTAAGATCAGGATGTAGAATACATGTGAAATAGAATGTAATTAAGACCACTTTCCCCCAGAACCATTTCCTTCAGGACATGATTTGGAAATTCTGAGTGTTTTGATGAAAAGCAGTGAAAAAACAATCCCCACACCAGGTAGTAAGAGCTACCTCTCAGGATTACTTTCATAAAATATTAAGTATCCACATCAATTGTCTACTCACAGTAGATTAGGCTGAAACACAAAGTATACCGAGTTGCTTAATGTTGAGTCATATTGTTCAATTCACAACAGACAAGTACCTAAATTTCCAGTGAAGTAGGTCTGAATAAGGAAAGACAAATAGGCTTTTCAGAACATAGTCATTTGTTCAGTTTCTCATACTGAAGGCTAAAAAATAATGAAAGGGTTTTGGGTTTTGTCGGTTGTTTGATTTTTTTGGGTTTTTTTTTTGTTTGGGTTTTCTTGGGGTGTTTTTTTTGGGGGGGGCTGCTGTTTGTTTTTTGTTGTTGGGCTGGTTCCTTAGAGGAGGGGGAAGATAAGGGGGTTAGGCCCTACCTGTAGTGCTTAACAGCTTTGGGCAGCTGTTTTCAGCCACTTAAGGAAAAAAATTAATTCTTTATTATATGATTGAAACCAATTAGACAATCATGAAAGCAAGGGTATAAGATTTTGATACATCTCTGAAAAAAACATGTAACTGGGGCCAAAGTGTAACTGCACAGAAGTTTAGAGGCTGGAAGGGACCTCAAAAGATCATCCAGTCCAACCCTCACTGGCAGAGCAGGATCACCTGCACCAGATCACAAAAATGCATCCAAGTGGGTCTTGGATATCTCCAGAGAGGGAGAATCCACAACCACCCTATGCAGCCTGTTCCAGCATTCCATCAGCCTCACAGTGAAAAAATTCCTCTTCATGTTTACATAGAACTCCCTATGCCTCAGCTTCCAGCCATTGGCCCTTGTCATGTCATTGGGTATCACCAAGCAGAGCCTGGCTCCATCCTCCACATATTTATAGACATTGATGAGGTCACCCCTCAGTCTCCTTCAAGCTAAAGAGCTCCAGCTCCCTTAGTCTCTCATCAATAGGAAGAAGTTCCACTTCCTTCATCCAAAAACAATGCAACTGTCACAGCTCCTGGCTGATCATCTCTCCTCAGGCTTTTAGGACTGAGGAAAATATCTGAAGTACCATTTCCAATCATCACAATAAAAGCTCAAGTACTCAATGGTGACAAAGTACTAGGAAAGTAGACTCCGAAATAGGAATAGGGTACTGAAAAGCCCCAAAAGAAGAGTAATGAAGGCATGCCTTTTTAGAAGACAATGAAAATGTTCCATATGACCCTGTTCTAAAGCTTATTGCCATCTTTCTTCACTCAAAGTTTCACATCAGTTCAGCAGATAAAAGCGGAGCTGTCTTACAAGTCCCTCTCTTTAAGATTTTTGCCTGACAGGATATGCATTCATAACACAGCATCTTTCTTTAAGGGTGTAGAAATGCATAACACTTAAATCTTCACAAGGGCTTGAATAGCTTCAGGGAATAGTCAGCTTTCCTTTCAGCACTCTAGGCAGGAAGTCTCCCACAACCAAGATGATGGTTCAGGATAGAACTAACTCCACACAATAATGCTACACTTGGGAATTCAAAGAACAAAGAGAGCTGACTTCTCCTAACACCAAAGCAATAAAGACAACATGGATATATTGTCACAGCCAGACTTGCAGGCTTTATTTCTCTTTGGAATGGTCCAAATGCCAGCAGAAATACACACCATCCTAATGAAAGTTAGTGAGAGTGCTTTAAAAAACAGGATTTTTCAGTGTTTCAAAAGGCTGGGTCTCAGCAGTGAAGATTGGAACATGCTTGAGCAGAACTTGTACCCAGACTACCACAGATGCTTTGTAAATGCTCAGCTGAACCCACTAGACAGAAGGAAATCATATGGGGTAGCTATCCCTGGGACATGATTTCGCCAGGGCTTGAGATGACCAGTGCATTGAAAGAGACACACAGTCAAACTAACAGCCAACATTGCATTTGGAGTGAGGATTTCGAGCTGTTAGTGTCTTTCTATTGTTTAGCCAGGCCTCATAGGCTACACAACATATTTCATATGTAAGTTCATGCTTTAAAATTAAAATCCATGCATTAAAATCCTTCAAAGTCCTTTTGCCTATGCTTTAAGAGTAAAAGGGAATATTCCTCTGCAAAGAATTAAAAGCTTCCTTCTTCCCTATGAGAAAGAGCTTGAAAGAGACCATGTGAAAAATACATGTCCATGTGACATGTATTATTAGAGAATAGAGGAGATGCAAGTAACTTAATAGCATATCCTTATTAGGAGACCTACACAGTGCAATGAATTAAAGACAAAAAGAGGGTGTATCACCTTTGGAAAAAAGTGAGGTATCCCAGAAAGAGTTCAAGGATGTTGCTAGGTCTTGTAGGAAAAAAATTAGAGAGGCAAAAGTCCATTTAGAACTTAAGATGGACGCTGCTGTTAAGGAGAATAAAAAAAATGTTTCTATAAATATGTTAATGGCAAAAGAAGGGCCAAGAACAACCTCCACTCCTTACTAGATGAAGAGGGGAATACAGTAACAAAGGAGGAGGAAAAGGCAGAGGTACTTAGCACCTTCTTTGCCTCAGTCTTTAATAGTGGAACAGGTTGTCTCCAGGACAACTGGACTCCTGAGCTGGCAGATGGAGTCAAAGACCAGTATAGTCCCCCTGTAATTGAGGGGGAAGCAATAAGGGGACCTACTGTGTCACTAGGATACTCACAAGTCCATGGGACCAGATGGGATCCTTCCTAGAGTGAGGAGAGAGGTGGCAGATGAGCTGGCCAAGCCACTCTCCAACATTTATCAACAGTCCTGGCTCACTGGAGAGGTCTCCAAAGACTGGAAGCTGGCCAATGTGATGCCCATCCACAAGAAGGGCTGGAGGGACGAACTGGGAAATTACAGACCTGTCAGCCTGACCTCAGTGCCAGACAAGGTCATGGAACAGGTCATCTTGAGTGCCATCACAAAGCACCTACAGGACGGCCAAGGGATCAGGCCCAGGCAGCAGGGGCTTAGGAAGGGCAGGTCCTGCCTGACCAACCTGACCTCCTTTTAGGGTCATGTTACCTGCCTGGTCAATGTGGGGAAGGCTGTGGGTGTAGTCTACCTGGACTTCAGCAAAGCCTTTGACACTGTCTGCCACAACAAGCTCCTGGCAAAGCTGGCAGCTCATGCTTAAGTATCTGCCCAACCACTTAGGTCCAGTAACCATACCCAAAGACATCCACTCCTTCATGCAATGCACTTGTTTATGAGCTTTGCTGAGTATTTGCTTATTTGCCTAACTTTTCAAAGTTTGCTTGCAGAAAAAGGTCTTCACTTATTCCAACCATTATTCACACAGCAGTGTGTTGCAATAGGCCTGATAGGCCCAAAATAGGCTGATACATGCCTTGCCTTAGCATGCTTTTCTGCTCCATCAGAGAGGCAGGCGTGGGAAACGGACACAAAAGAACCCGGAGCCACTGAGTCTGGCCTGCCCAGGGTCTTGTGTTAAGGTACACACACTTAGCTTGTGCCTGCCTAGTGCAAGGCCTGTGCTTTTCCCAAATTAGGGAAAGATGAGCCTGTGGCTTTGCTTAATATGGTAAGGTTTGCCTAACTGCCATCCTGATTGGCTGTTCTTGTGTCCAAAGGGCAATTCATCTCAGCCCACATTGATACAAAGAGATATGCAGGTAAACAATGGGGTTTTGCTTTTGCACTTTGCTCCCCTGCTTTCTGCTGTGCTCAGCCATGCTGCAATTGCCTACTACTGCCTTATTGTTTGCCTGGTAAACACCACTGCTGCGAGTTACCAGGAGCAGACCCTAGATGCCACCACGCGATCAGCCTGTGTGGCCAGTGTGACATTGTGCTGAAACTACATCACACAACCTGAAGTCCTGCTTAGAATTCCTGGACACATACACAGATCGTCCAGAAGAAGCCAGGAGAACAAGGTCAGAGATTGTCTACGCCTTTTCCCAGAAGCTGGGAAGATTCAAGCCTCAACGTCCAACAAGACAGAGGCCCTCAAAAGCATTTGGACACTATCTGGACTGTGGCTAAGCCCTACAATTGGGTAATAATAATTTGTGAGTAAATGCTTAAATGCCTCTTTGTAATTCTTCATTGCCTTCTGCCATAAGCAGAAAGAGCTCCTTGAGCCCACCTACTGGGCAAGTGGCATATTGACCACAGGAATCTTCTCTTTCAGTTCAATTAATGTCTATATATTTTGCTGGTTATTACTAGGATCTAGATATTATCCATAGAATGTTTCCATGACTGCGTAAGAACCAAAATATTATTAAAATTAATGGTCAGGGGTGGTGAGAGTTCTGAATAGCAAAATTAACAAACAATATTCATTTTGGAAAATATCATCTTGCATCAATTAGTTTCCCCTCCGCAACACAGTGTCAGAGACCAAACATTATTCATACTGAATTCCTCTAGTCAGTCAGCCTTCCCCTTCCAACAGCTCATTTTTCCCATTTAGCCTAGCACAGCATTTTCCTGAAATTGGGCATAAAGATGACATTTTTTATGATCTATGTCTGTTTGGGGCCACTTGATGCTTACTAGGTTAAAAGCAGCACTACCACATACACACGAAAGAGCCTCAGTTCCCTTCTCTCTTTCTGCATTATCCTTCTTGTCTTTGAGAAAGACCCACTCCCTGCTGGGTAACATGCTCCTTTTATCACAGCCTGCAGAGAACCCTCTTAACAGAGCTTGGCTCTATGTTGCAGCAACCCCACTGCCTGCTCTGCAGGTGACAGAGGAGTGCAAGTATGTAATTAATTATACCTAATGTTTAACATATCAGCCTCCATCCATTAATCAGCCGAACAGCCAAATGAAACCAACTCAAAAGATGTCTGTTGCATTTCACTAAACTAAAACTTGAATACACAGCTAAACAAAATCCTCTGGGTACTTCTATAACTAACATGTTGATAAGGAAAATATTTTTTTCTGGTTAGGAGTTAATAATTCACAGTACACTGACAAGAAGTTGTCATTTAGCACACACAGGGGAAAGCAACAGCACAAAATACAAAACTCCTTCCTCTGTAATACATTCTAGTATAGAATAGTAATAGACATTCTAGTGCTAATTAAGTGATTAGTACTAATAGAGTTTTACCTTCACTTTTTTGAATAGTAGGTTGATGCATTCTTTGTTCTTCACATCTTACAAAGATTGACCTCCTCTAAGTTTTACACAACCCCTCTCCCCTCAAACTAGAATAAGTTTCAATCTGCCAGGCCCAATGAACAGCATATAACAAACAACTCTGTCAATCTTCAGCTCAGGCTTCAGTCTGTATCTTCCAACATCTTCTCCCTTCCAAGGAAATGCTTCAAGTAAAGTGAAAATCCAACAGTTAAGATACACTGAAGATGGAAGGAAGACTTCCATCCCCAGATAGCACCACTTCTGCAACTCCCACCACAAACCTCAAGTGAAAAAAGGTCCTTTGCACACATACTGTAACTGCTTGTTTTCCATCCTCAGTAAATAAATGTATGTGGGACAAGAACTTCTTGTGATATTCCTGGCACATCTTGCAAATAAAAAGTGTGTTTTATTGCTTTTATTAAAAGCCTTACCTAGGAGAATGTTTCCCTCCAGAAACAGTGATGTGTCATCCAAACAGGAGAATCTTAAAAAAACCTAATACCAGCTAGTAACCCACATCGTGAGACAGAACAACCTCCTACAAAGCTGCACTTTACTGAGGCTTGCAATTATCTCAATGAATCTTGATATAAATACTCTTATGGGAATAAATTATTTTTTTCTTGAGGAAAAGCTGAAAGGGATCCCCTGGGTTGCTGCAGGTTTGTTGTCTCTATTTTGCAACTACACATAGGGGCAGGCAGTAACCCAACAAGAAAAAGCTTGCCTTAAGCAGACTATGAAGAGCACCTGGAGACAAATAGATTTTAGTTACCAAATCTCTTCTATATTAAGGAACAAACAAAATGCAGTGCTTGAAAGCTTTGCCACATCTACCTTTCAAGCTTGCCTGGAGCTCTGTTACAGGCATCAACACCTTCTGTGAGAGAAGATTAGCCTCTAGTACAAGCAATCCAGAGCAAGCAGGGCTACAAAAGAGGTACTACAGCCTGCTGGTGAAGACAGCTTCTGCAAACACAACTGTTTTAACGAAAGAAAAGCCAGCAGGGTGGGAAGCATATTTGTGAGAGTGTAGTTTTGACAATTACTCTTTTGACACTAGACAAAAAGCTTCCAAACCACTCATTTTAAAGCATCCCACAGCAAGACCTAATATCTAATTTTCATCAGGACTAATTACAAGTTAGATGTAGCTCACCACCAACACCCAACCAAGGCGGAGTATTTAAATCTGTGCCATTCAGCAACACTTGAGATTTTAATACCTACTGATTTCCACAGATGTAAGAGTTTTCAGACTTGTGATGCACTTGAGTACCTAAACTCCAACCACATCACAATTTTATTCCACTTCACACCCCTAGTACAACCCTATAAAGCACTTACCTCTTCCAGACATTGTGTGAAGCACACCATCTCCCAGAAGAACCTCATGGGAAACTGTAGTTGTTCTTTTACTTCTGCCTTCAGATTCTATCTTCTTTTGTGTAGTGGCTTATTGAGCCAGTAACTCAGCTCTACCTGGAGCAAGATAGGGAAGGTTTCATTTTGCAGGAAGGACCAATGAAAGGAGACCAAACCACAGGAATGTGTGGTTGCATAACGTAACATTAATAAAATATGAGTCTTTATAGAACTAAGGCTAAAGTGCATTGGAAGGTGGCCTTAAGAGAAAAGAACTCGCTTAATACTTGTTAATATGAGGTTGATCTAGAATTAATACTAGTAGCACTTCAGATGTAGGGCTTAGATATAGATATGACCTACTAAAGAAGTACAGTATTAACTGAAGCATAGGACTAGACTAAAGAAAAATGTAGTTCCCAGACGAGCTGATCTCTCCAAAACTAACACAGGAAAGCCTTGCATTTGGTTTCCCTTCAGGAAAACTGCAAGGAAAGTTGGTTCAAGTTAGCAGCTAAATCAGGACACACTGACTGATCAGCTGGAATTTACAGACTCAATAAGGATAAGTGATTCACCTCTATATAGCCTCATTTTCAAGCTCTACTTCCAAGAGTTAGCTCTATGCTTCTATTTTTCATGTGTTTTTGTAGAAGAAATATTTTGGGCCTACTTCTGAGGTCACTACAGAAAACTAAAGCATCCCCACAGACTTTCCTGGGTTTTAATCCTAAATTAATGATGATCATTTCTGATCTGTCTTTTACTTTACCTCTGCTGGGAGCCAAATCCCCTCTGAAAATTATTCACTTTTTCTAGAGCCCTACAACCTCTGTGAACTGATGCCTGTTGTAGGTTAAGGGAAATTAAGAGTTAATTGGTATAATCATAAAGAAATGTCCTCCAGAGGCCAGAGAGCCCCAGGGGGAATGGGCAGCTTGTCATAGGACATTGTCACCTGTTATTCCACTTGGTGTTCCTGGATCTCTCTATTTAAGGAAATGCACAGCCAGTTCCCACTCTCTCTCTCCCTCCCCTCAGTGCATGTGTGCCATTATCCTGGTTTGTAGGGGACAAGCCTTGTCCTAGCCTTGGCTGGCAGCTATGCCACTGGGCCTGTTAGAGCCTGCGGTAGGTCTGGGTCTAGAGCTGGGGCAGTTTGGCCTGCTGAGGTTTTTGGAAGGCTCTGGAAGGTTTTGGCCTGGTACACCCAGGTGAAGAACTGAGCCTAATTTGTGGATGTATTCCTTTCACCTGGATACCCTTGTATAGATTTGTAAATAGAATTTCCATTTAAACTTCCAATACACTGTGAGGCATTTTTATTTTACTGACTGGGGAGGGGTAAAATACCTTTTCTGTCCTTTTGCCCTGGGCAGCTCATGGCTCAAAACTAGGCCAATACCAGCTCACATTAAGGCTCAAGCTCGCCTATGAGAATCATAGAATCAACCAACCAGGTTGGAAGAGACCTCCAACATCATCCAGTCCAACCTAGCACCCAGCCCTAGCCAGTCAACCAGACCATGGCACCAAGTGCCTCATCCAGTCTTCTCTTGAAGACCTCAAGGGATGGTGACTCCACCACCTCCCTGGGCAGCCCATTCCAATGCCAATCACTCTCTCTGCCAACAACTTCCTCCTAACATCCAGCCTATACTTCCCCTGGCACAACTTGAGACTGTGTCCCCTTGTTCTGTTGCTGGTTGCCTGGCAGAAGAGGCCAACCCCCACCTGGCTACAACCTCCCTTCAGGTGGTTGTACACAGCAATGAGGTCTGCCCTGAGCCTCCTCTTTTCCACACTAAACAACCTCAGCTCCCTCAGCCTCACCTCATAGAGTTTATGTTCCAGGCCCCTCACCAGCCTTGCCGCCCTTCTCTGGACACGTTCCAGCACCTCAACATCTCTCTTGAATTGAGGAGCCCAGAACTGGACACAGTACTCAAGCTGTGGCCTGACCAGTGCCGAGTACAGGGGAAGAATAACCTCCCTTGTCCTGCTGGCCTCACTGTTCCTGATACAGGCCAGGATGGCCTGAGAGTGACAAGAGGTCTGTTTTTTAGTGCCCATCAAGATGATCTCAGTTTTACTTACGACTTTGTCTAGATTATAAAGCATAGCTCAAACACGTTCATAGCAGACAGAGCCTGGTTTTGGTGAGGACTGATCTTTACATAGTACACACAGAAGGCCCTGCTGTAGCAATAGAACCCTAAAGCCTTCCAAAACACCTCTGCTGAGCTTTTCTCTTCCAGGCTCAACTCATCCAATTTAACTGCCCCTTTAAGTTTTCGCTTGTGCTTACAGAGGTTTCTCTTATCTCTTCCTCTCAGCTTCGTGTGCCTTTTTGTTGTGATTATCCAGCAGCAGTTAAGTGTTTTGCCTTTGTCTCTTAGCCATAGGCAGGGAAAACTCCCACTAGAATAGGTCAGTCAAGGCCTCGTCCAACCTGGTCCTGAGCACCTCCAGGGAGATTGTGGATCACGGAATGTACTCTAAGAAGGTGCTGTTTAGAGCCTGTCGCTGGTAAAGTCATGGCAGTGGAGCTTCCAGGCAAACAATAAGGCAGCAAGCAATGGCAGCAGGCAACAGCAGGCACGAATACAATGGCAGAGCACAGCAAAGCATATGGTTTACCTGCATCTCTCTTTTTGCCAATGTGGGTTGAGACTAACGGGCCTTTGGACACAGAATAGCCAGTCAGAATGGCAGTTAGCCAAGCTTTAGGTGAAACCATAGGCTTGCTTTATCCAAACTGGGGAAAAACATAGCTTGTGCCTGCCTTGTGCAAGGCCTAAGTGTGTGAACTTTGTTTACCACAGGAGAAAAACATGCTTGGGAAAGCCAGTACATATGTAAGCCTGTTGCACAGTATCACAGTATTATCAGGGTTGGAAGAGACCTCACAGATCATCAAGTCCAACCCTTTACCACAGAGCTCAAGGCTAGACCATGGCACCAAGTGCCACGTCCAATCCTGCCTTGAACAGCTCCAGGGACAGCGACTCCACCACCTCCCCGGGCAGCCCATTCCAGTGTCCAATGACTCTCTCAGTGAAGAACTTTCTCCTCACCTCCAGCCTAAATTTCCCCTGGCACAGCCTGAGGGCTGTGTCCTCTCGTTCTGGTGCTGGCCACCTGAGAGAAGAGAGCAACCTCCTCCTGGCCACAACCACCCCTCAGGTAGTTGTAGACAGCAATGAGGTCACCCCTGAGCCTCCTCTTCTCCAGGCTAACCAATCCCAGCTCCCTCAGCCTCTCCTCGTAGGGCTGTGCTCAAGGCCTCTCCCCAGCCTTGTCGCCCTTCTCTGGACAAGCTCAAGCATCTCAATGTCCCTCCTAAACTGGGGGACCCAGAACTGAACACAGTACTCAAGGTGTGGTCTAACCAATGCAGAGTACAGGGGCAGAATGACCTCCCTGCTCCTGCTGACTACACCATTCCTGATGCAGGCCAGGATGCCACTGGCTCTCTTGGCCACCTGGGCACACTGCTGGCTCATGTTCAGGTGGGTATCAATCAGTACCCCCAGATCCCTCTCTGTTTGGCTGCTCTCCAGCCACTCCGACCCCAGCCTGTATCTCTGCATGGGGTTGTTGTGGCCAAAGTGCAGCACCCTGCACTTGGAGCTATTGAACCCCATCCCATTGGACTCTGCCCGTCTGTCCAGGCGGTCAAGGTCCCGCTGCAGAGCCCTTCTGCCCTCCAACCCAGTCACATTTGCCCCCAGCTTGGTGTCATCTGCAAACTTGCTGATGACTGACTCCATGCCCTCATCCAGATCATCCATGAAGATGTTAAAGAGGATGGGGCCCAGCACAGGTCCCTGAGAGACACCACTAGTGACTGGCCGCCAGCTGGATGTGGCACCATATTTCTACCCCACCAGGCCTACCGTGACAGTTCTGGATGTTATCCAGCAAATGTGCAGTTTTTTTAAGAACTAAAAAACAGAACTGAGAATCAATGTAAACTAGTTAAGATCATAGGAAAGCTAACACCAGTGTCATCAGTTATCTATAAAGCCCTGACATGCAATGCACTAGTCAAGGAATCTAGCTTTTTTTTTCCTCTTATTACTGCTGCAGAATTAAAACGTGGCACAACAGAAATGCATCAAGTTGCCTACACACTAAGTTGATGTAGATAATTTAACATTCAATGGACACATTTAAATCCTGTGTGAATTGTCATTCTAGGCACAGTGGGTCAAGCTGTGCATATGGATGTCAGCACACAGGAGCCCTGTGTCATTTGAAAGAGAGATAAAGACTTGAATCTTTCTGCCAAGCCTGCAACTAGGAAAGGCTTATCCTGGTATCATGGTTCACACATCTCTTTCGTGTTGGATGCAGGTAGGCCCCACATTCATGACTGTGGTGGAGGGCCACATAGCCCAAATAGGCTTGCTTACAGGCCTATGCTTGCCTGGACATGTTTTCCCACCAAAAGGTGTTTTTCTGTCTAAACCAGGGGAAAACAAATTAAGCAGACAAAAGGAGCACAATAAGCCTGGTGCCTTAGAGTCTGGCCTGCCCTGGTTATATAAGGTTGATGTAAAGAGGTTGCATAAGCCCACGTGCTCAGCGTGTGGCCCACCTGTGCTCTTCCCATATTTGGGCGTACCAGGCCTATGGACTCTACCTTATTTGGCATGTTTTGGCCTGCTGACAGATGCTTACTGGACAGTATTGTGGCCAAAGGACTATCAATCTCAGCCCACGTCTTATAAATAGGGCAATTCAGTGCTCCTGCCACCCTCCTCCACCCACCTCTCCTAGCCTCTTCGTCGCCTGGGGCCACTACCGCTGTGTATGACTCTATCCCACGGTACTTTGCACCGATCCAGTGGGCAACTGACCAAGGTGTTCCTGGCTGGCCGCTGCTCCCAGCCCGTTGCCGCTCCCAGCCCACCGCGTCAGCCCAATCGTGCCCGTGGAGCCTTCTCAGCCAGCACGCCCCAATATCCAAACTGAATTATTTAGATCCACAAGGACCAACAGTGTGGCTTTCACTACACATATTTGGGACCACAGAGACTGTGACTCCAGCTAGTGAGTAACTGAACAATCTCAATTTGAGCAGCTAAGAAATCTCAGCGACTTTACCAGTGGCACTTCATGCCACAAGACTCTCTACCCAAAACCTTTCCAAACCTCTACCAAATTCCTTAATCCTGCTGTAAATAGACATTCTGTAAAGTCATTTCACAAACCGCATCCAAAGAATTTGTGTGGGTCAACTGTATGTAAGTTTGGGGGAAATTCTCTTTGTATATATTATTAAATTATTTAAAACCCTTTCAAAATTCGGCCTCATATCTTACCCCAAAACGCAGACAAAACCCCTTCACAACAATTACTCTTAAACTTCACCACAGCAACACCCTCAGATGCAAATCACAGAATCACAAGAGCATTCTGTTTGGAAAAGGTCCTCAGGATCATTGAGTCCAACCACTATCCCTACTCCACAAAGTTCACCCTTAAACCATATTCCCAAGTCCCACATCCAAGCAACTTCTAAACACATCCAGGGTTGATGACTCAACCACTTCCCTGGGCAGCCCATTCCAATGCCTGATCATTCTTGCTGTGAAAAGAACACGTTAGGTAACATCCAGTGTAAACCCACCCAGTCACAGCTTCAGGCCATTCCCTCTTGCTCTATTACTATTTACTTGTGAAGAGAAAGCAGCAGCAGCCTCTCTACAATGTCCTGCTGCTAGATTGCAGCAGACCTCTCAGTCATGTCAGTCAATGAAAACAAACCTCTGTGGGAAAGGACCTGTTTCAACAAGGTTATGATTCACCTTCTGCCTGTCTTGATCACCCCAGGTCTGCATAGAGTCACCCTGCCTCATGGCCTCTCAGACCAGCTTTCTGGAAACAGCTTTTTTCCTGAGCAATTTGTTCTCATCACTGCTGGCCTTCCATGCCTCAAATGTAACCTCTAGATAAACTGCAGAATTTACACAACAAAATCCATCATAAGAGTATGGTTTTGTCTGCAATGTCCATGCATATTTCAGACTCCAAACTGGGCTCCAAAAAAGGAAGCAAAAACAACTCTTAATCCAAAAATCAGTGCGAGACAGGCTCAGATACCAAAAGATATAGAGCTGTGCAAACTCAGAGTGCATGCACAAAGCCAGAGCTAATTTATGCCAAAAGTACTAAACAAGCATATGTTAAATTCATTGCACCTGGAGGTTCACACCTAAATCATGAACATCAAAGTCTTCTTTGTTTCTTTATTCTTTCAGTGGCAGTTGCTGCTATTGTTATTAAAACAACATTTGGATTGACTTGACAGTTGAAATATCACTAGAAAATCTTTTGTCACCTTTCCTGTCTGCACTATTTTATAAGTGGCATCTAAAACTACTTGCCTTTTATTTTCTCACTAACATGTGAAATTGTTTTCAGAAGTAATTAGCACACTGGGAGGCAAGTAGAAATTAGTATAGCAATTGACATGACAAAAACCACAGCAGTCCATGAGAGAATGGATTTTGAAACAAATCACCTAAATATTCCTCAGGTCTTGATCCTAAGGAATCAGAGAAAACTACCACAGAGATTTAGTGCATTAATGTAGTAACTCATATGCAGGAATCTACTGTAACTAAATTTAAAGTCTTTCTTTTCTATGAAATTATAATAATCACCTGTGGTGACAAAGGCACACAGTCTACCTCTCCTGTGCCTGTAATTTTTCCCTTCTTGAAAAATAAGCTCAGGGACACTTCCATCAGCTGCAGATAGACAACAAGCAAAAAGCAAATGTCTGTTTCTCCATCCTGCTAACGCTGAGGACATCAACTAGGTCTGGATCAAAGAGAAGCTCTCTAACAGCTCAGGAAAGCTGTGCATGTGACTACTTGGTGTGGGACAGACGTGTTGTTAGCTGGGTTTCAGCATTAATGATGCCATGCATTAAAAAATATATGCAAAAGCTGCATTTATTTACATGCCTTTTTTCACTTACAGATAAATGAAGTTTTAGTCAGGGGAAAAACAAACAAACAAAAAGCAACATAAAAAAAAATAAACAAAATCCAACAAGTCAAACCCCACTTCCTTTCCTCTCATCCTTAAGGCTATTCCATTTTGTCCCAGCTTCTAGAAACACTGCCATTTTCTGTGGAAACCTCACTTTTTTAATTAACTTGATGCTTTTCTGAAGTTCCCAAGTAAAATGCTTATATGGGTGTTTCTTTCTCTGTCCTTTAAAGTTAAGATATTTTTTATTTTCTTATTTTTTTCCAGATATTACAGATATCTTCAATAAGAAAGCATATCAATAAGAAAGCATATCTTCAATAAGAAAGCATATGGTGACCATCCAGTCACCACAACTGACTAAAACTCCACCATAACTGACTAAAACTCCATTAACACAAATTGGGTCCCCAGAACCCAGCTGAAAATTCACATACTACCAAACAACATTGCTATCCAGAACTGACATCAACAAAAGATCCAAGAATTATATGAGACAAGAATGTGAGTTACCTGCTCTGGGCAGTTCCTTGCTGCAGAGTACTAAGCTGTCCCCTAAGAGGAGTAGGAGCTGGTCAGGTGGGTTTTATTAGCTGGTCCACTCAACTTCTGAGCAGCTACAGCTGTGCTTCAGAGACCCCAGCTTCATGGGTGTTTTCTATCACCTCTCTATTGCAAACTGGCAAGCATTACTGAGCAATCGATTTATTTTCCCAGTGCTCAGAAACTTTGAGCTTTTCTCTTTCTACCCTCTGTCTAAGACTGGACTGCACCTAAGCTACTGTTTGACATCCCAGATGATCTTACTATCTCTCCACTACAAACACATAGTAAGCTCTGAGTGTGGCTTGTGTCTTTTCCTTCCATGGTACTTAGGAGCATCTGCTCCACAGTGTTTTAGCCCCAAAAGCAAAAAACAGGCAGAAGCAGAAAACCATCCAAGAAAGCACTGGAGGTACAGTTTAATGAGCTTCTCCTACATCCAGGATAGGACAGCAGTGACTACTTCAGAAGAGAGGGCTGATGATCAGAGGTCTGGAGCACCTCTCCTATGAAGACAGACTGAGAGATTTTGGGCTGTTCAGTCTGGAGAAGAAAAGTATGTGAAGGGGGCCTGCAGGAAAGCTGGTGAGGGACTTGTGTCAGGCAGTGATAGGACTAGGAGGAAAGGAGCAAAACTAGAAGTGGGTATATTCAGATTGGATGTTAGGAAGAAGTTCTTCACCATGAGGGTGGTGAGACACTGGAACTGGTTACCCAGGAAGGTGGTCAAACCCTCATCCCCAGAGGTGTTTAAGGCCAGGCTGGATGTGAGCAACCTGATCTAGTGTGAGGTGTCCCTGCCCGTGGCAAGGGGGTTGGAACTAGGTGATTCTTGGGGTCTCTTCCAGCCCTGACAATTCTATGACAACAGGTCTACAGACAAAGATATGATATTTCTGAGGGGTCAGTTCAGGAGACAGGTTACCTACAGGTCAGGTGCATAAAGAGGACAGGGTTATAAACAGGTACATCTACAGATAGGTACTGACAGCCACTGGTTGAGCTGAAATCAGTCTCATGGGCCATACGGTAGGGGAGGCCCTAGGGAAGGCTGGACAGAGACATGAAGGGCCATTAGTGCCCTCAGGGGCCTGAGAGTGTGACCCATCTCTTCATCTGAAAGGTGACACTTGCAAATGCTGATGCCAGTATAAAAGCCTTCAACTTTATGGTCTCAGCAGCTTTCTGAGACTCCCTTGAACTACATGTAGACTTGCTGATCATATTTTTTCCCCTACCTTTTCTTTTTAATATATCTATTGGTAGACAGTTATCATCAGTACCACATTAGCTAACTGACCCAGCTAATAGCTCAGAGACATGAGTGGTATTCCTTGCTCATCGTTAACACTCAGGTCACCAGCTGACTGAACTATTGCTTGTAAGCACTTTTGGATCAATTCACTTTTTCAACATATTTTTGAATCACTGCATATTAATTTCTGTACTTCAGAGGATTTAGCTCAAAAAAAAAAAAAGAAAGTTTTATTTTAGTATATTTTATATAATCTGCATCATTTACATGTGTACTTCTGACCCCTAGCTAGAGTGAAAGACTTATTCCAAAGTATTGTGTTCCTTTATACAGGAAACTAAAGTACAATTTAGATCACTGGTTTCTTTAAAGCTTTCTTTTGCAGAACTACAAGAAAGATGGGGAGGGACTTTTTAGGATGTCAAGTGGTGATAGGACTAGGGAGAATGGAACAAAGCTAGAAATCAGTGCATTCAGACTGGACGTTAGGAAGAAGTTCTTCACCATGAGCGTGGTGAGAGCCTTCAATGGGTTACCCAGGGAGGTCATCAAGACCCCATCCCTGAAGGTGTTTAAGGCCAGGCTGAATGAGGCTCTGGACAGCCTGATCTAGTGTGAGGTGTCCCTTCCCATGGCAGGGAGGTTGGAACTAGATGATCCTTGGGGTCCCTTCCAATCCTGACTGATTCTGTGATTCTATGATTCTAACTGGAATGTCAATCAATCCAAACTATGCAGATTTTCTTTACCTCTGTCCTACATGAGATTTTTTTTTTACCAAACCTTATTTCTTTAAGATTTACAGAGTTGGGAGAAGTTCCCTTTGATTTGGTGATGCAATCTATGCTTGAGAATGCAAATCTTCAGTGAATTAACATAGAAAATATCAAACCTACATTTGCCAGACGTAGGCTTTGTGACCAGGGTGATGTACACTGTGGTTTCTGTCCAGTATCAGATGTATACAAAGATCCTGTGATATCCTCAGAGCTGGTTAAGAGTTAGAAGCTGTAGCAACTGGTTCCCACCTATGCCTCTGCCATCCCAGGCACCCTTAGGGCTCTCTCATGCCTCTGAATTCACTGACTTTGCTTACCACTGCCCATCACATGGGAATAAAAACATTTAACAACATATTGCAAGGAGGCAATAATCTTACAGAGCATGTTTCAAAATGAGCATAAAAGATACAAAAGAAACAGGAAATAGTATCATACAGGTCTATTTCTCCTATTCTTCTGTGGAATGCAAAGTTATCAGCTGTTGGGTTGATTTTGTACAGTTCATCACAATGTTGTTGTGCAGAAAAATCACATCTAACACTGTGGGATTATGAGTGCAAGATTTCCCAAAAGAGAGCTGCAGCAAAGAATATTCCCTCTAGTGTGAGGAGACAAGTTTGCCAGGATCAAACAATTCACTGTTTTAAAAAGTCCTATTTAGTGCCTGCCATTGGTAGCATGATCCACCCCCAGGGCTGTTAAGTTTTTCTGGAAGTAGAAAATCTGGATGTTCTAGAAGTAGCAAAACAGAAACAGTTCTGTTTTCTACACCTCAAATGACAGAAGATCGATATTGAAACTGCAGGAATACAACCTTTAACAGTCATGATACAAGCCTTTTTCAGCAACAAGTTCAAAGCTGGCTATCAGGCCAGCTAATAAAACAAATACATATTGGTTTAGAGAGGAAAGTCCGTGCTTTTGCCAAGTTTTACCAAGACTTATTCTGCTGTTTCCATCCTGCTCCAAGAAGTAGTTCCATGCATCACATTTCTCATATCAACAGCCTCCAGACGTGCGACTCAAGACACAATCTGCTCAGTTACATCTTCAAAGCAGGCATCCCAATGAACTGCTGCTTTATGTGGAACAAGCTGGAGTATTCAACTTTAAACAATATCATAAGCATTTAGATAGATTTCCAAAACAGCTAAAGACAAATTGTCTGGTTTTGTAGAAATATTCCCAGTATGGATTCTCATTCCAAAGTTTACATGAAATGTGGCCTTAAAAATTGCCCCACTCTTCCTTATAAGAGTAATGCCCACTAATTACCTCAACCCGAACCAGATCTTGCAGACCACAGTTACTACTAAGAACTAGATGTTTTGCTAAATGTAGAGCTTGTCTGCAGTGCCAGTAAGGTGGTCCTGGGATGAAGGAATCACAGAATCACAGAATGTTACAGGTTGGAAGGGATCTCCAGAGAACATCTGCCAAAAGCAGGATCACCCAAGGTAATCAAGGAAGTCTCTAAACACTGTCAAAGTTTAAAACAGAAGCTTTGGTCCTCAACTAAAGTCACACAGCAGATTTGTGTAACCCAGAGCAGCTGATGGATGGGAAAAGTGCCATTGAAAAAACAATTACCTAATTAATTAATCAAAGGCTTCAGTAACATGTGAAGATATTAAAATGAAGACTTGGAATTGCCATTGAAGGTTTATTACATTGTGGCTTTGCAGGTATTGAAATGAAACATTTTGTGTACCTACGAAGGAGCACATCTTCCTTCTTGGCAGCTGCTGGCATTCTGAACTCCCAGGAGGTCGCCTCAGTGCTCGCTCTGAGGGATTTGTGATGATCTTCAGCAGTTCAAGTATTAGTCAATGGGGATGTTCAGTGCCACATAAGTGATTTACAGCCCCAAAATCCATTAACTGTAGAAGGAACTTTAGAATGCTCCAAAACCTTAGGGACCATCAAGCATTTTACCCTCATTTCCATGCCTAAGATTTGTTTTCAAGGAAAGCTTTTGGTGAGAAATGTCATGGGGGAAAGCACTGATGCACAACTATTGCTGCAAGCAATGCATACATAAGATCTCTTTGTGCTTTCTTGTTAATTCTGTGTCCTGTTTGTAGAGGTGATTTTTGTATCACTTCTGGGTTGTCCATTGCAGGTGACAGTTGTAAAATGGAATGAAGACGGATGATCTGTGCAAAGTGTGCTAGCAGAAGTTCAGGGGTAAAAGTTTTAAATCACTTGCCTATAGCAAGCAGGACTCTGTGACTAAGGTTTACTGACTCTCCAACACAGCAGTTTATCCTTCTGGGCATAGTCTCACCTTGCTTCCACCAGGTACAGTGACACTAGAAAGGAAGCAAACAACAGCACAAGCTCACACACATATTTTATTACTGGCAGACACAAGGCACTACCACAACCTGCAGATGTTTATCCTGATCTTTGAAGAAGCCTAAGTGTTCAGACCTCAGCTTTTATTTCATCAGCATCATTTGCTGTTAAGCTGCCAGGCCAGTTATAAGAGATGTTGAAGGAATTTACTAGGACCATGGTACTTTTGGCAGTCCCATTTTGACACAGAGAGATGACTCCTACATGACACAAGGCTTTCTAAAGTGCTGGAAAGTCTGGCACACTGAAGACACTCATTGTGAGGCTCATGCATTACATCTCTGCACATGCAGGGCTGAAGCAGTGCATGTCTCTGTCGTGGAAGGTCAAAATAGGCCTAACACATGTCCTGGCTTGCCCAGGCATGATCCCATGGTCCCCTTCCCTCTGCAGGGGGAAGCAAGTAGAGCACAGGGAGAAGACAAAAGGCTTGGAGACGCCCACTTTGAGGGTCCAAGACTTGCCCAGACCTTTTCTTCCCAAATAAGGGAAAGCAAGACGTTGACTTCAGCTAACAGAGTCAGGTTTGGCAAAGTGCCGTTCTGACTGATGAATCTCTGTGGAAAAGTGGCCATTACATTCAGGCAAACCATAAATAGGCTTTTGCCATATGCCTGTGCTGCTTTGCCTGCTCAGCCCTGCCACGTTATGCTCTGTTTTTCATGCAGTGACTTTCAAGGCACTGACAAAATTCCCTTCAAGTTTCTGGGTACTGTCTGATACTATTCTGTGAGTAAATATTCAAAGCCTCTGTGTAAGAATTCTGTAACTAGATTCTATTGTACCTTCTGCCTCAGCAGCCAAAGGGAGTCTCTCGAGTCCCCTAGCAGGCAAGCAGTGTAATTGACCACAAAAACCTCTGCAGTTCTAAGTTTAATGTTTGTACTTGTAGTTATTTCTTAAGGGTCCTAGATTGCCTGTTCCTTGTGTGTACAAATATCCAAACTGTGTGTTTCAAATGTCATAAATAAGTTTTCTGGTGAGATTTAATGTTAATAAATAACTTCCATAGTTATTAACACCCCTCACCTGGGTATCAAAATTAATATTGATTATTAATTTTGCATAATTTGTAACAGCCTCCCTACCAATCCCATGGTTCCTCTCTGGAGTAATCTTACCTCTGCATTTAGGGATAGAGCACTGTACTGGTGCCAGCAATCACCAGAGCCTCACTCAAGGATACAATTTTTCACACCATTTAATTAGGTGGGGTTTAATATTCTACAGAAGACTGAACTTGAGATGTGGCTTGAAGCATTCATTAACATTATCAGACAGGTATTGCAAAGTCCTAGTGGCAGTAACCTCACCTCCTGCTCTCTTCCTTATCCAGGCAATAAGAAATCTGCTCCTATGTCTTTCCTCTCAGGGTTATTTCACATGGTTCACTACATGAACTCTGCCAGAGGAGGTTTAGTTTGGATATTAGGAAAACATTTCTTTACTGAAAGAGGGGTCAGACATTGGAATAGCTGCCCAGGAAGGTGGTGAAGTCACTGTCCCTTGAGGTGTTCAAGAAATGTGTGGACATGGTGCTTTGGGACATGTTTTAATAGCATGGTGGTCTTAGGTTGACAGATGGACTCAGTGATATTTGAGGTCTTTTCCAAATGAAACAAAACATAGATTATATGATTATATAATATTGAAAGAAAAAATACATCTCTCTTCTTCATAAAACATCTAAATAAGGATTTCTTACAGATCAAATAGTAACAAGAAAAGACTGTCTTTCTGCTACACAAGTTCTTTCACAGCAAAAGTAAGGGCTCAAGGTACCTCCAATGTTCTGATGGATTGTAGAGTCCTCTGCACCGACAAAGTCGTTGAACATGTCAGCTCAGTGGCTGTGCCAGGAAGGCAGCCCAACTGCCTGACTCCTGGAGAAGTGGAGAGAAAAAAAATGTTACAGGCATTTAGGACAGTGTTATGAACAGTAGGAGAGATGCATTCACAACACTGTGGCCTGACATCAGGCAGAGATCTGACCCAGCCATTCTCGTTCCTGGTCTGCTCTTGGAAAGGAGTACAGAGACTTCTGCATCATGTTAGACTGATGACATGCTCTTCAGCTGCTTATGAGAGGAGGGTAGAGGCGAATAAAATAAGGAAAGAATAACATATTTCTGAATTCAAACTTTGGTCTTGAAAGAGATCCTGATTACCTATAAAGCAGCAGGTAGTAATGCAAAAGTGTAACAACACCCAGGTTTACAGGGTCACAATACAGCCTGCCAAAGGGGGGTTAGAAGAGACAGTTTGTTACTGCATACACAAAGCTATCACATGCAGAGCACATCCATGTTGTCCAAATCTCATCACTGAGTGAGAATTGATTCCTATTAAACTTCCTTTGACTGAGTCTTGCTTTCTACCATTACTGAAATCCTTCTCTGCTGTAGAAGTAAAGGGTAGTCCTGGCATGTGCAGCAGTCTGGGACAGTGTGTAATTCTGCCCAGCTCACAGGCAGACAGTGAGAAGATTTGACTATCAGAAGCAATAAACATCATAATAATTTTCACTATCAGAAAAAATAAACTTTACAACTATATAGCTCACAAAAAAAGCCTGGTTTATGAGAAATAACTCCTTCTCATACACTATCGGGCACTTCAGCACCTCTTCTCATGGGTAAATAGTGATAGAACAAGAGGGAACGGCCTCAAACTGCATCTGGATAGGTTTAAACTGGACGTTAGGAAAACGTTTTTCACAGCAAAAGTGGTCAGGCACTGGAATGGGCTGCCCAGGGAGGTGAAGGAGTCATCAACTCTGGATGTTTATCAAAGTCGTTTGGATGTGGTACTTGGGGATATGCTTTAGGGTGAACCTTGTAGAGTTAGTGGTTGGACTTGGTGATCCTGAGGGTCTTTTCCAGATGGAATGTTTCTGTGCTTCTGTGACTCATCCAGGATCAGCTCCAGAGAAGGAATAGTAGGTAAAAGATTAGGAGATACAGGGTAAAATTCAGGTGGCATATGGAAAGGGAAATAAACCTCTCCTGCATATATGCTGGTTAGTGTGAATTGAGAGCTCATTGCAAGCTGGTAGTAGGAAATGTATGTCAGTTTGCCTGGGCAGGAGCCATTCACACAAATGCTAATGAGCCTTTGAAACTCATAACATCGTTTGATGCCACAGCACTGATGAATACAGAAAATCTCACAATGAAAGCCATCCTGCATTTCAGCCTGCACTCTCAGCAGTGAACTTGGAGATCTGGGAATGAAATTCCCTTTTGAGTGAGTTACTTAAATGTGGGGTTACTTGAATTTACGTCTTAACATGTGCCCCTGGTAGCTGCCAGAGGCAGAATAACACCGAGCAGCTTTTCTCTCAGCAGCACCAGTCTATTGCATTTCTATACTCCACAGAAACTAAAGAGTCATGCTTAAAGTTGTGTTTATGAACTATACAACACCAAACATAATTCATGAATTTTCAGTTCTTATGAGCAAGTGAAGATCCTGGGTTCTTGCTCTTCTGGAAACCAGATTCCCACAACTACTTTGGAGTTGCACTGCAGAGAATTAAAATCCTCCCCAAGGAGATTTTGTAGATACAGTAACACTGTTTGAAGTGTCAGCTAGCTGATGTCATTCAAAATCCTTCCAGAAATATTGAAAACAAGCAGACTGGAGAGGTTGAAGTAAGGGAAATGTAAGTGTTGTGTGAGTACACAAATACACAATAACCTTACTGAGAGTCTTAAGAGTACGTTAATTATTTGAATCAAGAATCAATTCTGAAGGCAGCAGAAACAGTAAGCTTTCTTTTTAGTTTGTGATAAGCAGGAATAAAACTATAAAGAAGCTCTGATAACAAATTCATAATAAGCTTTATAATAAATTCACTAATAAAAGTGAATTAAATATGCATTTAGTAATTTATTGTGCTGGAGCTTCAACAGACCAAATCCTAGAGCTGAAGCAGAGCCAAATGTATTTTTATGAACTTTAAAAATGTTTTAAAGGATTTCCTGAGCAAGATCCTAGAAACCAGATTTGAAACCTGAAACATTTAATTTTTTACAGTTCACATAACAAAACAGAACCAGAGGTTTCCAATGACAATGCTGACACGTTATTAACTAAAAGAGAAACTGCTAATGTCAAAAACCAAAAGGAGAAAGAAATGAAGAGAAAGAATTTGCTGGGTACTGTGAGTGCCTGCAAGCTTTATGTTACTTTGCCTGGAAGCAAGAGCATTAATTGAAACAAAGACATGTGATTAAATCGTTGTTGAAATCCTCCTCAATGTCACTGGACTGGATGAGGCACTTAGTGCCATGGTCTAGTTGACTGGATAGGGCTGGGTGCTAGGTTGGACTGGATGAGCTTGGAGGTCTCTTCCAACCTGGTTGCTTGTATGATTCTATGGAATCTAGTTATACTCCTCAAACACTTCTCTGGGTGAAGACAAACTTAGAACCTAACCGAGGTGCTCCCAGCAATGTGATTTGCTGTGTATGCAGTCTGTTCCCTTGCAATGTAAGGAAGAGAAGAAATTTGTGTTTGTTTGATGCTAATTATGTAGTAGTACTTCTCCACATGCCCCAAAAAGCCACAATAAACCTTCCCAAGTTACATGGATCCTACAGAGGATGAATACAGAGAAGCCTACCTAATAAATAATTTCATGTTCACTTAAGTATTGTTAGCTTTCCTGTATGAATAGTGTGTATAGGAAAACAACTGCAGCAAAGTGAAATGCATTCAAACAGTGTCAATCCTCTTACTTCACAGAACCAGTCAGTGCTTGGGTTATCATGCCAAGAATGCAAAGAATTCCCTGAGCTGAGACCATTAAAATAAAAATGAATTAACTTTCTCCTCCTTCCCCCTTCATCACTTTTCAGGTAGTATGCCTTGCATGAGCTAATAACAGATTCAATGCAGCCATGCTGTAAGTGATTGCAGTAATTTTGCATATTTACTGATGTATATTAATCAGCTATACTGAAACTCTCAGGATCAACAGATCCGTGCTTTGAACTTCCATTCAAAGCCCATGCAATTATTTACAAGGATGCTTCAAAAGGAGTTCTACAGGAAACAAAGCCAGAAAATCCACAGTAGATTAGAACTCAGTAGGGGTGAATTCCTATATGGTGAAGAAATGAATTAAAATAAGAAAATCAGTTCCACTTTTAATTTTCAAACAAGTATAACAATCCTGACCTTATAATGTTCACAGTTCCTACAGCCACAAAAACCCGTGTCCTTTGCATATATAAGGCTAGAGGACTAGAACCATAGAACCAGAGAATCAACCAGGTTGGAAGAGATCTCCAACATCATCCAGTCCAACCTAGCACCCAGCCCAAGCCAGTCATCTAGACCATGGCACCAAGTGCCTCATCCAGTCTTTCCTTGAACACCTCCAGGGATGGTGACTCCACCACCTCCCTGGGCAGCCCATTCCAATGCCAATCACTCTCTCTGTGAAGAACTTCCTCCTAACATCCAGCCTGTACTTCCCCTGGCACAACTTGAGACTGTGTCCCCTTGTTCTGTTGCTGGTTGTCTGGGAGAAGAGACCAACCCCTACCTGGCTACAATGTCCCTTCAGGTAGTTGTAGACAGCAATGAGGTCCCCCCTGAGCTTCCTCTTCTCCATGCTAAACAACCCCAGCTCCCTCAGCCTCTCCTCACAGGGTTTCTACTCCAGTTCTCAACCAGAATAAAATAATAGAATAATTGAGAGAAAACTCTGGAAGTCAGGAGGTCCAACACCACTACAGTCTGCCTTGAAGCAGGGCCATCTTTGGACAAGCTGCTTAGCACATTTTTCAGTCTGGTATTTGACATCTCCGAGGACAGAGATTCAGCAGCCTCTCTGAGCCTTTGCTGCAGTGTTTCACTGCCCTTGTTGTGATGTTTTTTTCTTTGTATCTGGTAGGAATTTCTCTTGATGCAGCTTGTGTCTGTTGCCTCTTGAAAGTAGGATATAGCATAAGCCATTGTTTTGGGGATCGAGGAAAGGGGAAAAGTCTGGCATGTTATTCCAGCATGGCCTCTTAAGTGCTCGGTAGAAAGCAAGAGGAACCTGAGCTCTAGTTAATGCAGTTTATGGTGCTGTTGGCCTTTATGGCTTGGGCAAACATTGTTAGTGCATGAGTAGCTTGATACCCACCAGGCTATGCAAGTCTTTTCCATAACTAGTTTCTATACAAAAGGTCAGTTAATAGCACTGAGAAATAAATAACATCGGTGGCACATCCTCTGTGCTTACTGAAATTTTACAATATCCCAAGATTTCTTTGATATATCTGGTACCTGATTTTTGGGGTTTTCATACTGTACCTTAAATATAATCTGGTCCACCATCATCTTAATCCAGAGTGGCTTTAGATGACACACGTGGAGAAGTCCAGCTGGAGAAACATGAATCCAGGGCCTTTCTTAAGCATCTGAATGAGAAAATGAGACCAATTTGAGAAGGTGATGAGGAAATTTGAGTAAATAACCACAGCCTCCCTGCATTTGTTAAATGCTAGTCCCTACTTTGAGTTTCAGCTGGAGCCAAATGAAAATTCTTCAGATGGGTGTGGTGTAATGTATCTAACACCTGATATGTGTTAGGCAGTTTGCTCTTAGCTCATCTATTTGGGCAAGCTTCTGTGACCCTAACTACTAATAATCTTGAAATGCCTTCCTAAGCAAGCAGCAGCCCCTGAGTACTGGTACCATGTTGACAGCTGTTTAAATCACTCTATTCTGCTGTTTTGCAAGGTTTTCACATCATGCCTGGCTTCACTGTCCTGCTTGCAGCTGCACACTGCTGCTCCACAGAGCTCATTTAACCACTGCACTTCCCTGGCACCTCCATTCTTCTGGTCTAGCCCTCTCTTCCAGCAATTTCATATCAGTATCTGTCAGCTGTCAGTGATGTCTTGAAACTGGAAGAGAGTATGAGGATGTATAGGGAGTTTTCCCTTTAGATTTCTTCCTTACTAAAATCATCCTTTTGGATTAAATTTACTTATGGAGACTATTTTCTCCCAAAGCAAAAGAAGAGATAGAAGCAGAGTATGGGAAGGTAGGTCCTCACAAGGGCTTTCATGATCTAACAGTACTTTTTCACAAGGGTGGAAGGACTCAGTCCAGTTGCTTTATGTTTTCTGCCATGGAGAATTTTCAAGTGGGTGTTATTTTCTTGCTCACCGAGCTAGTGTCATTTAATACTGTCTCAAATTGTCAACCAGTTTCTGGGACTTCTTTTCTGATGGATGAGGCAATTCTGTCTTTACGTAATTCAGAGGAGACACATGAGACTTAATTAATATTTATAAAGCATTCAGGATGATATAGAAGTCCTACGAAAACACTCACAACTTTTCAGATTCTCTGATGCTGCAGGTCATGTTAAAGTCTCATTTTCTCCCTTCATTTTCTTACAGCAGTTCTGTCCCTTATGGGTTGCATGGAAACAGTCAATGCCCAGAAGCCAGTAAGAGAGGGAATTTGAAAAGAGAGGGTAACCTAATTACAGTTGTACAGGCTGGCATCCCACGAACAGCAAAACCAACAGTATGTTACTTCCTGTGTATTTGTGTTCTGTCTCCTCCAACCACCACCACCACCTCATTGTACATCTTCCCTCATCTTGTCTTGCATCTCTCATGGGGCACATGGTGGTACAAGCAGTAGATGACCTGAAAGTGCCAAGGGGCCAGTCAGCTGGTGCGTGCTGTTCAGCCACTCAACTGCTGCGTCTGGAAGCAGTGAACAAGTTGAACTGCGTAACGATGATATTATAGCTTGCTGTTACATCCGCAGTTACTCTGACTTGTGCAAGCTGGTTCCAATTGCCTGGAAAAGAAGACAGACAGCTCGGCTGTCTAAAGAACCTCATTGCTTTAAATTGCCAAGCGTAGCCCCCAGCAGATGAGACTGGACTGAGACTCTCGAGGCCTCCCAATGATATCCAGTCTCTTCCTATGCCTCCCTTTTGCAAACAGCTGTTGGTGCCAGCACGAGAAATAAAAAGCTGCTCTTGTGAGGCTGGAACAGGGTGGAAACTGTCCTGCCCTGCTGCAGGGCAGTAGCAAAGAGATGCAACAGGGATCGCAGTCACAACAGCAACGGCACTGGACTGGAATGGATGTGTTACAGCTGGCAAACAAAAGCGACAGTTAGAGAAACATCCTAGCCCACAGGGAAACGTGTGCTTGGGTTTTTTTCATCTACCATGCAGAGGAAAATTATAAAGTGAGTGTTTGTGTGTCTTTGTATCTCCACTCAACCATGCTGGAAAAGGGAATAATCCAGAGCAGAGATCTGTCTCATGCAGAATGATTTAACGGATTTAACCTGAGGCAATCTCCCCCTCCACTCCCGCCCCCCAGGGCCCAGACACTTACTCCCTGCAGCCACCTTCAAATGATGCTCATACCCCTTGTGAGGAGCTGGGGGACAGTAAGGCAGCTGCTGCTAAGGTGGAAAGCTGGAAGTTGTTTTATTTCTTAATATGCAGTGCTTCCAGCTGCTTCCAGAGACATTCCTGCAGTGTATGTCCTCAGGGATCGTGGAGTCCCCGCTCCTGGGCTGTGATGTCTCCCCCCTACACTCAGATCAGAGCCCTGGCATTCACGGGAACAGGTCGCCCTTCCTTTCCTCCCCTGGTGCCAGCTCCAGGCTACCTCTGCTCCAGTGGTTGCTACTTCAGCTCTGGTAGCTGGGAGAGAAGTCTGCACCGCTTTGTTTTGTTGGGTTTGTTCTCACACACTGTCAAGTCCATCTTCTTGTCCTCTTTTGTGTACCTCTCCAGAACATTCTTCTCCTGCTGTACGTACAACTGCAGGATGTTCAAGAGGTGAGACCCCTGCCAGCCACATCACCATGCTGTTAGTAGCTGCTCTCTGCTGCTGCTGGTTCTCCCACTGTTTGACATCTCTGCCCGGGCAGCAACGTGCTGCAGACGATCTTCATCACAGCATGTATGATATCTGTGTCCCTTCTTTTTCACTGCTGGGACATGTTCAGCTCCCCGAAGAGGAAGCTTTAGAGCTATAAAGGGGTTCTCATTCTCAATATCTAAATTGCCCACCATGCTCAATGTCCTGTGGGGTGACAGAGCAGCTCTAGCCAAAACAGCAGCGAGGCTGAGTGCACAGACCGAGGAGGCAAATGCTTGGAGACAGGTTAAGAATGGTTGTTTGCCTGAGCTGGTGTTAGCAGTAGCATCAGCTGCACTGCTGCTGGCTGGCAGGTACACTGAGCAAACTGCCCTCCTGTATGCTCAAAAGGCTGCTAGATAGAAGAATAATGGAACGAGAGGAAAAGGAATGCAGGAAAGCGAAAGGTTCACTGCAACAAGATAAACCTGAAGTGGATCATTTAGGGACAGATTAGTTGACAAAAGGGCAGTTCTGAATTTTACAGCTGCCCTCCAGTGGCTGTGTTACAGCATCGACGGATCTCCTCCCAGATTGATAAACTGTTACTTCAGAGGTGGAAGAAATAATCTTTGGATTTTATTTGTGCCACTTCTCTCACAAACAGTTCAAGACAGAGGAACTGATTCCCTGTCCTTTTGACGAAAGGAATTGAATTCTTATCCCAAACAGTTTAGTGGCAGAAAAAGAAAACCAGTATTGTTACTAAACCTGTCAGCAGGCTGAGGCTGCAGAGGACAGGCCCAGGGAGTTAAACACAGTCTCCTCCAGCTCAGAACATGCCTTGAATTTACAGTTTCTGGCTTGGCAGAAAGAACCATTTTCCTTCTCCCTTTTAAACCATCCCAAAGGCACTTGCTCTTTTCTCAGATCCAGGCCCAGGTGCAAGCTCCACCCTGCACACCATCAGGGAGAACTGAAAGGTCATAAGGATCTTGTCTTGGTTGCTTTGTTGCCCACACCTTGCTTTTTGGACAAGATAGAGATTACTGAATTGCTGCAGAAACTTAAAGCCTTAACAGTAAACAGTCTCTTGAAAATACCTGTGTAAAATATCTCTGCCTTCCTTTCAATCTTTCTAGATCATTTGTCTCTGTCAGCAGCTTGGCTGACTCCACCATGCTAACAGTGACCAGTGGTGTTTGACAAGGAGCTAGACTGTGGTTTTGATCCACCTGAGATGTAATCCAGAAAAAAAGGGGACGAAGGAGGAGGAAGCTGCAGAATTTGAAACTGTGATCCCAGCTCCTGTGCTTAGAAACAGGGCACATGAGCACTGGGGTGGAGCTTAAGGAGAGAGAAGGGGAAAGAGCAGGATTTGCCAGCATCAATACTGCTATCAAGAAATGAGCATGAACCACACCTTCTGGGCTCCACAAAGCCATTTGGAAACCAGGAGAGAGGTGCTCAGCAGGGCACAGGCCATCTCCCTGTCCAGACTCTGCACTTGCATGCTGTGCAGTAGAGTGAACTGTGCTGTCTGCTCTTCCCTGAGGACTTTCTTAAAGTCAGGGGACTCCTCAGTTTTTAGCTAGGGCAAGTTCAAATCTGCTTTGCACTGGTGGGTGCATCAGGAGGTTTCTGAGATAAAAACAGTGCATTGATGAATTAGGATGTTCACTGGTATTTCAATCAATCTTCTTCCTGAGACACGAGTTCAGGAAGGTTATCTTCACAAGGAAAAGACTACAGAACATTTTTAAATCGAACTAATGCTTGTAATGCTTTTAAGAATATTCAGGAGATGCAGTCATGCTATGAGAACACCTAGTGCTCACATCCAGCCAAAGTCTTGGAGTTAGCCTCCAGCATCAGAGGAAGGTTTACATCTAAAGAAGGATAAGTTGAGCTGGCAGCCTTGCTGGGGTGTCTGAAATACTCCTTATGACACAGCCTCTGCTGCCCACCTGCCTTGCAAAAGATTCAGTTCTCTGCCTCCAACAGCTGTAGAAGGATGTTGGTTTGCATGGGGTGGGAAGGTGGAGGGGATCTGAGATGAGTTTGCAACCCCAAAGCCTGGCCTTGCAGCTGGAACACTTTTAAACTTGAGGCCTGCTCAGGTATGGACTTGGGAGTGATGGCTTCATTTCTTCTAAATGCCTGTCCAAAACCGAGGTAGCAGGAGGAAGAAGAGGTCAAGAGATTCTCTCCTAGTGCACATTTTCTCTTGAAGCAGTGTAAACACCACTCCATGCCTACAGGCATTATAGATGGTCTTTCAAGTTCTGGTGTTTGTGTCAGGTGCCAGCCTGCCTCCTGCAACCACAAAAATCAATCACAGTAACAGATAAAATCGGCTTCAAACCAAGTGCTTTCATGTTAAGCAAATAGTGCATCTGGCTGCCAAGGAAATGATGTTTTGCTTCTAATGGACTGCCTGGGGGCTCAGGTATGGGAATGGTGCTGCCCAGGCCCTCGAAGAGAATCACAGCTGTAGATGAAACTCCATCACCATCTGCTGGATACACTGAAGATGGAGCTGGGCTCACCCATGTTTGTCTATTAGCAAAACGACAAAATCCCTCCAAAGAAAAAGAGTTTAAAATGACAGGACCAAAATCCTTAATTCTCACACATCTCCTCTGGGATTCCTGGTTTTATTTATCACAGATCTGATAGATCTGAGAGGCAGTTCTTACCTCACCAACCACGGTCAGCATGCAAAAGGAAGCAAAGAGTAGGGAAAGAGTGGGTTTTTCAGCAGTTTAAACAAACAGCCTTATGTAGTTTATGCAGCACAGAGCAGCCAGAGTCAGGGTTCCTCCTCTGGATAAGAATGAGTTGGGAGAAAGAAATCAGTGGGCCAGAGCTGATGTGGACTGTGGAAATCACTACAGTCACACAGTAATAACAGGGAGAATGGATTTTTTTTCTGTTGAAAAAAATAGTCCTGAGCTAATTGGATCAGGAGTCTCCCTGTGGCTCCTCTTATTTATTCCCATCATCACCTGCTGTGATGCTTCTGTGTGGCCAGAACCTGCCCAGACTGACAGTCATTTGTGCACACCACATGCTCCATCCCTGCCATGCAGTGCTTGAGCAGGTGCCATTTGTCTCGCTCAGGGGCAGGGATGGGGCAGGTGTCCAGTGCAGGCTTGCCCTGGGCAAGCACACCCTGGGCTTACCAGCACAGCAAGGCATAGAACTGTGTACATTAATACCTGTGGAACCGTGGAGGCATCAATCCACCATCCAACCCTGCTTCCAGGACCTGAGTAGTGCAGGTGCACCATTACCTCCTGGGCACTGAGATATTTCCTAGGGTAGTAGTCTTCCTAGGGTCACATTTGCAGACAATTTCAGAGCCAGGAGGCAAATTCCATTTCTTCATGTATGTCCCTCCAATCCTCCAGTGCAACAACCCTCCCCATTCTCCCTGCTCTCTCAGATCCTCGTCTCTTTACATGACCTACAGTAACAATTCCCAGTGATGGTCCTGTAATGACAGGACGGGAAGCAATGGGTTTAAACTGGAAAAGGGGAGATTTAAACTAGATGTTAGGAAGAAGTTCTTCACAGTGAGGGTGGTGAGACACTCGCACAGGTTGCCCAGGGAGGTTGTGGCTGCTCCCTCCCTGGAAGTGCTCAAGGTCAGGCTGGAGGAGGCCTTGAGCAACCTGTTCTAGTGGGAGGTATCCCTGCCTATGGCAGGGGGCTGGAACTAGATGATCTTTGAGGTCCCTTCCAACCTAAACCATTCTATGATTCTCTGGGACTAGGCTACCTCCAGCAGGACCTGCACATCAAAATTTCCTTTACTGAACCCACCTTCCAGCCTATGCCAAGTCTGCACCAAGCTACTGCAACAGCAATATTTCAAGTCTGCTGCATCATTTAGATCTGATTCTTCAATAAATGAATTGAGGTTTTAATAAGAGATAAGGGAGCCTTGCACTGTCTTGTTCAGACTAATCCTTTAATGCTCGGAAATGATAGACAGCTTGTATCAACTTCTTATCTAGCATTTTGCTTGCAATCACTAATCACCAACTTGTACTTCATTTACTTTGTTCACAAAAATAACTACATGTGTCATTGATTCCAACATCTTTCAGTTTTACTGCCTCTTGCACGGGGAAAAGGATAACTTTATATAAACCAATTAAAAGGCAAAACATACGCACAGCCTCCTGCCCCAGTTTGCTCTCCTAACCCTCTGGAGTATAACTAGAAATACCAGCCTCTAATATTTCTCTGCTACTTTCACTCTGACTTCCTTAAACTGCAACTTGGGTTAATAATTATAGCCAGTAAAAGGACAGAGTTCTCTTAATATCCAAAGCAGTTTTCTCAGACTCCTGGATAAAAGGAAACATTTTGGGTTAAAAGTGACATAATTCACAGTTTTGAGGGAAGAATGGAGAAGTTCCAAAACCTCTCACCCCAACAAATTCACATTATATCTAAGCATTACAAAAATGTGAACACAAGGCATGTGCAAATTTCCTCACTCCCTAGACACGTGGAACATTCACTGGAGTAGAATAGAATAGGATAGGATAGAATCAACCAGGTTGGAAAATACCTCCAACATCATCCAGTCCAACCTAGCACCCAGCCCTATCCAGTCAACTAGACCATGGCACTAAGTGCCTCATCCAGTCTTTCCTTGAACACCTCCAGGGACGGTGCCTCCACCACCTCCCTGGGCAGCCCATTCCAATGCCAATCACTCTCTCTGTGAAGAACTTCCTCCTAACATCCAGCCTATACTTCCCCTGGCACAGCTTGAGACTGTGTCCCCTTGTTCTGTTGATGGTTGCCTGGCAGAAGAGGCCACCCCCCACCTGGCTACAGCCTCCCTTCAGGTAGTTGTAGGCAGCAGTGAGATCACCCCTAAGCCTCTTATTTTCCACACTAAACAACCCCAGCTCCCTCAGCCTCTCCTCATAGGGTTTGTGTTCCAGGCCCTTCACCAGCCTTGTTGCCCTTCTCTGGACACATTCCAGCACCTCAACATCTCTCTTGAATTGAGAGGCCCAGAAATGGACACAGTACTCAAGGTATGGCTTGACCAGTGCTGAGTACAGGGAAAGAATAACCTTCCTTGTCCTACTGGCCACACTGTTCCTGATACAGGCCAGGATGCCATTGGCTCTCCTGCCCACCTGAGCACACTGCTGGCTCATCTTCAGCCTACCATCCACCAGTATCCCCAGGTCCCTTCCTTCCTGGCTGCTCTCCAGCCACTCTGTCCCCAGCCTGTAGTGATGCTTGGGGTTGTTGTGGCCAAAGTGCAGAACCCTGCACTTGGCCTTGTTAAATGTCATCCCATTGGCCTCTGCCCACCCATCCAGTCTGTCCAGGTCCCTCTGCAGGGCTCTCCTACCTTCCAACAGATCAACACCTGCTCCTAGCTTGGTGTCATCTGCAAACTTACTGATGCAGGACTCAATGCCCTCGTCCAGGTCATCAATAAAGATATTGAACAGGACTGGGCCCAGCACTGATCCCTGGGGAACACCACTAGTGACAGCTGCCAACTGGATGTGGCACCATTCACCACCACTCTCTGAACTCTGCCATCCAGCCAGTTCTTGACCCAGCACAGAGTGAATCTGTCCAAGCCATAAGCTGCCAGCTTGGCTAGGAGCTTGTTGTGGCAGACAGTGTCAAAGGCTTTGCTGAAGTCCAGGCAGCCTACATCCACAGCCACTACATCTACATCCACTTTGTTACAGGTGACAAACTCTCTGGGGAATTAAACAAAACCTTATTTCAAGGAATGTGCCCTGGGATATGGCTTCATTTCTTTGCATAGACCAGATCATTCTTCAGCACAGTTTTAAAGTTCACCTCATTGAGCCAGGCTCAGCATTGAAAAAAAACATCAAACAACATTTCTTCACAAAACCAAGTGTGATTGGATTAACTGAGCTCATCTCCAAAAAGAAGAGGAAACTAATTACATTTCCATGGTAGCTGAATGAAACATCACAAACTTTTCAAACCCTGCTGTTTTGGTTTGCATTTTTATGGAAAACTTTGGGGGCAAAAAAAACCCCAAACAACCCAGCTTGTTCAGCCTTCCCTTTCAAAACCCCAGAATGAACTTTCTTGTGGTTAGTAGGTCAAGAGAGGTTCTCCTGCCCTTCTGCTCTGCCCTGGTGAGGCTGCATCTGGAGTACTGTGTCCAGTTCTGGGCCCCCCAGTTCAAGAGGGACACAGAACTGATTGAAAGAGTCCAGCACAGAGCTAAGATGAAGGAGGGAAGGGAACATCTCTGTTTCGAGGAGAGACAAAGGGAGCTGGGACTTTTTAGCTTGCAGGAGACTGAGAGGTGATCTCATTAATGTTTATAAATACGCAAAGAATGAGTGCCAGGAGGCTGGAGCCAGGCTCTGCTCGGTGATGCCCAATGACAGGATAAGAGGCAGTGGATGGAAGTTGAGGCACAGGAAGTTTCATGTAAATATAAGGAGGAACTTTTTCACTGTGGGGGTGACAGAGCACTGGAACAAGCTGCCCAGGGAGGTTGTAGAGTCTCCCTCGCTGGAGATAATTCAAAACCTGCCTGGATGTGTGATCTGGTACAGGTGATCCTGCCCTGCAGGGGGGTTGGACTGGCTGATCTTTCCAAGTCCCTTCCAGCCCCTAACATTCTGTGATTCTGTGATTTCTAAACCCCGGACAAAGCCACTGCTTCAGTGCAAAGCCATTCTTCAGATCTAATTCTTTCCCAAGCACCTTGCTAAAATAAGGAAGTATACTCATTTTTAAGGAAACAGGATTTTCTGATAGAAAACCAGTCACAGAATCACAGAACTTTAGAGGTTGGAAGGGACCTCTGGCGATCATCGAGTCCAACCTCCCTGCCAAGGAATAAAAAATATTCAATAACTTAAATTATGATGTCTGGATTTTAAAAGGAGCTCATTTTCATATTTTGTGGGCTTTTTTTGAAGGATAAAGCTGAGCCATCCAACCAAAGAGTTGCTGTTAAGGACAATGAGATGGACTTAGGAACATGAGGGTGATGAGTGTCTAAACCTGCAGCACAGTGGGAAAACTGGCCAGCCAGTGAGACAAAGCAAAGCTGATGAATTATGATCATTAAGTTTAATGAAGGGGAAATATCAACACTGAAAAAGGCCTTTTACATCTTTCTGACAGGTAGAGGTTTAATTGGCCTTCTCCATCCTGCAGAGACAAGAGGAAGGCTGATTCCCAGAGATGCCTAGCACCACTGCCAAAATTAGGCTTCAGCTAAATATAGTGAAGATGAAGTAAACTTTTCCACAGACATGCAAAACTCTTAACTTGGAAACAAAACCAATCCATCACCCCCTTCCCGAGTCTCATCCAAAGGAGAGCAACAAATCCAAGGTGAGGCACTGGTTTTATAGACATGCTCCAGCCAGCCGTTAACAAGCCATCTCGGGTACCAATTACACAGCAGCAACCACACAGTACAGAGCTCACTGAGAGAGGTTGCTCTTGGGGGCATCCTGGAATTCTTCCCAAGAGCATGCATTATGTGCCACTGACAGGTCTGTGACATTTATAAATGTTGTTTTCTTTGGGGAGGTACAGTCACTGCTGCCTGAAGTCCTGAGATAACAAAATGGTCAAGGCAGCAGTAAACCTAAAACTCAGGAAATGGCACTTGGGTTTCAGCATTTCCAAAGCAGGGTCAGAGTTAAACTGTGATCTTTTAACAGATTACAAGGTTAATTTGTAATTGTAGTCTGCCAGCGAGTCTGCAAGGTGAAAATGCCAGAAGCAGGATTCCTCACCCATTTTTCCAGTCAAGAGAGATTTTACTGCTGGCAGAGGTAGAGGACTCTTAGAGATCTCTGTGAAAATGCTTATGCAGCACTCAAGACACAGTGCAGAGGCACAGTGATGTTAACCCAGTTTCCCTTCTGTTCTCTTCCTTATCACTGCTGGCACTCCATAGGCTTTTCTGACACTAAGCAAACATTTTACAGAATATCCTTCATAAAGCCATCAAATCTCTACTAGAGCTGCCCCTGACCCTGGGACTTGGGGATGACGAGCCAGTCAGATCACCACTCAAAGCAGTCTGATCAAGCTGCTTCTCCACAAACCCATTTCTATTTCATTTAGGAAAGATGTCTGGATCTGGAAGGCTGAGGTTTACCTCCTGTCCACACAGCATGGCAAGATTGGCAGGGAGAGGGACTCAGTATTCAGAATAAGTGAAATATCAGCCTCCCAGGCCATCTATCTGTGCCTCTCTTTGCTTACAGGAAAAAGAGCTTACAGTAGAAAGAATTTACACTATCTTTTCAGACATTGCAGTATCTGGAACTGTTCAGGTATTTTACAGATTCTTTTCACCATGACTCAAGACTAAACCCACTACTTTTACACAACCTCAGTGTTCCCCTATCCAGGGCATAACCCTGATTCTTCTCTTCTTTCACAAGGGGAAGAGCAAGCCTTTTTCCCCACCACCCTTCCATTTTGCCCATCAGCATCCTTCAAACAGTGCTCCTCAAACACAATGTAGTATCCCATCTGAGACCTTATCAATCTGAATGAACTGGAAGGTTTTGCCCTGTGTTTGTGGCGTGCAGGAATATAGAATCTTTGCAAGATGTTTGACCTTAAAGATGCTGAGGTGCTCAAATGTGTCTGGATGAGGGCACCAAGGCTGGCGCACAGCTCCATAAGGGAGCTGGGGTTGTTCAGCCTGGAGGAGGCTCAGGAGAGACCTTATTTCTCTCTACAACTACCTGAAAGAAGGTTTTAGCCAGACAGGGCTTGGTCTCTTCTCCCAGGCAACCAGGGACAGAACAAGAGGACACAGTCTTAAGCTGCACTAGGGCAGGTTTAGGCTGGATGTTAAGAAGTTCTTCGCAAAAGAGTGATTGGCATTGGAATGGGCTGCCTGGGAAGGTGGTGCAGTTACCATTCCTGGAGGTGTTTAAAAGGAGGCTGGATAAGACAATTAGTGCCATGGCTTAATTAGAAGGGCTAGGTGATAGGTTGGACTTGATGATCTCAGAGGCCTTTTCCAACCTGATTAATTCTGTGATCTTTTCCTAACAGCATGCCACTCCTGACTCTGTTCTGCTTGAATCTACAGTAGTTAATCTCGATTTACTGATCACATCTTTCTTTAAATAACTCCTACAGCATCATTTTATTTCCTTTCCTGTGCATTTAGTTTTTCTTCTCTATTGTAACACCCTATAGTTTCCTGGTTGGATTTAATTATTATATGTCACATATAACAGCATCCAGTGTACCACCTGGCTCTCCCAGATTTTGTTACCTACAAATGGAAAGAGTAAACTGTCTCCTCCGTTCCCCGAGTCACTAATGTAGATATTGAATAAGAGTCAGAACAGATGCTGGTGGAATCATTTCCACTACTAATAGCAATTCTTCCATTCTGACTGTGAACTGTGTTTTAAGGAGAGAAAAAAGATGCACTTGGTACTCATATAAATGCAGCTTTCCTCAAACTACTGTCGCTTGAAAACGAAAATGTGACAACAGTAGAAGTAACCTAGAAATTAGGAGCAGAAGAATGGGCTCCTAGGTGTCACTGAGCTCCAGATCTAGGTTTCCTCATCTGTCAGAGATTGCTGCTCTGTAAAGCATTTGAGACCAAGTGACTGCAGTTTTACAGCAATATTATTATTGTGCTGGACAAAGCTCTCTTTATGCCAATCACCTGTAGCAATAAAGCCTGCACAACTACATACACATACACTTCTAGTCATATAACTGAGACCTACACAATACTTCATTAAGTGCCTTTTATTTCCCTAACTATCCATGCTTTATGGCAGATGAAATCTGAAAGTCTCTGAAGTTTCTGGTCTCCTAGGTCTGAACTCTGACATACACAGCAATGAACATTTCATACCTGCTTCTTTCCAAGAGCCAGAAAAGTTCCTTATTGTGACGACAGCATTGACTACAAAACTTTTTGTTCAATTGCATTAACAGATGAGCCACTTACAGAAGAATTAACAGGGACAACAGCTCTCACCCAGCAAATGCAACACGAATGAACACCTGTAAGAGACTGTAAAGAAAACATTTCAAGTGGCAATTCAGATCAGTGTGGATCTTACCTTGGAAACATAGGGCCACCAAAAACTTAAGTGTACCGAAAGACAGAACAAATCAGAACCCTCAAATCAGGTGATCCTTCTAGATAAGCCTGACAAGCTTTCATTAGAAGAAAACTGAATTAAGCAAAAACCAGAGAGATGTGTCTTATCTGACAGTGGGGATTTTGAAAGACTGAGAAATAAGAAGACATTTAGGAAAGAACACTATGTAAGGTCATCACCAATAAAAATCGGGTTTTATTCAAGCTCTTGACAATAATTGAATCTTAGTTTCCTGCCTCAGCCTGCAGCTGTCAGTTAATTGAGTCTTGCATGCATGTGAACATTGCTAGAGGCCTCTTAAAGAATCAGTTGATTACAACTTTAATTTCCCCTGAAAAGTGAAACTGCATCCCTCCTTCTCACTGTATTAATGATCATCTATGCAGGTTCTATCATATTAGAGCTCCACACCAACTGATTCAGATTTACCAGCTGCTGTCAGAACTGCTGACAGGTGCTTGTTGTACTACAGGTCCACCTGAAATCACCAGGAGAACAGGCAGACTGCAGCATCAGAATCATCCCAGACTCCCGCTTGACGCTCCCCACGCCCCTGGCTCCCTGTAAAGTGAGAGGAACATTTAAAGATTAAACTACATACAAGAGCCTTGCAAGGAAGGGGAAAAGAGAAGAAAAATGGCACCTCCACTTCACAACACAATAAAGAGTGACTCAGGAGTCAGGATGTCATCTGTCTGATTTTTAAATGGTTCTGTCCAGTCCAGACATCTACAATGGAAGATTTTCATGGTTTAATTTCAGAAACTACCTGGCCTGGGACAATGTTATTGAATGAATTATTTTAGCAGATCATTTAAATAACAACACAAACCAACAACAAAAAACACTTCTTAAATGTCATATTTGCAAACAGTTTAATTTATTAAAATGACTCCAGTACATCTCTGTGCTTCTACAACAGACACAGCATTACACATAACAGGTAAAACGTGGTAACATTCTCAAGGAAGCAGTATCAGCAGAGAAACAAGAGCTACAGTATCTTACACCACCTCCCAGCTCAATCACCTTCTAGGTGGTGATTCTGATTACTTCTCTGTGGAGCAGTCAGTCAGCTGAACCCAAGTGTGTGATATGCTTCCTAAGCAAAGACAGGTGAAAAAAGTCCTATACTGTCAAGAGGGAAGGCAGGTATGCCTGCAGTGTCAGTGGGAGTAGAAAGGAAGTGTATTAGCAGGTTTATAATCTCTGGGGGCTTGGGTGGCTGTGGTGGCACAGCAAGTGAAATTCTATATTTTAATCATTCTGGAAACATGAGACCTACAGGATGCATATGGAAAGATTAGGTTTCATGAAAGATTCTGGCCTAAAAAGACTTTCGCACCTGAGTAAAATGCTCATAAGACTCATATAAGTCTTTGCAAGAGAAGAGTCTTAAAATACACCTGTGGTAACTGAAGGCCAGTCCTTCCTTGTTTACTGGCTAACTTTACTGGAATTAACCTGGCATTCTATCAGCACAGGAAAGATGAGAGGTTAATAAAATCAGAAGACACTGGAGGTATAAATACAGTGCAAAAGTGTTGGGTTTAGTTTGACTGTTACAGCCTGATAACATTATATTCTGTGCTTTATATCCAGGAAAAAGCATTGTTACCATGTGTCAAAACATACACACTTGCATATATATATATACACATATATATATACACACACACAGAGATACACCTGCTGCAGAATGCAAAGGCTTCCAGGGCCATACGACTCAGTGCTGATTTCTCACATGCAGCATTTTTTCATACACCAAATCAAACCAGTTTTAGAGGTGCCTCCTCCCTCTGCACATAAATGTAATCATTAATGTGTCTTCACATACATTAATACCCTACCCATGCACTGATTTATATTAACCAGATTTGTTGTCTTTTTTTTCTTTTAATGTAAGACATAAATATCCTTAGCTGTAACTCCTAGCCAGAACACTCTCAATGCCCACAGTACACCTGGGTTTTATGGTAACTAATACATCAGTTGGCAGAATACTCTTAATAAAATGACTCAAGTTTTGTTTGGATTTTTTTTTTTTGCTTTATATTGCTTCATTTTTAAGAATCTATGTATGTACAATCTTTGCTGTTAGTACACTTCAGATTTACTGAAATGCAGTAAACTGTTAAGAGCTCATTATTTAGAAGCACCTCATCATTTTTTTTTGACATAAAATGGAAGCCATCAGCAACAACCACTGTAGGAAACATTCATTAGATTAACAAAGAGTGCATGTTAGTAGTATGAGATGAAACTGTTTTCCTAAAGAGCTAGTAGACTTCACAAAAATTATGTGTGATGTAGTCACTATCCTGCTGAGACAGCAGAAGGACATAAAACCAAAAGTGACTCTAGGGTCAGTTTCTATCCCTATTAACATAGCTTTGGTTCAGAAAGTCTTTTTAAGTGTCGTAGAGCACCTGGTTTAGTGACAAGACACATGCGTCTCACAGTGCTAACAGTATCCTGTTAATCAAAGATAAACTGCAGCTTCCAAATATTAATAGCATTTAATAAAAAATGTACAGAAATATTCTCCTTGACAAACGTGCAGTACAAATGCAAGCTCCTCGGCTGCAAACTCCAGTCTGATGCATGGGTTTTGTGCTGGCATTAACAGTGCAAGTGCTGAGATTCAAGTATGCTTTCCCGTATTTATGTTAAGCGACAGAGACTGCATGGTGAAGGTTGGGGAACTTTCTGCTTCACAAAGCCAGGGTGCAAGAATCAAGAGGAAAGTTGAAATGTTTGATTTCCTTCATAGAGAAGGCAATCAAAGCGAGGCAAAACACATTTCACAAGCAAAACAGCTTCACATACCATTATTGCTTCAGCTAGATCAGCTGTACTAAAATACAGGACCACAGGCTGCAATCTAATCTCCATTCACATGGAGAGAAGATGAAATCTACAGTGCAAGTGCTCCATGCAAAAGGATCAGATTGCAAGACCAGAATCCCAGAATTTATTAACCATTCACTTTTGTCTAAAAATTATTGTGTTTGTAAGTCAGTTAAATTGGAGTCAAATCCACACTGTTCATGACATTTCTGTCTTTCTAGAGGTTAGTACTTCATGCCAATTTACATCTGCTCAACAAGAGAATACAGCATGAACACTTGCAGAAGTTATTGCTGAAATTATTAGGGCCAAATTTTTTTTCCCCTCATAAAATCAAATTTTTACTCCATCAGAAAAAAAAAATTAAACCTGACATTCTATTATGTAGAAACAAAACCAAACCCATCCAAACAACAACGACAAAAAAACAAACCACAAAACAAAGACCCAAACTTAATAGCTTTTTTTTTTCAATTAAATAATCACCTAAGATTTCACAAGATATTCACATTCAGGCAACTGTCTCCTGACTTTCATCTGGCTGAATGACAGCTACCATAACAAAACCAAGAATGCTACTCTCACATTCTTCATGACAGCAGAGATTAGTGCAATTTACCACTGCACTACACAGCTACAGTTGTGCAAGGTGTGCCTGCTGACCCTTCTCACAATCATCTGCCAAATGATTGTTGTTCTCAGATGTCTGTTAAGTGTTATTCTCCTTAGAGTTTTGGCATTTATGTTAATAATTATGAAAAACTATGGCTTTATCCATGAAGTATTTATCATGTATAAGCAAAAAAAAATAATCATTTATTTAAAACAATAAAACTGAATTGGAATCAAAGTTACTTTTTTTATGCCATAAAGCTGTGTTGCCACTAAACTCAAGATCTCAGGGTTAGCTACGGATCACCAATACATGGATTTGTGCATCTCTTGCAGTCTTTAAAAGTACATTTAAAATGTTAACACTGATAAAACTTCATTCTTAATTTTAAATCTAATCCTACTAATTTCTCTTGCTTATTGCAATGTGTTTAATTACTCGTATCCAAAGTGTCATCTGAGGATCACTGTATTACAACAGGACTGGGACTTAAGAAACCCATAAATGCATACATAAGAAGGCACTTGTCTTCCAGTAGTTCAAGTCAGAGAAGGCCTTATACAGACAGTGGCACCTTACACTTCGAAGGATTAGCAAACGTCCCCAGGCTTTGACACAGTCTCAAGACCTGTCTTCATGTCCTTGGACAAAGGTGCTGTATGTGGTTTATATTACCATGAAGCTCATGACAAATTCCAGCAGTCTCTGCCTGTTGCGCTGAGGTAGGAACGTAGTGCTCAGTTCCAAAATGGTGTCTTTCCTTTGTTTTGTCTGGTTGAAAACCTAGAGTGTGACATGAACATAGGTAAGTGTCAACAGGTTCAAAGAACCTCCTTTCTTTTGTGAAGGAGGTTTTACCTTCTATGTTAAATTTATCTTCATTTACTTTTTTCTTTCCCTTTCCATTCATAGAACCATAGAATGGTCTGTGTAGGGACCTCCAAAGGTCCCTCCAAAGCCACAGAATTAACCAGGTTGAAAAAGACCTTTGAGATCATCGAGTCCAACCTATCATCCAACACCTTCTAATTATCTAAACCAAGGTACCAAGTGCCTTATCCAGTCTCTAAACCCCCTCTGGAGTAAGCAGGGGCATCCTCAACTAGGTCAGGTTGCTCAGAGTCCTGTCAAGCCTCACTGCCATAAAAATCATAGAATGTCAGGGACTGGAAGCGACCTCGAAATCTCATCCAGTCCAATCCCCCTGCAGAGCAGGATCACCTATACCAGATCACACAGGAATGTGTCCAGGCAGGTTTTGAATTAGCTCCAGAGAGGCAGACTCCACAATTCCCCATGGCAGCCTGTTCCAGTGTCACCCCTACAGTGAAAAAATTCCTCCTTATGTTGACATGAAACTTCGTGTGCCTCAACTTCCACCCATTGCCCCTTATCCTGTCACTGGGCATCACCGAGCAGAGCCTGGCTCCAGCCTCTACATATTTATAAACATTAATGAGATCACCTCTCAGTCTCCTCCAAGTTGAAGAGTCCCAGCTTCTTTTGTCTCTCCTCGAAACAGAGATGTTCCATTCCCTTAATCATCTTTGTGGCTCTGTGCTGGACTCTCTTAAGCAGTGAACAGCTTCAGGAATGGGGCCCAACCACCTCCCTGAGGAATTTGTTCCATTGTTCCATTACCCTTATAGTAAAGGACTTGTTCCTAACAGCCTTTCTTCAAGGCTTATATGGCAATGCCTGCAGATACCAGAATTCATCCAGTGCTGAAGCCCTTCAGTTGGTACAGGAGAATCAAGCACAGTGTATCACAAACAGCCAACTCCTAATACTGAGGCATAACCCCCACACTCTGAAGGCATCTGAGCTGCAAGGGTAAACAAGAACTCAGATGCTATGCTCTGAATAGATGCTAAGTAGATGCCACCTAGTTCCCCTTTTTAATGGCAAAATCAACTAGAATTAAAACTGTGGATTTAATATGTGCTTTCTTTACAGCTCTTACAGTCCATAAGAAGATGTCTTTACTACAAAAGTTTTCCTATAAGCCAACTATTGTTAATACTTCAAAATCCTTATGTACAAAACTTTGCCTAAATGCTGATGTTTACAAAGTTCTAATGCTAAATCCCATCTGGCATTCAGGAAGCCACATCACTCTCATGAAAGAAAAGCTCTTGTTTTGCAAAATCTGGGTAAGTGATTTCCAATCCAAAATGCTCATGGTAAAGTCCAAACTGATTCTTTATTTTAAAAAACACTTGTGTCAGCACAGTGGACTCTGGAGGTCAATTAGAGAGGTTCTCCTGAAGCACTGATCACTTCTAAGCCCTAATTCAATGACTAATGCTTTCTGAAGACTTAAGTAGGCCTCCAAAATTAATTTGAGTTGTTATTAAGCATAGAGCCTTCCAGCATGGTCACTAATATCCCATAAGGGTATGGAGTAGAGCAGAGGAACTTCATTTTCTGTGAACAACAATGTATAGACACTTTGTGCTCATCTAGGCAGGTTTTCTCAGAGGCAAAAAGTGCCCTGTTCCACAATGTGTGCTCTTCTCCTACAGCTCTGAGCCTTAAGGAAAGCAAAACACTCAAAATTCACCAAAGTTTTGCAGCTACATTCACAGATTAAAAACTGACATTGGAAAGGTTTCCAGAATTGCCAAACTGTGCTCATTATTAAAATGAGACTTAATCTCCAGCTGTGATCACCAAACACTTACCCCAATTTCCTTAAAGACTTTCACTGCATTTTTCACGTGACTGTAGGTAGCACTCTCAGCTGCAAGAAAACAAAACAAACCAGAGATAAACAACCTACCACTGAATTTGGGCTACCTTGTCCTAGGAGGTGTAGTTTAAAACCGGTTTAACATACCATAAACAGCAACATTTCTCTCTGTCCTGCTTATTAAGTGCCTGTGTAACTTTTGAAGGTATTCAGACTCTGAAACAGGACCACTGAAATTGTGCACAAAGGTGACAGCAGAGCTGTATGCCTCCAATAAAGGTCCCAATAACCTCTGCAGGAAAGTGATATACTGCTGATGCTCTTGAGATTGGCTCACCTAAAAAAGGGAAACAAGAGCATAAGCAACAGAGATCAACAGAAACAAGAAATGATGTGCAATACAGCATGTGGAACGTGGCAAAAAAAGGAGCATGGAGGCACAACACAACACATTAAAACACAGCCAAAAGGTAGTTTACCAGGAGGGTCAAAATAGACACTGCACATGTCAGATGAATCACAGAATTAATCAGCTTGGAAAAGACCTCTGAAGATCACTGAGTCCAAGCTGTCATCTAACCCTTCTAATTAACTAAACCATGGCACTGAGTGCCTCATCCAGTCTTTCCTTGAACACCTCCAGGGATGGTGACTCCACCACCTCCCCGGGCAGCCCATTCCAATGGGCAATCACTCTTTCTGTGAAGAACTTCCTCCTAACATCCAGCCTAAACCTGCCCTGGCACAGCTTGAGACTGTGTTCTCTTTTTCTGTCACTGAGTACCTGGGAAAAGAGACCAACCTCACCTGGCTACAACCTCCTTTCAGGTAGTAGTAAAGAGAAATAAGGTCTCATCTGAGCCTTGTCTTCTCCAGACTGAACAACCCCAGCTCCCTCAGCTGCTCCTCACAGGCCTGTGTTCCAGTCCCCACACCAGCCTTGGTGCCCTTCTCTGGACACATTCAAGCACCTCAACCTTTCTTAAATTGAGGGGCCCAGAACTGGACGCAGTACTAGAGGTGTGGCCTAACCAGCACTCAGTAGAGGGGCAGAATGACTACCCTGGTCCTGCTGGCCACATTATTCCTGACACAGGCCTCCTCCATGATTCAATAACTGTTTTCCTAAAATAAACTGAAAGACATTACACTGCTCTGCAGCCCACAGAATGGCTGCCAAACATTCACAACAATGGACATAAGTTTCCAAGCATTAACAAGATCAACATGATCAGTCTGTGAGACAAAATGTAGTCTGTGAATAAATGCCAGCCAGATGTGCCCTTTTTTTGAGTGCACACTGTCAAGAATAACACAGTCAGATGCTAAGTATTTGGGCCATTCTCGGTTTTCATGGCACTAACTACTGCCCTTCCACTTTCCTGTAAGACTATCTGATGTGTCCTCAGCTCTCTGCTGGGAAGGGACTTTTTACAAGGGCTTGACATGATGTTGGGGCAATGGCTTTGAGCTGGAGGAGGGGAGAATTAGACTGGGCATTGCAAAGAAATTCTTTACAGTGGGGGTGGTGAGACACTGGAACAGGTTGCTCAGGGAGGCTGTGGACACCCCCTCTCTGCAGGTTTTCAAGGCCAGATTGGATGAGATCTTCAGTAACCTGTTTTAGTGGGAGGTGTCCCTGCCCATGGCACAGGGTTGCAACTAGCTCATCTTTAAAATCCTTTCCAACCTAAACCATCCTGTAAATCTACAAAAGAAAGGTGTTTCACTGACTGGAGCAAAATACAACAGACCAACACTATAAACCAGCAAAAAAAACCCCAAGCTATCATTTTACCCCTCTCAGGCTAGCCTCTTGTACCTCCTGCAACAGGCTTCGACGTTACTGGCCTTAGGGTGATATTACCTTCAGGTAGCAATCTCTCTGCTCCTCTCCAAAATCACTGTCTTCATCTTCTTCATCACTTCTCCAGGATAACGGCTCAGGGAGTTTTTTATCCCACTGCTGTTCTGTAAGACCTGGGCTAACATCCTCCTGATCATCCTGCTTAAATGTGAAAGACAAAGTGGTAAATATGTAAGAAATCCAAACCTAGGCAAACAACAGATTGACTGCATTGTATCATCTGACTTACCCAATCCATTCATTAGCCAATATTTAATGAACACAGAGGTCATTACGTGTAAGGAATATTTCTTAGTTTTTGAAGGAGACACCAGAATAAAGATTTTCTTTTTAAAAAGCACAAGCCAGCCAATTAATGAGAAATTTATCAATGTTTCATGCAAATAGTAAACTGAAATAATTAGAAGGGGCAGAAGCGAGACACCCATCTTAGAGAACAGGTTGCAAAATCACTTCCAACCTGTCTGAAGTCATCAAACAAAAACTCCTTACAGTGTTTGCACTGATTATGCAAATCCTTGACATTTTAAAAGAAGTAAGAGGCTACAGGGGTTAGTTAATAAATTTACTGAGGGTACACAGCTCCTTTTTTAAGCCTTCAGACGTTGCACAAGTGGTGCATATCAGACAACACAGATAAGTATTTATATGCCCCCTAACAGCTACCTATATCCCAGCTACAAGCAGTGAAGTACCAGCTTAGAAACTGTTGTGGGCTTAGGACATATTCTTCTACCACAGAAACAGAAGTCCTCCAGGGACCAGAAAGTCTGAGGGGGGTGGACAGTTTTTCTGTTGCCCTCTCCTGTACCTCCCTATATAACCACCCATCACAACCAGTTCTGGCCCTCTCTCACACCTCTCTGCTCTTGGCATGTGCAGACATAGTCGCTGGTTTGTGGGGGAGGTTGCAGCCTTCTTGGCAAGCTGATTTCTAGATGCCACTGGTTTGAGTGGGGAGGGGGTGTGCATTCAGGCCAGTCTGGGGGGGCATTGAGGCCTGCTAGGTCTGGGCTGGGGCGGGGCTGGGGGGCAGTTCAGCCGACTCCTGGACCTGCTGAGGCTGAGTGAGAGGGAGGTTTTGGAAGGTTTGGCTGGCAGGCCCAAGTGGAGGTGTGAGCCTAATTTGCATATATATTCCTTTTCCCTGAATACCTTTTGTATTTCTGTGCTCTTGTGAGTGCTTTTATTGGACACTCCTAGGGGGCAGAACACCTTTCTGTCCTTTTGCCCCAGGCAGCTCACGGCTCAGAACCTGCACAGCAACCAAACCCCAGAGAAGGAAACTCGAGAGAGGCTTCGTGCTTGAGAAGCCTGAGGGGCATAGCTACGCCTGTCCACACTTACTGCTTGTGTTCCCAGGCATGGCCCATCCAGGTCCCTACCTAATCCTTCCACTGGCATATCTAATACATGACATGACATTTCTCCATAAAAAGCAAGCAGCAGTAGCTGCAGAGGTAGAGAGAGTTACAGATTCAGGTGTAACAAGTAAATCACAGTATCATAAAGTGGTTTAGGTTGGAAGGGACCTCAAAGATCATCCAGTTCCAACCCTCTACCATAGACAGGGACATTTCCCACTAGAACAGTTCGATCAAGGCCTCATCCAACCTGGCCTTGAACACCTCCAGGGAGGGAGCATCCACAACATCCCTCGATAGCCTGTGCCACTGCCTTGCCACCCTGTGAAGAGCTTCTTCCTAACATCTAGTTTAAATCTCCCCTCTGCCAGTTTAAACCCATTACCCCTCATCCTGTCATTAAAAACCTTGTGAATAGTCTCTTCCCAGCCCTCCTGTAAGCCCACAGTATCACAGTATCACCTAAGTTAGAAGAGACCTCACAGATCATCAAGTCCAACCCTTTACCACAGAGCTCAAGACTAGACCATGGCACCAAGTGCCATGTCCAACCTTGCCTTGAACTGCCCCAGGGACAGCGACTCCACCACTCAGATTCTGGAAGGCCAAGGTCTCCTTGAAGCTTTCTCTTCTCCAGGCTGAAAAGCCCCATACATATATATATAGATATATGTACACATACACACATAAATAATTTTTTAACTGCTTCCATTTTTAATATACATAAACATAGATAGTATATATATAAATAGTATATATATTTAATTATATATATATAATCTATGTTTATGTATATTAAAAATGGAAGCAGTAAAATTAGAGTGGGGCAGTGGTTATTAACAAACAGACCAGGAGCAGCTCTAAGCCTCCTCTGGAACTGGATTGCTGCAGGAAGAAAGCAGCCACATATGTAACTCCTTTACTACGTGCTCCTTAAATCCTGGGCACCAATGTTTGTTTACTGTGCAAAAAGAAAAGCTTAGGAAACAAAAGTATGTTGAGTCAGCTGCCCCCTGGTCTCCAGGATTTCTTCACACAGCAAGCCTCTGGCAGACTGCAGCACACAGTAACTCCAGTACATCCCTGAAACCCCAAGTTGCGCTGGGCAGAGGAGGTTTACAATAAATTCTGAGATCAATGAGAAGGAATCAAAGAGTGACAAAATATCTGGACTACTAACTCCTGTAGGGTATGAAGTAAACGTTCATGCAGCTCTGCTATGAGACCTTATTGTGGCCTTCCAGTATCTGAAGGTTGCTGAAAGCTGATGAGAGACTTTTTAGGACGTTGGGTAGTGATAGGACCAGGGAGAATGGGGCAAAACTAGAAATGGTAGATTCAGATTGGATGTTAAGAAGTTCTTCAGCACGAGGGTAGTGAGACACTGGGACAGGTTGCCCAGGGAGGTGGTAGAAGCTCTATCCCTGAAGGCCTTTAAGGCCAGGCTGGATGTGGCACTGAGCAACCTGATCTAGAGTGAGGTGTCCCTGTCCACAGCAGGGGGAGGTTGGAACTGGATGATCATCCTTGAGGTCCCTTCCAGCCCTGACCATTCTATGATTTAAAAGGGCACCAGGAATAAAATAAGTCCCCATTTCAAAAGGCACTAAAATATGTCTTCCTTAGTAGGTTTAATGACACAATGACATTGCATGCAGTCATTCACAGCACCACAGGATGACTACACACTGACATGTGACGCTTAACAATGGTAGGAATGAAGCACTATCAGTCCTAGACTTCTTGTTACAAACTTCAGTAACAGTATATATTTAGAACAAGACGTCCAGATAAGGATAAACTATCTACTACTCAAGTCAAGCAGAGGAAACATCTCATTTAGTATCTCCATTGCCTTACCTCAGCCACCAGAAGAATACCATACTGTATCAGCCTTTCCACAGATTCATGGCAAACTTGATATATCACCTGGCAAGGCTGCACAACATAAGAGAAAAAAAAAACAAAATCACATGTTTACAGCAACACCAGTTCCCTGTGGAGTATGAATGCTTTAGATATTTAGATTATTCATTTAAGCAAGTTCCCACACTTCTACTACCACAATTGTATAGCACCACTCAGGTTTACTCTGGCAGACATTCTCATTCCACTCAATGAGATACTTAAAATTTGTTCAATGTTTTTGAGCAAATACATTGCTACACTGAGAGTAAACCACATTAAATATTCTCCCCTTTTAACCACCCCTAGCCAAACTTTGGGTTGTTAGCAATTCTAAAGCAATCATAAAATTAAAATCATTGAGACTCATGACAGTGATTTGTTTGTAATTGCAAGGAAAGTATACTTTTAAGAAATCCTCTTATGTGTTTTGAAACTGTATTATAAAGAACCCAACCTCTTTGACATTGCTCATAATCATGTAAGAAATATTTTCTAATTAAAATATCACCTTATTAACTCTGAAAGCAGATGGATAAGATTATTAAAGCACACCACCACATGTGCTACATTAATGCCCAGACAAAAATACTCTATTTGGTTTATACTTCTGTTTTACAAATGCTCTACAGAAGTCAGAAATGTGTACAGATTTAAGAACTGATTCAAGAATCTCTCAAATTCCATGTAACTTCTAAAGATGAGAAAAAAAACACCTAACATTTAAAATTGCAACTATACAGTTAAGTATGCAGTGTCTGAAAACTGAGATAACATCATCTGTCTTCAGTGTTTTGTAACAAAATAAAAACCAAAGTCATGCCATATTTAAAACTGCCACTAAGTACTAGGTATGGCACACTGAGGATTGCACTCCTACACAAATTAAGACTACCTTTAGAAATTGGAGCCTGAGTTCCTAGTGTCATTTTAATCACCTATGCAAACTCTTGCTAGTTGGGTCCTTTCAAAGACTTGCATTTGTTTAAGTGAAAAAAAAAAAAACAAAAATGGAAATAATTTGGGCAGGATGCAGCTGGTGTCGTGCTGGTTTTAAGACACCAGTGACACAAAATCTGTTGGAAAGCACTGAGAAGCCCAACCTCCAGTCTGGGAAGCTGACAGAGCAAGAAGCTTTTATTTCTCAGGAAAGGCCTAAACCCAGCACAGTGAAAATGCATCATGCATCCATTTAGTGTGCAACTCTGGAAACAGATCAACCTGTTTTGTCTCATCTCGCTGAGGAAACAAGGTATCAACAGGAGTCTGGCAAGTTAATTCGTGTGTAATCTTAAACCAGACATCTCTTGGATGATCTGTTTTGATTACATTCAGTCTCTTGATACCCATTACCCTCAGACTCTACTTAGAGTGAACATATCAGAACTGTGACACTTAAGAAAGCACCAATTAATTTTGAAGTGATACACACTGTTACAAGCAGAAGGAAAAAATGAATGGTGGACAATTAATGCAATTACTTACTTACCAAAGACACAGTAAACTCATTAGAAAGCAAGTAACACAAGCTGGCAGCTTTTCGGACCAAGTGTTCTTGACTTATCAAACTGGGTGAAACACCATTGGTACCATTTCTGTACCTCCTGCTCTGAATTGCATGAAGACTGCAGGCTAGAGCAGAAACAAAACATAAACAAAATTGATTTTTCCCAAAGAGCTTTATAGCAAAGGAAACACAGAAAATTTGGATCTTGTCTATTTCTAGGCTTAAAAGCAAGCAGCCAAAATATTCAATTCCATTGAAGAATAAAGACAGAATTCATCATTATTTTGTTTCTGACCAATGAATCAGCTGCACCCAAAATCTCAGTGAAATCTTGCTGATGAAAGCACAGTTTTGCCATGTTGGCTCAAAACTCTGATATTGCCTTGCCTATGGCAGTGACCAAAGCACTTCAGAATTGTTTTTTGCTAGGGTAAACACAGGCTGAAGTGGGAAGGGAAGAAAAATAAAGAAGGAAATTGCATAGAAAACTGATGGCTTTTTATGCAAATACTTTTTGACTTCATACATCTATTTGTGCAGATACTTTAACTTCACACATCACAAGAAAGGCTTTCCTTGGCAAATGCCAAAACATACCAATGATGGCCTCTTTAATGAACACATGAAACACTCCGTTGCTGTAGAAGTTGAGTTCAAAGACAGCAGGGATTGTCGTGCTGGGAGTGATGAAGAACTCGTTGTTTCGGCTGGTGTTGGTGATATTTACACAGTTCCCCAACAAGTGGATGGCATGCATGACAACATCATCTGAATTCCCTGAAAATCCTAAGTCAAAGTCCCGGGCTAAAACCTCCTCTTTCATGGAGAAGAAATCTTCTACCAATCTGGAAAGATCGGTTCCCTAGAAACAAAAAGAGAATGACAGAATGAAGCAAGTTTTCTGTACCATGTAACTATGCACATAGCAAACACAAGAACAATACACTAATTGTCAGTACCCCAACACCCAACAGCCATGTTAGAAAAAGTCATCTGCACTGGGATTTTGCTGTAATAGCCCACAGGTTTTGAATATTTTCAAGCCATGAAGCTATTTGAGAATGCAACTATTTTGTTTGCTTCTTGGTTTATTGCATAACCTAGAATAGAATCATAGAATGAGTAAGGGTTGGAAGGGACCACAAGAATCATCTAGTTCCAACCCGCCTGCCATTCCCAGGGACACCCTACCCTAGAGCAGGCTGGCCACAGCCTCATCCAGCCTGGCCTTAAACACCTCCAGGGACAGGGCCTCAACCACCTCACTGGGCAACCCATTCCAGGCTATCACCACTCTCATGCTGAACAACTTCCTCCTCACACTCAGGCTGAACCTACCCATCTCCAGCTTTACTCCCTTCCCCCTAGTCCTGTCACTACCTAAGTGCCTAAAAGTCCCTCCCCAGCTTTTTTTTAGATACTGAAAGGCCACAAGAAGGTCACCTGGAAGCCTCCTCTTCTCCAGACTGAACAACCCCAACTCTTTCAGTCTGTCCTCATAGCAGAGGTGCTCCAGTCCTCTGACCATCCTCATGGCCCTTCTCTGGACACGCTCCAGCATGTCCACATCACTCTTGTAATAGGGGCTCCAGAAGTGGATGCAATACTCCAGGTGAGGTCTCAGCAGTGCAGATTAGAGGGAGAAAATCACCTTCCTCGACCTGCTGGCCACACTTCTCCAGATGCAGCCCAGGATCTGGTTGGCCCTCTGGGCTGCAAGTGCACACTGGTGGCTCATGTTGAACTTCTCATCTACCATCACCCCCAAGTCCCTCTCCTCAGGCCTGCAGAGGCCTGACTTGCTCTTTGAGAAGACCTTGTAGTAGCCTTCCAGTATCTGAAGGGGGCCTACAGGAAGGCTGGGGAGGGACTATTTACAAGGTCTTGTAGTGACAGGATGAGGAGTGATGGCAGATGGGAGATGTAAAACTAGATGTTTGGAAGAAGTTCTTTAGAGTGAGAGTGGTGAAACACTAGCACAGGTTGCCCAGGGAGGTTGTGGATGCTCAGTCCCTGGAGGTACTCAAGGTTAGGCTGGATGAGGCCTTGAGCAACCTGTTCTAGTGGGAGGCTTCCCTTCCTATGGCAAGAGGTTGGAACGAGATGATCTCTGAGGTCCCTTCCAACCCAAACCATTTTATGTTTATATGATTCTTCAAAAACATGTTAAGGGATATTTCTATTACCTATGCTATAAAATGAATCTGAGAATATTGTCCTTAACAGAACTGTTCAACTGGCTGGGGACATGAGGAAATCTTTTCCTCAAGCGTTTCTTTTCCTTGTTGTTTTGTCAACATGGCTTTAGATCACATTAAAAAAATGTTTCTTTGATTCTACTGTTTCAGGAAATTGGAAAGATTGGACTGACTGAATGGGGATACTGCCCTTGACAAGCAATATCTGACCAATATTTTCCAATTTGCTCTTGATTTATGTGCAATAAAAGATTCCAATTGGAGATGAGGAATTTCATCAAAAATGCAAAAAGACATTTGTAGGAGAAAATAAAAGAATTTCTTCCAAGCCCCACACACTGGATGTCAGTTAAGCATTAGCATCATTCTGCCATCATGATAAAAGACTCAAGTACTGAGGAACCAAAATCATGTATTATCTTAACAAAGCATAACTACCTTTTTTAATTAGGAAAAAAAAAAACTATTTCCACATGGATATTTATTACCATCCCACTAATAGTGGCTTATTACAGTATCACAGTATCACCAAGGTTGGAAGAGACCTCATAGATCATCGAGTCCAACCCTTTACAAAGGGTACCTTCCAGCATCCACTGCTGAGTAAAACATTAGCACTTAAGTTAATTGAACTCCACTTTAATTTAAGTACATATTTCTATTTTTGGTAGTCTCAATAGTAAAATGTATATTGTTTATTTTTAAATTAACAAAGTCTAAAGCAGCATGGAAGCCTAAGGAAGCCTTACCTGCCTGTGTCTGTACAGCAGCAAACAGGCAACAATGTGGGTAGACATCACAGCACAGGACTTGTTAGCAGCTAGAGGTAAACAAGATCAACTCGTTAAGCACCTGAGAAGTTCAGAACAATATTACAAATGAAAGGGTACTCCTTATTTACAACTATAAATAATGACATTGGCACAGAACTGCACATTCTGAATGAATTACCAAGTGTATTTTGTCTCTATAGTAACAACATTAAAGCAATCAAATTAAAGTAACTTGAACTAAAAAGGCTGAGTAAAGTTTAAAGGCTCACTAAGCTAAGCACCATTTGGTATGCATCTCTTCTACCAAAAGCCACAGATCTACTGACTGAAGCATGCACTGCATAACCTGTAACACTTGATAACACTGGCCCATACAGCTAGCTGAGTTCATGAGCATGATTTTAAATAACCAATGCCATTAAGACATTGCAATAAATTCTTACATGAAGTGGCAAGAAATCAGTGTATCAACACAACAGTCAAATACTTCACAGTACAGCAAGTTCACTATATCAGTACAAGGAACACAAAAGTTAACAAAACAAACAGAACAGAAAGTTTATCCTTAATCAGAAAGAGTCTATTAAACTTCAAAGAGGAGGAAGAGAGGCAAAGAAATCAGCATTTGTCAAGAGAGTATGTGAAGTCATGAAATGATCACCTGAATGGAGAGATCTGGGATGTATGACATCACCAAAGACCAAGTTAGCTCATGTACTCAGCAAACAAAACAGGTAGTTGATAGTGATACTGTAACACTTACTAAACAAAATATGCTCAGCCAAGTTGGCTATCAGCTCTCTTCTGAAGGGCTCGCTGGTGACATCTCTGGAGTTGGACAGTGAGGCCTCTGTACCTTCATCCACAGTATCATTAGGTCTGAATATAGAATAAAAATTCATGTTACAACATTTGGATTTTGATCAAAAAGTAAAATAAGCCAGACTGGTTTGTTTGTTTGTTTTATACACTGACTGAACTATAATGCAAAAAACCCATTATGTAGTTTGGTAAGGGCACAAAAAATGTGCTGCATAACCAACTCCACAAAAATCTTAGTATCTACCACATTGTCAGATTGCTTCTTCACACTAAAAAATAATCACAAGACTACTAAAGAAGAATTGCAATTTTGTCCTGACTTGTCATGACTTTGACTTTACATCATTTGCACCCCAATGCTCTTTTCTCTTCAATGAATACGGACAACAGTAGATTAAGCAAACCCACCTCAGAGGCAATTACCTGCCCAGTCTCTTTACAAACCAGAAATGATCTTTTGCATGGACTCCCAAATTGCTAAAGAAAAATGACTGATTTTGTCTCTACCAGGACCACACAGGTTTGTGCAAGTCCAGCAAAGATCTCAGCTAAAATGAGTGTCTGTATAATAAATGCAGACCCAGCTCTCAAGCAGTTTTGCCATTGTTAAGTAACAGTCAAACAGGATTTGACTTCAGCAAGAGGTACTCAGTGCCAAGCTCGATTTGCTTTGGAATTATACCAAAAGCCACTGAAATATTTCTGAGCTTTAAATCTAAATCCTTTATTTTCCATTGTGTATTTTTTCTTCCTAAGTTATTCCCTAAACCATAAAGTTAAACCAACAAAGATCACAAAAAATTAAAAAGGAGAAAAAAAAAAAAACAAATAGGAAAAGGAGAAAAAGAACTCCCCAGAAAGAATGCAACTCTCATCACAAATTGCACAGTTACAATTGCCAAAGTTTTGAGTTTTTTCTACACACAATTAGATTACTCTTGGGGAGTTCAAGCACTGCTCAGTCTGTACAACACAAAACCACCAAAACAAACCCAAACTCATCCTTCCTAACACACACGAAAAAAACAATCTCTACCTTGATGGGAGAATAGCTGGTAACAAAGCTTGTTCCAGAGAAAGTGGAGCAGGCAAAGGTTTTTGGCTTTGGCTATTTACATATTCCTGTTAAGAAAAGATCTGTTATTTTGTTGTACTTACATTCAATTGGTGATATTATTAGATGAAAATGGCTATTATTTAGAACTGTAACTATGATTAAAAATAGCTCACACTATTAGAGTAGTAGTAAGGTCAGAGAAATTCAAAACTTTCAACAGTATATTTGCTTGTGATTTTGTTTTATGAAAAGGCAGACTTGCCACAGCAAGGAATCTGTACTCCATGAAAAACACTGCAACAAAACCAATACATAAGCCACCAGCACTCTGCTGGGAACAACTCCTTGGAGACTAGCTACTCCATGATTAAATTAATGAGAACTGCCTTCATTAACATGACTGAGAGCAAAGTCTGACACTCATTCAGAACCAACATGGAGACTAATTATTGCTTGCTGCTGCCAGCATAGGAAACTTCTCCATTGGTAAACAAACACCAGCGCAGAAACTCCTGTTGCAAGACCCCTCACAGTGCCACATATTAAAGCACCCGGAAAGCAGACAGGGTACCTCATGCTTGGAATTCTTGAATTCTCAATTTCTCAAAAGCCAGGTATCTCTCTTACAGGTCAGCACTTACATTATTCAGTTTTCAGGACACGTGTTCTCTAAGTTTCTATAAAGAGTGACGTGGGAAACTAAAGAGTCACTTAATCTGCTGGTCAGGAAAACAGTTCCCTCCAAGGAAAGCTGCTTAAAAGACTTTCACAGCCAGCTCACTCTCTTCTGAGCCCGTCCTCACAGAATTGAAGATGCCCAAAATTAACCCACAAAGCTGATCTCTTTTAGAAAAGTCTGCAGGGACATAACTACATCAATTTAAAAATACAAGATCAATTTTAGAATACTTAACACATCTGTGAATCTTGGTCAAGGCCTACTTACACAATCTACGTCATTTATTGCCCCCTCTGGAGTACAGAAATGAATATAAATACAAATGAGACCTGACAGAGGTTCCTAGGAAGGTATACTGTGATTAGCATTTCACTAGATTAAGAGAGCAGATAACCTTCTTTTCCTTATACTGATCCAAGAACAACTGTTAACTCCCTACCAAGAATAGCCCAAACCTTCTCCTTTGCAGCTGAGTTAATACTTTTCCCTGCCATGCTAATTATAATGCACTGCAGACGGTCACAATAATTTCATGCTGAGGTAATTGAACTCTCCAAAGCTCTCCAACCTCCTGCTTTTCTGAGAGAAGTAGGGCAGAAAGAAGAACACCTAATTAATTTGAATAATGTTCTAGGAGGTTGTTGCTACAGCAGTTAATCTTATTAAAGTCACACTTAAAAATAAGATGTACTGCAGCAGAACATGGGCTTAGTAAAATGCATTAAGCTAAGCTGAGTAGTAGGTTCTGCAGGTTCTGTAAAGAGATAAGAGGAAGCATAAGTGAAGGCAGATACTACTGCACCAACCCTGAGATACTACACAACAGTATTTGGTGAACTACTGTAGGCAATAGCTGTAAAATAGTAACAAACCATGACTTTCCAAGAATGTGCAGATTTTTATGGCATGTTAGCCATTACACATTTATAGCTACTAATTAGCTTAGCAATTTTCAAACTCCAGTGAGATAAATGCTCTTCCTCCACCATAGTGTAAGTCTTTCAATTACAAACCAGAGAACAGTATTCAGTTTCCTTCAACTCCAAATGTTTCTACAACGTTATTATTATGTGGTGCAAGAACCAGTCTCAAGGTTGCTTGTGGAAATGAAGAACCAAAACAAAAGAGCACAGTGAGAATTCTTAAACTAGAATAACCCTTTGTATCACCTCTGAGACTATTTCAGCTTAATAAAAATGTGTCCTAAGACAACAGGGATCCTTTTGTCTCACCAGGATGGGCTTCAGTAGGTAAAAGCAGTGATTATGCATGAAGAGCAAAATCAAACTCAGTGTGTCCCACTACTGAAACATAAAAAAGGTCAAACTTTTTAAAGGATCTTCAAAATATCAAAACTTACTTTTAAGGAAAATGGTTGTGCAAAATCTACTCTGACACATCCATAATTCTTCCTCAGCATTCTGAAGACTCCTCTAGCTATACTCCAAAGGCTTTCATTCTTCTTAGGCTTACCCTGGAAAACACAGGTGGTTGCTTACCATTTTTTCCACTTTGCAATGAAAAGGTTATGCTTAAACTTAAAATGCATGCCACAGCAAACAAAAGAAGGCCAAGGGTTTAGATGCACCTTTTAACTTTCAGTAAATGCAGAGAATGATTGTTTTCATAGATACCCACTTGAACACAGGATTTGTTACATCATGAATTTGCATTCAGAAGTATGTCACCCATGCCTCAGCACTCCCTGTCAGAGGTTTTGTGACTCACAGCTTTGTGCTTTCAACACTTAACATCAAGTACAAGCAACAGAGGACAACTACTAGCACAGCATTTAACCACACAACACGTTTTTCTGCACATAAACAGAAAATCCCCTAAGCAAAACAAGTTGGAAAATCATTCTCACCAGCTGTTCACTGTTGTAGTGACCTTCAATTATGCGATCATAGGAGATTCCCACAGGTATAATTAGGACATCAGGAGTAGCATTTGAGAAGAGAGCATCTACCACCACAGATAAAAGACCTGCTTTTGCTCCAGATGTCTTTCCACTTCGAGATCTTGTGCCTTCCAAGAATATTTCTAAAAATTGCTGCTGTTTCAGCAGTTCTTCTATGTGCTGAATACACAAAGATTAGGGGAAAAAAGGAAAAAATGACTACTTATACTGGTAAAGTCACATTTGGGACATATGTTCAGTATCCATTTCCTTTTAAAAACACTGGAAGATTTAGCATGAACACTTGTGGAAAAAAAATAAATGCAATAATTAGTGCTTGACATTAACCCAGACCAGACTGCAACTGAACTTGCATGAATACAGAAGCAATATTAACACCATTTGTTGTTCAAGAACAGCATGTTTAGCAACAGTTGATCTAGCCAATTTGCATACAACTCTCCTTCTGCTTCTTCAGTACATCCCATCTTCCAAGCTGGAAATACAACTATTATACTGAATGGCACAAAGGATGACATCAGCCCATCATAAACAGAAGAATTCCATTCAGTTAACAGAATCAGTGTAGATATGCCCCAGTATAAAACAGAGAAACAAGGCTTAAGTTTTAACATTCATTTACGATGTACTACTTCCACCTTCTTTAATAAGGATTATGCAAAGTTAAAATCTGTTCACCCTCAAAGGGCATTCAATTTTCTTTTGAAAAGACTTGAGGCAAAAAGGTGTATTTTGGTTTGCAGCATAAAAGCTAAGACGGATTCAAAGCAGTGAAAAATACCCCCAGACCAACTTACTTTCCCACTTGCCACCTGACTGAAATACTAGAGACAAGAAACACATACCACATAGAGCAAAGCTCTGTAGAGGAAGTCCTTACGACCGTCAGGACTCTGATCCAACTTCCGGCGAATGAAAAACCCTCCCAGCTTGCGGATCAAGGTGCTACAGAATAAAGAAGTATACTGAGTGTTTTTTACCTTGCAGGAAAATACTCCACAGCTCCTAGTGTGCAACAGGAACTAAAATTACTTAAATTCTCTAAGATTATGCTACTTGCACATGATAGGACCATACAAGTATTACTCTAACATAAGAAACAGTCATCTCTACAATGTCTTACTGCATGTCACTCTCTTGGCAGGCCACTTACTCTCTGCAGTACCCCACCCTGACCAGGAGACCACTGCACACTGAGCAGAGCTGGCCCAACTCTGTGCTTTGTGCCCATGTTGTGCTGCACATGCCCCTCCAAAATCAGCTCAGCCAACAATTTTCACAGAGAAGCCTGCAGGCAGCTCTCACTCAGCAGTAGCAATTATGCCACTTGCATGGCCTTGCTTTTATCTAAGTGTAGCAAGAAGTTCTCATGGGAATATCTCTCCTGCTTGAGAGAAGAAATGATGAATAGAGTTGTTTTTTTTTAAATAAATAAATTCTATACCAGCTCAAATGATCAAAATGGGGAAACTCTTTCTACAGACAGAGAGGCTTATGCATGGCACACTCTGCATGGATCACAGACCTGCTGGAGGCTGAACAACTTGGGATTCCCAGTGTCTAAAGAGACACTGTCTATGCTACTATCTCTTTCTTTATACTGCTAGACCTAATAAATAGCATTGTAACCTATGTTTATAAGGTCTTAATGCCTCCTAGTAGGATCAGCAGAGACCAGCATCTACTGGTGCAAAACACCCCCAAGCAAAGGTATCTTCCTTCTTTCCTCATCACTTCCCAACTAAGGCAAGGTATTTTCCTTCTTTCCTTATCATTTCCTAACTAAGCCAAGGTATTTTCCTTCTTTCCTTATCATTCCCTGCAATATGTCCCCAATTCCTGCCTCACTGGCAAAATGCTACCTAAAAGACCTTAGGTTCTTCACCACAACAAATATAAATTAAACAGAGACCAAACTGGAACATTTTCCCACAAAGTGTTATTCACTCAGTACTGTTTCTGCCAGCTCACTAAACTCCATGAAGAGTTGTTCAGTCACACACTTTTTTATATACTTATCTTTGCTTAGTCATCTGCCCATTTTGAGACTTCTACAAGAGAGAAATATCCTTCCATACCCTACTCAGGCTGTAACAGTTTCTCAGAAAGTTTTGCTATGCTCTCTCTGACCATGTAATAGGAACCAAAGAAGTTCTACAAGGTGGTGCAGCAATGCTGAGATTATCTTACACTTTGACAGAAGATATATTGCACGGTAGGTTGTCTGAAGATTGAACATCCCCCCCCACCTCAGTTCTTTTCAAATGAGAGGTTATTACCTGAAGATGGGGATGTTGAGATTGTTCCCTGCAGCAATGTAGGGTGCTTTGATGTTATGGCAGAAAAGAATGAACGTAAGGAGCAGGTAATCTATGTGGGACTTATGAACAGGCAAGAAGATGAGAGGCAAATTCATCTGTAGTGGGGAAAGAGGGGAAAAAGAAAAAGAGAGAAGGCAGTTGGCAAAAGATACAGAATATTATTCTTTTTTTAAATCTATCATTGAGATTGCTAGCATCATATTATCCAAATTGATGGTATTTTCCAGTTACCATCATCCAGTTTGCTTCCTTCTAGTTTTCATTCAGCTATGTGATGGTAACAAATGAAGTCAATTGCATGTCTTAATTTTCATTTTTCAGTTGTATGCATTGTGCTACTAATGATTAATACACCCAGTTTCTTCAGACTCACAGGAATGAGACAACAATTAATTACAGGGATGTAGTTAAATCATCAGTGTTACCAAAGTACTGCTAGTACTGCTCTTTCTATTAGGTATCATCAAGAATATATGAAAAGTGCAGTTCCCAAACACTGGGAATTGAAAGACAGTAGAAAGCCTTTTTTTGTTTGTTTCATTTATCTACTCCATCTTTCTAAGACAAACCCTGCAAAAAGAATCAGTTCCTCTGAATGCAAAGAAAATGGTAGAATTTAGCAGTTATGTTGATAAATGTGAATAAATATCAAAAGACTGGAAAAGGATTGCTAGGAATTAATAGGAAAAGTTAACTTCTTAAAACGATTTTTCTTCTAAATTAAGGTGAGAGTGAAGAATCCTAAACAGACCTATGATTTACTACTGGATGCATCAGCACAATAAAAGAAATAATAGATGCAGCTTATCCAAGATAATCATTCAGCCTGAGAGTTAAACTTTGATTCTGCAACAAAGGTAAAACCAGAGTTCACATAGTGATTTAGGTTATGCAACTCAAAGAGCACTATTTCACAGATATGAGATAGTTCTGTCTGCAATCTGATTATCATGCAGACTTAGAACTCCCCTAAAAAGAGAAAATACTGTAAATATTAATAGTAACTACATCACAAATCTACCTTTCTAAGGTCTTTCCCACCTTCCCTTACCTCTGTTGCTGCTTTCACCATTTCTATTTGACCTCTGTGGATCTGAATATTCCAGAAAAAGCTGTTGAACAGCTTCAGTAATACCCAGCCAGTCAACCTGAAGGAAGAACAAAGTCAAAAAGCTTAATTCATCTCTGTTTGCATTTCACATTGCTTCTACATGACTAAAGGCAAAGCCATAAAATCTGATTACTTTATACTAAAATAAAATTACAGCAAAATCCAATTGCTAAACAAGTTTTTGCCTATCAGCTAAGCCCTGGCTAAAAATCACATTTCAGCTTCCTGCAGTTATGACACAAAACTTAGCATGAGCCTCAGCAAAGGCTGTACAAAAGGCAGAGACCACTTCATATACAGGGCAAGTTAATGGAGGTTCTGTGTTCAATTATGGCAACTAAAGTCCATGAAGAAAGACTTTGGAGTCCTGGTGGACAGCAAGTTCTGCTTGGGCCAGCAATGTGCCTTTGTGGCCAAGACAGCCAATGTCATCCTGGATTGCATCAGGAAAAGTGTGGCCATCAGGTGTAGGGAGGTTCTTCTCCCCATCTTCTCTACCCTGGTGAGACCATACTTGGAAAACTGTGTCAAATTTTGGGCTTCTCACTTCAAGAGAGACAGGGACTTGCTGGAAAGAGTCCATCGGAGAGCCACAAAGATGACTGGGGGACTTGAGCATCTCCCATAGAGAGACTAAGAGACCTGAAGGCTGTTTCATCTGGAGAAGACTGAGAGGAGAGCTCATCAATGAGTACAAATATCTGAGGGGTGGGTGTCAAGTGCATGGGGCCAATGTGTTTTTGATAGTCAGCAGCAATAAGACATGGAGCAATGGATACAAACTGGAACACAGAAGGTTTCACCTCAACATGAGGTGAAATTTCTTTACAGTGAGGAGCAACAGAGCCCTGGGACAGGCTGCCCAGAGAAGTTGTGGAGTCTCCTTTGGAGACTTTCAAAACATGTCTGAATGCATTCTTGTACAGCCTACCCTAGGGGATCCTGCTTTGGCAGGGGGGTTGAACTTGATAATCTCTGGAGGTCCCTTCCAACCTCTGCAGTTCTGTGATTCTGTGATCTAGTTAGGTGACAGCATGCACCTGGTCTTATGGGAGAATTTAATACAGTTACAAACAATGCAGGGTGAAAGGGACCAGCAATATGATAGAGGCAAAGTCATCACTAGTAGTAAAACTGGACATCACATCTCTCTTGAGATATTTGTAACTACAGGCTATGATATTTAATGGCCTAGTAGAAAAAAGCTCTTTCCACAGTCTAAGATGCTGCAGCTAGCTGCTCTTGCCTGTATCAGCCCAAACCAGCAAAGGATGCTAATAATGGTTAAAGCATTAGCAAAGAATCTATTTTCAGAAGACAAACAGAAAATTCTGTATTGAACCCTATCATAAGAATTTATCCCTTGAAAAGGCAGAGTGTTTCTGCTGCATCTGAAAATGAAGAGTAACTACCATTTGATTCATTAACACTAGAAAAAGGATCTTTAATGAATAATGTATCATTTTTTTATTAATAAATATTCATAACTTTGGAACAATGAGCTACAAGCTCTGCTGGTGCAACTCTGAGAGCTCTTGGCCATCCTCCTACCCACTGACATTACTCAGGAGCGGTTTTTCTTACCTGATTAAAGCAGGTGACACATTTGCTACCATTTCCTGAAGAATTTTTCTAGCTTTTTTCTTCACTTTGTTGATAGCTTTAGGATCTGTTTGAGCAAAACTACCTGGAGCACTTGGTTCGGAAGCTTCATCTACAATGGCCTTCTGGACTCTAACATTAAAAAGTAAAATTTATGAGACAGTCCCACAACAGAAGAGTTCAAGACACAGACTACTACAACTACTGGAAATCAGCTATGTGTTTTACTACAGGAGTAACTTTAAAGCACAAAAGAGCATACACACTGAAGCAGTGTACTTGAAATGCTTTAAATGTAATTCAGTAGTGTTCCAAGTTCTGATTAAATAGTTAGACAATGGATGAATGCACTCAAAGTTGACCACATAAAACAAAACAGTGTGCATGCAGTTCACAGGTACTGACATCAAGTGCCTGCCAATTTGCAAAAATGGCTAATAAGGTTAAAAATGCAGAAAGAACAGCTGAAATCTCCTCTGTTAACATCTTTTTCCTGCCATGGCAATTTCACTTGCCTCTTCAAACAGAATTATGCAGTTGGATGGGGCTGGATGATAGGTTGGACTGGATGATCTTGGAGGTCTCTTCCAACCTGGTTGATTCTATAATTCTATTTCACACTTCTAAGATACCTTCCTTTTTGAACTCCCAGCTTTACAAAATCTACCTACATTTTACAAGGGCTGTTTTCCCTATTTAAAATATCTCTAAGAGACATTAAGTGGTTTAACACACCACAACTGTGACACAACACAGTCTGCTTTCCTTTCCAACAGCAATACTATCATCTTCAGGTGGGACCTGAACATTAAAAATGCAGGAGAATTAGGAATACTAATACAGGCAGCACGTGCCCTCTGACAAGGCAAAGTAGTCTCAGGGGATGGACATCCAGTTGAATTTCTCTGTGTCTAGGGAACACTGATACCTACATAGCTAATCAGGGGCTCAACACACCATTTAAAATGTGGCATGCTCCACAAAGCAAAGGGTAGGCACCGCATTCTGTAGTCTCTTTCCAGTTTTGCTTCAGGCTTTTGTATATACTCAGTGTACTCTGAAATGCTGCTATCCTATAATTTCTGAAACACTAACAATTCCTGCTGACTGCAATATGACTTTACTGCTGACCATTTTGATGAATTAGACAAAACATGTGAAGAGTTCCCACATAATTTATTTTTCTCTGTACTATCTGCTGTCCATCCACTATGCATCACTCCCCTGGAGATTAGTAAATCTCCAACTCCCTTCTTTTCCTATTCAAACAGAAATTGCAAGTTACAGTCCCAAGAGGCCGTGCTGAAAGATACTGGTATCTTCTAATATTTTAAATAGTTTGATTTTCAAACCCTGCCATTTCCTAATTCTTATATATCACATTATAATGTATCAGTCATTAAACAAAACTTTATCTTGCATTGTCTTACCTGCTGTTATTCAGCACATTTTCTGTCAGATTCTTGGCAAACATACCCTTATGTACATCCCTCTCTTGCACAAAAAGGATGTAACAAAAACGTCTTGCAAGCCACCCTCTGTACCTACAAAAACATGAAACTATTTCACTGCCACATGAAAAGAATATTCAAGACAGATAACAATACAATTAAGAAGCAAAAGCAAGGAGTTTCATGAAGGGCTGCCCAAAACCTTCTACGTCTTCCAGTAAATTGCTCATATGTTAATGTTACAGTTTAAACAATCAATGTATAGTGCAAAGTATGTGGTATAGTGCAAAGTATGTCAGATGACTGATGTCTGCATTACTTCAATTCAGGATGATACAGGCCTGAAAACATCCATAGTATCACAGCAAAGTAGCTAGAAACCAGCATATACATTTTTCTCCTGGCTCAGCAAGGAGAAAAGTGACTTTCCATGGAGGAACATAAATGCCCAGCTAAGAGATTTATCAACATCTTCAAAAACCACCAAATCCTCTTGGATAGAGGGATAAACTCTCACAGACACTTCTGACAACGTTTGCACTAGCCACCAACACGAAAAACACTTTATTTGTACTCTTTGCTTCCTTTCTAGTGTTTTTAAACACCAAGCCCTATGTGTCTTCTACACACCCTCTCCTTGCAAAGTTTTAACAGGAGTAAACCACTAAACAGTAAATCTCTCTATACGCATTTGAGCATTTAAGTAGCTTATGCAGCCAGTCTCTTCCTTTTAAATGAACCCTGTCCCCTACTCTCTGGATCATACAAGCAGCAGCCACCTGAGAAAACGTTATTCTGAATCATTTTCCTAACATCTCAGAAGATGCATGGGAAAAGCTAAAATCCAGTCCTCAACAATGAATATTCATTACTATTTTCTCTCCAGCCAGGACTGCACAAGTCACCACTCAAGCAAGTCACTCCACAAACCAAGCAGAGTGGGACTTGTGAACAGCAGAGCTGACATAAAGGGGCAAAATTAAGAGCTGGAAGGAAAAATTAAATCCTGGCCATTCCTAAAACCAGAGCACACAGTATTATGCAAGAGGACTGCTGGTGCAATGCATCAGTAATGCTTTGGAGAGTGTCCCAAAGCGAATAGTAGGCGGCAGTGCTCACGCTGGTTTCCATGGTGGAGCAATGCCAAGGTCTCACTCCTTGCTGTCACACAAGTTACTGATCTTGGCTGTTAAGCCTCCCTCCATATTTTGATGTTAAAACTTGTATTTAAACCAGCTAGGAAGTATGTGAAGGAACCTTTACACTGCAAAAGGCCAAACCACCTGAGCACACAGGTCAGGTGCAATAAAACCAAGACGAGTGCACATGCACAAGCCATTGGCAGAGTCTGACATGTAACTGTTACACAAACATTCAGATCATCTCTAAGAGCAGAATTTTGCTATTCATGCTGCCAGGAAAGTAGAGCTGTGACTGTTTTAATTGCTCTTCCACATTCCCCTTCTCCTCAAAGTGTGAGAGCAAAAAGCTAAGTGAAGGATATGCTTCTCTCTGACAACAGTTTTTGTAGCCATGAACATATCACCACAACAGCACATAGTTATGGCAGGGATCTGTCAAGGTATAAAGGCTTCTATATTCGTTTTATGGCTTAAGAGTTTTTCTAGTTATACAGCATCATATCTGTTTTCTAATCATGTAGCAATGATAGGAGACAAAAATCATGCAGAACAGAGCCAGTCAAGATGCATTATAAAACTGACATATTCACACCTCAGGAAAAGGCTGTCTCAATACAGGTGCAGCGTGCTCGCAGCTTAAGAGAATCTCTCTTGCTTGCTAAGGTCAAGAAACTGTGGCCATGTAACCCCACAGGACTTCAGAACTTCATTAAAATTATCCATGTTCAGACTATAATGACACTGTGAGCTAAAACTTTATTATTCCAGAATAACTCATTAACCCATATTTGTTGCCCTTATATTTCTAATTTAAGTGACTCTGATCATTCAAAACCATTCAAGCATGAGACTTTTGAAACTATTTTTTTAACTTAAAATGGAACACTATTTCTGTTATTTTCCTGCATTCTAAACTACAAGCTCAACTCTTAAACAATATCATTAATTCAAATTGGAGCACGAACAGCCTCTAACACTAGTTTCCTCCTTCTCAAGCACATTACAATGCTGCCTTTCTTCTACTCAGACACTTTGGCTCATTTCTTTCAGGCTGCTGGCCTCTTTGTTTGTTGTGACTCTATGGCAAACACTGCTAGACCTGCTTATGCTAATGATTACTGGAAAAACCTTAGCAAGCACTACTAACTTTTCAAAGAACAGAATGAATTTTTTTCTGTGTATTTCCAGTATCTTTATCCTAGAACACAAGATACACTTCCAATAGTGCAAAGATACATCACCATTTTTAGGTCATATTCACAATCACTAACAACACTCTGCCACCAAGGCAGAGAAAAGACAGTTTCATACGATAGATTCAGATTTAATTGTCATTAGTAGTAACAGTCAATGTCTAAATTGTGAGCCAAATATGCTCACTAAATTAAAATGCAGCCTGAAGTCATTCTTGAGTATGGGAATAAAACAGCTCTTCTCAGCATTCTGCTACAAATGCTGTCATTTGTACTGAAGGAGAAAGGATTTGAACATGCTCTGTTTTCTATGAAACAGGTTTGACCCTTAAACTCCTCATCTATAACCCCAAAGGACTTTGTCCAGCTCCCAAATACACATGGCCAGATTTAACAAGTACATTACTTTCCTGAAGTCAGCATCAGTTCTTGCATTTTAGGACAGCAGCACACTTCCATGCAGTTCTAGAGTTTTCCCCTGTTGCAAGACCAGAACACATTGAATTTTAAAGGCAAAAGAAGGGCTTGCCACCTTACCTTGTATGTGTTTCATTGATATATATGACATTACGTAGACCCAAAGAAGGAATACTGGAATTGAAGAAGTTATCCTGTAAACCCAAGACAAAAAGGATTTACTCTGTCACATAAGAAGAGCTGTGCCTTTACATTCACCATTTAAGATAATGCAATGTTTTTCAACTCTATTATAAACAAAAGCTGAAGCACTGAAATGCTGAACTCGCTCACAAAGTACACACAAACTGCCCTGAAACAAAAACAAAATTCAGAAAGCCTGTATTCCCAACTCCAATACACTCAAACTATTCTCTAGGCTTTACTGCATACAGGAATTGGTTGTATTCCTTAAGCCAGAATATTTTATTATATTTTGATGTAACATAAATCAGGACTTGTTGTAATACAGAACTAGTCTTTGAGACAGAACTTCACTAGGCCACATTCAGCATTAGTACCATCACAAGCCTTTTGATGCCCAGTCTGTGATGAGTAGTTTGCCAGCTAATCAGGCAGCACATAACGGCAGCCTAAGGGTCAGGATCCAGGGTTAGGTGGCAAATCTCTACATTCCTGCTCCGCCCAAACAACAAACTTCATCCTGCCTTCTCCATCCTGGGTACAGACTCTACATGCCAGGCTACTAACTGTTCTGGGATGCATTTTGGAGCAGCTCATCTTTGACAAACAACTACTTCTTGGCAGGAAAACCTAAACTTTATTTTTTTATATTTCAAGTTTCTTTCTGCCTAAATAATATTTAATTGTAAAACTGACACTGGGCCAGTCCTTCACCTCTCCTACCACCTCCAGCATTTATCACATCCCCTAATAAGCCAACTTCATTCAGGCAAGGCAGAAAACTAAGACAGCCACACTAAATGAATAATAAAGCAGGTAGTTTTCTGCTTGGTTAGTGAACTTGATCAGCTCCCAAGACAGCAGGAAATACAGGAGGGAGATGCAAGTCTTCCCTCTCTCACCTTTGGCAAGCTGATACTCTGTCCAACACTTAAGTTTGGCCAACTTAAAGAAAAGCCTTATTCATCCACCTGTGGTGGTAGGCCTGATGGGGCAAACATGGGCTTATCCATGCCCAGACATGTTTGCCTGCCCCCCGCTAGTCCTGTGCTGGGGAAGTAACCTTAGGAGGGGAGGGCAAAAGACAAGGTCAGAGATTATCAGCCTCCTTTCAACAGAAGCCTGGGAGAAATCAAGTCTCAGCGGCCAATCGGACAGAGTTCCACCTGCTTTGGGCACTGTCTGAGTCATAATTTTGTGACTAAATACTTAAAAGCCTCTTTCAGAATAATAACTGTGTTTGCCAGTTTAAGAAATAAGTGATCTAGTTTTGCCTGTGCCCTGCGTGTATGAATTTCCAACCTGTGCATTTTTTGAACCTGTGAATAAGTTTCTGGTGAGTTTTAATGTTAACAAACAGGTTTCATAGTGATTAACAATCATCATCTGGATATCAAAATCAATAGAGATTATTAATTTTGCATAATCCTTCACACCACTCTCCTTTTTCCTTAAGAGAAATATCAAAACAGGCAGCTCAAAAAAAGTGAAATATCTAATGCCAGGATCTGCTTTGCTATTGTCTACTGCAAGGATGGCATTTTCTCCTTGAGGCAGAAAGGAACAAAGGGCTTAGTCACATCATATCCCATTCTTAAATGGGATCTCCTGATAGTTAATTAGTTTCTTATTAGGCAGACAAAATACAGAAAAAGATTTTTATTTTTAAAGCACAATTCCTAACTTGAGGGGAAGAGCCTAACAACTAACAGATTGATTAAAATCTATAGAGCCCTAAGTTTAGGATTCAGAAGTCAAACCACACTATTATCAGAAGTAGTCTTGCACATATCAAAGAAAGCTTTCACATTTTCCTTGGATCTCTATCCCACATTTGTGTGTCCCTCTACTTTTCTATTCTGGCACAGGAACAGAGTGGAACAACAACTTTCACTTGGTCAAAAAAGTAAGCAGATTTCACTCTAGACCAGCCCATTGTGGGACTTAGTGCAGGTGCAACTAAGTGCAACTTGAATCTTGGGGTGTACATACAGTCAAATTACATGATGAACTGGTTGTAAACTCTATTATGCCATTTACCAGCATTTAGCATCTTCAGCTTACGGAAAGCCTGCCCGATGCCGTTCAATAAAGTTCACATTTTAAATCAGTTTGTGCAACCTCTCTAGAGCCACCATCTTGACACTGTTCCAAGCAGGCAAATATCCCTACTAGTGTAACTGGCACTCCTTGCTTCCAGACTGGGAAAAGAAGGCAGGAGCCAGACACCTGTATGAACTAACTTGTCCTGATCTCTTCACCTCCGAAAGGAAGCATATTGCTTACTTACAAAACTGTATTTATTCTATGGATAGAGAATTAGGCATCCTAAAAGTAAGCTCTAACACTTTAATATGCATCCAAATTCCCACTCCTCATCTAGCAGAGCAGGTGATTTTTCCACACAATTTCCTATTTTTGAAAATCTGGAGAGTTGTGGGAAACAAAGCATCATAATAGGTCCATGTCATCCATTAATTCCATAACTGCAAACAAAGGTGAAAAATGATGTTCCTTTATGAAACAGTAACACTATGACCTCAATTCTGCAAGTAAGAAAACTACTGAAACTTCATTACACTGCAACTATGTGTTATTGTCAAACATAATCCAGTCTGTAATCTTCTTACCCGGCTCTGGGGAGTGCATACGTAGCAACATCGTCCCACAAACGGCCTTTTTCTGCTCAGCAAAGTCTCTTTCCATTTTAAAGTGGCAGATCGGAAGAGAGTGGGCCTAGAGTTACACTCTCCCTGCAAAGCAAAAGGTCATTGCATAATTATCCAGAAATATACATTTTACAGGCTACATGAAAACTTCTGAGTAAAAGGAGTTGCCAGACACACACAAAAAATACCACCCCCCCAAAAAGTATGTGAAACTAACATCATGTTTTCCACGTTACTAAAATATACTCTTTCCTAAGATGTGATTTTAAAAACATAAAAGCAAACATCACAGTGTTGCACTTTGTATCTTAAGTGCTGCAGCATTTGCTGACACACAAAATTCTAAAATATATAATAACTCTAATAAGAAGCAGCAAGGAAACCTGATGGGGGGAGAAAAGTGGAAGAAATTAACAGCAAATTACACTCTCAGTAATGTAAGGCTGCCTGTAACATGAGCAATGTCTTTTAAGCTTTAACTGGGCATCACCCTGTAAAATTGCAAGAAGCCTGAATGTAGACAAAATATTAAAAGTTTGTAGTCTTTTTTTTCCCATCAGCTTCATGCAAAGTGACATGAAAAAAGGAGCACTGTGCCTTCTCCTATGTTATGCTGTCCTTCTGGAGGTTAAAGAAACAAAACCTCCAAGGTTCTGCATTCACAGAACATTTTCTACATTAGGACATAATGAAAATAGACTTGACAACAGTTTTCACTAAGACATTGATTGTTCCCATTAAAGTCTACTGAATTACTGCTGAGAACGAGCACTGAATTATAATTCTCTGAACCATATATAGTCAAAGTTGTTATTAAAAAGGGAAACTACAGAAATAAATCAAAAAGTTGATTAAAGTAGTACATATAAGTGAAAGAGAAGTGTGGCAGAACCAACAGCTCAAATCAGCATAAGAGTTGGAAAATACCAAGAGAGAGAATCACATACACAGCTAGAGTAATTGGCAATTACTCCAAGATTAAGTCTTCTACACGAAATAAACAAGCATTAAGCTGCTAAGCCAGGCCCAGTCACCCAGCACTTTCCATAATGCTGACTCCAAAATTAACTACTAACAAAACTGTCTTGTTTCTGCCCTGACTGAACTCACCACCATGTCCTTATAAAACCTCCCTCCTATGTTTTCTGTTTTGTCTGCCTTTATCCTACTCTCTCACACAAATCTTTGTTACTTGGATGTAGCTAGATAGAAAACCCAGCTGCCGGGACATCTGTTCTTTCCCTCGACTCTGACCATGTCTCCAATTCTTCTGTATTAAGTGCAGACTCCTCCTCTCCAAAGCCATGTCTATTTCTTCCTGACCTATGCTTCTAAACCAACCAGTACTAGCCCAGTCCCATGTGGCACTTTTGCTCCACCCAGCTCTCTCTGCTTACTGCCCCTTTTAGCTCCTTCAAATCCCAGGACTCACTCAACAGAGGACATAGACTTTTAACAGGCTCATATTTATATCCACTCACTTTTTTCTGCCTCCCATATTGCATGAAAAGCTCCAGCTACAACAGCTACATGGCCAAGCCTCTTTAGCTTCACGTTCCTTTTCACCTGTGCATTTCAAATTATTTCCTTACCAGGGATTTTTCTGTCTGACCTTCTGTTTGACCTCAGTCTACTGCAGAACAGGATTCTGCACATTTACTGCTACATAAAGTGATTAGTAACATCACACTAGAAGACTGCAAGACAACAACAGAGTTTAACAGGATTTTTCTTTTATAGCAACATTAGTCTTTGGCCCAGCAGTGAAGTGCTGACTCCCTCTTATACTTTAGGTTATCAAAATCAATCTGTATCATTCATGAGAGAGATGATACCTTATTTTCTTTCTCCATAATTAAAAAAAAAGTCCCTCTTTGACTTGAAGGACAAAATAAAACAAATATGACCACTTACAAGTCAGAATTTTTCCTTACCCATTCTTCATTGGAATGCTTGCATCTACTGATACTGCACTCTGCTGAGGTGGACAAATAGGAAACATCTATTGTTCCAAGGGACAAAGCTGTCTCATCCATGACACAGGAGTTGAAGTGAAGATCAGAAGCTGCAAAAAAAAACCCCACACATAGATATATATGTACAGACACACACAGAGAGAAACACATATACACACACACAAAAATGCAAGGATAGCTATGTAGCAAAAAAAAAATAAAATGCAAACCAGTATTTCTGTACCCTTCAGCAGAAGTTGGGTTCTGAGGAAGTTTCACTGCCTTCAGAAATCAGCATGATTTTAATACGATGAAAACCCCATCACATTTGATTTCCATAAGAATACAACACACCAATCAGCCATCTGCAAGTTTTTCTCTCCCTGCTCTTCTTCCTGTTACAGGTCAGTGGAGCCCCTCTACACTTTTCCACTTTCCTCCATTGCGTGGTTTAAATCATTCAGCCACAAGGATACACATTTCAGTCAGTTTCAAAAGTTTACTATCCTCTTGCACTCCATGACCTCACTCTTTCATAATTTGCTTCTCAAGGACACCTCTTATCTACAAATAATTTCATGAATGGTCTGTCCCAATCCCGTCTCACAGTATGTTTTATAGATCTGATCTAGCTGTAGTCAAACCAGTTTGCAAACTCCTTGGATAAAGGAGTGTTCTATATATAAGCATGCTCCTAAATATGAACATTCTGCTGACTAAGTGCCGTTCCAGACTTCTGGGATTAAAAAGTAATAAAGAATTACAAACTTGTGCTGGTATTTTAAAAGAGAAGTTTTTGTAGTCCATGCATATAAATGCAGTTAATAATCCTCCCTTGGGGGAAAAAGAATGAAGAAAACAAGGCAAAAGTAGCAAAGCAATTTAGCATTATAGCAAATGTATCAAAGCAATTTAGCATCTGCAAAAGACTCCAAATTAACTCCTCTGTTACTGAGAGTCACCGAGACAGGGATCCCAGCACATCCAGCTGGAGAAACTGTAAAGCGGCAATACCGCCGCTTCCATCTGTCACCACACAGAGACTTGTACCACAGCCAAGGTAGGAACCACCAGGAACGAAACTGTTCCCATCCCAACATTTGCAAGAGCTAGGCCTAAAACTTTAGTTCAGCATTTTGTCTTTCTTACTGTCCTCCACAATCAGACACAAACCTCTACTGCAACAGCGCCCGGCACAAACTGGAGTGTGAGCTGGTATATCCCCGCACGTAGCTACCTTCACGCAGCCCAAGGAGGTAAGTTAGCTTTTCTTCTTTGCTGGCTCCTAAGCTTAATTTGTCTTTTTAGGTTTTTATTAGTGCTCAGGCAAATAAAACCACCCAGCCAATAGAACAAAAAGAGTCACGAAAGAGAAAAGCGTCTTCCTTGTGCTCAAGGTGACCTTGGCTGCACCAGCACACACCAAAGACTTGCTTTCCTTTGGAAAAAAGGTAACGAAATCCTGCTTGAGCACCAGCAACTTCGCACATACCTCTGACGAAACCTGCGCTGCCGAGTGCCCGCTCCTCGCCGCGGCGCTTACGCTGTTACCGGCTGCAGCACGCCGGCATTCTCATGGGCTCGGCACAGCTCGGGGATCCCTCACGCTCAAAGGATCTGCTATAAATAATACTGCTGAGAGCCGGTATCGGGTGCGGAGCCTCCACGGGCTGGGCCGTCCCCCTCCGTGCACCCCGGCGGCCGGGAGGGGCGGGGGCGAGGGCGACCGCAAAGCAGGCGCTGGCACCGGTCCCCGCAGGGCCCAGCCCCCAAACCCGGGGGCTTTCTGCGCCCACCCGCGCTGTTCCTCGGCCCCAGGGCGGCAGCGCCGCCGCTTCCATCCACCGCTCCGCTCCCTCGCTAGTGGGCACGGCGAGCGCACGGCGAGCACACACCGCGCGGACACACGGGCGGGTCGCTCCTCTGCCGCGCAGCACACGCGCCCCGGCTCCCCTGCTGCCGGCGGCCAGCCCCCTCCCGCCACGCGGCAGCCGCTGCGCTGCCCTGCCCTGCTCCGCCCCGCCGCCGGGGGCAGCACCGACGAGCACAGCCGCGGCTGTAGCTCGGTCCCTGGCCCGGCTGCCGTGCCGTTCCCTGCCTGCCTCGCTGCGGCCGCTGGCCCCTGCCTGCTCGCCGGCCTGTGCCTGCCCGCCAGCCGCGCAGCTACGCCGAGCCTGACGCGACTTCCTGAGCGCACGTCGCCATGGCGCAGGCCCGCGGCCTCCCGTTCAGCCCCGCGGCCGCCTGCCCCTCGCCGAGACCCGGCGGCTGCAGGCCACGGGGCCCACCGCTGCCCTCCCGCTCCTCGGCGACGCCGTTACAGCACCGCGCACCGGCCGTGGTGCCTGGCGCCAGCGCTGCCCAGAGCGGCTTCTCCTGGCCCAGCTCCGAACCGCAGCCCCAGCACAGCCTCTCCCCCTCGGTGCCAGTGTCACCGCCTGCAGCCGCCACAGATGCAGGGGCATCGTTAAAACTGCCGTATCCAGCTCGAAAGTGCTTCCCCCGCCCTCCCATCGAGAGACGTGACTAACGATTATTTTGCTCTCGGAGCTACTAAGAACACTGCGAAAGTTATTTACAGCCGTGTTTATGTGAGTTTACAGTGGCTGAGCTGCGACTGAGTGGCTGCTGAACGAAGACTTGCAGAAAATTCGGGACGGGTATCGATCTGCCTGCCTGGCCTTGCCACAGTGCCAGTTTGCCTTTTAGTGAGTCCAAAAGTAAATGTTGATTGAGATTGCTGCATATAAACAAACATAGGCTGAGAGTATTTTTTGGCTTTGGCAGTCTTGGACTATTTAAAGATGCTCTCCTAGCTTGAGTTGCAGACCTCTGGAAAGGCTGGCACCTCCATTTCTTCTTTGATTGTCCCAAGCCTTCACAGTTACTGAAAACAGTGCACCACAGAAATAAAGTGATAAACTACAACACATCGTTTTATGCTAATGCAAGTATTTTGCTTAAAAATATAAGTAACCCAAGGAGGTATTCTCCTCCAAGAAGTCTCGCTTCCAGATGTCATTTTGAATTTCTTACAGATGGGAATTGTTAAGCAAGGATTACCAAGTGCTCTTCACAGGTAAAAGAAGGTACCTAAGTGTGATAGACTGAACACAAACTGATAAAACGCATATGTGAGTTGCCCTGCTTCCCATCACCCAAGTGCCATCCTGGGGACTAGCACTGAGATAGCAGAGCTGATGTTTTGCAAAGAATATTCTGCAGTTTATGGGTCAGAATGTATTTTTAATCTCATTTTTCCTCTTTTATTAAAAGAAATATAGTTGTAAGGTGGACTTTGGAATATAAGACATCTACTCTTCAAATTAAAAAAAACACAGTAAAATGCAATCTAGCAAAATGCACAGCTCAGAAAGTCTGTATTACAAACTGCAGCATTTGTGTATAGGGCATCATATTTTGTGCAGAAAAATCATAGAATCATAGAATCAACCACGTTGGAAGAGACCTCCAAGATCATCCAGTCCAACCTAGCACCCTGCCCTATCCAATCAACTAGACCATGGCACTAAGTGCCTCATCCAGTCTTTTCTTGAAGACCCCCAGGGACGGTGCCTCCACCACCTCCCTGGGCAGCCCATTGTATTTCTTACATTCACACACTAAAATTATGTATCAGTTCATTTCAAATTTTATGAACAGTTCTGTGTGTCAGCTCTAGTGGAGTTGTTTGAAATAGTGCCAAACACCCACTCTCAAGTTTTGGTCTCAAAAACCAGCATAGCTGGAATCTCTGGCCAGTTCTGAAGCTGTGGACAAGCCCATAGCTGTCCAGCTTTAGAACAGATCTTTTCACTTTGTATTGAATTCTTTTGAACTGATTTGCTAAAGGTCAGCCTGTAAAGGGACAGATTCTGCTTTCATCTGGGTCTATAGCAGGTAAGTGGATTTGTACTGCTTTGCTAATCAGAGCCTACTCCTGAGGTCATGTATATGGAAAGAAAAAACATAATGGTTTCACTGACAGAGCCAAAGTGCTGCTGTCAGATTTCTGTGGTCTCAGTTACTACATCCTTGTCTCAGCTTCACTTGCAATAATGAGCATCCCACTGACTCGGTGGAGTTGTGGATGCCAGAGAACACTTCTGCCTCTGATCTTGTGGCCCAGTGGTCAGAAAGGCCACATCCCACAGTCAGGATTGCACAGAGTTTGCCCTAGGTGTATCAGAGGCATCAGAAGGAGAAACTCTGAACTCCATTCAGAAAAGTGAAATCCAGTGTTTCATCATGTATTTTTGCAACTCTGTTTGCATAAAGGGCAGATCACAGAAACAATCAAAGTCCCAGTATAATGCTGCTGCCCACATCCTGATCTTTGATTCTCGTCTATGTAAGACTGTGTGCAATGGGGGAAGCCATAGCAGTAACTCAAGTGGCAAAATCATCTCAGAAATCACATTGGAGATGATTCAACAACTGGATGATAGAACAACTTAATACAACAGAGATGACTATGAATAGTTCCATCTAGAGTCTAGGAAAATGCATGAAATGTAAAGCAATTAAAATTCTCCCTTAGGGCTGTCTAATGTTTTCATTCCTCCACTGCACTTGTATTGTTACTTGGGAACGTCTTAGGTACGTTACACTAGAAAGGGCCACAGATATTGCTTACACACAACTACCTTCTCTAGGTGTGGAATTGATTTGCTTTTTCCTCCACTTCCATGCACAAAAATAGGGGATTGAACAGTGCAGTCAGCTTCAGTGTGCTCTAAGTAACTCAGAGCAAACCCTCAGCCACTGAGTGTAAAGCAAGTCTCTCTGCTTTGCTTCCCTCTGTAGAAGGTGAACTGTAGTATGTTCAGAGGCTAATACCGATCTTTTGGCATGTTTTTTTTTCATTGCATGCTATTACACTGGTATATTTTTTCAAGTTGCAAAATAGCAGTTTTTGTGGTAGAACTAATAAAGAAATCAGAATTTCAAAGGAAAATAAAAAGTTGCTTCTGGTATGATTATAAAGCAGTTTCTCCCTTTTCTAACCTTAGAAAGTTCCTAGTTTCTTGTAAAATAAATTCAGCAATCTTTTTGTCACGTGTCTGAAAAGGACACAGAATTAATCCAATGGCAACTGCACCTCAGTGAGATCTTTCTGCAGAATACACTTGTAGAAATCCTGAGGCTTAGTGGTATAATCTCACTTCAGTGCTGAGAGCTTAATGGTGGTGTTGTGTTGCCATGGAGTCAAACAAACAGGAAAAATTTTGGAAAGCACTAAAGGAACAGACTTTCAGATCTGCATGTGCTCCAAAAAGCTCAAACGCTGCTGTGTCTCACTTCCAGAAAAGAGACTCTATCCCTTTTCCACTGAAGCCAACGGGATGCTTGCCACTGATCTCAGTAGGAGCAGGAGCAGGACTAAGTTCTGCAATCCATCTTTTCAAACTTCTTTAACTGAGGTGTTTACTGTGCCAGTGAGTCCAGGGAGGTAATTTGCATATGATGGCAACTCAGCAGAACCCTGGCTTTCTGTGAATAAGCTTCTGATCACACCACGCATAGCAGCCTGCAGATGAGAAAGAGCTGGCAGGACTCTTTTGTTTAAAGATAATCATTAGTCCCTCTTATGTTAAAATTCCTCCTGAAGCTTCCAACAGAGTTCAGCAAAGTACCTGTTTGCTAGACAATGCTGTCGGGCAGAGGAGGGGCATTTCTTTTTACATCTCCTCTGCCCCTGCTCTGCGCTCCCAGTTCACTCCAAGCCATTCCCATGATGTCACTTTAAGTAATGGAGACATGTTTACAAAAGAGTACACAGCATCCTCTTTAAAAAGAAACTTTCATCCCAAAGAGTGCTGCAAAAGCTAAAGAACCAAAAACTGCATGCGGAGGGGGTAAAGATGAAGACAAAGGGTCTCTGTTTGCAGTGACCTAACTCGACCTCACATGACTGTGGACAATAATGAATAACGCAATAATGAATGTGAATTTGACCGTTGCAGAGCTCCATGTCGGCACTATTGCCTTTAGTATACAATGTATTACAAGTGTCTAAGAGTGGCAAGTGGCCATGAAGTGGACTGGTAAGATCATACACAGAAATGGTTCAGGTATACCTTATATTTTCTTTCAAGACAAATCTATTTCATCTTCTATTTCATCTCCCTTATCTTGAGAACAAATGGAAAATTCACAGAAGGTACAGAGACTCAATCTTATCTAATATAGCACATTGAGCTTCTGTAATTTCTTCTCTTTCAAATATCATATTTATTACTGTAATTTGGAAAAGATAAGGGCATTTCAGACCAAGCTGCTTCTAACCTTTCCCTTTAATTGGTTACATTAGCACAAAAAAGGCTTTTATTCTAACAGTAAGGCAGTACTGGGTTAAAACCAGTACAACTACTTTGCACAATTGCAAATTTAGCACCACTTATCAAGCAATTACACACATACTTGTATTACTTACAAATCAGAAAGTTTCAGCTAGCCAAAGGAATTTGCCAGCATTTTAATTTAGGAACATGGTCAGGCTGCCAGAATTTGGAACAAGCTTCTCCCTTAGTCAGTCAGATCTCCAGCAATTCTCTCCCATAACAATGCAAGCTTCCCCTGAATAAGGGGTGCATTTTATAAGGGTGGTCATTTCAGTTCTCTGCTTTTGTTTGGGGAGAGTATTTGCCAAACTGGCATTTTGTCTAAGAGTTGATTTTATCTGAAAAATAAGAGCAGTGGAACAACTGCTTTACTGTATATAGGCCCTCAATACTATTGGATACTGCAAAAGTATTATCCACCTGTGAATCATTAAAAATCACTATGCATAGGGGACTCTGCTTATATAAAGGATAAATCCAGTTGTGTGCCCACAGGGATTTCAGGATTCACTAACAACTTTTATGTCACACTCAATGAACTTGTTATCAACTACCTCACAGGAGGCAGACAGAAGATGAGTTTCTCTTCATGTAGAAACCTGAGAGCAAAGCTGTTTTCTGTCCCTCCACAGAAACAATCAAGGAATAGATATGAAGAAATCAGAGAGCTACACGAAGTATGGACCATTTTGACAAAATGGCATGTTACAAATAAGAAATCACAATCTCACCAAATTTGCTGTGACTCATCCTTCAGAGACAGCGTAACACAACCCCTAATTATTATGAGATGTTAGGCAAGTCTTTCATCAGTATCTCAAAAGGAATAGGCAGTTTTCACTGCTCAGGTTTGGTCTGCTGTGCAGTCCTTGGTTTTAGAAGGGCTCATCATACCTTATAATTTACAGCACTGTAGATATTGGAAGTTGGGTTCACATACAGCTCTTTTCAGCCACTGGTGCACAAGAGCCTTTGCAACAGATGATATGACCCAGATGTTGAATCCCTTAATATCCCACCCTCTCCCCTCTGTTACAGGTATATGGGACTTTAGTCAAGGAGTTGCCGCTGGAAGAGTCTGAGTGCATTTGTTGTGGAAAGTATATGACCTGTTCATTGGGAATCTTCTCAGAATATTGGGGACATCCTTTGCAAACACCTTGGGAGGGTTCACAGAGTATCAGAATATCTATTCTGATGTAATGTTCCTGATGGATACTGCCATATAATCCAATGAAGGCTTGACAACCCCAATATTTTCCAGTGTCCTATTTGATTATCTTCTGCAGATGAACAGAGAACCATCTCTAAAGAGCAACACATCCTGCCCCAACTTATCCAGGGAAACAGAATGGATTTATTGGTTTAAGTTTTGCAAAAAGCAAACAGGAACTAAACTTCCCATAGAGTTCTAGATTGATTTTTTTTTGTCAGTCTCACTAAAAAAATCACAAGGTCCCCAGGCTTCGGTTTATCATAGATCTATATAATTAACTTCATATAACTGAATTTTTATCCATGAACACAATCAACAAACAGTAAACTACAACTTTTGTTGCAGCATGACAAAATTAACTGAGAACTCAGAGGAAAAAAAAGCCCTTTTTTTGCCTTTGGCCTTCTCAATACACTAATCTGGCTGCACCAGTTGTTGCATTCCAGTTCTGACATTCAAATCTCATTGAGCAATTTTCCCACAGTGCACTTCCCAAACAAAAGCATTTTTTTTCCGCTCCCACTTATGTGTCTTCTGGATCTGGGAACTGCAGAAAAATATCCTTGTTTAAGTCCTAAGACCCAGCCAACAGTTGTGTCTCTGTGCTGGATTTCACAAACTATCTGTGATCATTTGAGCAAAATGATGCCAACTCACCTGGCAAAAGCCTACCTTTCAGTTACTAAATAGCAGCTATTCACCTCATAATGTAAAATCTTACTTTGTTATGGTTTCTTAACTAATTGAAGCATAACCTAATACATTCCCAAGCACCTTATACCTTTGTGAGTGCAGAAATATTTAATATGTATACCTTAGACTATGAAATTGCTTAGTTATTGCAGTATATTCATCTGGAATGGCAGAGGGCTTGAAAAAGATCACAGAATCACAGAACATTAGGGGTTGGAAAGGACCTTGAAAGATCATCCAGTCCAAGGCCCCTGCTATGGCAGGATCACCTAGAGCAGATCACAGAGGAAATCACACAAGTGAGATCTGAATGTCTCAAGAGAAGGAGTTCACAGCCTCTCTGGGCAGCCTGTTGCAGTGTTTTGTCACATGGAACCTTCTATGTTCCAGCTTGCACCTTTTGCCCCTAGTCCTATCATTGGGCATCTCTGAGCAGAGCCTGGCTCCATCGTCCTGGCACTGCCCTGCACATATTGATAAACATGAATGAGGTCACCCCCCCAGTCTACTATAGAGACCCAGCTCATAAGGGAGAGGCTTCAGCACTTTTTGGAACTGCCCTCAGCATCTCCGTGGAACTGTGCTGGACTCTTTCAAGCAGTTCCTTGAGGTTCTTCTTTTGGTGAGGGGCCCTGAAGTGGACACAATATTCCAGACATGGTCTCACCAGGGCAGAGCAGAAGGAGAACCTCTCTCTATTTACTGACCACTCCTAATACACCCCAGGATACCATTGGCCTTCTTGGCCACTAGGGCACATTGCTGGCTCATGGTCAAAATGAAGGCCTTTCTCCTTTACAAAAGAAGAGTGCATGTTACTAGCTTGGTGTTTCACACATGACCAACCGTTGCTTCAGGAAAATTAGATGGGGCATAACATGACAGACTGGTTTTAGAAAGCTGTTTGTGGGCTTAAGACTGAGTCACTTGACAGCTCTTTCAGATCTAGAATAGTCTCTTCCAACCTGGTTGATTCTATGATTCTGTGTCTTGTTTATTCTCACTGCACTTTCCCCTTCCATTCTCTCCATACAAGGGCTAAAGCAGCAATGATTTAGGGAAGGTTCTTGCTTATCTAACTTTTGCCTGCCATGAAAGGTTAGACTACACATTCCCTGCAATGTACTCTGGGCTGCAGGACAGAGATTATTTTGAGCCAGGTGTTTTGGGGAAAAGGAGTGATGGATGCCTTTCACAAGAACCTAATCACAGTATCACAGTATCACCAGGTTTGGAAGAGACCTCACAGATCAAGTCCAACCCTTTACCACAGAGCCCAAGGCTAGACCATGGCACCAAGTGCCACATCCAACCTTGCCTTGAACAGCCCCAGGGACGGCGACTCCACCACCTCCCCGGGCAGCCCATTCCAGTGTCCAATGACTCTCTCAGTGAAGAATTTTCTCCTCACCTCCAGCCTAAATTTCCCCTGGTGTAGCCTGAGGCTGTGTCCTCTCGTTCTGGTGCTGGCCACCTGAGAGAAGAGAGCAACCTCCCCCTGGCCACAACCACCCGTCAGGTAGTTGTAGACAGCAATAAGGTCACCCCTGAGCCTCCTCCTCTTCTCCAGGCTAACCAATCCCAGCTCCCTCAGCCTCTCCTCGTAGGGCTGTGCTCAAGGCCTCTCACCAGCCTCGTCGCCCTTCTCTGGACACGCTCAAGCATCTCAATGTCCCTCCTAAACTGGGGGGCCCAGAACTGAACACAGGACTCAAGGTGTGGTCTAACCAGTGCAGAGTACAGGGGCAGAATGACCTCCCTGCTCCTGCTGACCACACCATTCCTGATGCAGGCCAGGATGCCACTGGCTCTCTTGGCCACCTGGGCACACTGCTGGCTCATGTTCAGGTGGGTATCAATCAGCACCCCCAGATCCCTCTCTGTCTGGCTGCTCTCCAGCCACTCCGACCCCAGCCTGTATATCAATACAGCTTAACCTGAGGTAGAAGAGCTGGTTGTATCAGCTTTTGCTTTTGAAACATCTGTCTTGGAGACACAGAAAGTTACAAAAAGAAAAAAAAATATCAATCTCATCCAGCATTAAAAAAAAAATGAGGCAAGTTAGAGCACCTATCAGCATGGTTTACTAAAAGTGTCACAGCAGTTTAAGGAAAATAATATTGGCTTAAGTGGATGACAGAATTCAGGTTGAAAGACAAGATAACCATGCCCTGGGCTGCAGCAAGAGCAGGGTGGCCAGCAGGGCAAGGGAGGGGATTCCCCTTTACTCTGCTCTTATGAGACCCCACCTGGAGTACTGTGTAATTCTGGAGCCTCCAACACAAGAAGGACAGCAAACTGCTGGAGAGAGTCCAGAGGAGGCCACAAAGGTGATCAGAAGGCTGGAGCAGCTCTCCTATGAGGACAGGCTATGAGAGTTGGGGCTTTCCAGCCTGGAGAAGAGAAGGCTTCAAGGAGACCATGTAGTAGCCTTCCAGTATCTGAGGGGGGCCTACAGGAGGGCTTGGGGGAACGATTTACAAGGCCTTGTAATGACAGGATGAGGAGCAATGGGTTTAAATTGGCAGAGGGGAGATTCAAACTAGATGTTAGGAAGAAGTTCCTTACAGTGGGGGTGGTGAAACACCAGAACAGGTTGCTCAGGGAGGTTGTGGATGCTCCCTCCCTGCAGGTGTTCAAGGCTAGGTTGGATGAGGCATTGAGCAACCTGTTCTAGTGGGAGGTGTCCCCACCTATGGTGGGGGGTTGGAACTGGATGATCTTTGAGGTCCCTTCCAGCCTAAACCACTCTCTGATTCTATGACAAGGAGCCTCCTGAAGCAAGAGTGTCTTATTTCTTGTGAGGAGCTGGAAAGATCCCATTCAGTGTTTAGTGATCGAGCTTCTTAATTTTCACTGTTCTGGATCCACTGCACCACTCTGCTTTTGTACAGTGCAGAAGTGAATGAGCAGGCCAGCACATCTTGCATATGCATTCAGGAGTCTGCTTTAGTGGTCAGAATATACTGGGCATGCACCTGCCTCAGGGGCTTCCTTGCAAAAGCAAATGTCTTCCCACTTTCTATCTGTGCTACTGCAGCGTTTCCAAGGTCAAACTGAGCTCCACCACTCAAGCTGAGTGGTGTTTGCCCAACATCTTTTCTAATAGAAGAACTTTCTGTGCATTTAAGATTTCTCAGATATGGTTGGGTTTTTTGGTGTTTGTTTTTTTTTTTTGTAGTAGTAGTATTTCTTATATGACACAAGTTTAGAATGTGCTAATGAAGTTCATGAATCAATAAATAAACCCCAAAACACTTGGGAAGCACTGGCCAGACTGGAAACCAGAGAAGGTTCCTGTGCAGTTAAGAAGGAATTTCTGGAATAACCTTCCCAGAGAATTATGAGGCAAATACCAGCCTCAAGTCTAACTTTTGTCATGGGATCATGCTGACATTTTTGGCCATTCCTCGTTCCATTTCAGCTCCTCTGGTAGATCATTAGTATGTATAGATCAGGAGGTACCATCAGCAATCCTAGGTATGATGAAACATGGAGCAAAATTTCATAGTTTGTTTACACTGGGAACACTTGTTGCTAAAAATGGTTTAGTTACTATGTTTTAACTAATACTTCAAGTGCTAGCATCGATATGTTATCTGTTCCTCATTGACCCTTAAAGTGAGAGCCAATAGATTTTGAAACATGATTTATTTTCTACTCTAGACTTTGTTAAGTCTCATAAAACCTGGGTTAGGCAGATTTGGAGAGAAAGTCATCCATATCTTTGTACCTGCAAAATTTGGAAGCAGAATAATGCACAATCAGGGAGTCTGAATGCCCTATGGTGACTTTGTGGGCAGCAGCATGATCTACTGTCTCTGCTACTCTGTTCTATCTGTTCCTTAGGTGAATCTATAGAAGACATTTCCTGACCATAGATGTGACACATCTCAGTTGTGTGCTCAGTTGATACTTGGAGTTGAATAAGGCTCCATACTAAGCAAGATGTGCTTTTTCACAGGACCACACCAGAAAATATATGCTGATAGAGCACTCCAGCACAGAAATGTCTTAAATCTACCTTGTGAGGTTTGCTACAGCTATGGGAATTTAAATTATTTGATTATAAATGGGAATAATACATCATTTAGGAAAGTGTTAAATTAATGTCAGAGAAGGAAAGGAGGTAAGCATTATTATAGCTAAGAATGCTTCAAATTGGCTATAATCCCTCTGATTTAGATGTAAATACTTGCTTCAGCTTTTGCTAAATTAAGATTCCTTTCCCTATCTCCGTTCTCTTCAGTTTCTTTGGTTCTAAGCTACAGTCTGTACTTAGTCCAACACCCAAGACATCTCTAGCTGCTTTTTCCTTAGTACAGACCCTGACTTAGCCTAACTAAGATTAAATAGAAAGAAAAGGGCTAACATAGTAAATGCAGCATTAAATAACTAAATAACTTTCAGACTGTTGACTACATCTTCTTCTGATGTCTTCTCTCTCTACATGTTATTGTGTTTTGGCTGATGTAGCTTGATATACTTGGTGTAAAATCATGGCATGGCAAAAGCCAGTGATAATCCTACAGAAATCCCAGTCAGGACAGAAAAGCTGCATCACACTGCTATGGGGTAGCAATATCACAAAGCATATATACTGCATTACAGAACAACAACTACTCACTTTCTGAGACCTCTTTGAACTTATGCTGTACACTTCTGTGTTAATCAGACATTTGATTTGTGCAGGGAGGATTTTAATTAATGTAGAAGCAACTCAACTGAGAGTAACCTTTGAAACCCTGCTTACATGATCAGGTATGATTTGTGCAGGATACCTCATGGAGCTGCAAGCTCTCCTTACGTAATAGGCATTAAGAAGCAATTACACAACTTAATGCAAACACCACCGACCGATGAGAACCCATGGCACAGGCAGGATCTTGAGTAATCCTCAAAGCAATGCCAGAAAGCAAATTATACCTGCAGAAAGCCTGTTTTTTCATGTTAAATACAGTTCATGAGATGCTCTGCATTTTAGTTGCTGGTAGCCTTAATGCAGAGTCTGCCATAAAGCAGCTTTTTATCATAAGCTTTTTGTCCTCCAGAACCTGTTAATACAAACTTTGACTAACACTGCCACAAAACGTGTGTGTGCAGTTCAACCCATATCTTTACTGACTGCAATAATAAACTTTTGGTCTAAAACAAACAGGTCATTAGCAAACAGACACTTCTTTGCACTGTGGTTACTTGAGCCTCTCTCCTCCTGCCATCCTGTTTTTCACTCACTCTTCACATGCTTAGAGTTTGATGTCTGAGCCTTCATGGTGCCAGGAGATTGCAGCTTTCTCAAATTTAGTACAGGTGAAGGACATATTCTGTTCCTCTGTGCACAAAGCTTATTAGTGTCCCTTAATTATAACTGTTCATTTAGGCAATACTTTTATGCTGGGTGTTAATTTAGGCTACAGGGTATGCATGAATTCAAGCAGCCATGCCCATGGATACGTAACTGCTGAATTCAAGAAATGCTATCCAAGTATATTTGTACTACCTTCAGAATGTTTTGGGTTGTTTGTTTTTTTAATTGATGTAACTTCTTGGTAAATAAATTTCATTTTTGTACAAAAGGAACATTCCAAGACCCCTTCTAGATACTTCGTATTGCTGAAGTTGAATTGTTATACAAATTGCTTTATGGGACAGGCTCTGATCACTTTTACATCAGCAGAACTTGGAATGATTCCAGGTTTCTGCTAGAAAAACAAAGGAGAATTTTCTGCCTCAGCCATTATAAAAGATCCACATGCATGGGAAAATGTAGCTGTGCTCAGAAATACATTTTGAAAGAGGTGTAGTTTATCACAATTTAACTACATTACATCTTTAAGAAAACACTCAAGAATTTTAAACACCATCAGGCCTGGAAGAAGGCATTTAGAGGACTTTTTTTCATCTTTTACTCTGTGGCACTGTCTGCTTCCTTGACTGAGGTCTTCAACGTGGTTTAAGAGATACTGTGTTTGGATAAAATATATTCAAACAGCAATAAAATAGCAGCAAGGGAGGACAAGGGCACAACAAACTGGGCTGCATTCAGGGGGATGGGAGTGTTGAAAGAGGGGGAAGTTTGGGGTTTTATCTTTTTGTCAAGGTCTGATAAGGTTCTACCCATCCAGCTTTACTTCTAACCCACTGACCTAAGGAGGCATTTTATTGCCCCTGCTGACTCACCTATTTTTAGGATTCCACTTCTCTAAATATAACCACTTGGAAATACTTCAATACATTCATTCAGTCACTGAAAAGCCTACCCAACAAACCCCAAAGACCAAGTTTAAGAATCACCTGAAAACCTGACTCCTCCTGTTTTACCTTTTTCATTTCCCCCTTCCTCTCTCAACACAAGGAAAAGACACCACTCTTTTGGGGTTTTTTGGTTAAAACCTGCTAGTAACAATATATATCTTTCAGCTGGGTGGTGTGCAGTGAGCAAGACAGGGTAAACAACTGGAAACTAAGTCAGCATCAAAACCATCTTGCTGGTCCAGTCGTAGAGTAGAAGGGTGGGAGGAATAACTGAGGGAGAAACAGTGCAAAGTGTCAGTGCCACAAAAAGACATGTATGTGGAGTTGTGCTCAAAGGGTCATATCCTACTGCTTGTGAGGAATAGCATTTTTTCCTGATATTGAATGACAGCATGAACACAAGGGAAGGAGAGTTCCATGATGAATAGAATAGAATAGAATCAACCAGGTTGGAAGAGACCTCCAAGATCATCCAGTCCAACCTAGCACCCAGCCCTAGCCAGTCAACTAGACCATGGCACTAAGTGCCTCATCCAGTCTTTTCTTGAACACCCCCAGCGATGGTGACTCCACTACCTCCCTGGGCAGCCCATTCCAATGCCAATCACTCTCTCTGCCAACAACTTCCTCCTAACATACAGCCTATACTTCCCCTGGCACAACTTGAGACTGTGTCCTCTTGTTCTGTTGCTCATTGCCTGGAAGAAGAGGCCACCCCCCACCTGGCTACAGCCTCCCTTCAGGTAGTTGTAGACAGCAATGAGGTCAGCCCTGAGCCTCCTCTTCTCCAGGCTAAACAACCCCAGCTCCCTCAGCCTCTCCTCAAAGGGTTTGTGTTCCAGGCCCTTCACCAGCCTTGTTGCCCTTCTCTGGACACATTTCAGCACCTCAACATCTCTCTTGAATTGAGGGGCCCAGGACTGCACACAGTACTCAAGGTGTGGCCTGACCAGTGCTGAGTACAGGGGAAGAATAACCTCGCTCGTCCTACTGGCCACACTGAAAGCACACTTCATGAAGAATGAGATCAAATAATAGCTTTAAAGAGTACAATCTTTCCATGATGATGTAAATTAAGGCTTAGTTTTGCTTTCTCAGAGAGAAAAAAAATAAAGCTAAATAACACCTACTTATAACTTGCCTTTCCCTTCATTTAAGCTCAGAGTTCAAAAAACTACAGTATTAAGCAGGTTTGCTTGTATAGCAACAATTCATTCTGCCAGAACATATTAGTATTCATTCTCTAATTAAAGCTAAATTCTATTTGTCAAAGCCCTTCAAGAGCACACTGGTGTCAGTAGGATTAGTCACTGTCGTGGAAGGCCAAAATAAGCCCAATACATGTCCTGGCTTGTCCAAGCATGACCCCATGCTCCTCTTCCCCCTCTGCTGAAATGAAGAATAGTGCTAAGAAGAAGATAAAAGGCCTGGAGTCACCAAGTCTACTCTGCAGTGGCAAACAGGGTACATACCCTTGTTTATGCCTGGCCTATGTTTTCCTACATATGAGTAAAGCAAGCCCTGGCTTCACCTAATACAGTTAGTTTTGGCAAAGTGCCATTCTGACTGGCTAACTTCAGTGGCCAAATGGAGCCACCAGACTCAGGCAGTCAATACATATGAGAGAAGCTGAAAAACAACATGCTCTGCTCTGCCATTGTGCTTTGCTCTGCCTCATTTTGCTTTGTCTTGCCATGCTGCTGCCATGCTCCAGACCAGCTTTGCTATGTAACAAGAAGCTTTGACGCTTCAAGCTTGTCCACCTGGAAACTTTGCCGTGCCTCAGTTTACCAGCGAGAGGCGTTAAGTGTCTCCACGCTATAAGCAAGAATTAGCCACCAGCAAGACACTGTGTCTGTCTCCACGTCTGCAAACCTCCATGAGATGTCTGGAGACCTGAAAAAGACACAGTCCACCCAAGAAGGAATTGAGACCAGGTCCAGGGATCATCTAACCCCTGGTTTTCTGCTAGAGCCCTGGGGAAACTCCAAAAGCCTCCAACAGCTATCATACCACTGACAGCAACCTCTCCAAGTGTTTTGGGTGCTGTCTGGGACTATAATGCAGCCCTGGGAATCCAGAGATTCTAGTTTGTGAGCACATATTCTAAAAAAGTCTCTGCAATTGAAGTTCTGATTTGGTTCTGTGACTGTAACTGATTGTGCCTTCTGCTTCAGCAGACTGGAGCTTCTCGAGTACCCTGACAGAGCAAGCAGCATGCTGACCACAAGGCTCTCTTTCCAAAAGATCTAATTAGTGTTTGTATTTTGCTAGGTTTTCTTAACTGTTTAAAGTGCCTGCTTCCTGTGTGTAAATACCCACAACCATGCCTTCAAACCTTATAAGTAAGTTGTCTGGTGAGATCACAGGATCACAGAATGTTAGGGGTGGGAAAGGACCACTGGAGATCATCAAGTCCAACCCCCCTGCCAGAGCAGGGTCATAATCTAGTGCAGGTTGCACAGGAACGCATCCAGACAGGGCTTGAAGGTCTCCAGAGAAAGAAACTCCACAACCTCTCTGGGCAGCCTGTTCAGCTGGCTGTAATTCTTCCCAGTTTATTACTTTTTGCCTGGATATTAATATCAAAATAAACAAATGTAATTAATCAATATATCATAACAATTACCAAAGCACCTTTTCCTTGTCTAAGGTGTTTTCCTCACTGTGATGTTTTGCTGCAAGTAATGCCCAATTTCAGCCATACTTGAAAACCCTTTCTATAGGGTCATAGAACCATAGAATCAACCAGGTTGGAAGAGACCTCCAACATCATCCAGTCCAACCTAGCACCCAGCCCTAGCCAGTCAACTAGACCATGGAACTAAGTGCCTCATCCAGTCTTTTCTTGAACACCTCCAGGGACGGTGCCTCCACCACCTCCCTGGGCAGCCCATTCCAATGCCAATCACTCTCTCTGTGAAGAACTTCCTCCTAACATCCAGCCTATACCTACCCCGGCACAACTTGAGACTGTGTCCCCTTGTTCTATTACTGGTTGCCTGGGAGAAGAGGCCAACCCCCACCTGGCTACAATGTCCCTTCAGGTAGTTGTAGACAGTAATAAGATCACCCCTACTTAATGAAATAGATTTCCAAAGTGGTTTGCACCACCTACACTTTGGAAGCCACTTTGCTGTCACATGGGCTGTTGTCTTTCCTAGCCTGCTAACTGGCAAACTGCCGCTTTATCTCTATGTGCATGGTATAAACCTCTGCATTACTATCTAAGGACATATGAGTACTGAAGTGTGATGGTTTGGGTGTTCCCCACCCCCACTTTTGGAAATCACCCAGACTAGACTCAGCTGGCTCTGGAAATATGAATGGAGCTTATATTTACAGCTAGCACAATATACAAGCTGATATTTACAGTATAGACAGAAATACACAAGATAAAAGGTATATAGAAACACAACTCCCCTCCCAGAAACCTGAGTCCCCAGGAGGGGCTCTCAACCACCCCTGCACCTTCCCCCTACCCCTCTCAACCTTACCCCAGTCCCAAAGAAGAAATGTGGGAAATGTGATGAAGCATTTATGTACTGTCTTCTCAATTATTTATGTGCTCAACTCTTCATCTTTTTTAATGCATCTTCCAGAATTGTCTGTTATCTACAACATCCTAATTGATCAAGAACATAGACTATTTCATCTCAACCTGAGGAGAATCTTCTTTACATTAAGGGTGACACAGCACTGGAAAAGGCTCCCAGAGAGGTTGTGGAGTCTTCTTTAGAGACTTTCAAAACCTGCCTAGATGCATTCCTGTGTGGACTACCCCAGGTGATCCTGCCTCTGGATCTCTGGAAGTCCCTTCCAACCCCTAACATTCAATGATTCTGTGATTGTATTGCTTAACTAACAAATAAGAAACATCATTCCATAAACTTGTTTTTAATTGTGGATTTCTCTTCCTCTATTAAAAACTAACAATAAAGAAACACATAAAAAGTTAACTGCTAGGCAGGAAATGACTTTGAAAGAAATTAACCTGCTCTACCCAGTATCACTCCATTCACTTGGTCCTCTGTAAGACTGCTGAGAACCATTTATTTCCCACTCACCCTCACTCTGCCCTTGTGAGGCCTCATCTGGAGTATTGTGTCCAGTTCTGTGACCCCCAGCTCAAGAAGGACAGGGAGCTGCTGGGGAGTCCAGCATAGAGCCACAAAAATGATTAAGGAAGTTGAACATCTTCTTTACGAGGAGAGACTGAAAGAACTGGGCCTTTTTTTCCTTATGGAGACTGAAGGATGACCTGATTAATGTTTATAAATATGCAAGGGGTGAGTGCCAGGAGGATGGAGCCAGGCTCTTCTTGGTGATGCCCAGTGACAGGACAAGGGGCAATGGGTGGAAGTTGAGGCATAGGAGGTTCCATGTGAACCTGAGGAAGAATTTTTTCACCATGAGGGTGACAGAGCACTGGAACAGGCTGCCCAGGGAGGTTTTGGAGTCTCCCTTTCTGGAGGTATTCAAGAACCCTCTGGGTGCTTTCCAGTGTGATCTGCTGTAGGTGATCCTGCTCTGGCAGGGAGGGCTGAACCAGATGATCTTTCGAGGTCCCAGCCTCTGACATTCTATGATTGCCTCCACCTGCAAGTATCCTGAGCACAGTATGGGCACTTCTAAATGTATTTTCCTCCTATGCAAAAAACTAATGACAGAACAGGCACATTCAGCCAGTTCTGCCAAACATGTAGTCATGAACAGGGACATAAATAAAACCTGCCTGGATGAAATATGATTCATATTTACAGGAGAGGTATCTAGGAGACACACCAGGCATGACCTCTGTCCTCTGCTATTCGATCTATCTTGCTAAGGCATTGACACAGCTCCCATTCCTATGATGGCAGAATTATGTAGGAGCACATGCTATTCTTACAACACTCAAGTAGGGTGGGCAGATTACATGGGTTATCCCAGGTCAGAAGACTGAAACAGAACAGCTCATTGCACAAGCTTCATGAGCTCTTGGTCAGTAGAAGGTGTTTACTGACCACCTGCACATAAATCAACATCTAACCCCATTCCTAATGTATCCAAGTGTTTCTTGGGTATTTATAGTTAAGAAGATCCACTTGGAGGTTTTATGGGACATGAAACAGTGGCTGAAATGAGCTGGTGTGTGACTTGATACAGCAGCTTCTTTTGCACATCAAATGCTCTTCAGCTATGCCTGTCAAGATAAATAGATTTTGCAACAAGGCTTCTAAATGTCTATTTTATTCAACCATTTTAATCACAGAGTGCCTGTGATTAAAGACTGTATTTCCACCATTTCCCGTGTGGTTATGAAATCAGGATCATTTCTGTTAGGTGGTGATGTCACTAACCTATTCATGCCCTCAGGTTTTTAAAGTTAGACTATCAGAATAACCTTTAAAGCAGCATTGCCCCTGAAATGGATTTGGAAGCAAAACATACCTGTTTACAGGCATGAAGAAGCTACCCCTTGATTCTATAAATATCTGAATATGATCTTGTTAATTTGCTGAAGTCAGCAGTGAGACTTCTGTGTGGGGACATTGGTGTGTTAGCATCTACAATGAGTGATGTAAGTTCAAGCTGATGGCTCGATGTCACCTATACAGGTACTCCTTGCTGGCTGCCAAGTAACACATTGTCTGCCCTTTGCTCTACAAACTCTGTACACCTGTTTGCCACAAGCAGAGTAATAATGATCTTTATACCTTTATACCATCCTTTATGACTCCCATATCATACCACAGAGTCAGAAAGTATTAATATGCTTATAATTACCTTTATCTGTAAATTGGCAACATACATAGCACTCTGGTGAGGTGTTGGGAAGGATAATTAAGTATCATAGACTGCTGAATGCTAAGTCCTGCAAGAGAAATCTGTGGTCCACTGACACTTGATTAACACATACCCATCTCATCTCCCAGGCAGCTTTTACAGCTTCCTGGAGCCTGGTAGTCAAAATAAGTAAGCAAAGCTGGATTGCTCATAATGAGTTGGACAGCACTTGGCAATGAAAAGTGATGTGTTTACTATCTTGTCTAATATTCCCATTTCATCTAAACATTTTTCATCAAGCACCATCTTTCTAAAACAATGCATCACTGTCTCTCCCATCATTTGGGAGTAGATGGCTTCTAAAGGTGCCTTCCAACCCAAACTGTTCTATAAATCCATGACTTTACTAATGCCAGTATAAATTTGTGCTCAGTAAGCTTAGTGAGCAGTAATTTATGTCACATTTCATTCTGATTTTTTTTAGCCATTTTATTTTCTACACAAATTTCTACTTTTTTTTTTTTTTTGTCTTGGATTTAAAGTCACAAGGATATGTTGTAGATACCTAGACAAAAAAATACCTGTGACCAATAAGAGTACCAAGGGAAAAGCATACAAGAAGAAAATATAATGAAATTCCAGATGCTAAAGACACTTTTCTGCAGCAGCACCATTGCAGCAATGCAGTAAAGGATGTTTTCAGCATGTATTTAATACCTTTCAACTGGTAGTGGTGACAGTTTGAGCTTAACTAAAATCAGAAGGCTTGGTCTGGAATTGATGGCCACAATGCTAGAGTTTTACACAATGCATCCATTCAGATGATTTGGGGAAGTCAGGGGCTGCACCTTTCATATCTTCATACTGAAATACATTGGCTATTTCAGCTGTAGCTTTAAGATCATTTAATACATGAACCTTAACATGGTGTAGTCAGATGTAAGAGCCAAGCAATTCTAAGATGTTCTTAGCAGGTGTCTTGCCCTAGTGGTGGTAGGATATTTTGCATGAAAGAATGGATGGCAAGTATTATATAAACTGAGTCGTTATGGAAGCTCTCATTTAATCTGAAAATACAACTAATTTTGCTGCAAAATGAAGATGTAAGCTCAGAAATACTGCACCAGTGTCTCATGGAGATGGAGGACAGGCTCACAGTTTAATAATGTTATCAACAACATCATTCTGCAGTTCAGATGCTTCCTGCCTTTTGTGCCAGGATCCTTGGCTAGGTTATATGTTCCACAATGTTTGCCCTGACACAAGGCATCTGAAGAGGTTTTGTCTAAGATAGAAGTCATGCATTTCATTGCCTTCCCTGAGGTCTCTGCAGCTCTATTCAAGCATTTCCATTTTTTCCTCTCAGAAATCTTTGGACAAGTCTGTGAACACAGACTAACTGTGGCCTGTTCACTTTATAGAGACAGCACTGCACATACACATGACAATATTTCCAGTAAATTCAGCCAGGCAGGGCAGTTTGTGCATCAATAGATAAGATAGATATAAATTCAAGTCCTGACCTCCAAACATTTGCTCAGCTGAATACTCCTCTCTCAGGAGAGGAATCTCAGTGATGCTGAAAATGCTTGTGACATACATAGTACTCACAGAAGCCATGGTGCAAGACTGGAAAATCACTTCCAACTCATTATGCATGTATGGTTTCAGTTCTCTTAATGGCAGGCTTACATAGGTGCATACATTTTAACTACACAGCAGTGGGAGTAACAAAAACCTCCAAGCATTCAATTGCAGTGTTACAGCAATATACTGAATAGATATATCTCTCCACGGCAACTGGCATGAACTGGTACCTGCTGCTGTGCCGTATTTCAGCACTTTCCACTGTGAGGAAAGAGGGCAGAATGAAGGCTGATGAAGAGTTCTCATATTTTTACACCCTCTCCAATTGTAACAGGGCTCTAGAATTTCCATTTCAAACTATGGATATGCATATTGAAAAGAATAAGGCTCAAGATGCAGGAAACATAAAAGCATTAAGAATGACATCTGTGCATGAATAAGAGGAAGAAGTAGATTCACTGTTCAGTGGAGATGGAAATCTGATGAATGAAGATGAGAGCACTGAAATTGTGTTGTCTTTTCATTTTCCACAACTATCACAAATAACTAACAATTCAGTGACTGTTTTGCTAGGTCCTCAAATACCTTAGAGCAGCTTTTGCATATTCTGTTTCTTTGTGCATGCTTTAAACCTGTTCCTTATGGTTTCTATCTTAAGCTGAAGCTCCCACAGCATAGATTTTTTTTTTAATAGCTTTCTGGACCCAACTAAATTTCAGATTTAAATCCCTGAATAATTTCAGTTTCTTGTCATCTACTGTTTGATCTCTTTTCATGTTAAGTAGTAAACTTCTAACTCGCCTTTGTCTTCCCTTTACATTTTCATTATGCAGTCTTCTTGCTTTTCTTTATACACTCCCAAACATGTGTCAGTTTAGCCTTCCTGATTTCATTCCAATATTTTCGACCTTTATTCTCATCCTCAGGTATGTCTCCTTGCTTCAGTTTTTTATATAAGTTTCATTTTGATTTTAAGGTCACAGAAGCGAACCTGTTGCAACTTTGTCAGTGGGGGAGGGGCACACAGATAGACTCCAGAAGATTGAGTTTTTAGTCTTCTTAAATATATCCCTATAAGAAATTAGATCATCAGATACTAATACCTAGGCAAATCCAGTTGCTGATGTGATAAGATATAAAATGACTTGCAGATACTGAGGTGAGTAAAAACAGATTTGTGCTAATCAGGTAGCTAAGTCTGGAATAGCAACACGGGAAACCATTGTGGGTTCTTAATCTAACCTGGGACAAGACTGCATATGTCATGACCACACTATTGTAACCCCAGCTGTAGCCCAAGGAGAGCTGTGATTCTGTCTCCCTGGCCATGTGCTAGACCTACAAGGCCTGTGAGGTAGCAGACGTTACTCTTAGTATGCTCAGAGGAAATGACAATTTGGATTGGATGCTCTTAAAAAGCATTAATAACACAAAACAGAAGCAGACTCAAAGGTCTGAGCAAGTTATACAGATGATCTGAAACACCCTGCTTTTCTGTCTCCTTTCTCTGTGTCCCCTACAACACAGAAAAATTGCCCTATGCCCTGCTAGTCCTGAGAGGTTATTGAGAGGCTAATGAAAAGCTGAACTGAACTGAAGGGCAAAGGTGTTGGGTAAGTTTCAACCAGTTAAGCTTAGATATCTATATCTGTATCTCACTCTGGAAAGAAGCATTCACTTCTAGGGCACAGTTAATCTGATCCCAAAGTAAATGCCTCCAACATTTGGATGCACTGCTTGTAACAGACTCTGAAGGAACCTGCTTCTCCACACTCAATACAAAATCAATTTAAGGTGACTAGTCCAAATAGAGACAAAACACTGACTTCTGGTGATGGGCAGGGTTTATCTAGATGCACAGGCCTAGGATATTTGTAATTACCCACTGAAACAGCTCAAGAAAGTCAAAGCCTGGACTTTCTTTCCCAGGTAATTCCATGATTCTATGACTTTGAAATACAAGCCTGTAAACAACTTCAGACTGATCATCAGAGGCTTTAACCAGCTCAAATCTACTCAAGCAGTACTTTGCAGCAGGGTTTCCATCTTCCCTGTAGTGTTGTTTCAGTCCTTTGAGAGGATCTTGTCCTCCCACTGAAGATCTCCAAAGATCTAGCTGTGAAGCAGCTAATTGTAGGTAATCTGCTCACCAACACAATTTGCAGGTATTATAGTATGCTCAGCTGCACCAAGTCAAAGGATCTGACATTAAACAGGAATAAATACCAGCTCAGACTGCAGGAGATTAGTGATTTGAGGCACCTCTTGTGTGACAAAGACATTCAGGCTGGGATACCACTTCAAACAAATTCCTTTAAACAAAGATGCCTCGAGATGTATGTGTTAGGAAATACAGTTCTTCCTTAATCACAATCAAGGAGTCATTTTTATTTAATATTTGCTTTTTACTGCAGACCAGAGGAACTGGACAGAAATACTAATTCACCCACACTTCTTCCACTACGGAGGCTGGAAGCTAAAAATACAAAGCAGAAGCTGAAGGGCAGCCAAAAGCACAGAGTGATACTCTCTGTGGCTGGTCTGTGCCCAAGGACTGTTCTCTGTCCCCACAGAACTGCTTAAATACAACCCTGAGAGTGACAGTGGAAATGAGAAAAGCCTCTGGAGACTGTAGGAAAAAACGTTGCATGAAATTGTGGCTTTCACACTGTCCACAAGTTAACATAAATCCAAAGATCTAATTGGTGCAAGACTGCATGAGTTGATGACTAATTTCTGCAAAACAAACAGCAGGATCTGCTTCTGAGTGACCTACCAGTGGTCCCACCAGCACTGTCTAGGGACCAATGAAACCAGTAATGGGATTTGATTATGAGCAGTCTCAAATTGGATCAGAAGTTGCTTTACAGAAGCCATTGTGCAAGTCACAGAGCAAGCCTTAGCAGAGGTCTGAGGCACTGCAGAAATCCCTATTCAACTTGACATACATGCCTGGAAAGGGGCTTTGTGCTATACCAAAGCTACCAGAGTACCTCCAGCCTGACTACAAGGATCTGCAAGAAACAGAGATAAGTTCTACATAATAGCACAGAGCAATTCTGTCATGTACATCTAACCAACACAGAAAGAAACATACCTTAGCTGATGAGTCCTGGCGGGAAAGTGGAGGGGGAATTACGTCCTGCCAAGCTTTATACAGCTTTCGAAGGCACCCAGAGCTCAGAAATACACAACAGACCCCCAGTCAGCATGGTGACTTTCAGAAGCAAGTCCAGAAAGTCATTTCTTCAAAGTGAGCAACAAAAATGAAGCATCAAAGTACTAGAAACAGAATCCACAGGAACTACACAAGACTTCTGCTTCCCTGCACCAGGGCTAGCGTGGAGCATGTACGCACTTGAACGCAACAGGATTTATTCCTATCTGTGGACTACTCAATGTATTTATGTTTGGAATTGATCTATTGCACAATGCAAAGAATAACACAGTAATAACAGGGGATAAATCAGTATCCTTGGCAACAGGTCCTGCATAGTAATAATCTGCATAGCACATGACTCACTGGCAATTCCCTTTCATATGGCAGTTTAAAGGGAATAATATTGAAGTTCATGAAGTTATGCCTATGCATGCAGCTATATGCTGTTCAGATAACCTGTTTATATAAGTGTTAGCTGTGAGCTCTGTTGTCCACCAACCTGGATCCTGAGCCAAAGATTATCAACCAAAAGAGAGTCATGAACATGACATAAATAATTCATCTATGACCAAAAAAAGAGGCCACCAGCTAAAAGCAGAGCTACAAAAGAATTAATCACTACCTACTTTACAGTTGGAAGAGAATATTCTTTTTTTCCCAAAACCAAGGTGGCAGGCAATTTGGTTTAGGAATGATCAGTGCCTTCAGTGTTAAGATCAGAAAACTTAAGCCACTTATTGTGGTTTTTTTTCAACAAGAACTACAGAAGACATGCCATTATATCACAGGAACAGGAGAATTCCTGGCCTCCCTATGACATTCCATCAAGAAATGCCTCCCTTCTGAGCCTTGCTTTTTACTCCTAAGTTTGTAAGAACAACACAGGGAGCAGAAATTCCACACAGGGGAGGCAGATGGTAGACACAGGAGACGTCTAAACATTGCATAGTTAATTACAGCCCTGAAATAACACTCAACTGATAGTGTGGGCCAAATAGATTCTGTGTTTTTTAATTGCTTGTTGCTAAATTAATGTTACCTTTGTAGTGGTTAGAAAAGACATGACTCAGAAATGAGCCACCACAGGAATGACAGGAATGTCAAACTGGAGAAAAATGGACTGGTGCAGATCCACCAGGTGGTAAGGCAGTGAAAATGCAAGGGACTCTTACAGCAGATACAGTAGTTTATTAAGCTGATGCATGTCATTAAATATCTATTAGACAGAAGCACCACAGGGTCTCATGGGGAACAAAACTTAGAAGTTGCAGAGGGCAATGAAGCTGGTGAATAAACTGTATGAAGAGTGACTGAAGGAGCTGGGGCTGTTTTGTTTCAAAAAGAGGAGGCTGAGGGGAGACCTCATTGCTGTCTACAGCTTACTGAAAGGAGGCTGTGGGGAGGTTGGTGCAGGTCTTTTCTCACAGGTAATTAGTGATAGAACAAGAGGGAACGGCCTCAAGCTGTGATTGGGTAGGTTCAGACTAGATATTAGGAAAAGTGTTTCCCCAGCAAGAGTGGTCAGCATTGGAATGGGCTGCCCAGGGAGGTGGTTGAGTCACCAACCCCAGATATGTTTAAAAGTTGTCTGGATGTGGTGCTTGGGGATATGGCTAAGGGTGCAGTTTGTAGAGTAGGGTTATCAATTGGACTTGGTGATCCCGAGGGTCTTTTCCAACCTGAATGTTTCTGTGATTCTGTGATTTCTGTGAAGTCAGATCCACTGTGCAAGAAGTTCAGAAAGACCAGATCCTTCTAGAGCTGAGAACCTGAGTGAGCAAATCATCGTTGTCCCTGCACTGTTGATTCACATATCTGCAGGTAGATGTCTAACTAATGGGGGTACTGACACCCACAGCTGAACACACGCAGTGCCATCCTTACTGAGGATAACATAGCTACACAACATCAAACCCTCACTGCAGAAAAGCCCCCACCTCTCCATGGTGATTTTCTGGTCTGTGTTAACAGCATATTCTCCCATCACTCTCTGCTAATTTAGCCTTTCTCTCATTCACTGACTTGCTTGCATTTCAGTTGCCTTTCAAAGTTTTTCAAAACCAAATGCTATGCAAAAGCTGTGTTAGTGCAATGTTTACCCAGCAGAGTCAGGAAATGGCAAAGCTATCTGGTGTGCAAAGATGGGGGAGAAGCACAAACAAGAGCAGTTATGCCAGACGCTTTCAGAAGCATAACCAAAGGCAGGGACAGAGAGGCCAGAACAGATAAAATTTGTTACAATGTCCTATCCTCAGCACTGCAGTAAGACTCAAGGGATACTCATGGAAATCATCACCAACCTCAAGAGACTAAAAATATGTTTAGACTTTCCCTCACATCTTGCAAAGGAAAAACTTTTCACATCAGACAAAGCTATTCCCTAGTGGAAGACTTTTGGCCACAAAACATTGTCTAGATCTCCTAAAAGGATATCTCACTGTAGGGCAGAAATAAAAGCAGGAAGCAGAGGCTGACTGTTCTTCCACTCCCTATCAGCTGTTATTTGGCTATTTAGAAACTCATTAACTTACCCAGGAGACCTTGGCCTTAATTAGCGCTTGGGCTGATCACCCTGCCCCTTTCTCCTTCACCTCTGCCTCTTGGAACCTTCCACAATGGTTAAATGAAACTATATTTCTTTTGCATACTTTTTTTAAATGGAATTTTTGGAACTATCAGGATCTGCACACCGCTGTTAAATTCTGTTCTGGCTCAGAGCTTGCCAGATCACTCCAGAGTTCTCCACCTTGCACTGACACCCTAATCCTTCATATGTACATGCATCACTCTTAAATCCTTCTGCAAACCAAGCTCTGTAGTTTCCTTCCCTCTGCCCTTTGTACAACATAATCTTTTTTAACTGTGAGTGAAGTCTCACCAAGGCCATTAAGCCACCTTTAATGCTGATGCAAATCCCACAGTCTTTTTAACATAGTGAGAGGGAAATGAATGAAAATGGACTCATTCCACTGTCTTATTTGTAGATAGGTACCCACAAGCTCCAGAATGATGACAAAAGAACTTACCAATATAATAGTAAAACTTACTAGTTTCTGTCTAAATGAACGTGGTTAACAGTGCTAAACTCCATAAGTATGTGAACTGAATGAGAAAAGCTATGATTGCAAAGCACAAGCACAGGCAGGCTGTTACACAGTTTAATGCATGTAGTCAGAGTGTGCAAAATGGCTTTTATTTCTTGAATTGCTTCCAATTTCTCAGGAATATGTTTCACATTCAGCGTGGCTGCTATACTCTGAAATTGATTTTTTTTGGATGACTGCACATGGGTTCCACTGGTGCCCAACCACAGCTCATGGTCTGACTAAAGCCATCCTCTTCCCAGTAACTGTGATAGTCCTTACTCACCAAAATGGGAGGAAGTTTTATCCTTGCACATGAACTATCAGAATTGCCAGTCCAAGGGCTACACAGTAGTAATGCTACCCTAACATCACTCTAATTAATGTAATTACTATAAATGCCACTTAAAGACTCTTATTGTGGATATGCATATGGATCTTGCACTGGCATTACAGGAAGGCAAGCTGAAGCCATCATAATTCATTATCATAATTACATATTAATGATAACCCTGGACTTTTTTTCCAAAACAATGTTTGGAAAACATCATCACTACAACAACAGAAATCCCAGCAGGAGCAAGATAGCAATCTCCTAAGGATATCCAACCTGTAGCAATTAAATGACATTGCACTCAACAGATTTCTCAGCTCAAAGTCAGCCTGGTGAAAACAACACAATATTTTAACAAAATATGATTCCATGACATCCAAGGAATTTCTTAACATTATGTCTAAGAAAGGCATGAGGCCACAAGGCCCATTTAAACAACAGCCAGCAGCCTGTCAAAAATGTTCCTGTTCTGGCACCGTTACCTTGAGTAGTCACTTATTTACCAAACCTGAGCTGCTGCTGTGATCCAACCACTGATTAAATATTCCCTGAATTCTACTGCTGTTTTCCTTAGGATTCCATAAATGTGTGTACCCAAACCATGCTTGACCATTCCCTACTTTTTCCAACATTATCATGCACAGATTTCCAGTTCTATATGGAAACACAGAGTTGTCAGGGCTGGAAGAGACCTCAAGGATCATCCACAGGCAAGGACATCTCACATTAGATCAGGTTGCTCAGAGCCTCATCCAGCCTGGCCTTAAACATCTCCATGGATGAGTCTTCCACCACCTCTCTGGGCAACCTGTTCCAGTGTCTCATCACCCTTGTGGTGAAGAACTTCTTAGCATTCAATCTGAATCTACCCACTTCTAGTTTTGCTCCATTCTCCCTAGTCCTGTCACTACCTGACATCCTAAAAAGTCCCTCACCAGCTTTCCTGTAGGCCCCCTGCAGATAGTGGAAGGCCACAATAAAGCCTCCTCAGAGCCTTCTCTTCTCAAGACTGAACAGCTCCAACTCTCTCAGTCTGTCTTCACAGGAGAGGAGATCCAGCCCTTTGATCATCCTCATGGCCCTTCTCTTGACATGTGCCAGCACAAACATATCTTTCTTGTAATAGGGGCTCCAGAGGTGGATGTAAATGGGGTCTCATTCAAGGTGGGATCCTTTGTATTCAAACACAATTTCAGTCATAGACTCAGGCCATTTCTGTTTCTTAAGGACTAGTCTTTAAAAGACAAAAAATAGTAAGTAGATGTTTCCCTCCTAAGTAAATGTTTCCCTTTGTAAGTAAATATCTCAGTTTATCTAATTCTTGGGTGAAAAGAACCTGTCTTTTCTGAGAAAATAGGACAAAAACCCCTGCCTAAACAATAATTACTTCCAGCAAATTTCAACATTCATATCCCAAAGAGCACTGCAATATTCCCTCATTCATTCCCTTAAGAATGAGTGAGAAGTTGAAATAATGAACTCTATGGAAATACTGATCAATCCTATAGATATACTGCTCTGGTGGAATGGAGCATTATCTACTTACCAGGTCTCATTTTTTAGCAAGGGCAACAAATCATCTTCAGGGTGGAGACTTTTTCTGACTGGCCCTCTCTGGCAGTGTCCTGAGGGTAGTGAATCTAAAGTGCCCTCAGAAATGATGGAGGCGCCTTGTACTGCAGGGTGAAGACCAACTTGAAGAACATGTGATGGCCTTGACAGCTTCATTGTAGAGTAGTCTCCCTGCAGGCAAAGTAGCTTCATTGGCAAAGGCACCCTGTCACAGGTGGGAGTTGTTTTTTTAAAGAGCTGTTCTACATGAAACTCAAAGTGGAATAAATTTCTTTGGCAAATGGAATCATAGAATCAACCAAGTTGGAAGAGACCTCCAAGATCATCCAGTCCAACCTATCATCCAGCCCTGTCCAGTCAACTAGACCATGGCCATGAACACCTCTAGGGATGGTGACTCCACCACCTCCCTGGGCAGCCCATTCCAATGCCAATCACTCTCTCTGGCAACAACTTCCTCCTAACATCCAGCCTACACTTCCCCCAGCACAACTTGAGACTGTGTCCCCTTGTTCTGTTGCTGGTTGCCTGGGAGAAGAGACCAACCCCCACCTGGCTACAGCCTCCCTTCAGGTAGTTGTAGACAGCAATGAGGTCTCCCCCTGAGCCTTGTCTTCTCCAGGCTAAAGAACCTCAGCTCCCTCAGCCTCTCCTCATAGGCTTTATGTTCCAGGCCCTTCACCAGCCTTGTTGCCCTTCTCTGGACAAGTTCCAGCACCTCAACATCTCTCTTGAATTGAGAGGTCCAGATGAAGAAGATTCCAGTGTGGAGTGACAGTGGAAAGATGACCATCAATTTCACAATCCTGAAAACCACTAGGTTTAGACTTTGAAATAACTTCTTCTGAAAATAGGAACTAGGCAAGTGAATCAATTTAATCTATTTTTAAATGAATTTAGGTGCCAGGTCCCCCTGGAGTTAAGATACTTGACCATAAATACAAAGATTTGAATAAAATACCTCAGTCATAAAAAAAAACAACCAAACAAACCAAAAGTAAAAATTAACACTCACTGGCCAAGCAGAAAAAGCTATTGGCACTACAACAGTCAGCCACATAAATAAATCAGCAGCATGATTGATCTCAGTGGCCTTTAATCCTGATGGCTCTTTTCCCAGACCACCTAGGGCACTTTGTCCAGTCCATTAAATCTAAAAGATAACTCTTGTAGATAACACAGCTATATGCATCATTGAGATACAAATATCAGGGCAGGTCAATTTACAAGAACTATATTGTCCACTAGTCAGGATGCCCCCAACTTTGGTGTGGACAGACAAATAAGAGATAACAGGACAAGAGAAAATGCTCCTTCTTGCCTGATCTGTGCAAAATGAGCAGCAAGGACAGTTCATGCATCAGGGAAGGCTGGGGCAGGTCCCCTCGCACAGTGAGCCATGGAAACATCCCTGAAGAAGGCAGAGCACTGAAATATCAAGGTACATTTTCCATCTTTCTCCTTTGAGCTTCTGGGGCCTCTGAGCAGCAAAAGTTAGGCTGTATGTAGCCTCCTCACTGTATTTCATGAGAGCATAGTTAGACCAAGACTAAAGCATCCAGGCTGGCTATGAAGATGCAGTAACACAGGAAGCATTTCCTTGTCTTTGGATGGTAGTGATTGAAATAGCTGATAAAGTGCAAAATCATGCATGCATAACCTAGGTCACAGCAACAGCCTGATGTCAAGGAAACATGTTAGCTGACCACCACTGACTGCCCAACACTAACTACTCTCTCCTGCTTGCAGAGCCTTTCCTGGCTGTGGCTGATGGCATACACGTGGTGAGAGGAACAGAGGCAGAAGAGTGAGCAGGAAACCACCACAGAAACCCTGCACAAAGTGAGGGAGTGTTGAAAGGAAGTATTTACTAACAAAATCTCAAGCACAAGTGTATTCAAATAGCATAGACAAAGTCATGGAGTGAAAAAGACTGTAGGACCATCAGTGTTTGCTGAGCTCAATGGAGATGGGAACAGAACAGAAGGGTGGTAGGAGAGGAGGCACGAAAGGAGGTGTGAAGATGAGAAGCCAGCCTGCAATACCAGAAGGTGGCATTACATAGTAACGACTGCAGACAACGTGATTTTGCTGGATTATTGGACAGGCTGTAAGGGTTGCAACTACAGGAGGAAAATGAAGACCAGAAAGTGGAGAAATGAGCTGGCATAGAGATTTACAATGCTGAAAGAAAGGAGACTGAAAGGTTTGAGGTCACTCTGCCACAGGGGTTCTCAGCTCAGCTGGTAGGAGTCAAAGGAGAATGGGAACATTTGGCATTTGCTGTCCTAGAAAAGAACATCCTTCAGAACTAGTAGTTATTAGCCACAAGATTAAGGCTTGAAAGAGAACTTAAACATGTCTGCATGACTGAATTTATTTCACTCACATCTGCTTTTCCTAAGCACTGTAGGTTTTGACCTATTCTATTTTGAGTTACCTCATAATAAATTGTCTACATTATTAGTTAATGAATGTATCCCTAAAGATTAAAGGAAATTGCATTTGCTTTCCTATCACCATATTGAAACAGCAACACTAAGTAGTAATTATTATGGCCAATGCAAATGATCAGAACAGGCCAATGAAAGGTCCAAGAGATAAGGCAGCAGTCAAAGGAGCGTGAGGTTTCTTCACCAGATTTCATATGAGTGAGTCACTTTGCTTTTCTGTCACTTGTTGTCTGTTTGTAGTACACCACTAACACCATCTCCTGGCCAGTTGGTGTCTGGAGTATAAAGATCTCAGTCTGGAATGAAAGGTATGACAAACATAGAAAATATTCTCTTTGCCATATCTTATATACCTTGATCTTCATTGACTTTACTTATGCTAAAGAATACCACCTATTCCCCACCCTGAATTACATGGAGGGTGCAGGCATTGCAACTACTTTTTTTTTTACTCCTTTATTTATCCCAAAGTGTTTCCAGACAGATGCATCAGAATACTCAAAAATTAGCTTATATTTTTCAGAACTGAACTACTGATTTGTGCACATTCTGTTTTGTTGACCAATGACAAAAAGAAGCCTGATATTAAGGGAAAGCCTGTGAAATTCTATGATTCTATGAAAACCTACCTTTTACTGGTGTTCAAGTTCAGCACTGCAAACCTTACCACGATTATGAAAGGTCATTAATGTATCTTCACTACCTCTTGCTGTCAAAGATTCAGCATTCCTTGTTCTTCTTAATCAAGAACACCCAGAGATACAACGAATAACTCTTCAACTTTATGTGCTTTTGGTACAGGCAAGCAGCCAATAGAACAAGATCTGTTCACTGATTGAATTTATCCAGTGGTTTTCAAGCATTTTAAAGAAGGCTCTGATATCTTTTTGACCTCTCAAACTCTGAAGTATCAGTAGATGTGCAAAGTAGCATGTGTCTTGGTTTTGCTGGGGCAGAATCCCAGATCAGCCATGGGCCACAGGTCCTTAGCAGCTCTGAGTCAGCCAGGACAGCAGACTCAAGTTGGCTCACAGCTGTATCCCAGACCATGAGCCTCACACTCATTATAAAGAGGGAACTTTGCCTCCTGCTTAAGCTTGTTCTCTCCTTGATCCTTTTCCATCTCCTGCATTTGAGGACTACCTTCCTGTATATTGTGCTGGACTAAGTACACTCCTGTATTGCCATTTGTACCAGGTTGGCTATTTCATTAAATCTGGTTTTGTTTCAACCTGTGAGTCTCCCTTTCCCAATTTCCATTCTCTGCTGGGGATGGGTCATCAGGTGATAGAGCAAACACCACAGATTTGACCTAAATGTAGACAGCATATTAAGGAGTTACCTTGAAAATTGCTCATAACATCCAAGTGGACCAATCACCTTCCATTTCAAATTTATTTAAGGACAATACCTTCTGAGCTTTGGCTTTAGAAACTGTACTTCCAGAAATTCAGCTGAATTAGTAACTTATTTTTGCTTTTAATTTAGGAGCATAGGGTCAACTTCTAATTTTAGCTAATCTCAGAAAAAACAAACAGAGCCTCTTGTGTCATTAATAGCACAATCAATCTGGAGTTTTCAGCACAGTTTGTCCCAAAAAAATTGAATGCTAATGCTAGAGTGGGTTTCTGAGAGCAACTCTATGACTCCTTGGAAAGTATTCAAATTATTATACTCCTTAGGGATTTTCATAGAACTGCTGTGTCCTACTTTCTTGAATAGCTTGTAGGGGACATTTTATGAATGCTGTTGGTATAATTGCAAACATTTTTCAGATGACCACATGCTCTATTCAGCTACCTTAGACTGAAGTGATTACTTTCTGCATACTGCATCCAATTCCATTACTGTGAGCCACACCAGAAGGCAGAAATTGTCACTTTAAAAGCTAGCAAATACTACTTACAATCACCATACAAGTCTCAGTGACTTAGTGCAATAACCACAGAAGAAATTGGTTTTCAGTGACTTAGTGCAATAACCACAGAGGAAAAAGCAAAAGTGTCAACTTTCTCACACTGATCTATCACAGGAAGCCTGTGACAATCTCTGAAGAGCTATATAGAATCATAGAATCAACCAGGTTGGAAGAGACCTCCAAGATCATCCAGTCCAACCTAGCACCCAGCCCTAGCCAGTCAACCAGACCATGGCACCAAGTGTCTCATCCAGTCTTTTCTTGAACACCTCCAGGGATGGTGACTCCATCACCTCCCTGGGCAGTCCATTCCAATGCCAATCACTCTCTCTGGGAAGAACTTCCTCCTAACATCCAGCCTCGACCTCCCCCAGCACAACTTGAGACTGTGTCCCCTTGTTCTGTTGCTGGTTGCCTGGAAGAAGAGTCCAACCCCCACCTGGCTACAATGTCCCTTCAGGTAGTTGTAGACAGTATGTGGGCAGTAATGCAGCCATTGCTTGTGTTTGGTGTTTCAGTGCCGTTTGATGTTTTCTAACAGCCAGTTAAAAACAAACCTGGATTTTATTTGCAATTGCTTGAGTCGTAAAGCAACAATTATGTGAATATGTAAGTTGAATATGCTAAAGGTTATGTTTTGTCAAAGTGGTAAGTAAAGCTTTATGGCATCAGAAGAGAAAAATCCATGGAGGCACTCAACTGGTGATGAATTGTGAGTTATCAATCATCATTAGTAAGCCATTAGGCTTATTAGTGGCTTCACTGGCATGAATAGTAAACTGCCAAGCAGAGCTAATTTAGATGGTAAAATAGGCACTGAGATAAACGGGAGTCCCCTGGTGCCAGAAGCCATGGCCTGGCAGTCCAGGCAGTCATCCTGCAGCTTCCCAGAAAGCTTTTCTCATTCACAGGACATACCCATCCAAAATTTGTCTGGATAGCTTCTTCTCCAAGCTGCATATAGTTTCAGTGACACAGGCAAAACAAGAGCAATACAGCCAGCTCAAGAACCATACACTGGGCTTTGCCTCTCTGTGGCTCAGTTCCACTATCTGCAAAACAGTGATAACAGTACTAAGATCATGATAAGCATTATTATGCTCACTTTACAAGCCCAACACAAGCTAATTAATACCATCAACTTTGATATATGTAGCTCTCAAAGCCATGTAATTCTTTATAACAGCCAGCTCCCTTTGAGGACAAGAGAGACTGTCTCCAAGCTATCAGGATGCTATCAGACTGCTGAAAACCCACAAACTTTCCAAAATGGGGACACCACCAGTATAAAGGATACAGTGTGCTAAGAAAAATAGGTCTAAGAATGGAGCAGCAGGATCATGTAGCTCGGGAAACTAAAACTGTGATCTTAATCTGCAGCTGCTATTGATAGAAGTGCAGAGATTTGTGTTTGATCTAACAGGGCAGCACTACAGATACTGTAGGATAATTCCATGAGGAAAGTGGATGGATGTTAACTCTTCAAAGGATAGGAATTATGGGATTTCTAGGATCTGATTTTTACAGCCCTTCATATGTGCAGTCCTATCTGGATTCCACAAAGTGGGTTTGTAATTCAGCTGGTTCAGCCTATTGGGTAATTGGGAAGTTGGAGACAAGCTCTCTAGCTCAGGTAAGGGCAGAGGTGTTCTGAAAGGATCAGGAGTACTCCAGGCTCCAAGGGGAACACAGATTTCAAACCTGAGGAAAGGTTTCTAGGTTTGGGAATATGAATGGATGGTTGCTCTTCCAGCCTAGGTGCCAATCAAGTCCTTTATTGTAACTCTGCACTTCTCCTGCTTCTGAAATTTCCTTATCAGTTTGCCTCTGCATTTTCTTAACTTTGTTTTTCTCTTGCTTAATCATATTTTAAAAACAAGCAGCATATTTTTAATGGCAGTTCCTTAGCAGTCAATGGAACTGCCACTGAGGGACACCAGAGGAGAAATCTGCCTTTAATATATTTTTAATGCTTCATTGCACTGCAGTCCTTTCTTTTTTTAGCTTTTCCATAGCAAAGCATATAGACTGGGTGAGCAGCATTATTTATGGCCAGAAATCAGGCAGCTGCTACAGTCTCTTTCAAATTTGCTGTGACATACTCCAAACTAAACTAAAAAATTATCATATTCCAGCACTTGTGGAACAATGCTCAGAAAAATGAGCATTAGTGGAGCAAGAAGAGCCATGGTTATTGTGTCAGAACCAGCTGCCAACTGAAAAAGATTAAGCCAAATGACACAAAGAGTCCATTCTACTTTCTTTCTCACCTTCCTCTTAAAATTTCCACCCCACCCCCACCCCCTGCTTGACACTGCCAAGAGATCAAGACCTGTTGTTGAGATAACAAGAACTAAAAGGCTTACAAGGTGTTATACAGGATGGCATGGTTGAGATCCAAAAAAGCACTTAAGTACACTTCTCAGAAGCCATTTAGGCCACTTTCAGGTGACTCCAGAATGCTATTCCCCAGCAATATTTTTTTGCTACAAAACATTTAATCCATGAATTCTCATCAGAAAAATGCCTGCAGCACAGCTATGGCACATACCAAGTGGGACAGCAGCACTGATTACAACTGAACCCAGAAGCCACAGCCAAAGGACAGGCTTGGTGGTCAGAGCTCCAGTTCAGGACTGTGGGGGGCTGAGATGCACCTGCAGAATTTAAAGCTATCTTTCCCAAGAAGTGCTCTAATTTCTACCTAGAAGTAGCTTTGGGCATCCACAGAATAATTTGAGGGCACTGTGCCAACTGGAGTGGGCTCAGCCACACATGTTGCAGAGCATGTAGGGGTGCTTGGATTTCCAAGGCAAGCAAAAAGTGCAGTGTTCCTGCTTGGTCTCAATTCAGATGCCCATGCACAAATATCCAGTGCCATTTAAAATGTCTTTGAGTATCCTGCCTGGCCTCTAGGTCCCACTTTAGTAGCACATGAGTCTTGTTCAGGTCCTGTGTCATTGCTATGGGTATCTTGGCCAACCTACAGCACCTGTTAAGGTAACACATGCTTCATTTAGGCAGATGAATCAGGTGCCTGGCAAGTTTAGGCATCTCCAAATGATGGCAGCCCAAGGACATCTGCAGGCTTATGTAATCTGTGTGAGTCACCAGTTTCAGTCTCACCTGACCTGTTTGGCATGTTCCAGGCCTATATTAAACCAAGCCCCAAATCCTTATCCTGCATAGCTAGCTAGTTCCAAGACAGACCATAAACAAAGATACACCAAATAAAGCACTTACCCACACAAAGGCTTCAAGGAAACTCAGCTGAAAACAGTTGTTTTGTACCAACAGCAGTGAACTCCAGGCAGAACTTTGCTGGAGAAGCTTTTGCAGAATATTATTCTAAGTATGCTGACAAAGATAAGTAGCAACAGGATGAAGCATTCAAAAGAACACAAAATATGATGATTTATTTGATCCACAATTCTGTGCTCATCCAGATTTGCTGTTATAAATGTCTATGTGAACATCTTGGACAACAGAAATGTCAAGAGAATGCTTCTTCAGCTGAGAGTCTGTGCTGACCCACATCCCAGGGAGTGCATGTAACAAGAGCAGAACTGTCTTGCCAAGTGCATGGCTGCAGATAATTGCTGGGAAGTTATGATTCAGTGTTGCGTAGTAGAGCAGGTGATGTATGAGGAAGTCTAGAGCAGTAGACCATCTCTTGCAGTGGACCAAACCTCCATCTCTGATTTTCTTGTGAATTCCTCTTCCACAAGCAGTTATTTCCTCTGATTTCTCCTGCTTGTGACTTGTTTTATGCAGTTATTGAAGAACTTAGGGTGCAGGGTATCTGTGGGTCCCAGATGCTCTGTAACCCACCTGCATGGTCCTATCATCTGCTCATAGGAATGGAATAGAATCATAAAATCATTTAGGCTGTGAAAGAACTCAGAGGTTAAATCCAGCCATCAATCTAATTCTGCCAGGTCACTACTAAGCCACATTCCTACATGTGACAGCCACAGGTCTTTTAAATACTTCTAAGGGTGGTGACTCAGTGGTGCTGAAGCGAGTGACCAGCCATGTGCAGTGAATAACTCACAAGTGGAAAGGTATTTCTTCCATAAAATGCAAAATGATGCTGAAATCCATCAGGTATTCATGACTTGAGGCAATGAGTTTGCACTACACGGCTTACCATAGGCTTAGGATTCAGGACAAGTTTGACTGTACCAACACAGTCAACTCTGCTCTGGTGAGGCCACAGCTTAAGTACTGTGTTCAGTTTTGGACACCTCGTTACAAAAGGGATGTGGAAGTGCTGGAGTGAGTGCAGAGGAGGGCAACAAAGCTGGGGAAAGGCCTGGAGAATAAATCTTAGGAGGAGTGACTGAAGGAGCTGGGGATGGTTAGTTTGAAAAAGAGGAGGCTGAGGGGAGACCTCATTGCTTTCCAGAGCCTACCTGAAAGGAAGTTGTGGGGAGGTTGGTGCTGGTCTCTTCTCACAGGTAATTAGGGATAAAACAAGAGAAAATGGCCTCAAGCTGTGTCTAGGTAGGTTTAGACTGGATATTAGGAAAACATTTTTCACAGAAAGAATGGTCAGGCATTGGAATGGGCTGCCCAGGGAGGTGGTTGAGTCACCAATCCTAGGGATATGGTTTAGAGTGAACTTTGTAGAGTAGGGATATTGGTTGGACTTGGTGATCCTGAGGGTCTCTTCCAACCTGAATGTTTCTGTGATTCTGTGAACATAGTGCTTCATTTCCAATAGGACACACTAACTCAGGTCAGGCTGGATATAAATGCAGTCACCATGGTTCCAGACCCAGCATGGATACCTCCAAGCCTGCAGCAGACAAAACTGAATATTATGCTAGAGTTTGGTGCATGGTTGGAAACACTACCATCACTACATTGCAGCCTCTAGGCATCACCAGATCTCACTCCTTCTGGAATCAGCTGTCTCCACTGATTCTTGTTACCCAGCAAAGTCCTTCCATGCACCTGAGAGGCTTTTCAGGTGTGTTGTTTTATCCAAAACAATTAAAATTGGACCGTCACAACATCCCTTGTGGATTCAAACGGGAGGGAGAACCTTCTCTTCTTCATGCAAGAACCAGACAGCAGATACTCGCAGTTTTCCACCACAATGTGAGGGAACAAAGCCAGAGACAAGCTGCCCTTTTAGGTAAAATTCACAATGGGGCCTTCATTTGCTCTTTGTCGAAATCTTTACAGATACTTAGATTGCTAGATTATTCAACGGGCTTGGAAAGAATCAGGGAAATGCAACAATACTCAATGGGCTGCTTTGCAATTTAATAGATTTCCTTTTTCTGTGCGTGCAATTACTGGGAGAAACCTAACCCTTCTCCAAGCCTTCACCTTTGATCAGAGCACATATCAAATGCTGGTTGGTGTAGGTACATTTTGTGCTTGTTTCTTATGCAAATGCAAACTACTGTACACCCACTGGCACTTCTGACAAATTTGCTTCGTGGATTTCATCTGTTTTCTATCTTTTGTCTAAAAGGACTATTATGCACATAGAGACTGCTTTTCTGTGAGAAGATAGTGAAGGATTTCTTTTCTTTTCTTTCAAAAATTATGGGACTAGATCCATCTTGGAGTATTTCCACTGCAACTTGTAGCACTTACATCAGCGACAATTCAATCACAGCACTTGCTAACCCTCATCGGGACAAAGCTAATCTGTGTTTCAAGGGCTTTGTTAATCTTACAGTGAGCTTGGCCACTGACATAATTTTTATCAAGGCACTCACACTACGCCTGATCAAGGTTAGCCAAATAGTTTATGCTCCAAATCAGCGCTGTGTGGGCAGACCTGTGAGACCAAGGCCAGCTCCGGGGATGAATCTGATCCCTTGGGCTTGAAGAATCAGTTTGTAGAAGGTCATGAGGCCTTTCCCATGCCCCCAGTTGCAAGCTTTCTTCTGTAAATCTTCTCTTGTTTCTGGGCTATAGATGCTTGACAGTGGCTCATGTCTCACCAGAAACCCTAGTTTCTGGCTGCACAACTCACATGAACAGAAAGACAAAAATAAGTGAATTTTTATACAGTGTATATTCAGAGTTGGACTTAGGAAATAAAACTTGGGCCTCAATGCCTGCAGGATTTGGGGTGAGGCTGTGAAACAGACACTTGGTGTTAACTCTTCCTTGATTTAGGATTTCTGATGAGGATAATCCCTTATTAGGTCACACCAAATAGTTTATGAGCTTTGATTCTTGTTCAGTGGATTATTCTTCAGTTGAAATAGCAACAAAGTCTGGCTGAAGGATTTTGTTAATCTTTAAGTAATTTCATTTAAATCAGAATGTGATGGCTTGCAGGACTTAGCTGACAAGAAGAGTGAGAACAGCCTGTTATGTGCTCTGCTTTGCAATCCTTACAGTCTAAGCTGTTTTATCATCTGAAACTAAGCAGAAACTATTTAGAGAGTTTTTAAACCTTCTTTAGGGTTCTAGATCAGGAGTGACCCTAATTGTTCATACACATTTCCCTATCATTCACCTGCACGCCATCATCACTGGGTGACAGACAGCATCCCATACAATGCCTGATGTAGCCATGGCCATGCTTTGCTAAAGCCAGCTGGCTTGAGACACTGTGTGCAGTGAATGCTTTCCTGAAGGTGCACCCACAAATCTCACCCACACAAGAGCTGCAGACTTTGAAATCCTCTGTGTTTTACGGCTCAAGACAGATATTAAAGCATAAGTAGCTCAACAGCACCCAGGTCTGAGTGGATACACACATGCCCAAAGTTGAGGCTGTGCCAGTTTACAAGGCAAGACTGCTTACAACCCACAATTTTAATGCAGGCAGGTAAAACAACACTAGGAACTCAAGTCCTTTGTATGTCACTAAAAGCTAACAAACAGGAGGTAACAGGTCACCAGAAAATATTTACCAGCTGACCTAGATTGTCATACAGCAACCACATGACTGACAGTCATATGAAGAGCAAATCTATTTCATTTTTCTGTGCAGTAGTCAATTTTACACATTCTGTGGTGTCATATTTAATGTGCTACAGTCTTGTATGCACATAGTATTATGTATTATAACTATATAGTACAATATATCACATTGTGGAAGATCCTACCTAAACTCCAATTACATGCCTTACATGCTCTTAGGAAAACATAAGTAACCAACTCCAAAGGTGGTGTGTGATCTGGTGAAATTGCTTTTATCCATTTGCATGGCACAGCAGGTTCACATTATCAATAAGCCTTTCAAGACAGGCATCTCATTCCTATGTGAAGTCCTCTTCACTGAATTCTAGAATGCAGCTGTGGTTTCACCTCTGCAGAAATCCCCCCACTTTCCTAATTAACTTGGGAAACAAAAATTTGGTGCTAGTCATAGACCTTCAGCAAACTTCTGTTCATTTTCAAGAGCTGTAAACGAGTCACCACAGAAAAAGCAAACGGCATCAATACAGTCCTGTCTAGGGAAAGAGAACAGCTTCTCTACAAGGTTTTTTTCCTTTCCTCCCACACTGGACAATGGTGGCGGGTTGAGATTTAACCAGAGATGGGCTCCTTTTACAAGATTGCTTATATAAAGCGAAGATAACACCAGCTGGGTTCATTTGAGAGAGGACATCTTGGGAAGAGCTGACGGCGCAGCAACCAGAATAAGACCGGGATGAAAATCTGAAATACTTAGCCCCTTCCCATCTCGGAGGTATAGTACTTAATTTCTTGTAGATTATAATTAGTAGAGACTGTCACTGAAATGTACTGTATCAGCATTTTATAAATCTGTTAGTTTTCAATAGAGACTGAGTGAGAATGTGGAAAATGATTGTTTTGTTGAAAATACTTGTTGGAAGATTGGGTTTTTTTTTCCTTCAACTAAATGTTCTTTTTTCTTTACTTAAAAGTGTTGCAGTCTGATCAGTGACATGTATGAGGGCAGATGCTAAAGACTGTTTGCAAGCAAAAATGCTAGAACATGCCTCTCCCTCTGGGGAACCGCTTGCAAGTTTGAGGCCTGAAATGGAAATGTAAATTACTACTATGTATGTTTGCCTGAAAACTCTACATTTAGCAGGAAAGGAGAAAGTGCATCACGTACCAGAACTGAGATAGGTGAAGGTAAGATTATATACATCAGGATAGCCATTACCACAGAGAATAGTCTCAGCATTAAATCTGTAAGCACCATATATATGTCAGTGCATCATTGTTTCTTGTAGTAATTTCTATTCCTTCTTTGTTTGGTTGGTTTTTTTTTTGATCCCAAAGTTTCAGGCTCATTTGATTGTACTCACACTTCAGGTTTAGACTCTTTACAAGAACAAAAGAAAGCTATAATATTGGAAAGCCATCACTAAACTGAAATAGTAAAATTGCTCCAGTGGTAACCCAGAGATAATAAGAGTCTTGGAAATATTTATGCTGAAGATGCAGATAAGTTGTGATATAGACTATCAGTAATGTTATTGGCTTCTCCCTCTAAGCAGAACTTGTCTAACAGTAGCTACAGTTTTAGGTCTGCAGTCAATGCATTGTCTTTATTTCCAGTTTTAAAGACAATTTCAGCTTTTATTCCCTGTATCCTCAGATCACTGCAAGAAATGGTGACTCACATCATTTATCTGCTGGTCATTTTGGCTCAAGCTATTGCGGGACCTTGCAACCCAAATAAAGCAGGTAAAATAACTCTCCTATGATCTTCCTTTGTAATTCAGCTGCTAAAGGGTGAGAATTTTTTTTTCTATTTAAAAGTGGAAAGGTATCCCTTCAGAAAATGAAACTGTGGATTCTGGAAAGCTAATCTGTACATTTCTTTTATTGATCTGCTTTCATCTAGCACAGTAAAGCACATAGCACTAAAGTCCTAGCCCCACAGAGAATAAGGTGTATGAGTAACTCCCCACAAGAAAATTAAGCTCAAGCAGAATTCAGGCATAAAATGACAAAGAAAACAACAATTAGAAATTGTCTGCAGCAGCACAGCCTAGATGAAACAGATCTTTGCTGCCCAAGCTGGCCTTTAGTTCCACTGACTGCACATAGATACTGGACTGAATTGAACCACACTGCTAAACTGGACAAGGAAAATCAAGAACAACCTAACCACACACTGATTTCTGCCTACAAGCTCAAATGATCTGGTGCTAGATGTATATGTAATGTAGAACCACTACAATAAAGAAATGTGCTTTAGGAATGAGTTGTAAATCACCTCAATATAGAGTGTTTGCTCTGTATGCTTGTGACTTGTGTCAGAGCACTGTTAGTAATTTCATGGTATCTCTTAAGTAATTAGCCCTCCAGCCATTTATTTCAGCACTGCACAAGCAGCTTCTCTGAACTGCAGGAATGTTCATAGTTGTGAAGTTTCCAGAGTTACAACTCTGACCACGAACACAAGCAGAATCAGCCTGTATGTGCTGAAGGTGTGGCTAGGAGAAAGAAGTGAGTTGTTAAAGTCTCTAGTTGACTTCTCTAAGTATTCTATGAAGGAAAAGGCTGCAAAATGAGGCTTTTATCACAAAAAATGAGAATGTCAGGGTCTTTAAAATAAATAGTTAAATAATTCCAGACAGAGTGTCTATTTTTTTTTTCTGCCTGTAGTAATTGGAAGTCTTTCTCATTTTTCAGGTCACTAATAGTCAATATCTGCCCTTTAAATTGCCATCAGACATTCAAACCTGTACTGCCCGATTCTCTTTGATAAATGTCCAATTCTCTATCATGAAACAGTCTGTAAGTTATGGCATTCAATATTCATGATCACAGAATCACAAAATGGTAGGGTTGGGAAAGGATTTCTAGAGATCATCTGGTCCAACTCCCATGCTAAAGCAGGTTCACCTAAATTGAGTTGCATGAGAACATGCCCATGGTTGTAGTACTAGTCACCGTGTTTGGAAATACAGTGCACTGCTATTAACCATAGCTGGCAGCAGGGCTAGCATTTCACTGTAGTTCATTTGAATGCCAAGAGGGAGAGGCTGAGGGAGCTGGGGTTGTTTAGCCTAGAAAAGAGAAGGCTCAGGGGTGACCTCATTGCTGTCTACAACTACCTGAAGGGACAGTGTAGCCAGGTGGGGGGTGGCTCTTCTCCCAGGCAACCAGCAACAGAACAAGGGGACACAGTCTCAAGTTGTGCTGGGGGAAGTACAGGCTGGATGTTAGGAGGAAGTTCTTCCCAGAGAGAGTGATTGGCATTGGAATGGGCTGCCCAGGGAGGTGGTGGAGGCACTGTCCCTGGAGGTGTTCAAGAAAAGACTGGATGAGGCACTTAGTGCCATGGTCTAGTTGACTGGATAGGGCTAGGGGATAGGTTGGACTGGATGATGTTGGAGGTCTCTTCCAACCTGGTTGATTCTATGATTCTCAGTGATGCCCAATGACAGGACAAAGGGCAATGGGTGGAAGCTGAAGCATAGGAAGTTTCATGTAAACATGAGGAGGAATATTTTCACTGTGAGGGTGGCAACAGGCTGCCCAGGGGGGTTGTGGAGTCTCCTCTGGAGATATTCAAAATCTGCCTGGACGTGTTCTGTGTGATCTGTTCTAGTTGATCCTGATCTGGCAGCGGGGTTGGACTGGATGATCTTCTGAGGTCCCTTCCAGCCCCTGACATTCTGTGATTCTGTGATTTCTTGTTGCTGTTAGCAGGGGTAGACTTCTCAGTTCACAGATCTTAGCTTCTAACTTGAGAAACGTAAAAAAGCAGTTTTATTGGCACTGTACTGCCACTGCAAGGAGAGAAAGGGCAGAATACCTGTTGTGGCCTAGACTTAACACTGTTACCAGAAGGTGAAAATCTACTAAAGCCTAACAAACAACTTCAATATGATTTTCACAGAGTTGGTAACATAACAAGCACCAGCTCTGCAGATTAGTCAAACTAATTTGACATTTCAGTGCAGCCATTTTTCACTTCAGGTTTGTCAGCAGTGTCTGTGCTTCTCAATCAGCTATTCCAGAAAAATTAAACAATTACATGAAATTCTACATTGATCAGAAGGCAAAGGCCAAACTCTTCCAAAGAGGACAGAATTTAACAACTCAAAGGCCAGTTTTCTGTAGCAAGAGCTTCTTGTCTTAGGGGGGCTTTCCAGCACACATCCCCACTCACAGAAGTTTAATCCCAATGGAAAGCAGGTGTGCATACCCACCTCTTCGAAAGGAAAACACCACTGAATATCACTCTAGGGGTATTATTTTCCTTTCAGATGTAATTCTAGTATACTGCTATCCTAAAACCATCATTACCAGAATTCCAGAATGTCCTTATGGATGGGAGGTTAATCAGCTGGCACTTGGAGGCGTTTGCTACAATGGGATCCACGATTCAGGATATTACCAATTCACAATCCCAGACCTGTCACCTAAAAACAAATCATACTGTGGGACGCAGTCAGAGGTAAGACTATCAAGGTCAACATTTCTGAGGTGGTCTTGGAAGTTGGCTGGACTCACTTGAGAGAGTCGCATTTGCTTCAGGTGGGAGGAGGCTTTAAGTACTGATGGAATGAGGAGGCAAACTCCATTATAGAATCAGTCAGGGCCGGAAGGGATGACAAGGATCATCTAGTTCTAGTGACACCTCACACTAGATCAGGCTGTCCACAGCCTCATCCAGACTGGCCTTAAACACCTCCAGGGATGTGGCTTCCACCACCTTCCTGGGCAACCCGTTCCAGAGTCTCACTACCCTCATGGTGAAGAACTTCTTCCTAACATCCAGTCTGAATCTACCCATTTCTAGCTTTGTTCCATTCCCCCTAGTCCTATCACTACCTGACATCCTAAAAAGTCCCTCACCAGCTTTCTTGTAGGCCCCCTTAAGATACTGAAACGTCACAATAAGGTCACCTTGGAGTCTTCTCCTCTCCAGACTGAACAGCCCCAGCTCCCTCAGTCTCCTCATAGGAGAGCAGCTCCATCCCTCTGATCATCCTCGTGGCCCTTCTCATCCATACCCCTCTTGTAATAGTGGCTCCAGAACTGGACGCGGTACTCCAAGTGGAATAGAGAAGGAAGATCACTCCCCTCGACCTGCTGGCCACATTTCCCTTGATGCAGCCCTGGATCTGGTTGTCTCTCTGGGCTGCAAGAGCACGCTGATGGCTCATATTGAGCTTCTTGTCCACCAGCACCTCCAAGTCCCTCTCCTCAGGGCTGCTCTCAAGCCAGTTGCTGCCCAGCCTATAGTGGTGCTTGGAGAAGTAGAAGCAAAATCAAACAGTTGCACTTTTATCTACAGCCAAAATGCTTGTAGGCTTAGTCTGTTTTAGTCACCCATTTGCCCCTGTATTACACAGAATGTGTAATATATATGTGTATATATATACACACACATATGTGTATATATATATGTATATAGCAAGGCATATGTATAGGCATGTAGTAAGGTATATGTATAGGCATATAAAGAGTCTCAAAACCATGTTTTTGTGGGGATGGATCTTGCCACCAAATAAGGTCTTTATGTTTTGAAGTATGAAAGTGCTCCTGATGCCTCAAAGACTCAATACTGCCTACGTTTCTGTCTTGCCAACCACAGTTCAAGAACCCTGTTTATCACTTCTACAACTCCATCGTCTCCAACGACACCTCAGTAATTGTGAAGAGCCAACCTGTGAATTACTCATTCACCTGCTCATACAATGCCAACTACCTGGTGAACCAGGCTGCCTTTGACCAAAGGTATGTGCTCTTCTGGGAGCTTGTCTCACTCCTCCTTCAGCACCATGTCTCACTCATACAGAAACTTTACTTTGTTTTGTCCCCAGGGTGGCCACTGTCCATGTGAAGAACGGCAGCTCTGGCTCCTTTGAGAGTCAGTTGTCCCTCAACTTCTATTCTGTAAGTGCTCTTTGCCACCCAGCTTTTCACCTTTATCTCCCACAGATTTCAGCCAGAGTTGGCAAAAAAAGGGCTGCTGCTCCTGATTTACACATTACTTGCCTGGAACAGAAAATTATAGCAGGATTTGCAGGGCCCTTGTTTCTGCTGATTAAGAGGGATATGCTGAACAGAGCAGACATATGCCAGCTTTTTTCTTTTAATCCCTCTAAATCAGGCAGACCTTTCTGCCAAGAGGTACATTTCCAACATGCTGACAGGTTTGATAAGAAAATAAGAACTCAATGGTAGTGCCACTGCTGCTACCACATAGCCTCTATAGATAGAGCAAAGCTCCACACATTGCTTTTGCAGTTTACTTCCTGGTCCCTTCACCTGACAGATACTTTTTCTTTCCCCAAGATCCTTAAGTCATACTGGAATTTTGTTGCCAACACAGTATTGTTCCTGGATATCAAACTGATCTTTTCCAACATTCCTCTCCTCCATACACTGTGCTGCTGAAGCAGCCAGCTCCTGTCTGGAGTCTTTCTCTTCCCACCAAACCAGAGTCATTAGCACCAAAAGGTCTTCTCTATTCTTCTATGGCTGGAAAAACAACAACTAATAACATGCTAACATGTTAAATTTATAGGCCAGATAGACTGTTTTCACAGAATCACAGAATTCACCAGGTTAGAAAAGACCTCTGAGGTCACTGAGTCCAACCTATCACCTAACACCTTCTAACTAAACCATGGCACTAGGTACCTCATCCAGTCTCCTTTCAAACACTTCCAGGGATGGTGACTCCACTACCTCCACGGGCAGCCCATTCCAATGCCAATCACTCTTTCTGTGAAGAACTTCCTAACATCCAGCCTAAACCTGCCCTGGTGCAGCTTGAGACTATATGGTCTTGTTCTGTCCCTGGTTGCCTGGGAGATCAACCCCCACCTGGCTACAACCTCCTTTCAGGCAGTTGTAGAGAACAGTAAGGTCTCCCCTGAGCCTTCTCCAGGCTGCACAACCCCAGCTTTTTAGTTCAATAAGAGTATTTACTACAAGGTGGACTGATGGAAATCTCTCCCACACACACCCTGCATTTTGTTCACAAATGGATCACTAAATATTTTGTTAGGCTTTGGGTGCCACACAAAAGCCTTTGGGGTCTTTTTTTTTCACAGATATATGGCACACTGGTAGTATATACTGGCAAGGTCCCAGGAGGTACCACACTGCTCCTGGCAGCTCCTGACAGAATGGTTCCAAAAACACATGAAGGACAGTGAGCAATGGCTCTCTGGTACTTTTCCTTTCATTTTTTGCCAAATGACTGTTTTATTCTGCTGGCCATGGTGCTCTCTGGAGTCAAGGAGGGAGCGGCTGAACTGTACTAATACATTTTCCCACTGAGCACAAGTACAGAACAAACTCAGAAAGCTAACAGACCACTCCTTTGCTATTTTGTTCACATTCTCACTGAGGAGAAAAGTTTTACTTCAATTAAATGTTCTGGGTAAAATGTAAATACGAGATTTCTTCTGCCTTGCTATTCATCTCTGCTGCTGCAGAGGGCTGACTCTGCCCTCTGTCTCCAGTGGGCCACACTTCCAGGTGCTTTCTGTGCCCATTTCCTCATCTAGAAGCAGTGCTCAAGCTGCAGTGTAGCCCAGTGGAAATACTTCATTCTCACCTGCACTTTAGTCTGTGACACACCAGAAAAAGCAAAGGATTGCCTGTGATGTAGCATGAGGGGCTGGGACCTCAATCCCTAAAACAGTCCAGAGAAGTAAAGTCTGGAAAAACAGCAGGTCCACCTCAATTTAGCACAGGGACTGATAAGGGGTTTGTGACCACACTTATGCAGGATCTCTGCTTTGGGAGAAACCATCGGTCAAATGAGAACTTCTCGAGGCACTTAACAGCCACAGATCACCAATCTGAATGCAGCCTTGACCCCTAACTTCAGTGCATCCAATCTGTCAGATGTTGCAGTGGGAATACTGCAGTGCCTCACAGCCACCTTGCTGTGAGGTGGGGAAAGGTACATAAGAAAATCAGTACCAGAGAGCTGCACGTCACAGCAGGGGAAGATAGCCTAGCAGCTCCAGAGCTACACAGAGCTGAATCCTGCTGTGTACATTTAACTAAGTAAAGCAATGCTATGACTAAACGTGCTACTCTGTCTGCTTCTGGTGCTAGCTTCATTAGGATCTTATGCGACAAAAAGCAGCAGGATTTAAGGTAGATACTTCAGTGCATTTGTAATTATTTATGTGTTGTTTTCCAATCTCTCTTTTCTTCTTTTTTCATCCTGAGCATCTTATCCTGCATTATTTTGAGCAGGCTGGCTTTTTACTGGATGAATGACTATAGCTGGTAGAGCTCTTTCTGCTCAGCTCTCGCCCTGCTGGCCACCACAAGCATCAATGACAGAGTGCTGAACATTTGTACATGGGCATGTGATTTCTGCTTGTCTTTATTCCTTTTCCCTGACACGTGGCCATCTCCAACCTCATTCCCCTTCCATACAGTCACCTCCAATCTTTCATTCCCCCCAGCCTCCTCCAAGACCTCTGGTGTACCAGAAACAGCAGGAAGCTTGTGCTGATATTATACATAGCACAAGACAAATATAATCAAATCATAGAATCAACCAGGTTGGAAGAGACCTCCAAGATCATCCAGTCCAACCTATCACCCAGCCCTATCCAGTCAACTAGACCATGGCACTAAGTGCTATCTAGTCATCTACACCATGGCCACTAAATTCTGTCATTTGCTTTGCATGCTCCTAGTAAGGTGTCATGTCTTTTTCTTTGCCTTTCAAAGAATGCCAAGTTTTCAAGTATAAAAGAAGCCCCTTTCATTGTTGAAACATCTGAAATTGGTTCTGACATATTTGCTGGAGTGGAAGCTAAAGGCTTAAGTGACAGGTAAGCAAACGTAGGAGTGAGAATTCATAACTGCCAATCAGAACATCCTTAGTAATCTGAGATTTGTATCTCCCCAGGTTCAAAGTTGTTCTTAACAACTGCTGGGCAACTCCCTCCTCCGAGTATTTCTACCAGATCCACTGGCCTCTGATCACCAAGGGGTAGGTGCTGGTGGGACCCAGAGGCACCTCTGTCCAGCGCAGTTCTGAGGATGACAGAAAGCTGAGGGGTGGGCAATGAGGAAGCTACAGAATCATAGAATGGTTTGGGTTGGAAGGAACCTCAAAGATCATCTAATTCCAAACCCCCACCATAGGCAGGGACACCTCCCACTAGAACAGTTGTTCAAGGCTTCATCCAACCTGGTCTTGAACACTTCCAGGGAGGGAGCATCCATAACCTGTCTGGGCAACCTGTTCCAGTGTCTTACCACCCTCACTGTAAGGAATTTCTTCCTAACATCTAATTTCCCCTCTTCCAGTTTAAACCCATTACCCCTTGCCCTATCATTGCAAGACCTTGTCAATAGTCCCTTCCCAGCATTTTTGTAGGCCCCCTTCAGATACTGGAAGGCCACTAGAGGGTCTCCTCGAAGCCTTCTCTTCTCCAGGCTGAAGAGCTCCAGCTCTTGTAGCCTGTCCTCATAGCAGAGATGCTCCAGCCCTCTGATTGTCTTTGTGGCCTCCTCTGGACTTGCTCCAACATTTCAATGTCCTTCTTGTGTTGGGGGCTCCAGAACTGTACACAGTGCTCCAGGTGGGGTCTCATGAGAGCAGAGTAAAGAGGGAGAATCCCCTCCCTTGCCCAGCTGGCCACGCTGCTCTTGCTGCAGCCCAGCACATGGTTGCTGTTTGGGCTGTGCATGCACATTGCCAACTCATGTTGAGCTTTTCATCAACCAAGAGCAGGGCAAATGTGGTAAGTCAGACTGTGACCTCGGGAGTTGTTTCACTGAAGCCAGGTAGGCTCTGACACTTCTCTCCATCACAACACAGGTGTGCCTCGGACAGCTCCATTCTTGTGCACGAGAACGGGAAAACAAATCGAGCGACATTCCAGTTCAACGCTTTCCGCTTCGGAAACATCCCCAAGCTTTCCAAGGTCTGGCTGCACTGTGAGACACATATCTGTGACAGTGAGAAGTTCTCCTGCCCAGTGGTAAGCCTCCCTTCCCAGCGAAGCACACAGTGCTAAATTTAGACAGGATGTCAAGCCCTGCCCGAGAGCACATCTGGTGCAGAGCGAGTGTCGGGGCTTTCAGCAGATAGAGGCACTACCATACATGAACAGGTGGCCAGTCGTGCCCCCCGACCCTTGTCATGGTCACAGGCACTGTATGCAATATTGGGCAACTTGTTTAAACATATTGAGCAATAAGGCAGCCATTGAAAACCTCAGTTCTTGTCAATATCCCAGACTACAGTCCTGCTTGACAAAACAGCTACTGTTAAACACAGCCCAGAAAAAAGAAGACAGATAAATTAGAGCTTTTTCCATCTGACTGAATATCTGGGTGCTGAGAGTACCCTGGGGGCAGCAGGGGAACTTAGCTTAGCTGCTCATCAAACAGAACTTCAGAGTCCCCTTTCCCAGTGCAAGTCCACTCTGATGTCCTACAGTGCTGCAGTAAGTTACTGTTCTTCAGCCATCCTATTCTGCATGAAATATATACATCACCCCTGGAGGAACTGTGGTCAAAGAGTGGGTTTCTGTGATATTAGGTGGGACTGAGGCGTGGGGAGGTGTGCACTGTTTGCACCAAGTGATGCAAGAGTCAGGGTTACTAAAGTTCCTCCCTCCTTCATTAAGTCAGAGCTTAGCTGTTCTTTCTTTCACACAATGAATGTCTCATTGCTATCAAATTAACTTAATTTAAGCCTGAAATGGAAGCCCAAAATATTCCTTGGCTGGCACACTGCCATTTCAGCAACAAGTATTTCTTGCTGGAGAAGAGAAAGCATCACTCTCAGTGAAATCAGCTCTTCTACCTAAACCCTTTCTCTGCTCAAGAGATAAATTAAGGTAGTAATTTATTACCTAGCCTCAGCACTGAGCAGGGGGCACCGGTTTGTGCACAACCTGCAGGGTTGATAAAAATGGCTTGTTAGACATTCCAAGTTTCAAAGACCAAAACACAAACCACCAAAACCCCCTTCAGGCTTACATTTGTTGTTTGTTTTCAAAGATTTCTTCAACTTTTTATTCAGCCACAGCCCAGGGTAGAAAGAAAACAACAAACAGTATCCTGTATCTGTCTTTCTAACAGTACTGCCAAACATCTACATCATCCTTCTGAGCACAGGGTGGAATTCCCTCCTGACCCTCCAATGTAGCATAATTGCTCAATCAGGCTAACATCCCTAGAGTCCCCTTCCAACCCCCAAAATGCAGCTGGTGGTCTGCTGCAATTAAGGTTGAACCAAACTGGAGGTCTATGCTTACAAGCAACTCATAACCAGAATTACCACACACTGAGTTTGTAAAATAAAACGCTCCCAGCTAGGGATCTGCAAAGGTCAGGGGACAGACAAGGACCTTTAATCCATAAAGCATTGCTTCCAATCCAGCCCTTGTCAGCTGTGACAGCATCATTAGTGCTAGACATGAAATGATCTATATGGAAGGGATTTGGCGTTTCCTGTTTCTACCCAATGGGCAACAATTAGCAATAAACAACAAAAGTCTTCACAGAGGTCACAGGTTAAATAGATGGAGCTCAGCTCACCCCTTCATTCTTGACAGGAGTTTTGTTTAAGGCAGGGTGAAAAGGGCAGCCCAGGAGGACCTGCGATTAGCAGCCAGACACTTACTGGGCTTCAGCTGTCTCACAGCGGGGAAAAAACCACTTTGCACTGACAGTCACTCTAAGGGTTGTGGCACACCAAACTCCTCTGAGAATGCACTGCAAAGAAATCCAATATTATGCAGCAATAGTGACACAGGTTTCATTTTCTTGGTTGGAAATAGAGAGGTGAGTTTGATGTTTTTTAATGACTTCTAATTTTTTGGGTGTACATGGCACCCTCTCTCTGATCTCTTCAGATGTGTGACAAACGGAAACAGCGCATGGAACAAACTGGAGGTGTCTTAGTGGCAGAGATCTCTGTACGCAGTAAGTGATTTGGTTTCTGGGGTGTTTCTCTCTTTGGGAAGCAATGAAGTTGGAAGCCACCAGTAGCTCACAGCACAGGAGCAATCCAAGGGAACCAAAGCCCTCTGCTAGAGCCCTTTAACCCTGTGGCAGCAGAACTGTTGAACAAAAGTTGGTTCCCTCCAGGCTCTGGGCTGTGGCAGACTAATAGCTCAGTGCAACTCCCCTGATTTAGGAAGTGAGCAAAAGCAGCCATCTGGCATTAATAATAAATGGCCAAACCACTTGCACACTAACTTAGCAATATTAAGTTCTGCTCACCTGCCCTCAGGAACAGCCCAGAGAAGCAGTGATAGCTTGCACATGAGAGGCTCAGGAGCAGCAGTTTTTCTTTACACTGTGGGTTGGTACTTCAGCATGCCCATAACTCTGGTAGGTTAACTCTTCCTGCCCATCTCTCCTGATATGCAAATTAACTGCCAACAGGTTTCTCCATTATAGACAAGGCTTCTTTCCTCCAAGTGCTGCCTCCTGCAGGCACCAGAAATTTCTTGCTGAGCTGGTTTAGTTCTGCAGACCCAGCACATTTAGAAACAGGTCCTTGGAGCAAGACATGCCTAAATCATGTTTTCAGTAGAGCTTTTTATCCCAGTTTATCAGCTACATCCACACTGTTTACAGCCAATTTAAAATTACAAAGACACATGGAGCAGCATTTTTACAGAATCACAGAAACATTCAGGTTGGAAAAGACCCCCAGGATCACCAAGTCCAACAGATATCCCTACTCTACAAGGTGCACCCTAAACCATATCCCCACACACCACATCCAAATGACTTTTAAACACATGCAGGGGTGGTGACTCAACCACCTCCCCGGGCAGCCCATTCCAATGTCTGACCACTCTTGTTGTGGAAAAAAAAAATCCTAATATCTAGTCTGAACCTACCCAGTTGAGGCCATTCCCTCTTGTTCTATCACTAATTGCCTGTGAGAAGAGACCAGCACCAAGCTCTCCACAACATCCTTTCAGGTAGCTGTACACAGCAATGAGGTCTCCCCTCAGCCTCCTCCTCTTCTTCAAACTAACCATCCCCAGCTCCTTCAGACACTCCTCATAAGATTTATTCTCCAAATCAGCATGTTGCACCACTAAAGTCCCATCCATTTTAGGAGATAAAAGAACTGAGGAGCCTTTAATAACTTCAGACAGTAGATCCAAGAGGGACAAAATATCCAGAATTTCAAGAAGTGGCAAATGTTGTCTGCCCTGCTTTTCCAAAGCACACTGCTTCACTTTCTTAAGCATGTCATCCCAATGTTAGCTTTTTCTCTTTTCTTCTTTTATACAGGCAAAGGCTTACCCAGATTTTACACATCAGGTAAACAGCAAAGTATGACTGAAAATATCCATTTCAAGTATGGATTTTGAGTGACTCTGTCAACATACAAGTCACAGCTCAAAGAAAGAGCTGAAAAATACAGTCAATTTGACAAAAAGGGGAGTATTTTAAAACAAAATTTAATTTCTCAACATTACAGACTTTGCTTTCCTCCTTTTGGCACATGTGAACAATAAAATCATACCAATAACTTCAAATACTGAACATTACTTTCTGCTATTTTCACACTCTCTTCCCAAAAAGGAACAAGCATTTTTCAGTGGCTTGATAGAGAAATCTGAAAGCGTTTCTGTTTGGAGAGGGTTTGAAAAAAAGCCTTTAAAGCCTGTTTGTTAAAATTTGATATGGTGACAGAGCCACATTAGGGGCATTCTGTTGCATTCATGGAGTGGGTTGGGAAGAGAAAGTGAAAGGCAGCTGACAGGGAAGTACTCACATTTAGCGTGTGTTTCTCTTGCAGATATCATCTTGCTCCTACTCTTTGCAATTGGATTTCGTGCTGTTTTATTATAAATCACAACCCAGCTGTGTTTCTTACCTTTACCCAATCTTGTTTGGACCTGAACTTCTTTACTAAAGGTGTTTGTTTTACAAAGTCTCAAAAATTCCCTGTGCACCATTTTACCAGATAAATAAAACATTCCATGAGCTTTGTGCCTTGAATATTGGAGAATCCCACAGCAGATTTCCCTCTCCCCAGTCCCTTGGCATTTGAGCCAGTGACATCCCAAGGGTTATGTATTATACTGACCCCTCCTTTTAAAGAGTTGTGCTGCCCACAGTACCTGTTTATATAAGGAACATAGGGATATGCAAATTCAACATTTTTCAATGCCAAATTCACCTTCAGGGTTCCCCCTCCATGTCAGTCTCAGTTTGATACCAAACTCCCCTCTAGACCTGGTCTTGCAAGGTTCCAGTTTGATCTTTGAAGCCTTTGAACAAGATGAAAACTTACCTAGCACATCAAGGATGGTAGAAAAGGATGCTTTTCATGTAGCAATGGTTAGAAGGCATTCAGAATTAATTACCTGGCATTCCAGCATTTCCAGTATTGATTCATTGGCTTAAGCAGAGTAGGACATGTGCTGCATATAGCACAATACTATTAGGAGCACAGTGTCTTGCTGACAGGACAGACTGATGGAGAGCTGCATGGTGTGGATGCAAATTAAGCACCTCTGAGGTTGAAAAACAAGCTAATGAACCTTACACTTCCTTGAAAAGACATAGGTTGTGCCAGATACAATAAGGTCCAGGTGTTAGCTCTATACCTGAGTAACAACATCTCTTAAAGGAAAAAATCACTAGAAAAGAAAACTATGACTTCTAAAGAGCAGAACATGAATTTCCAAGCAAGAGTGGTGGTAGGTTCCTCACTATTACTAAAACAATATTGAGCAAAACTCTTGAAAGTGTTAGAAACATTCCTAAGCCTTTTCCATGAAACAGCCAGGTTCCTAAATGTGGAAGAGAGCAGAGTGACTGCAGCTGTTACACCTCATATTAATGAGCACAGTGGATGTAGCTATGTCTGTACATACTGCAGTTTATGCACATTGTAGTTTTTTTGCTGTTGTTTGTAGAGAGGAAACCTCCTGAATAATTCTATTACATTAAGAACTGTAAGCTCCTTGCACTGTTTGGAACCTCATTGATATTAAGATAATACATAGCCAAAACAGTCATACCTTACAGCCACAGGTTTTAAGATACACACAGATCCCCCCTTCCCGTGGGCTCTATTTGCTCCCCTCGGTGTAATCTCAGTCCTTAAATATAAGTAATTGAGAAAAATCTTGTTCAAAGCTGTTCAGAAGCTGAAAAACAGTAGCCAGCCTGACAACCTGCAGCTGTGCTGGCATGCATTTAGCCACTGCATACAACAGAGGGCACTCTCTTAACAGAATTGTCTGGTTTTGACAGGCCAGAATAAGGAGACCTGGCACTTCAGCGTCTTTTTTAGTGGTACGAGTTTCTAAAGCAGAGCAGAGCTGTAGACTGTTTTGTGCACCGCAGGATGACTCCGCAGGTTTGGGGTTTTTTTCCCTGCTTTGTCTCTCTTTCCCCTTCTCTCCTCCAACTAACGCTCCAAGATTCAACCAAGTGGCTTTACCTCTTCAAATTCTTGTCCTTGCCAGCTGAGATCAATGGCTTCTTCTTCAAAGTCTCTATCTTTTGCCTCCTCTTTGAAGCAATCACTGCTGTCCTATCATGGGTATTTTGTGAAGAAAGCCTTAAACTGAGTTTCCTTGGCAGGTTGAATAATTTTCTACCTGATTATGCAATATGTATTTCTTTGGAACAAATCTTACAGCATTGCAGCAGCTGTGACGTGTGCCTGTGCATTCCCAGGCCACCTCCCTGCCTCCCGTGGGATGGAGCTCCTGGCCATACATATCTCCTGTATGTGTTACAGCACTGAGTTGGCCTCATGCAGAGCTGTAGCTACAGAATGGGCAAAACCCTATTACCAATCCATGTCTGGGTCATTATCTCTCTTCAGTCCAGAAGTGGTCTATAGCTAAACCCAACCAACAATACAACACAACTGAAAATCAGCTCCCATAGGTCCTTGCAGCAACAGTTTTTAGCTCTAGAAGTCCTGTTCCTTAAGAAAGCACAAGTTGTCCATCCTAAATAGCTTACATAAACAACATGGACTATCATTCACCCTAACTTTTCCTAACATATATGGCTCCTCACTATTTATCATACTAAATACTACTTATGTTGGCAGTTTCAGAAAATGCAAGCATTGCAAAAGATTCTAGCACAAGATGGAACCTGATAGACTCCATTTGAGATACACTAACTTTTGCTTTCCCAAAGATTACAGTTGGGTTTTGTCTTAATTCCTCTTCCCATTTGGATGAGCTTCTATGAGGCCTGACTTCCCTTCCCATAGTTTGGCATTGCAATGCTGAAGCACAAGGTAACTGAGGTCATGACAAGCAGTAGGAGAAAAATTGAGACATACAGGTGCCAAGATGATAACACCACAGGTTGCAGCACAACATCGTTAGTACAGTGACAGACATTTACACAATATTTTGTTCATTAAATATAGGTCACTTCTCACTTGCAAATGGTAAACACTATTAACCTGTGTGGCCTTTGACAGTCACTGCAGATGCAAATAATGATTAAGAAGGTCTGACAGAAATTCCTAATGAAAGAGCGAGTCAGATCTAACACAAAATCCTCAGAAGTACAAACCAGGAAGCATGCCACAAGTGCAAGCTGTTACTTTCCATCCTTGACACTCTATATTTAGTGTCCCCAAACAAGCAATGCTGTGGCACTGTGATTCCTTCCATTCCTGCTACCCCAGGTCCAACAGTGAACAAGAAGGAGCAAGGCCTGAGACTGTCAAGTAAGAATTATAGCCAAGCATTCTATATTATATCCTGTGCAGGGATCCCATGCTTTCAAATCCAAACTTGAGAATGAATTGTCAATTGCTATGTCAAATCATAGAATCAACCAGGTTAGAAGAGACCTCCAAGATCATCCAGTCCAACCTATCACCCAGACCTATTCAATCAACCAAGTGCCTTGTCCAGTCTTTTCTTGAACACCTCCAGGGACAATGACTCCACTACCTCCCTGGGAACTCATTTCTTTGGCAAAGGGAATCATAGAATCATAGAATCAACCAGATTGGAAAAGACCTCCAAGATCATCCAGTCCAACCTAGCACCCAGCCCTATCCAGTCAATTAGACCATGGCACCAAGTGCCTCATTCAGTCTTTTCCTGAACACCCCCAGGGACAGTGACTCCACCACCTCCCTGGGCAGCCCATTCCAATGGGAAATCACTCTCTCTGGGAAGAACTTCACAGTATCACAGTATTATTAGGATTGGAAGAGACCTCACAGATCATCAAGTCCAACCTGCTACCACAGAGCTCAAGGCTAGACCATGGCACCAAGTGCCACATCCAATCCTGCCTTGAAGTGCCCCAGGGACAGCGACTCCACCACCTCCCCGGGCAGCCCATTCCAGTGTCCAATGACTCTCTCAGTGAAGAACTTTCTCCTCACCTCCAGCCTAAATCTCCCCTGGCGCAGCCTGAGGCTGTGTCCTCTTGTTCTGGTGCTGGCCACCTGAGAGAAGAGAGCAACCTCCTCCTGGCCACAACCACCCCTCAGGTAGTTGTAGACAGCAATAAGGTCACCCCTGAGCCTCCTCTTCTCCAGGCTAAACAATCCCAGCTCCCTCAGCCTCTCCTCGTAGGGCTGTGCTCAAGGCCTCTCACCAGCCTCGTCGCCCTTCTCTGGACACGCTCAAGCATCTCAATGTCCCTCCTAAACTGGGGGGCCCAGAACTGAACACAGTACTCAAGGTGTGGTCTAACCAGTGCAGAGTACAGGGGCAGAATGACCTCCCTGCTCCTGCTGACCACACCATTCCTGATGCAGGCCAGGATGCCACTGGCTCTCTTGGCCACCTGGGCACACTGCTGGCTCATGTTCAGGCGGGTATCACTCAGCACCCCCAGATCCCTCTCTGGCTGCTCTCCAGCCACTCCGACCCCAGCTTGTATCTCTGCATGGGGTTGTTGTGGCTCCTCCTAATATCAGAGGACATGCAACTGATTGTGCTGCAGAGATGCCAGCCAAGGTCTGACCTGTGATGCCCACCCAGTGCATCCCCTGCTAGCTCAGCCCTGAAAAGAATGAAGCTACACTGAGGCTGCAGGCCTTTCTATAGAAGGACCTCAACGCAGTAGCACGCTGCAGTTAACATTGCATACGCTGCCACGACTGGCAATACGTTACACAATTAAACACAGGCAGTGTCTTGGATCCAGATAGCATGTACAGAACCCCCTGTCTTAATCCTGAACACCAACTTCATCTCTTCAGTCTGTAAATCCATGACATTTTGTTTAACTGTCCCAGTCAGGGACAAGAGAAAACCCTACTTATCTCAGAACACTATCGCAAGAGCCATGACTTGATATGTACAAAACACATCATAAAAGTACATAGCCTGTATTAGGAGTGAGCCTCCTCACTCTATTCTGAAGATCAAATATTTTCAAGTTATCTCCAGCCAAAGGGCAGCTGTCACTCCCAGGTGCAGAGGGAAAAATAGCTATTGATTGATTGGACTCCACAGTCCTTTCATGTAGCGTATCACTGTGGCCCTGCAAAGGTCAAGCCCAGTGGCTACAGAGAAATAAATAATAATTATTGTCAGTTACATGGCCCTGAAATATGTTTTTGAGAAGATCTTGCAGGTTTAGACTGCATTCAGCAGAGTCCAAATGATGGAGTGAAAGGAAGTGGAGAAGGCTTGGTGTGAGCATTAAAGATGAGGTCTACCACTAAAGCAAAGGTCTTATCACATAGCACTACAAATTTACATGGTAATTAATAAGCCCTGATAAAAGCACTCTGAGCACTTCTCATTGTCCATATCCCACACTTCTGTCCTAGCACCTTTTATTGAATACCTCAAAGCATTCTGAATCCAGCAACTGGTTAAGTTTGAAGATTTAACCTGCCTTTACAAACAGAGATAAAGGGAGACAGAAGAATGCTATGAGCATATCCCAGCAGTGAGGCAAGTCAGAATGCTACCCACTCCAGTAGAAGGGAATGATACTGAAAGAACAGAAACAGTCATCAAGAAAAAAAAATGTTTGCCTGATCATCTAAGGATGAATTGTGGCTAGAGAAAACTTGCCTATTTAAAATGTCTTTGTTCTGTATTGGGAAGAGAAGTTCCACTTATACAGAAAATCAAACCAAGGAATGTAAAGGTTCTTGGATTTTTCTCCATTCCTGGTGACAAGCAGTAACAAATTACAAGCACCCACAGCAAACATAAGATCAAACTCCAGGTTCAGTTGCCTGGAGGAAGTCTAGACCAACAGGTTTGACCTCACACTTGTGATAGGTGTGCCAGCATGCCTCATTGGGTGGCAATCCTCACCCTCTGATGTACCCAGACCTCCACTCCCAGTTCACAGCCAGCCAGTCTCGGGGATGTTTACCTGTGTGAAGGCAAATAATGCAGTCCCAGCTTCTCTGGTTATGTAGCACATCTTGAAAGTAACCACAGTGCTCAGGGATTTCACAAACACAGTACCTATAGTAGTAGGCTGTGTTCAGCCTGGAGAGGAGAAGGCTCCAGGGAGACTTCATAGTGGCCTTCTAGTACTTGAAGGAGGCCTATAAGAAAGCTGGGGAGGGCCTGTTTACAAGGGCTCGCAGTGATGAGAGAACAGGCAATGGCTTTAAGCTGGAAGAGATGAGATTTAGACTGGATATTAGAAATAAATTCTTTACAGTGAGGATGGTGAGACACTGGAACAGGTTGCCCAGGGAAGCTGTGGCTGCTCCCTCCCTTAAGGTTTTCAAGGTTGGACAGAGCCAAGGTCAGCAGAAGAGTCATGACAAAATCTTTGCTGTTCCATGACTTTTTGCTCAATATCCAAATATACCAGACATCACATGTTTTAAGGATGATATGGAAGAGACTGTAGAGGTCACTCAGGAGACTGACCACTTGCAGGGAGTTGGTGAAAGCACAGAAGTTGCAGCTCCACCAAGCAATGAGCTACTCTCTCCAGTGAAACTGGGAAGCAGGAGTAAAAGTGTTAATTTATTTTGTGACCACTGTTTCTTTTTCTCCACCTCCTTCATTTGTCCTGATTTGTTTTGGAGATAGGCAGAAGTTACTGAAACCATTTTCCAAAACCTCAGTGGAAAGAGATTAACAGACAGCAAAGAAATCATCACCCTTCATTCTGACCAGTACTGCCTCTCCATTTCTTCCCCTGATTCTGAACTTAATTTGCATTCTCCACTGGCTTTTGATTTTAGGAATGTTAGAGCAACACTTTGATCAGCAAAACATTTTGTAGAATGTCAGTCAAAAAAACCCCAGGCAACCCTGATGACAACCAACTGCACCATTCCTTCCAAACAATCAACATATTTTTCCAGTTTGCTCATTGTATTCTACAGGATCTTAATGTTACATATACAGGTTACATATACATCAAGGTCACATTTGTTTATCATCTGGTGCCATGCAACACAGAGTATAGAGTATTGTCTCAGATTCCAGTAGTTTCCTCCTGGAGGATGGATTTCATGGCAAGGAAGAGTCCAATGCAGAGCCACAAAGATGATTAAGGGAATGAAACATCTCTCCTGTGAGGAGAGATTGAGGGAGCTGGGACTCTGCAGCTCGGAAAAGAGGAGACTGAGAGGTGACCTCATCAGTGTTTATAAATAGGTGCAGGGTGAGTGCCAGGAGGCTGCAGCCAGGCTCTGCTCAGTGGTGCCCAGTGACAGGACATGGAGCAATGGGTGGAAACTGAGGCATAGGAAGTTTCAGGTAAACATGGAGGAGGAATATTTTCACTGCGAGGGTGACAGAACACTGGAACAGGCTGCCCAGGAGTTGTGGAGTCTCTCTCTGGAGATATTCAAAACCTGCCTGGACATGTTCCTGTGTGACCTTGTATAGGTGATTCTGCTCTGGCCGGGGGGGTTAGACTGGATGAGCTGACTGAGGTCACTTCCAGCCCCTGACATTCTGTGACTCTGAGAACACTTTGTCTCTTCATTATTTGATCACGCTTGGGTCCTCCTAACATGTCTCTGCAGAATCTACATACACTGCTAATTATGCTACATACACTCCCTATTTTAAAGGGAGAACTTGCTGCAGGGAGAGGTAATTCTGAAAGAAAACAATTTTCTTATCTAGCATAATTTAACTCTTGCCTCAGTGAAGCAGAATAGAGGTTTGTCTAATTCAAAAGCCTCTCACTGTCAGGAGCCACCATGTGCACAATGAATCTTTGGGTCTCCTATAAGAACTGCTGTAACCTGCGGCTATCTTGCAAGACAGAGCCTTGCACCCTGGACAGATTCCACCACAGAATACTATATAATAAAATAGGTATAAAATGCAATTACTTGAGGGAAGGGGCTGCAGGGAGGGGAGAGCAGAGGTATCTACATTTTAGTAAGAGAAAGCACAACTGCAAAGGATGAGGCACTTTGATATAGTTTAGCTTTTTAGTTTATTTTGATGCTTTTTATATATATAGAAAGATTAATGTGACTGATTTTGCATCACAGAAACATTCAGGTTGGAAAAGACCCTCAGGATCACCAATTCCAACCAATACCCCTACCCTACAAGGTTCTCCCTAAGCCATATCCCCAAGCACCACATCCAAACGCCCTTTAAACACATTCAGGGTTGGTGACTCAACCACCTGCCTGGACAGCCCATTCCAATGCCTGACCACTCTTGCTGTGAAATAAAAAATCCTAATATCTAGTCTAAACCTATTCAGTTGCAGCTTGAAAGAAGAGACTAGATAGAAGAGACTACATTAAGAAGAGACTAGAGAGACAGGTGAAATGAATAGGGAGAGTATTGACCACATGATATAGAAAACTAAATAGAAGGCACTCTGTCATCCACAGTACCTGAAGTAACCACTGTCTGTATTAAAAGAAGAGGTAAACCTTACTATTTACCTAATGAACATGACATTTGGTTTTAACTGGATACTAATAGTCTTAATTTCCTGCTCTGCACCACCAAATATTCTCATTGCGGGCTACCCAGCTGCTGCTATTTTCCTTCTCTTCAACAGCTGCATTTGACTGCTGAACAAACAACTAATTTCATGTTTCATACAGTCTACAAAACACTTCTGATATCTGTCACCTGAAAGGTACAACCCACTTGGGGTAATAAGCCTTTCACAAGTGAGTAAAACTCCCCCTTCATGGCTTGCTCCTCTTGATCACTTTTTCCCAGAGGGGAAGGACAACAGACATTAAAAAAGTTGTTTTCCTAGGATGCCAGAATGCCAGGTAGGGGACAGCTGCATACAGGCTGAGGAACTGTCTGAGCCACACGGGACTGGCACCAAGCCAGCACTTGGTGATGCTGCTGCAGTTGGTCAGACTATAAAATTGTTGCACCTTACTCAGCTTCCGCTGCCTGCCTACCCTCGAGCAGCACCTCTCCCTAACCCAGCAATCTGATAAGGACCTGGAGTTAGAAGGCAAAAGAAAAGGTTATTCTGTGAAATGCCTAAGGTAATCAGGTCATTTTGACAGAACTGCCTGGATCCAGTTTGGAGGTACTGATCTCAACCCCATTTAGTGACACTTAAACCAGCACATTTAGCTGTTACCTCAAAATACAGCTGTGGGTGGTGTATGCTCACAAGTCCAGCAACCACCCCCCCAGCTACCACTGACAGTGGAATGTGGTCTGTTGGTTAATTCTAATTGTACACAGCTAAAGGAAATCACCTCACTGAATGCTCACCATATGAAAGGATTATATTGTGGTTTCAGATTCACTGTAAGTGATCTTTGATCTCAGATATCCCATCATTTAACTTTTTTATTTGATGATTTAACATTTCTTTTACTGGCATGGCATGCAGCAGGACTGCATCATACTGGTAGGCCAACTAAAAACACATCTTAAATGTCTTGAACAAAAATGCAGCAGCCTTGAGGTGCTGCTGGGGGTTAGTATTTTTCAAATAATTCTCAGTTAAAATTAATTTTCAATCAATGCATTCCAACTTTGTACCAAATGTGCTGTGATGCCACACCATAATAATAAACTGAAAACCTATACCTTGTCCCATCCTTCAAGCAGGAAGGGGAAAAAAAACCTATAAGTGTCCTATGTCACTCTCACATGGACTTCGGGATTCCTTAGTCACTGTGGGCAGAAAACCACACAGAGGAGCCACAGATGTACTTTAGAAACTATTTCAAGTATTCTAATCTGAGTAAGTCACAAACCAGGAAAAGGCGGAGGCTTAATTAGACTATTATCTTAGATAAGTGCTGTTAAGCAGGGAGCACAATGTCAAATTTGTTCCTCTGAAAAAACAGAGCTGTGAAGGGCTTTCCCAGCACTCTTCCAAAAAAAAAAAAAAGATAAATAGTAGATTCTTCAGCAGAGATGAAGGTGGCTGGGAACACCTGCTCATAGGCTGGGAGAACAATGCTCTTTCTCAGTGCATCTTCCAGGAAGCTATCCTGAAAACCAGAAACAATGCACCTCCACTGGTATAGGATTAGGAACTCCAACATTTAATCCAATCAATCCACTAGAAAAGGCCAGAAATTAAGGTCAGCTCACTGTTAAGTTGTGAAAACTTCAACACATTAGTTTATTTGGTGATTTTCTCCTACTGATCAACAAGGACATAATCAAGAAGTTAAGCTAGACTTATTACATTGCTGCAGACCTTAAAACTGTTTCATAGAATCGCAGTATCAACCAGGTTGGAAAAGACCTCCAAGATCATCCAGTCCAACCTAGCACCCAGACCTATCCAGTCAACTAGACCATGGCACTAAGTGCCTCAGCCAGGCTTTGCTTGAACACCCCCAGGAATGCTGCCTCCACCACCTCCCTGGGCAGCCCATTCCAATGCCAATCACTCTCTCTGGGAAGAACTTCACCCTAACATCCAGCCTAGACCTCCCCTGGCACAACTTGAGACTGTGTCCCCTTGTTCTGTTGCTGGTTGCCTGGGAGAAGAGACCAACCCCCACCTGGCTACAACCTCCCTTCAGGTAGTTGTAGACAGCAACGAGGTCCCCCCTGAGCCTCCTCTTCTGCAGGCTGCACATGCCCAGCTCCCTCAGCCTCTCCTCACAGGGCTGTGCTCCTAGCCTCTCACCAGCTTCATTGCCCTTCTCTGGACACATTCCAGCACCTCAACATCTCTCTTGAATCAAGGGCCCCAGAACTGGACACAGTACTCAAGGTGTGGCCTGACCAGTGCTGAGTATAGGGGAAGAATAACCTCCCTCGTCCTACTGGCCACACTGTTCCTGATAGAGGCCAGGATGCCACTGGCTTTCCTGGCCACATTCAAGCACAAGTTTCCTATTTAGCAGATCAGTGTAGCTTCTAGCAGAATTACACAGAATCACAGAAGGTTAGGGGCTGGAAGGGACATCAAAAGATCATCCAGTCCAACCCTCCTGCCAGAGCAGGATCACCTATACCAGATCACACAGGAACACATGCAGAAAGGTCTTGAACATCTCCAGAAAGACAGAATTGACTGACATCTGAAGACCTGAAGATGAAGGTAGCAGTCACAAGGGTATACGGGAAGTGAAGAACACCACACAGCCATTTCCCTTCCAATTTATGAGACAAGAGTAACTGATCAGTACCAATACTATGTCAGTCAAATTTGTCATCACATAGCAAACACTTATGTACAGAATTTAACCACAGATGTACCCCTGGAAAGCCCACTGGGCTGCAAATGAGGATACAAACATGCCTTGCTTACTAACTATCAGCTGGCTGGTGATCAGTTAAAGATGTTATGGTGACAGAAAATGAAGCACTTTGTGGCAGCTGGAAATTACACCAATGTTTTACCCATTAATAGTCCTGAAAGTAAACTGCCTGGAGGTAATACAAGAAAGGAATGTTTTTTTATGCCTGAGGATTACCAGCCAGAGGATTCTACGTGCTGTGCAGAAAAAGGTCTTCCAGAATATTAAATCAAATCTATCAAGTGCTAGCAAATGCCAGTGAAAAGCATTTTCTTGAGTGATGATGAGGAGCAACTTAAACCAGCACAGAAACCTCAGCAAATAAGACATCAGTAACAAGACCAAGAAAAAAAGCTTCCTGTGTCCTCTCATCTTCTCTTTTCTCTCCTTTTCTGGAGAAAAAACAATCTTCAGAAGCAAATATTTTACTAAAAAGCTGTGAAACATATTTTAAAATGCTGTTTTGTTTGTGGTTTTGTGGTTTTTTTCCCTCCTGGTAGCTTTATTTCTGTTCCACCAGTGTCTGGAGAATACAGAATGGGAAGACCACCTCATTACAGAGGTCATTAACTGATGCTGATAGACAGTTTGAGCCCTACACAAACAAGTGAGTCATGGAAAAGCCCAGGAGGGCTGGTGCAGACTGTTCCTGCTCCACTCAGGCAATCAGCAACTTGGCAGGTAGGCACACCTCACCCAACACCCTTCTTAAGCCCAACTCTAGCATCACTTTTCAAACCGTAAACCCCCACCATGGTGGAAATTACTAAGATGCAGTTTCTGCCTTCTCTTCTTCCACTGAGTAATTCTGGCTTGGCTCTGAACAGACTGACAGGCAGAAGAGGACAATTTTCTGCCTTCTTTCTGAACTTCTGCTTTGACATTTATTTTCCAACTTTTGTCATTTTTTGCACACTTCAGAAAGGGCAGAAAGTCACCATTCTGATTTGCACTGTTCAAGTATTCAAAGAGCAGTCACCTAAGGTCATGTGTGGGAGTGACACAGGTCAATGTATCATATTCCTCGTTTTACATGTGAACACTTTTCTCTTCCTCTCCTTCCACGTAAGAGTGAAATGCTTAATCTGCAGCAAGTAGAGCAAAGTCCTCCTGCACAGTTAGGAAGCACCAAGCAAAGGGGAAAGCTGAACATATTATCAGCATGGTCTTGGGGCCAAGTACAGTGCCAGCAAGAACTCTGTCAAAAGATCAGTTATCTGTGTATGATTTACACAGCTAGACTCAATGGCCTGTGGTTGGGCTGTCTATTGCTGCAACACAGAATTGCATGCCCTTCTAAGGGAACGTGACAGTTGAGAATATATCTGCATTCTAATGATGACATAATAATGACTTTGGATAAGAGACATCTTCAATGATCACAGCTTCCAAAACCTGTGGACTTGCAAGATGCACATAGCAGATTCCTGCAGAGCCTAGAGGCAGACTGCAATAAAATGGTCCCAAGTATATATATTTCATTAGAAATAGCCCAACAGCTGGATCAGCTATCCACTTAGATTTAGAATTTTGCTTTATGTGGACAAATTGTGGGTTTGAGCTACTTGTTCTTCTGGATGGAGATGCCATTTGTGTTACAGCGTTTGGCACACAGTAATCTTTGCTGAGTGTTCCAACTTGTGCCATACTACTAAGTGTGTAACATGATGAAGTCCATAAAACAAATTGCAGAGAGGATGGTTGCAGTATTAGTCACAATAGCAGTTTTCAATATTCAGGTACACACTAGTACCTGATCTGCATTTTAGCACAGAGAGGACCAATGTCTGCTTAGAGAGCCTCACACTCTACACAAGAGCTATTAAGAAATGCAAATCATCCTTTAAACAGCTAAGAGTAAGGATACCTAATTTTGGGAAAGTCTTTGGCATCCACATATATCAAAAACTGACAGTCTTTGACCAAGTGCTTATGGCACACTTGAATAGTAACCACTGCAAACTTGGATGTACTCCTTCACTAGGCTAAAACCTAAACATGCACTAAGGCAATAATCACCACTAATCAATACTATCCTGTCTTTATATTCCATAGAATAAAAGACAAATACTGTGCAGGCAGGAAGGGTGTGTAATGCACAGCACCTCCTTACTTTCCTAGGTTAGAAAGTCTGAGTACAATTCTGACAAAGCAAGTTGATTTGTGCTTGGTTTGGTCCCATAACAGATACCCACTGAGACTTTGCAAGAATACCACTGACAGATTTGACAGAGAAAGGAAAACTGTATTTAAACTGACAATTACTTCTATCAGAAGATGGTAGATACTTGACATTTTTGGTGCTGTATCTGAGCTCAGCAGCAATGATGACATTGTCTGGGCTGCTCTTTCATAGAGGTCCACAATTCGTCTGCTTAATTCTACATTTCAGGTGAGCTTCCAAGCAAGAGAGGTCCAGCCAGAAGATGTTAATCAAGTACTTCTTCTAGTCACTTTAGAGGGACAAGGGACACAATTTTGACAGACATGTCAAAATTGCAGACATTTTCCAGCCTTGCTGTCTGATCAAACCCAAACAAAGGGATATTTCAGTCAGAAGGCCAAAAAACATCCATTGACAATAAATGACCTTTTATTTTGTGTCAGAATATAGAAGGTAAAAGTTATTCTGTAATGCAATTCTAAACTGTTCTGTAGTCTTCACTAATTGCAATTGCCATTGGCTTCTGCTTTTTATCTCATAGATCCATTTGGATTTATTGCTCCACCACATATTTCAATAGTTTTCATACTTTCTAGTATCACAATAGCCTAGGATTTCTCTTGGAAATTGATTATCTTATACAGTTGCCATAAATCACAAAAGATGTGATTTTGTGTTTTACAGGACAAATTCATACCTAGAGTAAATTCACTGATGCAGGTATTTCCCCAGCTCTTCAATTAAGCTCTTCAAGAATTTGGAGCAACCCAAAATGTAAAGATTAGAGCCCAAATTGTGGAGACTTCCATATGTGTGGTACTGCTCTATTTGGAACGTTCAAAATCTCAACACCAGGCAATTTCTCCCTGAGGAAACATGGTAAGGCTTATTTTAGCCACCTTCTGTCAGTGTCATCAATGTAGTTAGCCAACTAAGATCTCCTGAGTACACTGGCAAGTATTTAGCCACGGTATGTAGTCTAGAAGCATATGAATTGAATTTTTTTTATAGTTATAAAGGAACAAAATGAAAGAGAAGAAGAATTTCCTGATTTATTTCCATTTTTATCTGCAATTACATGGTTCAAAGCCTACTTCTCTCAGAAATGTGTGATACTGGCAGTGATCATTTCTCCAACTGCTAACAGGTAAGAACTAAACTCCCTTTCTCTCTACTCTCTACTCCTAAATCTACCTTCACATTTCAGTGTAAAATTCTCCACCGCTCACGAAAGAAAGTCTGCCAGCCACCCATATACATGCATATACCAACAAAGTTTGCTTTTAAATACCATGGCTCAATTGTCTAGTAGCATTCTTGTACCTGCAGCAACAAATATGAGCCAAAGTCTTCAGCTATTAGGAAAGTAAAATTGCTCACAGCACCTCATTCCCTCTGGCAGGGCTGAGGTTTACTACTGTTATCTTTGGATAGGACACAGCAAAGGAAATTCACTCCAGAGCAGAAAATAATAACAGTGCTTGGGGGCTTCCCAGACCTAAAGACTCTTTGCTGGTTCATACAGGCCAAGTCTAAACAATGCTGTTTTTTTCAGTGGTTTATAAACTCAGGATTTTTACCTGCTGAGCAGTGTTATGTCCTATGAAATATCTGGTCTTTTTCCTGCAGATTTTTTCTCTACCCTTTAGATAATAGGAGCCAAAACTACTTTCCTATTTTAAAATCAAGAACAAGTGGATGTTTCCCTGAATGTGTTTGGTTTAGGACTGTTCAACACAGCATCTGTTAAGCTCCAGGAATTTCTATTTTACAGTTTGGGGTTGTTTTTTCCCAGATCTTTAATCCACTTGTTTAATTTCCTCTATTAAAACATTACTGTTCTTCATATTATGGGCATCTACATCAAAGGCCACATTTAAATATTTTTGGCCTGACATTCACACCAGAGGGGATCATACTGAAACTGAAGAGGTGCAAGATTGTTAGAGGATGTAGCAGATGACAGTGATTAAAAATGGAGGACAAACATGTGAGATTATGTGTTACCTAAGTAACTCTTATGCAACCAGCAACAGATCAATATTTTCCAAGCATGTCTCTCTGTACCAAGATGTATAGCTAGTAAGTAATTCCAAGGGGATGGAGAAGTTTTGCCCTAATATATCCCCTGATTTAAAAAAAAATTATCTTGGAGAAAGGTCATCAAGAAATATTAAAAAAAAAAAAAGTAATCAAGAAGACAAAAACACTGCAAGATGCAAGCTAACCACTCTTACAGAGAAGCATGTCATGCTGTTTGCACCAACCCTGTGACAGCACCGAGAACTCCGTATTGCTCTCTGAAACCTGAGCAAGGTAGACACAAGCAGAAATACCTACATTAGCTGCTTTTGGACATCCTCACCTAAACTTAGTAGTAAGACACATTAAAATTCTACAGCAAGATCTCTCAGAGCATAGAATCACAGCCCACACTTTGTTAAACCTCTGCAGTAACAGATAACTGTTCAAGATTCGGGCTGTGCAATCTGGGGAAGAATTGAGAGGGACTTCCCCCCAGCCTCCAGAAGAAATAGGAAGTCATTTAAATGCATTGACTGGCTGGATGGTTGCATGCAGAGAGTGGTAATGTGACAAGTGGCATCCCTCAGGGCTCAGTGCGGGGACCAGTGCTGTTTAACACCTCTGTCAGTGATATGGACAAAGGAATCGAGTGCACCCTCAGCAAGTCTGCAGATGACACCAAGCTGTGTGGCACAGTCGACTTGCTAGAGGGATGCCATCCAAAGGGACCTGGACAGGTTGGAGAGATGGGCCCAGGCCAACCTCATGAAATTCAACAAGGCCAAGTGTAAGGTCCTGCATTTGAGTTGGTGCAATCACAAGCAAAGACACAGGCTGGGTGGCAAATGGCCAAGAGCAGCCCTGAGGAGAAGGACCTGGGGGTCTGGGTTGATGAAAAGCTCAACATGAGCCAGCAGTGTGTATGTGCAGCCCAGACAGCAACCATGTACTGGGCTGCATCAATAGAAGTGTGGCCAACAGGGAGGGGATTCTTTCCCTTTATTCTGCTCTCGTCAGACCCCACCTGGAGTACTGTGTGCAGTTCTGGAGCTCCCAACACAAGGACATTGAACTGTTGGAGCAAGTCCAGAGGAGGACCATGAAGATGCTCAGAGGGCTGGAGCAGCTCTGCTATGAGGACAGGCTACAAGAGTGAAGGCTCTGCAGCCTGGAGAAGAGAAGGTTTCAAGTAGCCTTCCAGTGTCTGAAGAGGGCCTACAGCAGGGCTGGGGAGGGACTATTTACACGGTCTTATAATGACAGGATGAAGAGTAATAGGTTTGCACTGACAGAGGAGACATTCAAACTGGATATTAGGGAAAGGTTCTTTACAGTGAGGGTGGTGAGACACTGGAACAGGTTGCCCAGGCAGTTGTGGCTGCTCCCTCTCTGGAGGTGTTCAAGGGCAAGTTGGATGAGGCCTTGAGCGACCCATTTTAGTGGGAGATGTCCCTGCCTATGGTGAGGGGTTGGAACTGGATGGTCCTTGAGGTCCCTTCCAACCTAAACCATTCTATGATTCTATGACAGGAACTAAGAATCACAAGGGCTCTCTGGATATAAAGGTTACTTAGTTCTTCAATTTTAAATTGTATTTTAACTCTGGGCACTGAAACTCCACTAGAGCAGTTTCAGTGTCTGCAAGGCATACAGAAAAGTGGCTTCTCTGAAAAAAAAAACCTTCCCAAATCACTGCAGCTTAATGGGGAAAATCCATTTCAGAATGAATTTTTCTTTATATCTCGTAGGTCTCTAGCAAATCTATACCATTTTCTATACATATTCAAACCCTGCTTGAGGTAATCTTGTAACATCATAAAAAGATACCAGTAACAGACTAGAAAAGCAGTTGGTAGGCAGTGTTCCACTAAAGCAGTGTTTTCAGGTCTGCAAGCCCTGTGAGTAGGCTGGCGAAATCACTACGGTGAACGCTCTGCATAAAACCAAGTCATTATTACATGAGGGTGTAGCTGTCACAGTATAAAAGATGGTTGAGTAAGAAGATTGAACAGCAAAGAGAAGCCAACAACAGTGCTAAGGAGTCTACAGGAACAACAACTGAGATTCTGCTGAAAGAGGTGAGTTGCAGAAGAGAAAAAACCACACTAAATCTTAAACAAAATGTAGCTTGTTTCGCCCACCTCAGGGGCAAAGGTGTTTAGCTGATGCTAATGACTTCCTGTTGCCACAGAATTAAGATTTCACTGATCTCTTCTGCTCTTTCCTGTGACACAGTGCATGTTTTGGTCTTTTGTAGTAAGCTCACTAAAAGATGCTAGGAGAGTTTTATGGTCTTTAATATGAGGAGTATCTTCTCCAGAATATCTAGTTCCACATACCACTCTTGACTAACAGTTACTATACGATCACTTGCTTTGTACACCTACACTTTGGGGCTGGAGTTGGGGAAAAAGAAAGTGGATGAAGAAGGGAAAAGTGGAAATTCTAAGTTCCTAACTCTATGACAGCTATTTTATACACTGAAACCTGTGACACAATGAATCAATGTATACTGGTATGTATTTCTGAAGAGCATTTGGACTTACTGCATGACTGGAAGAAAGCAAATAGCACTGCAGCCTGCAAGACAAAAGAGGGGATGCCAGCAGCAACGATGAAGTAGCACTAAGGAATATAAACTGCACCAGTGGCTACACAGAACCAAGCAAAGCCATCAGCTATACTGCCTGGATACACCTCCCCAGCTAAACATCACAGGTCTGGGGTTTGTTTCCTTAGGTTTGGTATCGTATTTTATATATATTATTTTTTTCTGAAACAAACATGGATTGCAAAATTGGAAGATAAAGAGAATGCAAATGAGATGAAATCTAGCTGGGTGTTACAGGAGTGTTTCCTAATGTGTCTTCTTGCAAAAACTCATTAAAAAAATAAAAAGAAGAAAAATATTTTTAAACCACCAGTGTGCACCATTTTTAATGACATAGAAGATAAGGAAAGTATAGAAAGAATCATTGTCAGCACTTGGCAGAATCTCCAGAGCTCTGGATTCTCCTCCAGCTTTGCTGGGAGGCTGAAGTCAAACAGCTTTCACCTTATCTCCTGGTCAGTCTTTGAATACAGGACCCTCTCCTGACATTCAGTCAACAAACTGGGATCTGGATAGATTACTCTAACATTGGAATAATTGATGATATTACTTATGACAAAGCTATTACAACAATACGTGGGTGTTAAAAATGAAGTATGGCATACAGGAGGAAGTCTTGCAACGACCTGTGCTCCACAGCATGAGCTGAAACATGAGTAAGCTTAGGATCTCAGCACCCCGAAGCCAACAACAAATGGTGTTGCCACGTCACAATTCTTTTTTGGAGAGGACACACAGCGTGTGGACCAGATACTGCTTAGAATTACCTGCCAAATGCTCATAATTAGTGATCCATTTCCCACTGATGATGCTGATTTGACATTTGTAGAGTGCATGCTCCTACACTCAGAGGCACAGACTGCACATATGGTACAGACATGTGCCCTGCGTGGATGCCCGAATTGCCTCAAGGAAAGTTTTAAGTTGGATGTTAGCAGCTATAAGCAGAGATGTGGTGCTGCAGGAATATTTTTGACCATTTGCCTCCCTGTTGCATACTTCTTCCAGGAAGCACCTTCTTTGGATTGCTACAGAGTGAGTCAAAACACAGTGACTGCAGTCAGAGTGACTTCATTTAAAGCTACAGCCTGTCAGAGGGCCTTGAAGTGCAGTCTTGGGGCAAACCATACTATGGCAGGTTGAAATGTTAAGAAGATATGAAAGGTTAAGAAAGGAGCAGGCTGTGCTCCAGATAAGAGGAGCTCCAAATGGCTTCAAAGACAGCATCAACCCAAGGAATAGAGATCAATTTTGGCTGCGCATACTGCAGTCTGGATGAAAGAACTGCTTCAGGCTTAAAAGGTACACAAGGCAACATGAGCTAGTACCTGAAGTGCCATCTCAGGATGCACAAGATTTGGGCTGAAGACACAGTCTGTTTCTGACTACCTAAGGTATTTCTCAGGTTTGTATCAACCGTAGCAAATCATACTGCAAAACAGACAAGCCCAGCTACAAAGTGCCAAGACAAGGTGCTACAGAATTTCAGAGCAAAACAGTGCAATTCTGTTCCACTGAAATGGTACCTTGCTTTTACAGTTTGAAAGATCCTCAGAGCAAAACAGAGCTGAGCCAGCTTTCTGAAACTGCTAGAGACAGAAGAAAACCCCTTCCCAACCAGCTCTAGCACTGGGATCTAGAACTTGCTTTGAGGAAACACCACAAACAAAAATCAGCTCCTTGTAAAAACAAATGGTAGAGCTGTCTGCAAAAAGCCTTTGGCAGCAATCACGGAGCACTCAGGATCCCAGCACAGCTGAGGAGCACTACTTGTCTGGGTTTGCTGTCACATGCTTTCCTGTCTGTCATCTGTTACAAAGCACAAACAAGCCCCCTTCTCTCTGGCTTGCAAACAGAAAATACCAACTTCATAGCACAAGAAACATGCTTCAAATCTGTCTCAGACACAAAACTATCCACATCAAAGCAGGTCTCACCAGAAGCGGATGGGAAGTCATAGGAGCATTGCGTTAACACTACGTTAACCACCACAAAAATCTTACACAGAAGCAGCAATTTTCAGTCTCCTGCACACCACAGACTTCCAAATTTGATATCACAAAGTCTCATGCCGTTTTAGCAGCTATCAGCAAGAGCATTGGAGCATCAACAGAATTTCAGTATGCTTTACTGAGGGAGAAAGCATTCAAGTATCAGGTTCTGAGACGTTTGCACTGCAATAACCTGTGTGTTCAGAGGAAGAAGAAACAGGTCAGAGGGGGAAAAATACGTAATAAAAGCCCCTAGCTCCTCAGAGCAATACTCTCACTCCAACTCTCTACCCAAAAAAGTCTGGAAAAGGAACACAGTATTTTTGCATCTACTAGAAAGCAGCAGTCAAAATAGATCTTACCAAAGATGACAGATGCAAGTCTGAGTTAAATATTAGCCAAAACCTTCTCCCATGTCAGCAGATCCCACTGAAATTTGGAAGACATTGGTCTATGCACTACAGTCAAATGAAAGAGCCTCAGAATTGAAAGACTGGGGGGGGGAGGGGAAAAAAACATACCATAGAAATACATATTCCAGCTGCTTTTGAACAATCTGGTGGAAAAGGGCTGAAACATTCTCCTGCTAAACCTGACAGGTGAAGTCTCTTGACTTCTTGGCATTGCAAACAATCAGTATAAAAAAAGCCAGGATAAAGTTACCTAAGGATGACTGGTGTGAAATTAGTCTGCATAGCTAAGCCCAGCCTCTTGCTACCATGTGGGTAGGAAGCACTCCAAGGTGTTTGAAACACCACAAAAAGCTTGAAGGTGTCTGATTCATTAACCAAGGCATTGGCAAGGTCCATCAGAGCAAGAGCTACTGCAGCAGACAGGAGCCGTTCTTTGGCCTTGAAGAGCACACTAAGACCACCAAGTCTTGGTTGCTGTCACCAAGTGGCAGCAGTCCCAAGCCTTAAGACACTTTTGTCTTGTTCCTTTCTTTATTCTGCTGGCTCCAGCTTCTTTGTCTGACATTAGATTTTAACTAAAAAAAAAACCCAAAACAAAACAAAAACTAATTAATGAGTGCATTTTGGTTTAATTGTTCCAATGACATCCCACGTTTTGACTAAGTATATATCACAACTCAAGGCAGGTCAGATTTTACAACTTGACATGTATTGTTTCTCATACTTCAGTTGGAAAGGGAGAAAAGGTGTGTATAAGATGCAGTGTAACGGTAATTGAGAGGTGAAGCAGTGGAGTGTGAGATTGCCTCAGTGTTAATATTCATCTCTCTCCATCTTAGCCAGAGGTTGCATCATGTGTAATATAGGCAAGGTGGAAATTCTTCTCTTCCTGGACAGAAAAGTCTGGCAGGTGATGGGGAAGAATGAAAACAATTTTAGTTGTGATTTGTTTGCTTGGGTTTTTTGTTTGTTTGCATGTTTGCTTCTCAAATATTTCCCTTGGTTCTCCAGTGAGAACTGAATGAACATGTGCAGCCTTGTGAAGTACTGGACATACTCCTCTGCTCAACTCAGCAAGAGACACAACATGCATTTTATGGAAGATGAGTGGTTTAATTCGCTTTGAAAGTGAATGCAACCAGAACACTTGAAGAAGTTCCAAATCCTCCAGCAATCTAGGTAAACAACTTCAGATGCCAGCAAAAGATCCAGGAGATGCAGTAGATGGAAATTTGTTCCCTGAGTGTTGCTCAGGGTACCAGCAGTATTCTGCAGAAAGGGACTATCAGTGGCTGCTACAAACTTTTTCTCTGCCCAAACAATTTTCTTTGTCCTTCATATAGACCAATATCACAGGTGACAAAAGTCAGGAAACTACCAAGGCACAATAAGCTGCTTATATGTTCATGGCTAGCAAGATTTCCTTTCTATTCTCTTGCACTCTCTTTATTCAGTACTTAGCCCCCATCCCCCATTCCCCCCTTTTAACAGTTTTCAGCACTGCATATTCTTCATTGGACATCAGGAAAAATAAATCCAGTATGGTTTACTGGTATAATGACCAAGTCTCAATTTATCTTGCTGACATGAAATATCCCATGCACTCCAAAACAGATGTAACCCAAATAATCTGTCTGAGCTTGCCCTGAACAGACACTGACAAAACACAGCCATCTGCCCCAGTGTAGCCTAAAATCTTCTAGGACATGTTTGCAGCATGAGCAGTAGGTCCTCTCTGAATCATTTGGGTCTGGGACACAGGTCTGGAGGTAACTCAGCAGTATATCAGTAGCCATCTCAGTGGGTTTCTGCATAAGATCTAGCACTGTTACCAATCAAAACTGATCAGGTGATTGCAAATTACAGTGCAAGGTCATAAAAAGTGTAGAAATTTGTGATGCACTTTGTCTTGAATTTATTCACTATAAGAAGCATTGCAAGATGAGCTGCATGTTGAAATCCTCAAACATACCTGCTAGCCAAGCTAGGATCAACTATACCCTACACTGGCACATAATTATGGTGCCATCATAACCCAAGTGAAATCTCCATTCTTGTAAGATATTTATTGCAGAGACCTCTTTATCCATAGCAACTTAAATCTGGAAAACATGCTAGCTTGAAACACAGGATAACTCCCACTGAACACAATAGAAATGCAAGTAATATGGCTTCTCTTAACTGCTCACCATAACAAGTTTGTTTAGAATCATAGAATCAGTTAGGGCTGGAAGGGACCACAAGGATCATCTAGTTCCAACCCCACAGCCATGGGGAGGGACAACTCACACTAGATCAGGCTGTCCACAGCCTCAACCAGACTGGCCTTAAACACCTCCAGGGATGGGGCTTCCACCACTTCCCTGGGCAACCCGTTCCAGGGTCTCACCACCCTCATGGTGAAGAACTTCTTCCTAACATCCAGTCTGAATCCACCCATTTCTAGCTTTGTTCCATTCCCCCCTAATCCTGTCACTACCTGACATCCTAAAAAGTCCCTCACCAGCTTTCTTGTAGGCCCCCTTCAGATACCGAAAGGTCAGAGCCTTCTCTCCAGATTGAACAGCCCCAACTCCCTCTGTCTCTCCTCACAGGAGAGCAGCTCCAGACTTCTGATCATCCTTGTGGCCCTTCTCTGGACACGTTCCAGCACATCCATATCCCTCTTTTAACAGGGGCTCCAGAACTGGATGAAGTACTCCAGGTAGGGTCTCACCAGCGTGGAGTAGAGGATCACTTCACTCGACCTGCTGGCCACACTTCTCTTGATGCTGCCTAGGATCTGGTTGGCTCTCTGGGCTGCAAGAGCACACTGACAGCTCATATTGAGCTTCTCATCCACCAGCACTCCCAAGTCACTTTCCTCAGGACTGTTTTCAAACCAGTCACTGCCCAGCCTATATTGGTGCTTGGGATTGTGTCAACCCAGATGCAGGAGCTTTAGTGATTTTTCATACCCTCCCACAGCCTTAAGTACCTTTTGAGAATTATACTCACTCCAGCTAAATCTAAAATAATTTCATTAATCCCTTTTATAAGTCTGTTGCAGTGACTGCAGTGTACATGCCAATGCTGTGCTGGAGAGCATGTTACACACCCGTACATCATACACTGATTAATCAGGTAGGCAAAGTAATTTACTCACCTCATTCCAAACCCTTGCTAAACATGACCCAGGGGTTATAACTTAGGTACAGGAACTACTGATTACCTGAATTTGAATATCACTGCCTTTTTTCTCCCTGTATTTCCCTGACAACCATAGTACAGCTGTTTTTTCGACTTCAGTAGCTTTAGCTGGCAACAAACCTGATTTGACATTTTATCTGTACAACCACCCTGAAAGGTGCATGTGCCTCTGAAATGACCTCAAACAAACACAGTCCTTACATTTCTGAACCTACTTTAAGGCACCAAAACACAAATGCCTTCATCAGTAATAAGCAACTTCAGCAAGAGAGGCTTACTGCAATTCTAAAGCCAGAGTTTAAAGCAATGTCTCTTTCTGAGATCTTGCACTATCAAAAAAAAGGTCTCCTAAATATTAGCTTCAGTGGTCCATTCCCACAGGTTCCTACAGAAATACATACCGTTACTTTGGAAATTAAAGACCATGCCAGTACTCATCAGACAGCATCACTCTTTAGCCCTTAAAACCACACAATTCACACTTCTCATGCTCAGCCTGACTTTCATTTGGGACAAAACTGACTCAGTCAAGGGTTGAGCTGAAGGACAGGCAGAAAGAAAAGTTTTAACACTACAGGCATTCCACATGGACGCAATAACAGTGTTGTATAAGCAAATCTGCTGTATTTTAAAGGCTGCTTGTTACAGATGAATTCTGCATCAGTTTGTAATGGCACCTAATCAACATCAATCATTTCCAGTCTCAAATTAAGAGTTGTTGTATTCTATAGTTCCTAAATTAGAGATGAAACTCAAATCAGGGCTTCTCAGAATATCAGAACAAGAGCTGAACTTGAGACACAACACATGAAGGACTGTAACAGACATCTTGGCAAACTTCACCATCATAAGTGTTGTATCTTAAAAAAAAAAAGAGAGACATCTCCTGGTTCTCTTATTCCTCTACATTGCTCTGGATTGACATTAACAAATCAAATTTTCATGGATATCTGTAACTGGGACTTGATTGTTTCAACAAAAGTTTAACCACCTAAACAAATTACAGCACTGTGATAACACTTTGAAGCAATTCAAGTGGTCTTTAAACTTTCCTCATCTAAATATTACACGTCAGATACTGCTCACTGTGAACATTAGCTTCTTTGCCCTTTTATTAGATCCAAAGTCTAAAGTCACTAAGAAAGATTTGCTCAGGTTTTTCACTTCCAGTTTCAATGGTCAATAGCCAAAGTCTTTCTTTGTAAACTGTTATGTATGCTTCTCTTGTTCACAACTTATCCTTTCAATAGGGGAGGTTAAGTACAGCAAAACATTTAGGTAAATGCATAAGCAGAATAGCAAAACTGAACTATGAAGCTTCAGTTCTGGACTGGTTTTTAAAGTCTAGAGCTGATGCAGAAGCCAAGCTCTGTGTGGACACAACAGAATTGTGCTGAGCTTCAAAATGTCAGCAGATCCTCAGCTTTGGTAGACAGTTTTTGTTTTCATCAGGAGTTAAATACCATGACATCTTAGTGAGTTGCTGTAAACTAGATCTAAGCTCATTTATATCTATTGTGCCTGCCCAGTTCAAGTTTGAATGGGCTCCATTATGTCCCCGACCTGTAGGGGAGGAAAAGACCTGTCCACAGATTTTCATTAGTGCCTTGCTGTCACAGCTGTCTCCAGAGTTCACAAGCAATATAAGGCATTTGATGCTTTTGAGATAAGAATTGTTTTATTTTGTTTGATGTGATGCAGAGATAGCTTAATTAATTTTTCATCTATGACACCTATCAGATAGGAGAGAGGTGCTCAATGCCAAACTTTGTTTTCATGTTGGAGCTCAGAGGAACTAGTCTTTTGGGGACAAATTCTGATCCCAAATAAAGCAACGTTAACCCACAGTATTGCATAGTTTCCATTCAAAACCAATACAATTATCTGTCAGTTTTTTATGCTTAGAGTCAGCAACTTAAGACATATATTAGATGCTTTTATTTCTTGCAAAGTGCCTACTGCCAGTTCATACCTGTGTGTATTTAACATAGAGTTCTCTTAAAAGTCTGGTTTTAAAGCCATAAACACATACTGGGACACACCAGTCACAAAGAGGAGTGAAAGCAAGAGTGTCAGTGGTAACATGGAAGTGCCAAATTCAGTCAGATCTTTCAATTTTGTGCAGCCAACAAGTAAGTCTGCTGCTGCACTTGGTCACCACAGATCACCTGCAAGCACTCAAACACGTGGTGTCTCATCAACTGATCTAAACGCTTTAACTACACTAAATAAGAATGACTTATCACGTCCTGGCACCAAACTTTACTCAGGGCAATTATTTAGACTGAAGGGCTGGGGTTTGTTTCATGTTTATCACCCCATAGCCTATTGCATCTGAGCAGTTTCACAAGACCAATAAAAAAAAAAAAGGCTTCTTATATGTTACCTACAAGTAATTAAACTCCAACCTCGTGTAGTAATAACCTTTAGCTCCACTTTTCACAGCTCCAACCAATTGCACAAGCTCAGCAAGAATCACTTTGAATCGGCATTCAGGGATACCCCACAGTTTTACATTCACTGTCCAGGTATTTAAAACTTGCCTGTGTATCAATCCTGCTGGAAGGAACACTCATTTCAGTTTCTTTTGCTGTCTTTTGGTGCATATTCTTAGTCATTATTTGCACAAGGGGCAAATAATTACACTGCTTGTGTGATATTTGAAAGAAGTATTAATATGACTGTCCCTAAAACAGAGAAGCACAGAAAAATTCACCTAAACAGTGAAGGCAAACTATTGAGCTTCCTAGCTATGAAAACTAGCAAAAGACAGTTTGGATTATCAGACACTTACAAGCCACATGCATAGAGACACTTCTGCCAAAAAAATAATACTTTGAGTAAATATTTTGAGCCATAATCTGGTCAGGAATTTTCAAAGCCTCTAGCTTGGTACAATTTATAGAGCCCCTGGTAGCCCACAAGAGAATTCTTCATATCATTAGTTTTCTTCATATTTTAGTCTCAAGGCAAAAAAGTCAGCAGCATTTGCATTAACTGAAAGCATTCCCTTTTTCAAGTTTTACAGAAAAATAACCCCAAAACCTGAGTGGGTTTGACTTGAGCTCCTCTTTTCCAAAACTGTGACAGAGGTGATGCTTCCACAGCTGACCTGGTCTATTTTATGCCATTGGGTGTGCACTTCAGTCACTGAGATCACAAACTCATTCAGAAACAACAAGGAACACAGACAAGCCTGCACTACAGAACACAAGCCCATGTGTCTTCTAAGGCCTGTGCACATGTTTTCTCACACCCTCTTTCAAAATAAGCTGAAAAAAAGGTTATCCACCATTAGCAATTCAGAAAGACTTCTGATCAAGAGCCCAACCTACCTGACTCACAGATGACACACTGCTCAGAGTTGCTGAGGACTCCCAGAATGGCTTTTCATGATGAACTACTCAATGGCCTTCACTTACTGAGAAGCAACTATATAGGTGAAAGGTGACAAACCACCACAATGTGGATTAATTTATTCTTCAAAAGAGGTTAAAAAGGCATGCATTTTGTGGGCCAGGGAGAAATAGTGGAGAAGGAAAAGCATAGATGCAGTTTGTAGCTTGAGTAGTTGGATTTGTTCCCTCAAGTGATTCTGCTGTGCTTCCTCCCCACACTGGTCTCTAAGATGCATCTGGGACCCAGTCCCACAGATGTTGTCAATTATCTTACCTCTTTTAAGGCAGTGAAGCAATATTCACTTATTCTGAATGGGGATCTGTCCAACTACTAATTATTTGTACCTAATGCATACCACATAACAGCATGAAATCAGCTGCTTGGTTTCCTACATGCAAGAGGCATCACAGATTGCAGCCAAGACACTTGCATACAGAATCACAGAAACATTCGGGTTGGAAAAGACCCTCAGGACTGCCAAGTCCAACAGATATCTCTACTCTACAAGGTGCACTCTAAACCATATCCCCAAGCACCACATCCAAATGACTTTTAAACACATCCACAGTTGGTGACTCAACCACCTCCCTGCACAGCCCATTCCAATGCTGACCACTCTTGCTATTCCCTCTTGTTCTATTACTAATTACCTGTGAGAAGAGACCAGTACCAAGCTCTTCACAACATCCTTTCAGGTAGCTGTAGATATCAATATCATCTCTTTACATCAAGTTTGGAACTGCCTTACTCATTTTCTTTCATCCTTGTCAAACTAACACTGTCTAAAACTCTTCAAGCAGATTGCAATCAGAAGGTCTAGGATGATAATTAGTGTTGCACAGGTGCTTCCACTTTCATTCATGTCCACTGATACAGGCAATTTCCCCCAGCTCAATCAAAAATAGTTAAGATAAGTGAAAAGTCTTAATACTGATTTATTCTTCAAATACCATCACTGAATGCTAGGGAACTGTGGGAATCATCTAGTTCAACCTCCCTGCCAGAGCAGGTTTGCCTAGATCAGGTTGCATAGAAGCCCATCCAGGTGTGTTTTGAAAGTCTCCAGAGAAGGAGGCTCCACAACATCTCTGGAAAGCCTGTTCAGTGCTCTGTCACTGTCATATGAAAGAAGTTTTTCCTTACGTTTAGGTGGAACTTTCAGTGTTCCAGTTTGTGCCCATTGCTCCTTATCCTATCACTGGGCACCACTGCAAAGAGACTGGTCCCATCCTCTTGACAGCTATTCTTTAGATATTTACAAGCACTGATAAGATACTCCTTCAGTCTTCCCTTCTCCAGGCTGAATTGCCCCAGGTCTTTCAGTATCTCCTTGTAAGAGGGATGCTCCATTTCCCTAATCATCTTTGTAACCATCTGTTGGACTCTCACCAGCTGTTCCCTGTCTTTCTTGAACTGGGAGGCCCAGAAATGGACACAATACTCCAGATGTAGCCGTACTGGGACAGAATAGAGGGAGAGGAAAACGTCCCTTGCCTGTTGGTCACACTTTTCTTAACATACCCTCAGTCATAGAATGGTTTAGGTCGGAAGAGACCTCAAGGATCATCTAGTTCCAACCCCCTGCCATAGGCAGGAACACCTCTCACTAGGACAGGTCACTAAAAGGCCTCATCCAACCTGGCCTTGAACACCTCCAGGGAGAGAGCAGCCACAACTTCCCTGTCAGTGTCTCACCACCTTACTGTAGGAACTTCTTCCTAACATCTAGTTTAAGTCTCCCCTCTGCCAGTTTAAACCCATTCATCCTCATCCTGTCATTACAAGATCTTGTAAATAGTCCCTCCTGCAGGCCTCCTTCAGATACTGGAAGGCTACTACAAGGTCTTCTCGAAGCCTTCTCTTCTCCTCATACAGGAGTCAAATTCCAGCACCAGTCAAACCAGGTCTGGATCAAAAAAAGCTTCATGATCTTGACCAGTCCTGACAGTATTGAGTGAGTGCTGAAAGGCCTCTGGTATTTAGCCTCCTCTGTCAGATTACAAGAAGCGATCTTCTTTCAAAGATCACATCCACAGCCTTTGGAGGTGAAGCCAAGAAGCTCTACCTGCCCACCCAGCCTGCATATCTCACTGCACAGCTGCGCCTCTCTCCAGCAGCATCGAGCTCTGTTACTCTCATTACACAGATGAAGGCAAATACAAATCAGTCACTTAAAAGAAGAAATCTGTGAGGAAGCAGACATATCCTACCTGGCAATTCAGCATGCACAATACTGTGCACACCTCCCACAGAGGTGCACCATGGTAAGAGAACAGCCTCCCATGTACCCCAATTGCACCGACTGCCTCTGCCATAAAGGAGCATGCTACTTCACAAACCAATTCAGCTGCAAGGGAAACCCATGCCTCAGCAGCCAGACATGGTTAAGGAGTAGAAAGAAAACCTAACAGCATGTGCTTGCTTGGTCAAAGCGCAACCCAAGAGGCACCTTTTCTCAGTGGCACCAGACTTACTCAGCGCCCCATAGCCACTGAGAGTAAATGAGAGTCTCCCTGAAGCCCCAGGCGTGCAGCTTTCCCAGGGCCGGGGCTGGCTGTCAGCGTGTGCTGCCCTCTTCTAAAGCGGTTGCGCAAGAGCTGTATGCTTAACATTTCCAACCAGACAAAATTGCTCTTTATATTTGATCAGGAATTTTTTTTTTTTTTTTTTTTTACCTTTGAACCTATTGCAATGCAGGTTCAAAGGTTACCTAGGTGCAGTGCTGCCTGTTTATTAAAGCCACACACTGATGAGTCGGGACTTAGTCCTGCCACAGGAGCCGAGGAAGCGCCGAGCCTTGAACACCCACTTGGAGTTGTAAAGCAGCAAAGGAAGGAAGCTGTGCCGGCCCCTCCACCCTCCCGCAGTGCTGAAGGAAGGTAAGCAAATGTCTCCCGATCAGAGCCTGTTTCCCAAGTGCTCGGCTCCCTGCTCCTGCAGCGAGGCACCACAAGTGGGACAGCAGCCTTCATTTGCTGCAATGCCGGCATCCAGTGCACCCTTCTCTCACTCTGGGCTCTTAAAGGCAACAGATGTATAACCGGCTGCACGTTATTAACAAAGCAACTCCAGGCTCAAGGGTGGCACACAGAGAAATCACAGCCTGAACGAACACTCCCTGTTATTACAGACCGCCTAGATCTCGAAACCTGACTACCGTCCAGGCTGAAGCCATTTTCTTATCAGTTCCTTAGTTCTATTTACTTAAAGATACAGAGTACTAGTGCCAGGCTCCCATTCAGATTCACGTTTAAAACAGAGTTCCAGAAATAGAAGAATCATTTGATCCTGCAACATCACAGGCAGGTTTTGAAATCTTGTGAGAAAAAAATCAGAGCTAAATCATTTATACACACAAGCTTAGTGGCAACATTTACTACAACAGGACCTCAAACTCTCACTAAGAAGACAGAAACTGGCTATAATGCCTTTCCTAAGGTTTTAAAAGTACAGATCTTAAAGTATGGCACACCAGACTGCTGCTGTTCCCTTGGTACGAGTGCCTGATAGAGGTGCAGCCTTCTCCAAGCTCTTGCTTGCATACAGAGCTGCAGCTGTAACAATGGCAAGGATATCAGACACAAAAGTTAACCAGATACCAAGCTACGAGAGAACTGGCAAAAGTCTTCCTGCTCTTCCAAGTCGTAAACCCATCATCCTGTCCATACTATTTTCTCTGAGGAACCCACCTATGTGCCAAGAAGATTATGTACTTCCCTGTGCAGCTACCGTGTTTTGTGAAAGCCAGAAGGTTGCCTTTGGAAAGTGTAGGGGAGCAATAAAGAATTATTATTTTCATAGGATTAAGAAAACAAACTGGAGCCCAAAAATTCTTCAACTAAAGTAAGCCCACACTTCCCACGGACTCACAGAATTTAGATCCAAACCTTGAAGTGACAACAGAGAAAACTGTACACTGAGATAATGCTTCCTCTGCAGGGGGGTTGGAACTAGATGATCCTTGTGGCCCCTTCGAACCTTGACTGATTCTATGATTCTATTTATATCCTCTGCTATTTGTGAAAGGTAGATGGGCTATTTAGACACCTTTGCAGAGGAAAAGAGCAATGTTGTGCCATGATCTTTGGTTTGTTATTAAAGCTCTTCTTATCCATCCTTTATGCAAACCTTTTGTGACAGTGACAACCTGAATTCTCTACAGAAATGCTTTACCTACTGCTTATCTTAATTTCCTGAAGGGTGTGAAAGATGCAGATGTACATTTTACATACATGTACAAAAAGGATGCATAGATTGAATAATTCATGACTGCTTGATTTTCTTGCAGAGAATTACTAGCAACAAATGAATCTGTGCTTCAAAAATCTGGAATTTAGTCAGATCATTTGAGGCAGTATCAAAAATTGAAAGTCTCAAAATTTGCATGTCATTTCTTGTGTTTATTGGGGAAAGAGCATCAGCTGTGCTCTCATTTATGATCATTAAACAGAACCTATCATTAAGCAGAAGCTTTCCTCTTCAAGGCTTTTCAAGGGAATTTATGTTGGAGTTGTGAGATCTACTAAAGCAATACAGATTAACCTGATCCATCCAGGGACCTCCACATCACATGCTGGGCTTCCGGCAGGGCAGTGAGGACAGTGCTCTGGGCATGTTCTTTCACACCTGAATCTGAAACACACGGCATTGCTACTCAACAGCTGATCAGATAGGGCAAATTCATTGTTTGCTGGGGTTTTTTTCTCTTCCTCCTGGAAAAATAGCAGCTGAAGGCCAGATATCTGAAAAAGGGAAAGTCCTCTGAGAGACACTCAGAAAAAAGTGATAATGGAGCTGGCTGGCTGGGTGCCTGGCCTTCTTTACCTTCTCTGTAAGGGGCACTGCCTTTCTCTAAGTATTAGTGCACCTGAACTGGCACTATTAAAGGTAAAGCTCACAGCCACAGGAACAGGCCTGGGTAGGCAAATACAAAGGAAGAGTTTCATGCAAACAAATAATTTCCTTTTCATCTTCTTGTAATGCTTACAGCAAAATCAGTGAATACAGCCTGTTTCCCTGCAGGTATATCTGCATTGTTAAGTAATACCACAATTACAGTGTAAAGGAGCATAAACTTTATAGCAGTAATTGAACATAATTGCAATTCTTAAAAGCTATCCTTTTTTATCAGACAAGGTCCAGGATAGGTTGTCTGCTGGATGCATGCACATGCTATGTTGTTCCATCACAGCTACAGTTAGACTAGATCAGCAGGTTATTCTGAAATCATGCAGCCATAGGGAAACCTTCAGATGGGCAAAATGGGAAAACAATTCCAAGATCTGAGGTCCAAGGCACTAAACACAATAGCTGGGTGAAGCTACTGTCTGTCCATCCCTCCAAACCTGCTGCAAAAGTCCTGTTACACAAATATCAGAGAGAAAAAGAGAAGCTGCAGCAGCTATAAACCTTTAAATAAAGAGATGCCAACAGCAAAGCCATCAAGAAAATCCTTGTCATAGCAGGAAACAAAACTGAAGTTTGGAACAAGGTTTCCTGTTACTTTCTGCAAATAATTGCATATATAAAAAATCTGTATCACAGCTGAAAGAAAAAAAAACACAAAACAAAACCAAACAACAACAACAAAAAACAACAAAGTGGCAATAAAAGCCAAATCAAACCAAAACAGACAAAAAAACCCCTCCTAAAACCCATCAAACCAAAAGATCTAAAACCAGCAGCGGAATCAGGGCAGGTTACAGACACCCTACACAAAGCATTTTGTTGGTGTGACAGGCTGCAAAGCTCTGCTCAGCTTAATGCACACACACCTCTAGAGAGAAAATTTCTAATGTTGTGGGTACAGTTTATACACAGAGAAAAAAAAAACAGCAAATAGACTGCAAACAAGAAATGGCAATGACGATTGCTAAATACTTTGATCTACTTTTCAGCTGGCTCCTCTGAAAAGTGCAAGCTTCAAGCATTTTTCCACCAGCAAGCAAAAAAACTCAACAACTTCCTCCAAGGCACTTTTTTCTTCTCTTCCTAACCACCAGTTCCACCCACTTAAAAGCTCCCCTCCCAGCATGCTTTTCTAGTTGCTGATTTGTTTAAACCAGGAAGAGGGAAGCAGTTGCAGTTTTTAGCATGAGAGTTATTTTTTCACGTGTTATGTTTGCTTCTCTGCCTCTAAGCCTCCCTTCTACTTGAAGGGGAAAAAGAGAAAAAAAAAAGGTTCCCATCCCATCATCAAAATGGTAGGAATTTTGAGTTTTGTTGTTTGGTTCTCCTGTTTGTTCTGTGGGTTTTTTTTTCCCTCCACTGTATGTATAATGAAGTTCTGCTTTTATTTGTTTTCTTGTTAATGGTCTTGCTTGCTTTACTCACATAGGCAATGCTGTAACCTATGTGTAAGTGCAGGGATTAGCTGCAAGGCTCAAGATAATGAGTTTTCCAGGGGTCTGCTAGGAGATCTCTGGTAGTGTGCTATCAGTTAGATATTAACTTTAAGCCGAGTTAAGTTCAGATGTGTTTGCTCTTTGCTCTTCAAGATGAGATATAATAACAGAGAGTGATAAAAGGCATTTATATATATTAATTTTTAATGCTATCTTTTTTTCCTGTGTAGGGTGCTTAATCATGATGCACTAGCTTCCTGAAGAGTTGCATCTGAATTTTCAAGTTGAGCTTTAGTGCTAGCTCTCTAAATCAGGCTGGCTGTGTGTCTAGAGAAAATGTGCTATTCATAAAAGGCTGGTGAATGTCTCTTTTGCAAGAATGTGATCCTCTATTGTCTAATAGGCTTAACAGCATCTGAAATACTATTTCTTTCAATATTTCAGAACTTTAAAGGGCTGTTTAAACATATTCTGAAGAAGTAGTTTTCAAGGAGAAGACTTTATATAAATGTATATTCAGGACTTGTAATCCTAAGTAGTGTCCTGGTGTTGTTGCCATCTCAATGGAGGACAGTAATATCAGACATAGTAAAATTCATCATTAAAAAAGGCTGTTCTGTTACTGGTGTACTGGAAGCTCAAGTTCAGCAAGCTTCATGAGCAGGGCCTAGAAATAGCCTGTGAAGTGCAGGGGAAAACCACAGGGCACTACACTTCCTGAGAGTAAGTTACTAAGGTCCCCTTCTTTCCCGCCCTCTAGCAGAGTGCTTCTCAGCCAAGATCAAAGGGTACTTGAACTGTTTGACTCTTATAAGAGGTACTCTGAAAGCAAAGCCTGACTGAAGAGTGTCTTGGGCTTAACACAGGTTACTGTGGATTATGCTTTGTGGTTTTTTACATGGCGATGTTCAGCAGCTGGGCTTTTGCACTTCAGCTTCTCTCTGGATGCTAAAAGTTAGATGTTCCTAAACCCTGCAGAACACAAGATTTCTCCTTGCTGCTGTTAGAGGAAGATGGGATATAATGTTTCCGAGGACTAGGAACTGGCATAGTGGCTCCCATCTGCAGGAAACCAGGCAAGAGCTGTACTGTGTAAGCAAATGTGAAGAGTGAGCTGCTGGTGGTTAACTAATTGGTGATCCCACTGTGGCTGGCTGTACTCTACTCTCCCTGCTTGAAAAGAGTCAGTGTTCCCTTACAAATACAGATCAGTAAGTTCTCATGATCGCCTCAAAAAAATATGCAAACTCTTTCTCAGGTGAGCCTGAGACAAAGAATGTAATTTTAGAAAGCACTATCCCAGGTTTTGCATGACCATTGCTTCTGAAAGTGTCAGAGTATCAGAGTTTGGTTTGCTGTCTGCAAAAAACTCTGTGACAGAGTTGACACTGGATAGGGCTGGGTGATAGGGTGGACTGGATGATCTTGGAGTTCTCTTCCAACCTGGTTGATTCTATGATTCTATTCTATAACATAGGTGCTTGGTGGCACAAAGATCAGTCACTTTCTGGTGGAGAAAATATCTGAACATGGAGAAAATATCTGAACACAGAGAAAATGCAGAATAACTGTTTCACTCCTAGCCAGTGAATTAATTTCTCTAGAGGTTGAGGGAAGAAAGGGGTACAGTAGAAATAAGAACATGTACTCCTGAACTCAAGGTTGTAAATGGTATCACTGTAATCTCTTCTGATAAAAACTAAGCCTTTGCACTCTAGAACCTAGTGTATCTTATCCTTGACCATTGGTCAGGGCAGACAACATAAGCACACTTTAAATGTCCAGCATCTTATTGCACAAGAGGTCTAACAAGTCACTCGTGACATCCTGACAGCAATGTGCCCTTGTAGCCAAGAGAGCAAATGGCATCCTGGGTTGCATCCAGAAAAATGTCCAGCACATCTAGAGAGGTGTTGCGGAGAACAGGAATACGTGACTGAGTAGGGAATTTATCAAAAATAGATATTTTTTATTTTCCCAAAAACCCGCCCCCACAACTATATATACAAAGATTAATTTAGTTTGATAAGCAGATTCAGTTGCATGAGAATTAATCTACACGGATACCATCAATAATCTGACTCTATTGGAAGTCAGAAGTTGGAAAAGGACTCAGCTATTAATTAATAGCAGTTTCTTACTAAATTAAGCTAAGCCAAATAACTCTCTCAGGCTGGCTCGTGTGGTCTGTGTTCCTCCTCCAGCGGCTGCAGGAATAGTTAAGGGTCATTAGGCACACAAAGGTGTGCCTAACAGGAAAGCGAATGCTTGGTCTCTCTGCAGTCCAGGCACAGGGGAGTGTGTGAGCTCAAGCAGACACATACGTCCAGGCACAGGCAAACTCCAAAGCGGGAACCCCAAAGGCGGGAAGACCCCCAATAGTTATAACCTTGGCTAGACAAAGGGCAGAGTTACCACACTTTAGGCGCGAAAGCGCACGGCCAATCCCAGCCTGGCTCCAGCGCGGGAACTCACGGGGCAGTCCCCGCCCCCTTCACGGGGCACTCCTCCCCCCCTTCACGGCTGCAGGGCAGGCGAGGGGGGGGGAAACCAGGCGGCTTTTCCCCTTTCCCCCTGAAGTCCGGGCAGGAGAGGAATTTAGGGGTACAGGACTCCAGGACAAGAGGTTATTCTCCCTTCTCTACTCTGCCCCACTGAGACCACACCTGGAATACTGTGTCCAGTTTTGGGCACCCCACTTCAAGAGAAACAGGGACCTGCTGGAGAGAGTCCAGTGGAGAGCCACGAGGATGACTGGGGAAACTGAGCATCTCCTGTACAAAGGGAGACTGAGAAACCTGGGGCTGTTTAGTCAGGAAAAGAGAAGGCTGAGAGGGGATCTGATCAATGTGTACAAATATCTGGGTGTCAAGTGGATGGGGGCCAATCTGTTTTCAGTGGTCAGCAGCAATAAGACAAAGAGCAATAGCTATAAACTGGAACACAGAAGATTTCAGCTCAACATGAGGAGAAACTTTTTTACAGCGGGGGTGATGAAGTCCTGGAACAGGCTGCACAGAGAGGTTGTGGAGTCTCCTTCTCTGCAGACTTTCAAATCCCACCTGGATGCATTCCTGTGTGGACTACCTTGGCAGGGTGGTTGGACGTGGTGATCTCTGGAGGTCCCTTCCAACCTCCAAGATTCTGTGCATTTTGTGTTTGTCTGGTCATGGGGAGCTGAGCCTTTCAAAACTCAGGGTGTTCAGGTGCTCCATCCTTGCCCCTTACACACATGAGAAAGCAGCTACTGTTCAGACTTGGTCTACAATGGGAGCTGGTGCCTGTCAAAAATATTGTGGTTTTGTCTCATGCTGACTTGAGTTTTCACTCAGCTGATGTAGATCAGATATTCTGTGTGTATAGGACATTTGGATACGGGTTAAGCTCTGGTTCTAGCTGCTCCATGGGACAGATCTAAGGTAAGACTTCTCATGGGCAGAAAATTGTCAAGCACAGACTCCTGCCCTCTCTGCTGGCTCTTCTGCTCTAAGCCACTTAAGTGGCTGTTGGAGGATACCAGAGATGATTAGCTAGCAATGACTTGGGATTTGACAAATTGTTGCAGTAGAAGCTTTAAGCATTCTGTGATTCTGTGGTTCTATGAAACAGCCGTCCTAATGCTGGGAAGAGAGACAAATTTGCTGGCAGCCTCTTTCCACGGCTTGAATAACATCCTATGCTGGAAAGGAGAAGCAAACCACTATCACTATTCTGTTGATAAAGTAGAGGAATTGAAAATAGTATTTCAGCTATGAAAATAATTTTTCTGGGTATTGCAGACAAGATCTGAGTGTCTGTGGTATTCTTTTGACACAACATGAGCTGCTGTAGCATTAAGGGATGTTAGGTTTTGACTCTCACGTGCATGGTCTCATGTAGTGCTGTAAGCAGACTACTGAAGACAGATACTTTAAAAACCAGCACATCACCAAGAAGCAAATTAACTTTTTCAGGTGTTAGAGATTAACTTGTTAACAGATCTTTCTTTAAATTAAAAACTTGCTTGGCTTAACTGAAAATCATCCTCGACTAGCTATAGGGATGGTGGTTACATTGCAGTGGGATTAGATTACTGTCTACATTCTCTTTGTCAATGAGACTTGTGGAATTCAGAATCCAAAGGCAAAAGCTTTGCTGCATTAATAATTTTCAGGTTTTTCTCAACCTGACTGGGTGTTCTCTGCTCCAAACATCATTATCCACCATGGCCTGACATTCAGTTGTCCTAGATGTCTTGGCAAAAACTGCCTTGCCTGTGAGTCAGTGAGGAGACAAGAATACTCCAGTGGCAAGATTTTCAGTGACTTCTCTACTGCTGCGTGGAGCATTTGGAGTTAGTGGGTTCTCTGATTCTTAGCACACAAAGGTCAGACAATTGTCCTCTTAGCTTTCCTTCAAAGAAGTCCATGCAGCAGACAGCAGATATTTGTGACAACTGCATTCGTATGTCTGATTAGGCAGTCTTAATGTGAAGCAGTGTTACTAAGTTGTAGTGGCCTTGGTGCTAAAGACATGATCTCCAGTGCTGTTTATTAGCTCTAGCATGATACTTAAAGGCAAGAAGGCCTTCCAGATTTCTAGGAAATTGCCATTAAAAGGAGCACAAGAGCACACTTCAGCTATTAAAGTTGGTACAGCTGTACAGGCATGCATATAGCTTTTTTCTCTTACTGCTGATTTGTCAAGTTATTGCCCAGGAAAGTATCAACTTCTGACAAGCCAAGCTTCCAATGTAGGAATGGTGCAGAGATTTGCTCTGTCACTTAGATCACAGAACCTTAAAGGTTGGAAGGGATCTCCAGAGATCGAGTCCAACCTCCATGCCAAGGCAGGATCCCCTAGGGTAGTTTGCATAGGAACACATCTGGGTGGGTTTTGAAAGTCTGCAGAGAAGGAGATTCCACAGCCTCTCTGGGCAGCCTGTTCCAGCGCTCGGTCACCCTCACTGTAAAGAATCTAGTAGCAGGCTTTGAGTTAAAGGAATTAAGTTTGTATATCCATCTCAATTTCCTATTATGGAGTGGAGATGCCTCTACCAAGCTGCCTCAGTGCTCATGTTACAGAAGTGAATTGTTTGTGTTACCAGATTAAGTGGCTGACTTGCACCATAAACCAGATACTGTTTAATCACCTACAGAAAGCTGTTTATTAATTGCCCCACTGGTTTACAAGGCCAAATATAGAAATCATGAAGAGCATCTGGCTGACAGATTCACTTATTAATAATTTTCAGTATTCCAAACAGTGCTAGAGCCTGAACTGTTAAGTGGCTTTGCCCTGCATGTGAACTTGATCAGCAGACCTGGTTTTAGGGGATTCTTTTCTCCAGGCTGAGTTGGTTAAGGCCCAAAGGAAGTGTGCTGAACAGGGTAATAATCTGTGCTGCAGAAAGAACAGGTTTGTCTCTCCTATGTTTGATATGCTCAATGACTAGAACTGTCTGTGCAGAGTGCCAAGGGCAGTTCCTGCTTGCCTTGCTGTAGGACAATTCTGTTGGACTCTGAAGAGGTGGGCTCAAGGTCAGGAGTTTGAAGGGCATATGGTGACTAAGGCTTAGAGTAGAAAAGAGGTGTAGGGAGTTGGTACTTCTCAGATTCTATAGGTGACATGCTTTTGGCAGCCTGGACTTGAAGATGCTTTCTGAGGTACCCTTTTTTACCTCGATGTTGAGTGGGAAAGGCATGCCTTCTCTGTCCAGAGAACGTGTTAGGATTGTTGATTATCACAGCCACTGGGAACTGAAAACTACAAATCTATAAACCAGACACAGGCAATCTCATTCTGATTGGTCTGGGATCAAAGACCTGAAATCTGACTTGGAGACCTGGAAAATACCTTCAACTGTCTTGAAATTGTATTTAAAGGCTAACTAGGGTCCACTGTTGTAGAACACCTGGTATTCTTGTACAGGGATTTAGTTTGTTTCTAGCTGGCATACTGTGTGCTGACTGAGTTCACTTGATTCTGTATGAAGGAATTTCAAAGGCTGTGGTTAGGGACTTTGCCAAGTGTGATGTGTCATGTCCTGCATAGCTATTTTGATACTACCAAAGATACATTGGTGAGAGCTGAGTTAAGATGAAAAGCAGTCAATCAAACTAGATTTGTCTTGGTCATTCAATTTTAAACTTACCAGCACATTTTAGAGATAAAAGTACTTGTTTAGAATCATAGAATCAGTCAGGGTTGGAAGGGACCACAATAATCATCTAATTCTAACCCCAGATCAGGCTGACCAGAGCCTCATCCAGCCTGGCTTTAAACACCTCCAGGGATGGGGCCTCAACCACCTCCCTGAGCAACCCCTTTCCAGGGTCTCACCATTCTCATGGTGAAGAATTTCCTCCTCATGTCTAGTCTGCATCTCCCCACCTTCAGCTTTGCTCCATTCCCCCTAGTTCGGTCACTCCCTGATATCCTGAAAAGTCCTTCCCCAGCTTTTTTGTAGGCTCCCTTCAGATACTGGAAGTCCTCTTCTCCAGACTGAACAGTCCAAACTCCTTCAGTCCCCACAGGAGACAGCCCTCTGATCATCCTCGTGGCCCTTCTCTGGATAAGCTCCAGCATGTCCACATCCCTATTGTAATGGGGGCTCCAGAACTGGATGCAGTACTCCAGGTGGGGCCTCACCAGAGCGGAGCAGAGGAGGAGAATCACCTCCCTTGACCTGCTGGCCACGCTTCTCCTGATGCAGCCCAGGATCTGGTTAGCCCTCCGGGCTGGAAGTGCACACTGCTGGCTCATGTTGAGCTTCTCATCCACCAGCACCCCCAGGTCCCTCTCGTCAGGGCTGCTCTCCAGCCAGTCACTGCCCAGCCTGTATTTGTGCTTGGGATTTCTAAGGGAGGAGGCTGAGATAGGTATCACTGTCTCTTATAAGAAATCCTGTCTTCTCAGTTTTTGCTTCATTACCCTTGAAGAGACTCTGAAGGATGCTCCTGTATTTCCCAGATAGACTTCTACAGCAGACCTTGTCTTCCAGGTCACCACTTTCTAGTGTAAAGTGACTTCCACAGTTCTGACTTGTGGCATGTCTCAGGCAAAATATGATTTCACTATCTGAAATACTCGTCCTGCGTAAACACTGCTTTCCAGTGAGGGCAGCTGATGACAAAGATGCTGCTTGTCCTGCAGACTGATACATGTAGTTGGAACAAACATACAATTTAGTGATGTCCCTGCTGTCTTAGCAACAGCCCCTCCAATCCAATTGGATGGCTGTAATACTGAGTTTTCTTACTTCCATGACTCATATTACATAATTGTTGGCATCTTTTGGTTATATTTAATTTGAGGAATTATGTCTTGTTTTTTCCTAGGCAGATTATAATTCCTGAATAGAAAGAATAGACATCTGTCTCTTGTCTGACTTCTTCAAGCTTCAGATTTTTGTGGAGGTGGATGCAGCATGGCTTAAGATTAATGGAGGCAGGTGACTTGAGATCTCTTCAGAGTCTTAAAGCATTGTATAAGCATGCTTCATTATTGTACCAGGACTCTTTAGGGTCAAACTGCTGAAATGATTTATAGTATTGCCTAACAAACTACTCAACAAACCATGGCATACAGGTAGTGAGTGTTTCTAATTCATGTCTACTAAACCTCCTGTTTGTTTCAGGTTCAGCTCTGGCTCCACTGATCCAGCACAATGATCTGGATACTTCAAGTCTTGTTCTCACCGCTCCCAACACCAGCACTAATTAGTCTTATAGCATTTGGAGCTGGCGTCTTCCTGTGGGTGATAAGCAGGCCAAAACCTGTTTTGCCTCCTGTTGACTTGAACAAGCAGTCAGTAGGAATTGAGGTAATTCTTAGTCTGCTTGTGGGCATGGACTAATTTTGTGATTAATGTGAAATACTGATCTATTCAGACTCTGGGTATCGACGGAAACTCTTCTGATATACATACATATTCTCCAACAGGTGTACAACTGAACTGTATGGTTAGGAGAAGGGAAGTTTTAAGACACTAAGAGCAACAAACAGCAGCTCTTGGCAACAGGGTTAGGTGGGCTTTTTACCAGATGGCCTTGGACATCACTGAGTTCTGATGCTTTGCATCAGTTTTGAGGCTGGTGCTACACTTCATGTAAATAGGCAAGTGGTAGTACTCAATCTTAGACAAGGTCTCTGTAATAACCTGTAATTCAGTATTAATTCAGGGCACTTAGGAAACTCCTCGAGAGGGAAAATGAGATTTTCCTAACAATATGGTGTTACTGAACCTATTTAAAGGAGATTGCTGGGAGAATGGTTGAAGAACAAAGTACATAGCATCTGTTCTGCACTCTTTCATAACTATGCTCTGTTCCCAGGGAGGAGCCAGAAGAAGTGCACTCTTGACAGATAACAACCTGCTTTCGTATTACTTTGAAGATGCTAAAACCTTGTATGAAGTTTTCCAAAGAGGACTGCATGTTTCTGGTAAGCTTTGTATCTACTACTTAGTACTTGCCTATTACAACTTAAATTACTCCAAGCTCTCTCACTTTACCTCTTGCCTAGCAAAAGCTTTCCTAGCCTTCTGTGGGGTGGAGTGACAAGTGACCATATTTATTTATTTATTTATTTCCCCTGCACTGATTTAGAAGTAGTCTTAATTGGCAGACTGGGCAGGAAAAAAACATCAGAAGCTAAAGGTGGTAAAGCAGTGAAAAATGAGTGGATATAAGCATCAGAAAGTTGGAGGGAAACAGCTCTGCTTTGTCTTGCGTGCGTTGCATTGCAGTGTAAAATTACTGCCTGCTTACAAAAGGTATGAATTTGTGTACATGTGGCTTCAAGGGTTTCATATATGGAAATACATTATAGTTTGCAAGGTATTGCAATCTCACATGAGTTGTGAAATAGGAAAATATGACCAAACCTGTGAAGTATTGCCTTTAAGAATCAAAGTCAACAGCTTTACCAGTCTTGGCTTGGGCAGAGTGCTTAACTACAGACACTGCACTTTCATCTTCCACGTAGTTAGCAGGTTGCTTGATTAAAACTATTTCACAAAGTATTGCATTAAAGCTCTATGAAACTTCAGTACTGAGCTTTACAGTGGCTTTTCTGAACTCTTCCATTAGGAAATGGCAACTGTTTAGGCTACAGAAAACCCAAGCAACCTTATCAGTGGCTGACATATAAACAGGTGAGTATTGCACATGGTGGATGATCAGAGGGCTGGAGCACCTCTCCTGTGAAGAAAGACTGACAGAGTTGGGGTTTTCAGCCTGGAAAAGAGAATGCTCTGAGGAGACCTTATTGTGGCCTTCCAGTATCTGAAAAGGGTCTACAAGAAAGCTGGTGAGGGACTTTTTAGGGTGTCAGATAGTGATAGGAATAGGAGGATGGATTCAAGCTAGACGAGGGTAGATTTAGAGTATATGTTAGGAAGAAGTTCTTCACCACAAGAGTGGTGAGACACTGGAACAGGTTGCTCAGGGATGAGGCTTCCACCACGTCCCTTGGAAGTTTTTAAGGCCAGGCTGGATGTGGCTCTGGGCAACCTGATCTAGTGGAAGGTGTCCCTGCTTGTGGCAGGGGGGTTTGCACTATATGATCCTTGAGGTCCCTTCCAACTCTACCAGTTCTATGACTCCATGATACTCTGGGACACTGTCTTGTGGCACTCAACTGAGGGAAAACTATCTTGCAGGTTTTGGACAGAGCTCAATACCTGGGATCAGGACTTCTGCAAAAAGGATGTAAGCCATCATCAAAACAGTTTATTGGCATTTTTGCCCAGAATAGGCCAGAGGTAAGCAACAGCTTGAATATTTTGGCATCTTGGGGAGAGGGGAGGGTCTGTATTTGAACAGATTAAGGCCACACAAGGAACAATCACAGCTGGCTTTTCCCATTCCAGATCACACATTGCTGACTGTGCACATGCCATGCTTTTCATGTAATACAACAGTCTTGACTCCTCACTAACAATCTCAAGGTCATGCTCCTTGCCTAACCCCCACTACTACTGTGTACATGGGCTAGTCAGGTTCTATGAAACCTATGGGTTATCCTGTCATGTCAGATGCACTGTTTTCTCTCTTCAGTGGATCATTTCAGAGTATGCCTGCTACACTTACTCAATGGTTGCTGTTCCACTCTATGACACTCTGGGGCCAGAGGCCATTGTATATATTGTAAATCAAGGTAAATATTGAGCTATTTCATAATGCTTTGTTTTGAATAGACTGAAATTCACAGCAATTTGAGTAGATAATTTCTGTAAATTAAGTTCTTTTGCAGAGGACATGGTTCAACATCTAGAAGAAGCCAGTGGGCTTCCAATGCTTCCTAGTGTCTTGAAAGCAAGTCTGCTGAAGACTTGCTAGATCCTGTGGACTATCCCAAAATCAGAGTGGTGCTATCGGAGATTTCACAGTCTTGAATTCCCACACTGCCAAACAATCAGACAATGCAGTTTAAGACTAGATGTGTATCTCTGCTGTAAAGTTGTAGGCTGTGAAGAGTATAAGATATTACAGAATGGTAGGGGTTGGAAGGGAGATCTGGAGATTGTCTTGTCCAACCCCTTGCCTAATAAAGAGACTTAAGCCTAAATCTCTTTTAATCTATGTGCTTAGGGACTGTTGCAATACAGGAGCAAGAACTAGTCTGCCATCATGGAAGAAGCTTTTGGGAAAACATTAGTAGCTTCAAACATCTCCCAGTCTTAGGGGAGGTGTAGGGGGTTAAAAATGCCCACTGCTGTCACAACTGTCCAACTCATGGAGAGGGTTTGTCAAGCAAGATCACTTCAACAGTTATGCTGATCAACCTTGCAAACAGGTTACCTTCAAACTACACAGCTGGGACTTACTAGGCTAATGGGAAGCCAGCTTGTGCAGTCAAATCCAATTCCTTCACTGACTTAATGGGAAATGCTTTTGTAATTGCACAGAATTTCTTGCATGTGCTGGAATGCTGAGGAATTAACTCTGTTTTAGTACCTCTTTTAAACAGGTCTAAATTTCTTTAGACCTAAGGAAAATGCCTGAACCTTATCAATGAGTAAGGACAATCATGAGCTTTTGTAGCAATAGTAAAAGTTCAGTTGCCAATCTTCAGTTTGACTGAAGATAGTTGTCTTCAGTTCATCAGCATTTGCCCTCACTTTATCCAAACTTGAGATTCTAGCTGTAGAATCATTTGGCCATGGTAGGAAGAACTTTCTTAGTCCTCTAAGCCAGACACTGAACCTATATGAACAACTGCAAATGGCTTTAGAACAGACCAATGCAACATTCTAAATGTATGTGCTACTGAGCTGTCGCTCACTGGCCTCATGTCTTCTAAACAGACTTCTGAAATGTAATTTCTTTTCATAGCTGACATAAGCATAGTGATCTGTGACAAGCCCGAGAAGGCAAAGATCTTGCTTGAGAACTGTGAGCAAGAAAAGACCTCATGTCTGAAGATTGTAATTCTCATGGATCTTTTTGATAAAGAGCTCAAGGACAGAGGAACTAAAGTGGGAGTTGAAATTCTAGCACTGCAGGAGGTTGAGGTAGGTGACTAAGCTTCTGCTTGATTTTGCAGAGGAATACCTTGCCAGTTAGACATCTGGACCTTCTCTGGCAACAGTGACACATTAATGTAAGCATTATCCAGTTGTCATACCTGTACTTGAGATCTTGTTGAGCAGTCATTTTGACATTTGATATCTTTAGCCAAATGGAATTGCAGAGTTCAAACCATTAACTAAAGTTGTGTCCATGTGTTGTGGACAGTTACTATGAATTAAACTGAAGACTTCTTAACTTAATTTGTTGCATAGTTCTAACATGACTTATCAGGCTTCAAAGCTGCCAGCAGAGTCTAATTGAAAGTCTAAGTGCAAATTACTGGCTGTTTTGACAATCCAGTACTAGGCTTAACTTCCAGATATGGTGCATGAAGTAAAAGAGATGTGGCCTACATCAAAAAAAACCAAAAAAAGTCCAAATTCCTTAGGTAATTCTGATCACTTTCCACATACTGAGATTCTTACAGGAGTCAGCTTTTCCAAGCCTGTGTGTATTAAATTCAGGAGGATGAACATCTCTCCCTGAATGAGAGAAAGCATATATAAAAGGCAATATAAAAACAAGTGTTGCATTTGTAATGCAACTACCTGTTTCTCTAATGTTATTGCATGTCTTTTAAAGTGTATTTTCTTTCTAATACAGGAGCTAGGAAGAAACAACATCAGAGAACCAGTTGTAAGTATTTTTTGTGGAACAATTATGAACTTGCAGATCTAGTCTCTGAAAACATCTCTTGCCATGGCTGCTAGTAGGGGAGGCTGGCAGGATTATGTTTTTTTTTACCTTGTCTTTCAGTTTCCAATTGGAATTCATAGTTCATCCACCTTTAGGAAGTTAATGTAAATATAATAAGCAATGTAATTCTTAGTTGTGACCTTATGTGGCTTTTTCCCTCTAGCCTCCTAAGCCTGAAGATCTTAGCGTTGTGTGCTTTACCAGTGGAACCACAGGTAAGAGAATATGTAGTGATACTTCCGTGCTAGAACAGTCTCTCTGTGCTGGAAAAAGTAGCATTCCAGCACTTAAAAAAAAAAAAAAAAGAAGAAAATGCTAACACCACAGAAGCCATGCAGCAAATTAGAGCAGTGTCAAGACACTATTGCAGTTTTACTTGGGACATTTGTCATTACAACTTGAGTACGCTAAGACAAAGCTGCTTAGAGCTGGGAGGAAGAATAGCCAAATTCATGTTATCTCACCCTATGAAAAATAGTACTTTGGTACTTAGTACTAAAGAGATTGGTTGTTTAACTGTCTGTGCTCTTATGCACAGGGGCTAGAAAAACATCTTGTTTCAGCATTCTCTATGCTACTCCTAATTAACTGCTGTTTTAGTAGACAATTCATTGTATAATATTCATAGCTGAAAAAAGCTCAGGATGAGGCATATTTGTTATCTCTTAGGATAATGTATGCTACAACCAAGCACAATACCAAGATAGTTCAAACTGAACCAAACAAGATACAGAAACTGGCAGCAGTCAGAGCCAGATCTGATTTTGCTTGATGTCTCCAAAGGTAACCCTAAAGGAGCCATGCTGACACATGAAAATGTTGTTTCAAATGCTGCTGCTTTCCTTAGAATCACAGAGGTAAGCTACTTCTAATGACAATCTCTAGTCCAGTCACAAAACTTGCAATAATGTGGGCATCTTCTGCAAACCATTCACTCTCAGCAAACTTCTCCTTTCCTAAGTACTTGCACGTCCATGAGAATTGCAGGAAATTTGGTTTAACATTGAGCAGGGACTTGTGAAGAGAAATTATTCTAGAGTGAGTCAGTCCCAAATGCCAAGAGTACTGAACTACCCTATTTCAAGTCATGCTAATCTAATCTTTATCCAGCATGGCTCAGTTACAGCTGCAGCTTTTCAGGAGGTGGTGGATGAGCCTGAAATAGACACTTCAAATGACTGAAACAATTCAAAGTACTCAGACTGATACTCTTAAGCAGAAAGTGAATAAAATTTGTAACTTGGGCATAAGAGGTGCTACGATAATTCTTCTTTCCTTTCTAGAACACAGTTGAGGTTACAAGTTCAGATGTCACCATATCCTATCTTCCCTTGGCTCACATGTTTGAGAGAGTTGTACAGGTATGTACAGATCTATGCATCCGAGTATCCATTGCCACTTCCTCAAAACTTAGACAAGATCTTTCCTACCACTGGACCCTGGGAATCATGCTGCATTCAACAGAGAAATAATGAAGCCAGGAATTATCCCTGACTAAATTTAGTCTGGTCAATTTTCAGACCGTGGCCTACAGCTGTGGAGCTAAAGTAGGCTTCTTCCAAGGAGACATCAAGTTACTAACAGATGACATGAAAACCTTGAAGCCAACACTGTTTCCAGTTGTACCAAGGCTGCTCAACAGAGTATATGACAAGGTATGTGGGCAATTTTGCCTAAATTAGCTGTGTTCATCTACCTAAGCAAGCACAGAAGTTTAATATTGAATGAATCATAACATCACCGTTCATTAATTTACTCCTCATCAGGAAGAATTCCTTAAAATCCTTTGAGGAGGTGTAAAGAATCTTGGGATCTGTAGTATAAGAGCAGTGTTATGCAGTCATGGCAAGGCTAAGTCTGTTGCTGTTAAGAAATGAAAAATATGGAATACAAATGAAACAAGTGGAAAGGTAGAAGGATCCCTATCCCTCAGCTATAGCTGAAGTATGTTATCAGTGATGCAAATTAGCATTGCCCTTTGATTCATCTCCTAAACCAGACAGACCCTAGAACATCAAAAGAAGATTTGGTACCTCCTGACAAAGCACAAACTGGAGGCACAGATGTGAGTTAAGCCCAAAGAGTCACTGATACTTTTCCTTGCAGATACAAAGTGGTGCGAACACCTCAGTGAAACGCTGCTTGTTGAACTTGGCTATAAAGATGAAGACAGCTGAACTAAAACAGGGCATAGTTCGAAATGACAGCATTTGGGATCTGCTACTCTTCAGAAAGGTTCAGGTAAGTTACTCCAAGTGTAAATAAGCTGAACAATGTAGTAGTGAAGAAACTGATGACTTCTATTGCACTTGCAGGAAACCATGGGTGGAAAAGTGCGTATAATGGTAACGGGCGCAGCCCCCATATCTCCCTCTGTCCTGACGTTCCTTAGAGCAACCTTAGGCTGTCAGGTAATATGTGAGCTTTTTTAGTTTGTTTCCTTTAACTAGTACCTGTTTTCATTACACTCAACAAGTGACACATCTGTGGTTCAGCCCAGTTTGCTTCTGGGAAGATTGCTGTCAGCCTTCAGATTTTACAGGCCACTTGATTTGAGTTAACCATAACCAGAAGAAAGTTCTGCAGGGCTGGCTTCAAAGTACACTACCAGAAAACTACCCTGTAGGCTTGGGGGAAAAGAATTGAGCAGCAGAAATAGGAATAGTACAGAATTACAGAGTTAACCAGGTTGGAAAAGACTTCTAAGGTCATCGAGTCAAACTTATCACCTAACACCTTCTGATTAACTAAACCATGGCACTAAGTGCCTCATCCAGTCTCCATTTAAACAGCTCCAGGGATGGTGACTCCACCACCTCCTCAGGCAGCCCATTCCAATGGCCAGTCACTCTTCCTGTGAAGAAATTCTTCCTAACATCCAGCCTAAACCTGCCCTGAAAACCTGCTGAAACAGGACTCAATCAATCAGTTGCCTCTGAACTTGTGGCTTTTCCTGACAGTCAGTGAGCTCCCAGTGTAATACATTTTAAAACAGAGTTCAGAGAATGAGGTGACTAAAGCAAAGTTTGGATAGTTAAACTTGAAGAATATCTGCTTACACCACTAAGACCAAAAGGTCTTAAAGACTAAGATTGTCTTGGCTTCCTTTTTAAGATGATTTGAGTACAGGCATAGTTGAGCTCTTCAATACCAAGGACTTGATGTTCAAAGAATATTTATCCTTTCTCATACAGCTCTTTGAAGCTTATGGCCAGACTGAATGCTCAGCTGGATGCACTTTCTCAATGCCTGGAGACTGGACAGCAGGTATGGTAGCTGAGACTTGGAAACTCTCCCCTAGCTGGCAACAGAGAGTTGAGCTTAGGTGCTCCACTGCTTTTAGTTCAGTGAAAGTTAAATCTGAGTACTCAACCTTTAAGTGATTTTTGGTGGCAACAGTCAGCTGTATGCTTAAAGTTACCAAAACTCTTGACTCAGGTGAGAATCTCTTGTGTGTGGTGACATAGGCTAGCTTAGACCCTGCCCCACTGCACAGGAAAGTAGTGTCTGTACAGAGCTGAGCAAACTGAACAAGGACTTCCCAAATGGCTTAAAGAAACAAGCTTTAGCTCCCAAATAACTAGTTTTACTTAGAATTCTAAGTAAAATGTCAGACACTACACTCAACTGTTTTCCTGAAGGAACTACCTGATCTTGAAGATTCAGCTTCAGTCTTAGCAAGGATGTTTTTATTATTGAGTATTCTACATTCAAGCTGAAGTCATCATCTTTGAGAACATGATAAGTGCAGAGCATAATGAGGATGAAATGCAAATGAATATGAAAGTCTGTGAGGGAATCCTGTGGATGCAAGTGTGGTAATCAATCACACCAGCCATGTACAGCAGTAAATAGCTCTTAGCATTGGGATCTGGCTGCATTAAGTGTCTGAAAATGCATTACAATAGTGTCTTTGGACACTTTGTGTCAGACCACTCTAATCAATACTGGTTCTTGCTAAAGCAATGAACAAACTGCCATTAAGTATCTGCTGTCCCTGATGTCTTTCTTATGTGGGAGGCACCAGAGTTCTCCTATCACACTTCAAAAAGTAGTCTTTCTAGCTTTACATAAAATAGGGTCAACTGCTAGCAGAATCCTCAAAACATAACTTTTGTCTGTGTGTGTTGTGTTTTTTTTCTCTAAGGCCATGTTGGATGCCCTCTAGCTTGTAATATCATAAAACTAGATGATGTGGCAGAAATGAGCTACTTCTCTTCTAACAATGAAGGCGAGGTAGGTACAATCTCTTGTGTGTCAGGAAAGAGTGAAACATAAGAGTTAGTCGCTAACAAGTGCTCTGTGCTTGCTGTAGGTCTGCATTAAAGGACCAAATGTGTTCAAGGGTTATCTGAAAGAACCAGAGAAGACAGCAGAAGCAATTGATAAAGATGGCTGGCTTCACACTGGAGACATAGGAAAATGGTTGCCAGTGAGTAATTGCTTAGTACAAACCACCCCTTGGATGTGAATTCCTGGCTAGTTTAAAGTAGTCTCAAAAGCTGGAGAAGTGAATTTTAGGATAAAAGCCCTACACAGTACTTCTATCATTCACCAAGTAACTCTAGGCAAAAATCCAAAGATCAATTAGATTATAGGATCTCAAATGACACCTGCTAGGCCAACAGCTAAGACTAAGTCACTCCCATAGCAAAGAACAAGAAGGTGTCTTGTCTTCTGCCAGAGAAGAACAAAGGAGACATCTAATCATGTTCTGAGCTAACTGGGAAAATGAGAAAAGTGCCCCTTTTCTCTATGGGGAGTTAAGATCAGTTCCAGATTAGCATATGGCTTTTATAAAATAAAACTCAATCTTCTTCTCATAGAAGCAAGAGAGAGACTTGAAACTAATGGCTTCCATCTTTTAACTTCTAGAATGGAACACTGAAGATCATTGATAGGAAGAAGAATATATTTAAACTTGCACAAGGAGAATACATTGCTCCTGAGAAGATAGAAAACGTCTATGTCAGAAGTGCTCCTGTAGGCCAGGTCTTTGTGCATGGGGAAAGCCTGAGGGTAAGTGATGCTGTGAGTGAGTATTCTGGAAGATTCCTCACACAAGGAGATCTGGAAGATTGCACATCTCTGCATATACAAGAGCCTTGGAACAGTATCTGTTCCTGAGAACACCATGCTTATAGGAACACCCTTGCAGATTTAGCCTTCCCAATAGACACCAAAGAAAAGGAGACTCTGGTTTTAAGTTAGAGAGGCTAATCACATAGTTGTATGGGCTTTTAGTATGTCAGGTCCACTCTGTACAGTTCAGAATTGCAGAACAGTTTGGTTTGGAAGGGCCCTTTTAAAGGTCATCTAATCCAAACTCCCTGTAATGAGTAGGGACCTTTTGAACTTAATAAGGGTTCATGGAGCCCTGCCCAGCCTGACATTGAATGTTTCCAGGGACAGGGTATCTACTACCTCTTAGGGCAGCATGTTCCAGTGTTTCACCACCTTCATCATAAAAACAAAACCAAACAAAAAACCCAACAAAGCATTCTTAAAGAGCCCCTTTAAGTACTGGAAGGACTACTAGAAGGTCTCCCTGGAGCCTTCTCTTCTCCAGGCTGAAAAAGCCGAGCTCTCTCAGCTATCTTAGGAAGGGTGTTTCTTCACTCCTTTGCCAGTTGTGCTAGCAGAGCCTAGTCTTCAGTCTGTAAACCAGCAAAAAGTAATTGCTGGAGTGTTCAGCACACAAAAAAACACCTACATTAGTACTGTCAGGACTCATATAAGTGACTCTGGGAATGAATGGGGATGTAGATGTTGCTTGACACAGACACTGTTCACGAGCAAGTTCCTGTGGACAATAGAGGTAATTTCAGACGTCTTGGTCTCAACATGACCATTTCTACTTGTTTTCAGTCTTGTTTAATAGGTATAGTGGTGCCTGATCCTGAAGCTCTTCCAGAATTTGCAGCAAAACTGGGGGTAAAAGGCTCCTATGAAGATATCTGCAAAAATCCAGTGAGTGGTTTTATGGTTTTAGACAGAATTTAATTCTCAAGTCCAGTCTTGCAGTGCTTTTCTTCAGCTTGCCTTTTTTTTTGTAAAGTAAGCTAGTTTAATACTGGGTGAATCAGGCAAGCACTGATTCACCCAGTGCAAAACCAGGAACTAAGTATAGGTGTCTTTTGATGTTTCAAGGGCAATCACTGCTTCTGGTCCAATGAGAAGATAGGCATGACCTTGTGATGGCCTTAATATGAGAAATATTGAATGTTGAAGCCTGTACCTGTATTCTAGCCCAACTCAGTCTTACCTGAACTGGGCAATGGTTTTGAGTTGCAGTTATGGAATGGCAATTGTAACCACTCTACTCCTGCTGTTTCTTCTAGGCAGTGAAGAAAGCTATTTTAGAAGATATGGTCAAACTAGGGAAAGAGGCTGGCCTTAAAACCTTTGAACAAGTAAGTACTTCCAGATCCTTCTTATCACAAGGACCTGCTATTGCTGTTAAAATGTCTGGGAAGTCTGAATTCCTGTTACTGCCTGTACTGGGATGGGACCTAAGACAGCTGCTCTGAACAACTGATTTGAGTAGGCCATCAAACATTGGCCGCCTGTGTGTCTCTTGAGCAAGAGACAAGTGGCCATACAAGACAAGAGTAGCAATTATCATGAGATGGGGTGGAGATTCACCATAAACTGTACTTCCAGCCTACCCTCCTACCATGTCAGACAAAAGGCATTTGTCTTGCAGCAGAAAACAGTTTAGTTACTGGAGCTCCAGTGGGTTCTTGCACTGAGCTCCAGGAAGCTTGGGAGAACTGTTGTTTGTCCTCTAAGTGTCATGGGCTAAATTCTTTATCTCTTCATAGGTTAAAGACCTGTACATTCACACAGAGATGTTCTCTGTAGAAAATGGACTTTTGACACCAACGCTGAAGGCAAAGCGAGCAGACCTTGCTAAATTCTTCCAGAAGGAGATTGAGGCCCTATATTCAAATATGCAGGAATAAGTGACCAGTTTAAACTGCCTGAGTATCCAAACAAATCTGTGACACTACATGACCTATGGAGAACACAGGCATGACTAGAGGGGAGAAAGGAGAGCTTTAATACATTTTCTGGTGTCCTGGGAAAAATGACTTTCCGATGAAGATGGCTATAGCATACTGACAACTGGCAGTGTTCGTACCTTGCGGGACTAAGCAAGGCAAAGCCAGACCTTTTCATCTTCCTTTGACTGAAGTGCAAAAACAAGAGCCTCAGCCTTTAAAATGCAGCAGCATGCACTTCTGCCTGTCAGAGGAAAATCTTGTTTTCCTTCTTCCCTCTGAACTCCATTTTGACCTTCTGTGGATTCATCTGCAATCAAACTGAACTCTTTCATGCAGTTACATGTTTTGTAGCAGGGTCTAGGGGGAGATCAGTTCAAAAACCAAGTGCAGGAATGCAACACTTCACTTACCACTCAGGGTGCTGTAACCTGTTTCAGCTCCAGCTGTGAGTTGGACCTTAGGAATTGGAACTTCATGTTCAGCAGCTACAGAATTGGAGTTCCTGTTCCTAGTCCTGGACCACACAATAGAGGTTGTTTTTAATGAAAAAAGAATAGTCTGGCATCACCTGGTGTACTTTGTGAATGTGTCTAGTGTGGGAGAGGCTGGATCAGTTTTTGCACATGTTCTCAAATCTACTGGCAATTAAAAAGTGTTACACATACAAGTTGAACTTGGTAAGAGGAAAATTTCAGCTGTCCTTCTAAAGGATCTAGGACGCAATAAACTGTAACTGCACAATCCACCCAAAAGCTGTGTGAATGACTTCGTTCTCAGCTGCAAACAGACTCAGCAGCAAGGTTTACTGCTGCCTTAGGAGTAGTTGGCATTAGAACACCACTGCTGCAAATAGTTAACCCCCGACTCCTAATGACCTTACCCCTAACTGTAATGACTCTATGCCTATCAATTGTAACACTAACCCTTACCCTAACCTTGTAACTATAACCCATTAATCTTAACTCAGACTCCTAACCTCTACCCCTAACCCAAACCTATGGTGTTACTCCTCAGTCATAGCTCAGGCCCTGAGACCATTAAGTTACTGCCAGATGAGGTGATGCTTTTCTACTCAACTGGCAGTATGAGCCAGTCAGGAACAGAAATTCTTCTGCTTGAGCCAATCACATGAAATAAAGCCTCAGATACAATTTTCTAGGGCTAGAGCTGCTGCTTTAGAGAACTATTTAAGCAAGACAAGCACTGCTTCTACCTTTAGAAACATCTTCAGTACGAGTATGCTATCTCTGCTGATAGTTCTTCTGGCCCAGTTCTTCCGACCCTGCAGTTGTCAGTCTCTTGTTTCAGTCTAAAAGGTAATACAGTGGTAGCAAAGATGTAACACAGGAAAAATACATTTACTTTTCCCATACCAATTCTTTCTCTGCACTAGATTCTGAAAGTTACTCTTTTTTCATTTCTGTATTTAAATCTCTTGGTCAGCTATCCCAAAATGAAAGCAACCAGTTGATTTGTTGGTCAAGAAGGATCCAGCACTTGCTCTAAGGCATCTCCAGTTTTGACTAGTAAGAAAAACTGACCCAAATACCTTTTCAGGGAACTGTTCCATCAGTTGCTGTACTTGGCATAACCTGAGGCCATAAAGGCTTTTAAGACTCTGAAAGTCCATGTAACTACGCTGCGATTTCCCTGTGCTTCCTTAAAGCAACATGACTTAAAATTTACCAATAGGTTAATCTTTGCCTTAGATGACATTGGGTAGAAAAAGAAGGACAAAGGGAAGAATGTATACTGAATTTGTTTTGGGGCTCTGATAAGCAGTTTGGCTGAAAACAGTAAATTTGATGCAGCTGAGGTCTGCTGTGATGCCACTCACAGCAGTGTCCAGAGAGTACTTTGTAGTATCAAGTAAAACTCCCCCAGAGATCTGCTTGGATGCTGAAGCCTGGTAGTGTGGTGGGTCCTTCCACAAGCAATGTTCAGATACCAAGTGCAGTGCTTTAAGCAGCTTAAAGAGATCTTCTCTTTATGAACTGGGTAAGAAAGGGCTACTTTTCCATATCACATCTCAGAAAGAAGGAACTGTACAGGTCCGTTTCTAATGCAATAGAGATGATTTCTTTCAGCAGAGAAAATGCCTCAATCTCTGAAGTCGGTTTGCTCTTAATAGCAATTAACTCTTTTCTCACAGTGGCAAACTGCAGTGCTTTAGATGTGTTATGTCTGTGACACTTGCTAGTAGTTGCCACAAAGAACTGAATGGGTAATGGCACTAAGCAATAACTTGTGCATAGCAATGCAAGTGTAAATTAGTGTGAAACTGGTCTGTTGGGTGCCTCTTCTGCCCTATGAACTGCTTCCATAGTATAGATCCGATCCGAAAATCAGAGTACTTTAAGTATGCTTGCATTAAAATGATGCAAATGTTACTTCAGCCTATTGTTTGAGCAGGCTTTAAAACACTGTTGGTGAACGATGACTTGAGGTAAGGGTGGCTACAGGTACAGTGAAGTCCAGTTCTCTGCTATGCTTTTCCCATGATATGAAGACTGGTGTCAAGATAACATCCAGTCTTCTCCAATTGTTTTAAACAGCTGTCATCTAAGAGCTGTCCACTATGAATTCATCCATTTGGCCTGCAGTACAGATGTGCATGCAGACTGAAAAATGAAATGCCATGAGTAACAGATGATTCACACAAAGCAGAGGAAACAGGTCATATGTACTGCATCAGGAATTAGATTGCCCTGATTTCAGCTCCCCAAGTCACTTCAGACTTACATGCTGCTTATTAAGTGTATTTTCTATCTCTGTTAAAAAAATCCCTGTACTTGCATCTTAAGAAATACTGGTTATTCTCTTCTGCTCCTGATGCAGAGGAAAATAAAGACTCTCAAGTGCCTCCTGAAAGGCATTTTTTTCCCTCCCTTAAATAGCAGGGCAGGGTTTCACTTGAGTATGTAGTTACCTGTACTCTCCCTTATTCTAGAACCCAAGTTTGGTTAGTATGGTACTACAAGTCTAGACTTGTGTTAGATGACAGAAAGGATACAGAGCTCAGAATGTTAAGTAAAAAGAGCAATTTGTCCCTCAAGGAAAAAGCAAGAGATCACTTACTAGAACTAATTAATGTGTGAAAAGACACATTTGCTTTTTGCTCCCTTAGACTTGGCTTTTCTGTGGATCTCAATCCAAAAAAGAAACAAAACTGTAATTCTTTACTAATCACTGCAAAACACAGAACAGCTTCTCCCTTCCTTGATAAACAGAAGTCTTCCTGGACCAAAAACCAAGAAGTAGGGAATTCAGAAAAAAAACAGAATGGGATAAGAAAAAGAATGATAGAAAAGAAAAAGAAAACTACCAGTACAAAGAATCAGAGTTCCTAATAGGTGATTTTTTCTTTAACGTGCATGCTACAACACAAGTTGTTTTGGCACTGCTGAAACTGCCTTTAGGAAGAATGTGTGCATGCCGTTTTGGGTGCGTTTGTAGGCAAGTGCTGCTGAGTGAAGGTGTTGTAGTAGTGAACAAACACACCAGTTACCTGTGATACAAAGGGAAGAGGTAGGAGTGGAGGCACAGCTACAAGGAAACAAGATGAAAGCATGCAAAACTAAAACACAAACATGTTTACAGATTCTATTTCAGACTGCAAGTGCACTTCTGAAGCAGAGCTCCTGGGCATGCTGTAGTTCACTGTGGAGTGATCTCAGTGTAACAAAATTCTGCTCAGACTACAGCTGAAAAAGTTGAAAATACTCCTCAAATACTAAAAGATATCTGATCCTCTACAAACTGACCACATTTTGCACAAATTCCCTTTGCAATAACTAATGACCAACTGTGGTCATTACTACTGTTAATCAGTTCCTACTACACTGCTAATTGGTGCCTGCTAATAAAGACAGCAGTTACTTCATCATTTCAAAGTCAGAAACAAAAGGAATTTAGCTGCCATCTTACTCAGCTGGAAGACAAGATTATTTCTGTTATCTTTTGTTTGGTTCTAGACTCTAACCACCAAACAGAGAATAAGAGTATTTCATGCAGATCAGAGGTTTCCATTACTCCAAAATAGCTACATCCTGCCAAGTTATGTCCATTCAGCCCCTATGAGGAGAGGCTGAGGGAGCTGGGGTTGTTTAGCCTAAAGAAGAGGAGGCTCAGGGGTGACCTCATTGCTGTCTACAACTACCTGAAGGGACATTGTAGCCAGGTGGGGGGTGGCCTCTTCTACCAGGCACCCAGTGATAGAACAAGGGGACACAGTCTCAAGTTGTGCCGGGGAAAGTATAGGCTGGATGTTAGGAGGAAGTTCTTCCCAGAGAGAGTGATTGGCATTGGAATGGGCTGCCTAGGGAGGTGGTGGAGACACCGTCCCTGAAGGTCTTCAAAGAAAAGACTGGATGAGGCACTTAGTGCCATGGTCTAGTTGACCGGATAAGGCTGGGTGCTAGGTTGGACTGGATGATCTTGGAGGTCTCTTCCAACCTGGTTGATTCTATGACACTAGAAGTAGGACAATCCTCTACCTCTAACAAAACCTCATTCTAGAAAGCACTTGGCTTTCAAAACAGGCAAAGCACATGCTTGCAAATTACTGAAACTCGGTGCTTCTCATTGCCACAGCTCAGAAATGGCCTAGGATTCTGGCTCACCACCAGCAATACTGCAGAGCAGAGCAAAGGCAACAAAAAACCAGCCTTATGCCACAGATAAAGTCTGGGTAGGAGCATACAGAAGTAATGTGACTCGTCTGTATGTAGGTATTTGTATAAATGCTGATCTGCCCGAGACAATGCATGCAGGTACAGGTAAACCAGGTGTTAGAACAGCAATATGCAAAAACTCTCAATGTGCGACCTGCAACTAGACTATGAGACAATGTGCTGCATTTAGGATACACTTAGAAAGCCTTCAACTGGTACAGGTTACTCTTTTTTGAAGTAATGAGGCATATCAGATGCTAAACAAAAATGCTTCAGGAACAGTGTTAATCACTTAGTAGCTACTGGGCTCACAAAGTTTTCAATCTTGGCACTACTGCTTCAGTCTAAAATGGATCAAGAATTTCAGTTCTCTTAGGCTTCAGGTTTCTGAGAGCACAGATTAAGATGGATGTAAATTTTTCTGCCAGTAAAGGCATGGAATATTCTGACAGGAAGCGCTGAAGTCTTTCTAACCCTGAAAAACAACATCTAACAGTGAAATCTTTACTTCTCCGTTCGTATTCCCACGCCTGTACGCAATGCCTTGTAGGGTTAAGACAAATTAATTCCACAACTGAATATGAATGTATCATTTATTTGAGGTGGACCATTCACATCATTGAAAGCCACAGGTAACAAATTTTATCTTGAATTAGAATCAAATGTTTCTTTTAGAGTTTTCTGGGGCAGCTGCAGAGAAAGTAAGATACAAAAGAGAAGCAGCACGCATCGTGACTGGATGCAGTCGAGAGAAAAACCTAAAACACACATCCTCAGAATGCAATTTAAACAGAAAAAGAGACAATAGTCTTTGGATGAAAAAGATGAATATTGAAGGCAATCCACCAAATGGCTTCTCCAATTATTAAGTGTTTTAAAAAAATATGGAAACCATGGCACAGGCATATCCAACCCTTTCGGATGCAAGAAAACCTTGTCCTAACATTCATTGCATAAGTCTAAAGTAACACACAGAAAATTTCAAGTAAAGGATTGTGGTTTGAAGTAAAAACTCCATTTCTTATTTAAAAAATAAGAAGGCTATCTGTTTTTCTTCTCTCCATCCACTGGTTGATCCGTTTCAGAGTCATATTGGCATTTTTCCACACACTTCCTAGGGAACCAGCCTCGTTCTCTTATTCCACCTTAAGAGATGAAAAGTTACGTTAACTTGGAACAGAACATCAGCTACTATAGAGGAAAGACACAGGACTAGAAGTTCATGACTCTTCTTTCTACACACTGAGGATGCAGGAAGTAGCTAACAACCTTCTCTGCTAGACTTCCACATCTCTGAAGACTATTTGCACATAACCTGCAGCTTTCTCCTATCTCCTTTTCCTTTCCAGGTAAGCCATCACAATTCTTTCAGCTTTCCCTTAGAAGTAATTTTTTTAGTCTTTGATTGTTTTCATTGTTTTCTTCTCCATCTTCTACAGCTGATCTTCCTGTAAGATGCAGTAACTGCTTTAACTTGTGGCAATATTTCAGCTGAGTCTCTGCCAACGCTGAGTAGGATGGGAAGACTACTTCATGCATCTGGGAAGCTATTGGGTCTTTTTTTTTTCCAGAAGAGTTGACTCATTTTAAGGTTGACTCTTCTCCCCAGAAGAGCTGCTATTCAATGATTAATTTTTCCATCTTGCCATTGTGCAGCTTGTTATTCCTGCGTATTTACAGCATTCTGCTATATGTTCCTAACAAACCTCATCCTAACTTCAAGACTAGTTCATCAAGAAGCCAGTGTAATTCTGAATTCTAATCCAGCCTTTCAGTAGACACCAAGTTCCTTATCCAGACCACATTCCACCTGATTTAAAAAGAGTATAGCATAGATACCTCCTGCTAATCTTAGGAATAGGCAACATAATATGAACTATTACCACATTTACTTCAATGACTCATTTAGGTTTGACGTCTGAAAGAGTTCATCTTAGTGAGCTGCCAAAGCACTTGCAGCTCATGAAGGAGACCTCCCACGAAAAAACCGCGGACACTTTCCGTGTAGCAACTGTTAGCTGCCTCTCATTCATGCAATGAATGAACAATTGTTTGGAAGAGAAGACAGAATCCAATGCACCATCTGACAGCTAAAATTTTAGCTCAGTCCTAAGGCAAAGGGCTAAATTCAGTAATGCAAATATTTCTGTGCAAGTGGCTGTGATGTCTCTCCACAGATGTCTTTAATAGCTGTAGTTGTTAGTTTGGTAAAAGCAGATCAAAGTCCTTGGAAATGATCTCAAATCAAAAGATATAACATTTCCCTTTTCTTTTTTTTATAAGATGTGAAAAGAGTAATCCAGATCGTGTAAAGATATGGGTTATTTATCTAGGAAATCTCAGTATATTGCAGACAGACCACTAAATAACAACAAATGAAATCATTAACCTCTTCAGAGTATAAAAGTCTAACAACTTCGACTATGAAGAAGCACTCCCCTTCCAATTCACCATTAAATAAGGTGCTACATGAGTGTTTTTTCTGTCTGTCATATTGATTTAATGTTTACCAAAATTGGCAAGTCTAGCAGATATAAATAGTAAAAACTACGGATGTGGTTTTCGTGAGAACAGAAGCTAACAGCAGTAAGATCAGTCATTATACACTTTGAGATCTCACCATAAAATACTATCCATGTTTCTAGACAGCTATAAAACAGATTTCTAATTTTCAGCAAAAAAAGTGAAAATAACTGCTTCGTACCCTCAGCAGCTGAGTCAAGAATCTTCTCACCGTACATCCAGTGTCTGGGGAAGAAAGTGTAAAACATTATTAGATGCCAGAAGTCATCTCAATTTTTCTTTTAACCAAACAAAAGTGGGAAGCCACTAACTTTAAGCCTCTTGTGGCTAAAATCAGATCTCCTTTGCTCAGTGCAATTCTAGGTTCTTCAGTGCATGGCGTTGTGAAGAATGTTTTAATGCCTTTAGTCACAGGACAGCAGACACCACTGTAATCTTCTATTGCCCGATACCGCACCTGCAAACATGAACAAAACACAGCAATGCATTCTTGTAAGCAGCTGTGGCCTTTCTGACAGTTTCATTCAAAAAAGATAAAAATCAATTCATGTATACCATTAGATGTAAGCATAATGGCAACAGCTGTCAAAGGGACTAAAATCTAAACTGCTTAACAATGAAACTCAGTCATCTTTATCATCACATTTCTCAGAGTCTGGAAACTTGTGAACAAATGCAAAAGAGAGCTAAATGCTAGGTGTAATTAAGTGAAGGCTGCAGCACATTGTATGGAGACAAAGCTTAATCGCTGAGTTTAAAAAAAAAAAGAAAATAAAATCAAGAAAAGAGTCTCAGCAATTACATTTATTTGTACTGATATCTGAAAATAAGTTCAGACCAAACCACAAATACTTACACTTCTTACTCGCTTGTCTGCTTTCTGTTTCAGTTGTTCTATCTATAAATGATTATAAAGAGAATTTTAGGCAATGTTTAGCTTAAGAGGGTTTATGAATTCAACAGAAAATTCAGGTATTGAAACTATTTAAAAGCATCATAGTTCTTTTGTTTAAAACAAAAGCAGTAAAATAGTAACGCTCTTCCTGAATTGGAGAGGAATACAGAAAAGTTGTATTTGGAAATGTGTAGGAAAAGATATGACATACATGAAATCCCTAATACTGATAGAGGATAGACGAGAACTCCCCTAAAACCTTACCCCAATCAGGCTAAACCACCGAAAAACCAGGGTTCATTTTCTCTCCCCCCCAGCATTGTCTCCCATTTAGGCCCAAGCAGGCCATAAACTGCGCAGCTCAAAAAAATCACTGCAGCTGCAGCCTTCAAGGCCACAGGGAGGTTTACTCCTACATAGTTACCCAGATAAGAATCCCTCCAGAGATCTGAAAGGAAGGGACAAAAGAGAAAATAATTGACTTTGCTGCTCACTTACGAAGTGACAGCAGGATTATGGGGTTGAATAACAAATTATGATATCCAAGGATGAACCTGGGACAGATTGTCTCTGTGGTTTTCTTAAGGGAACCTAGGACCCCTCAAACTACAACAAAAAGAAATCATCAAAGCACTTTTTTTTCCTATCAAACACTTGACAGAACTCCTGTTTTAAGTCTATGCATTACTAGGCAGTTTCTTGAAGAGCTAGCATATGACTGCAAAGGAAAGCAAACAGTTGGGTAGTGAGAATTAACATGATTGAAGAACAAATACCGTCAAACTGTATTGATGACAGCCATCTCTTACTGGCCAATCCAAGCCATCTCCCTCAGGAATCCCAGACCATGTAAACACTTGCTTGAAGTTCTTCCATTTACTTCCCATGTCATAGGGAAAAATAAAGGTCTCGCCCGTTTGGTAGTATTGGATTCTGTCTTTGGCCTATAAAAGAATTCAGAAATACAGTATATAAGATCACACTCTACAAACTGCAATCAAGCAGCAAGTACTAAGAAGGTCAAGTCTTAAGTTCTCAATGAGCCCATGAGACTGTGAGGCAAACATTTTAAGACAAGAACAGTAAATTCCTGCTATGCTAACCCAGGCTTGTTAAAGCTACTTACACAGTTACAGGAGTTAGAAATGCATCTGGTTTAATTTCCCCGTCCTCCCTTCCATTTACTCTTTAACAGTACAGACAACTGGCTATACAGATTAATCTTCATGCTAGGAATTTATTTTACGAGCGTTTTTAAGGACTGACACTTGACCATTTCTCAGTTGCCCACAGACTTCCACAGCTCAGGGTTCCATCCTTAATGATCATGAGCATATTTCAGTATTTGTAGTGTCTAGTCTACCTCCAAGAATGGTGTACACAAGCAGGCTCTGACTCTGCATATTCTGCAGTTGTGAATTTTCCATTCTTTCAGAAACAATGACATCTAGTGGAGTTTGTTCTCTGCTGCATCAATCTGTTTATTATTAAACACTTCTGTATTACAATCTGTGATACTGTTCAGTTTTCAGAAGGGACATAAGCAGCCTGTTTTACAGTAAAGAGTTCAACAAAGTATTCCAAATTCTACTATATCTGTTTAACAGTTTTCATGCATTTATGTTCCACTGATCTGTTACTCAAAAATCTGATGGCACTAAGATCCAGCTGTACTGGAGACCATGAAAAGAAAAGGCATCACAATACTTCAACACAATCAAGATCCTCACATTAATTCTGACACAGAATAAAAAGAAAACAAGATAATAACAAAATGTTTGTGGATTTACACAAAATAACCTACTGGCACTGAACTAATTTGTAATCAATTTGTCCATTCCTTTAAAATTAGCTTCTGCTGCTTGGCTGCATCTCTTCTGAAAAATCATGTGAAAACCTCTAAAAAGGTATGGGAATTAAAAGAGAAATTTAAAGATGACTAGGCATGTCATTATTTCCCAGTATTTCAACATCAAGGAAAATCCTCTGAAGTTAAATCAGAAAAGCAGCACATTAGGAAAACTGCAAGCCAAAACGTGCCATCTAGAATGGGTAGGAAAGGTGGACAACTGAAGACACAGGTAGGCATAAGAAAAAGACAAGTGAAGTTTCAGATGAAAACATACACATATTCCAAGTAAATGTGTCTTTGACAATGAAGTATTTTTTCTATGTTCACACCAATTTCCCAAAATAAGAAACAAAAATACATGAGAAATCATTGATGTGCATACATTTCAGTGAACTTCAGAGACAGTAAGGGAAAATTTGGTTGTAGGTGCTAAGTCAGTGGTGAACTGAAATGACACATTTGGTTTAAATCCAGAGAGGTAAACCAAGAAACTGAGAATTATTACAAGAACACTGTAATAGAAGCTTACCTTTTCTTCAATCCAGGACTCGATTGAAGTTTTATTTGTCAAAATGACTTTCATCTGAAATAAAAGGTAGGTGGAATTAGCATAGACCTGCTGCAGAAATAAACTAAGCTAAGAAAACTTCATGTAACAAGCTAAATTTGCTTTGAGGGGCAGAACAATTTTTATAGGCATAAGTGAAACATAAAACATTCAAAATCAAGATTCAGCATTGATACATACTACTGCTATCCTCCTGAATGATACAGTTAAGACAATGTCACACAGTATTTCAGAGTATACTTAAATATACATTTTTGATTACTTCCAAAGAGTTCAAACACTTGAAGCAATGAATCAGGCATGTTTATACCTGTTTTCAGGGACAAGGCAATGTAATGCTGAAATACTAAGTTTTTTACCCTTTTCCAGAGAGTTTATAAATCCTCACATCATGTTTTCTTAGTTCATTAGATTTTCACTTTACAGTTCTGCATTGTGGTAAACAATGAAGAAACTGGGAGAAAGAAATATAACTGCCTGGAAAACTTATACAGCAACATAAGCTCTAAACAACTCAGACTGGATGCGAGGAGGAAGTTCTTCACCATGAGAGCGGTGAGACCCTGGAAGGAGTTGTCCAGGGAGATGGGAGATGACTGAGGCCCCATCCCTGGAGGTGTCTAAGGCCAGGCTAGATGAGGCTCTGGACAGCCTGATCTAAGCTAGGTTATCCCTGCCCATGGCAGCGGGGTTGGCACTAGATGATCCTTGTGGTCCCCTCCAACTCTGACTGATTCTGTGATTCAACTTCTCTTATCTCAGTCCCAAATTCTGTTTCTGCTCCACAAGCAGGGGAAACTTACAGCTTTTAATTTCTTTGTAACAGAAGCCATAAACTTACCTGAATAATAAACAGCATACCAACAGCTATAGTTGTTCCTAATGCCAGTCCTAAGGCAAATAAAGACACAGCAAATGCAGACAGTCCAAAGGGAATAATGGGTCGAGGGTCTCTTTTGGCTGCACTCATATCAATCTTTACAGAGCTCCACCCAAAAGATATCTGCAGAGAGAAAACATAATTCATCTCTGAAACAACCTAACTGCTGAAACAAGTCACCAGTAAGAAATCTGGCTCTGAAGCCAAGTGTTCAACTTCTGACAGATTTATAATGCAAGAATAACAGTAACAACAAAAAAAAAAGAGTGGCAACCAAGACCTTTCAGAAATACATTCTTGGCTAGATGAAGACCTTCTCTGGGTGGAAAGCTAAACCAAAATCACCATCTTGGAGCTCCACAAGTCAGGAACAAAATCAGAAGGAAAAAAAAATCTGGACTTTGGCACATTAACAAAAACTTATCCACCAGCTTCAGAGAAAACATTTGAATAGTACAGTACCCATTTTCAAGGGAAAAACAACACGTTTTCCTCCCAACTCTGTAGCAGATAACAGTTCTCAACATTACTGCTTTGCAAATACAACACACAGCCTTCATCTGTTATGCTCTGTTCATGTTTTCAAGCAATTCATTGTGACCACAAAAGCTGAAATCAAAGCTCATAATCTCATCCGAGATAAGAGCTGCATTTCAAAACAAGCTCTGCTTACTGTTAACACGGTTAATTTTTTCCATTTAAAGGCAGACCAAATATAATTTCTGTTCAGCTTAAAAAAATATGTATTTTTTCTTGAAGAATTAGATACTTTTTTATAAATGGTAAGCAAAATCAAATAAATGGCATCTACCTCCTGCCTTGGAAATAAATAGCAGCTAGTTTCTGTGCCAGCCAAAACACAGCCTGTCTCTTTCTCTCTATAAAGTGATACTCTGAAACTATCTTCAGTCAATACAATGTTCTCAGAAACTCACAGATTATGACAAGAAACAGGAAGAAAAAAAAGTAGAAACAGCTTTCTCTGAATCCTCTTCCAGTTAATGAACATACATCTCACGTGCAGAGATCAGAACAGAGTACATGTTGAAAGCAAGCAGTGATGGCTTTAAACTGAAACAAGGTAGATTCAGACCAGCTACAGGGCAGACTTTTAGAATGAGGGTGGTAAAACACTGGAACTTGTTGCCCTCAGGGGTTGCAGATGCCCTATTCCTGGAACCATTCAAGGTGAGTTTGGATAGGGCTATGAGCAACCTGATCCAGCTGAAAGTGCCCCACTTGTTGCAAGGGGGTTGGACTAGAAGACCTTTAAAGGTTGCTTCCACTCCAAACCATTCTGTTGTTCTTCTCAGGAAACCAAATTGTCTCACACTTGCAAAGATCAATTACCCATCTCACTTAAATAATATTTTAGCATTGAATTATGTTTTCTTACTCTGTTGTAAAGCTGAGTATACATTGTCATAACAAATATGAAAGAAGCGTGAATGCATCCCAGTGGGGCCAAGAGAAGAAAGAGAGTGAAAGATGCGTGATTCTGGTATCCACAACAGTTATTTATCCAAGGGCAGTGGTGATCCATCTTCATGACACATCTATGAAAAACAAACACTGATTAATATAAAGGACACATATGATGTTTTTCCAAAAGCTCAAAAGACAGCTAATTTTCCTGCTCTTCAAGCTCCATTCACTCATTTAAACCCATCAAGTTCCAACAGATGAACACAGTATTTTCCTTTTTTGTTGCTACTCAAAAATATTTCATGTCCTAGAGTGGAAGAAAGCAAAACAAAAAGTACTCCCACGTCCTACCCTCCCTAGTTATGCCTCTTCCTCTTCACTCAAACTTGCTATTTGCTAATAAACACCATGTTCCAGAGCCAGGGAACAGAGGCCTAGCACAGTCCATATAAGAACTATAAACTGGCACAGACTGCAATAGTTTAACAGGTGTAAAAGTCACTAATTAAAATAATAGAATCAAAAAATGTTCCAATTCATCTGCACCAAACATAAATGAAGGATTGAATTGCACAAACATCCACTTCATCTGAAAATAAGTTACTTGTTTTGGAAGCTAATTCTTTTTAACTGGTCCATGCTCAGTAAGAAGTTCAGTTTTTCCTTTTGAAGAATAAATTATTTTTCATTAACATACACTCACCTAGCACTGTTAAAATTACAATTACATGTTCAAGAACTTTTAAGTAATGTGTTTCTGAAGAAGTTCCTAGGTTTTAGCTAGAAACCTCACCCTGTTCAGGTGGGCCACAAGAAGCAACTCCATTTGTGTGCTGAAACTTGCTATAGCACAGAAGACTTTCAGCCACAGTTCAAGCTACCTACTTCATTGCAACAAGCTAGGAATACATGTGGAGAGAGTTACTTTGGGCAGGGCTGAGAGGGCAGAGAATTCCTGAAGTGTATCAGCAAAATCAGCTGGGGGCACGCACTGCAGTTTATTCTGTTTTATTTCACTTAAAGAACTTGCTTTTGCAAAGAATCATCACGTTCTGCTGCCATTTTCTCCTAAGACTAGCACTCATGGAAAACAGGCTGATTTTAGATCTTGGGTTGATGCAGCCAAATTACAGCACTGCTATACAGTTTCAGCCTCCACTTCCCGAGGCAGCCACAATGACTGCACATCTTGTGTTTACAGAAATAACAAATGAATGTGTATGCAGCAATATCCTTTTACTGTGTTCTCTAGCAGTCCTCCACAGGAGGGCCTGCCCTGTAAACCCAAATAAATGCAACTACAGCCTGGAATGCAGACAAATGAAGTGACTTTTTTCAAGCTGCACTAAATTCCAGTGCAGCTAATTTTAATAGAAACATCCTTTACTTCAGAACAAGCCTGCTCAAAGACTAACACACAGCAAGGCTTGAACTTTTAAAGCTGATCCAAAAGGCTTGTTCATTTAATATGCAGACTCCCCTCAAAAAAACCCAACCTTTAGTGAAAAGTGAAGCACAGTCCATAATTTTCACTCAAATCAACATCTATATTCCATTTGGAAAGATGCCAGAATAAGCTTTCCTACTCTCTGTGCAGGTGAATGTTTGGACTGAGAACTTAAGGTCTTGAAGATGTTTAGGTGTTTAAATAGGCTCGCTTTCCTGAACAGTACTGCAATGTTTTGTTAGTGCTTCTAAGAAGGTCTTAAGAGGAACTGATTTCAAGCTAAAAAGAAAGCATTAAAGACAGATTTACTAAAGTAAACCACAGCAAAACCATATAGAAATGATACATCTACGAAGTGGAAACATCTGAAATGGGTACAGCATTCATACAGCGATTGTAAAAATGAGCAGTACAAGACCTGAAAGAACAAACCATATTAATAGCTCCTCATTAGATTTGAAGCTGCTTTAATATGGACTGAAAACGATTTCAAAGAATAACAGTACCTGTTACACTTTCGACAGTGGTGTGAACGTGGTGCCTTATAAGACTGACACACTTTACAGTATTGAAGATACATGCAATCCTGAGATTTTTCCTTCAACAGAAAAAACAGGTGCATTAGATGTATACATAACTCTACTGGCAATGCATATCTTGGCATTTTCCTAAGCTAAGCATCTTTGCTTTCTTTTGACTAGGTGTGTTTCATAATCCAACCCTACTTAATTGTAGATGGTAAGGAGGGAGAAATCAGGAAATCTCTTAGCTGTCAGCACAGCCATCTCCCACTGTTGAAAGTGCGGGTTGAGAAAAGAAATCAACAGTTATTCCATCGGGAAAAGTGACTGCACAAGTAAGGTTTCATAGTGAAAACCAGCATGGTGCCTTTATAATCTACAGAAAAATTTGTGCACCCTGTCTCTCCATTTCATACCATGAGTAAATCCAGGCTTACTACTAAGACATAGTACAGGTAAGCATTAATGTTTAACTAGATCATTTGCCACTCTCTTTTTCACACACAGCCCAACCACAGCAAGATGAAGGAGAGACTGAGTTTTGTTGATAGCAAGTAAGAGCCTGTTAGGACAACACCAGCACCCTCTAACCATTGGCCTTGAGAAATAGTCCACAAGCAGAAACGTGACTACTAATCTTTTCATTACACCACTGGAACACAAACTCAGTTTAGTTGTCTTAAAGTACGTAACCAGTATCACTACTCTTCCAAGAGTTTACTGAAGCAAAGGAAATGCAAATTTCTACCTTGACTTATTTAACACAATAACACACGTAATTTTCTGATTCACACACACACACAAAGGCTAAATTAAGCCTGCTTTTTTGGGCTTTTTTCCCGTTTTTTCTAATCCTTATTAGTAGGAGCAAAGTCTTCAATGCAACAGTGTGCATGAGCACGCAGCTAAATGACCTCACTCCCAGTTAGCAGCACTCGTTTCCTGGCTTCCTAAGAGAACACAACTACTACCTATGAAAAAACATTACCCTTCAACCCCAGGTCGGCGTTAACAGGCAGAAAAGGAGGGGAGGGGATGGGACGAAGCAGCAGCAAAACGAAAAGGGCCGAAAGTGAAGGAGACCGGAGAGCGGGAGAAGGGTGGAACGGTGGCACCAAAAGACCCGCGACGCGACGCCCGCGCACAGCTTCCCGAGAGGCCAGCCCCGCCACCAGGGCAGGCTCGTGGGTCCTCCCGCCCGCACCTCACCCTACCCCACCCCGCCCCGGGAATAAGATCGAGAGCCAGCGCTTACCGGCGTCCATCCCAGAGGGACGTACCCCGGGCCGACAAACATGGCGCTGAAGTAGTTGTAAAGGATCATGACGGTCCAGTTGAGGAGCATGATGAAGTTGACGCTCCCTCCGGCAGTGTCCAGGGGCCAGTACCATAGGGCGGCGTCGGCCATGGCAGTGGCGGAGCACACGGCCACCACAGCCAGGGCCACCAGCGGCCCCCAGTGGCACAGCCGCCGTGCTCGGCGCAGCCCTCCTGGCCCGTCCATGGCTGCTACCGGCGCCCGCCCGTTGCCGCGCGGCCGCCGCCCATGGCTCCCGCCACGCTCAGTCCCGCACCGTCCCGCCGGATGCCGAGAGAGAAAGAGCGCTGTGAGGAAAGGGAAGGGGAGGTGCCGGACCCGCCGGACCTCGGCCCCGCTCCGCCAGCCCGGAGAGGCGGGAGGAGCGGGGCCCACACGAATCCCCGCCCGCGGGCGCCTCCCGGTCACCCGCTCCCCGGCAGTCCGCGTACAATAGGATCCTGCCGGGAAACAGCGTCCCGCCGCCGGCACGCAGCCTTGTCCTTCTGATCTCAGAGATTACGAGGCTGACTCACGGAGCTGTGGGATCTCGAGTTGCAGGGCGTAAGCAGGCTGCCTCCTCCGTCTTCTTCTTTGAGCCTAGGGGCTGCAATTACAGTCCCTAAGCGAAGACCAGCCAGGCGTGGCGGAGAGCAGGGCCCTGCCAGTTAAAGCATTTAAGAGGAGGCGGAGAATTTCACCGGAACCTGTGGAGCGGCGCCCAGAGGCGAGGGGGACGCTTTTGCAGGTAGCAGAACGCGGAAGCGCCTCGGTGCGGAGCGGCTGAGCGCTCCCGTCGCAGCGGATCGTGGTATCTCGGCGGAGCGTAGTGGGGCTGCGGCCTCCCCCGGCACCGCCGTCATGTCCTCCGATTTTGAGAGCTACGAGCAGGACTTCGCGGTGCTGACGGCCGAGATCACGGGCAGGATCGGGAAGGTGCCTAAGCTGGTAGGAGGTGAGCGACGGGCTCCTGCGGCGAGGGGGGGCTGCTCGCCTGGCAGCGCGGAGAGGCCGTAGTCGTCCGGCGCGCTGGGCTCTCACCTGCGCTGCTTTCCGACTTCACGGCTCTCGGTCCACACCACAGGCTGCTGCTGTTGGTCTGTAAGCACCTCTCCAACTCCCGGAGCCTCTGGCTTCCCGGCAACAAGTGCTTGGGGTGGTGTTAGTGTTTTCAGGGTGGTGTCCCTGTCTGTGTCCCGTCACCGGAATACGGTTTCTTGAAAGCTCCTTACTGCAGCCAAGTCAGGATTAATTTCTCTGCCCCGTATTCGAGCAGTGAGTTGCCTCACGAATTTTGTTATGAATAACCTGGCGGAATACTGTCGGCTGGACGGCTGTAAGGATCAGCCCTTCGCTGCTGCTGCCTTGCTGTGGACTCACACGAAGTTATGGCAGTACAACTGAAAGGCTGAGCTGGGGTCAGAGCTGGGTGGGTGCTGCTGATTGCTTGTTATTGTGATAGTGCCACAGCATCAGTATGGAAAAAAACCCTTGTTTGTTTTCTTTTTCATGTGGCATAGATAGACTTTGTGCATGATTTAGTCCAAATCTACTTTTTTCTGCTTACTGTTAAAACATTCGATTTGCGTAGTTGACTGTGGTGACTCACGTGTAGGAGAGGTTCAAAGAAATCACAGTTCATTTGCTTTAATGTGTTTGTCAGTTGCCTGCAGCATTCATGATCTGATTCATGATGTACTCCTGCAGTAGAGACAATAATCTCTCTCTAAGGATGTTAGAGTAGAAAGCTGAAAATCATCATCCCTTTAACCAGTCCAGCTGAATCGTCATGTGCATAAGAAATTAATGCTCTAGTATGAGGCAGAGCTGTCATGTGCATAAGAAATTAATGCTCTAGTATGAGGCAGAGCTGAAGCTAGTGAATTTCTGGTCTGTTTCTCCTTTAGCTTAACTTAATGCCTCTTCTGTTTCTAGGTCATTACATTTTTGTGATTTTTCTGCCTGTGCTTCTTATGTGCATCTCCAAAGGTTAAACTGTAGGAGTGAGTATCATACAAGAAGGGAATAAACTCACACTAATGGTGTGCTTTTATGCTAGGAAGAGGTATTGTCCATTCAGGACCAAATAATAACATCCTACTTCTAGAGTGGGAAATGCATCATTAAGTGATGAAATAGAGACTCTAAAAAGGATTTGAGATAGGTGGTCAACTAAACCAATATTAATTCAGAAGTCCAAAATAAAATCTGACACACATAAATGTGGGTTTTTGAGGAAAAGCCTGTCTGATGCTGCAAAGTCATGTGCAATTCTAATCTTAGCAAGTTAGAATCCTATCTGATAAATTTGAGTTCAATGAGCAATCACAGGTATGATTGAAGTACAAGGAAAGATGCCTTTTCATCAGCTTAATAGAGCTATTTTGCTGTTGAGTTTAACAAGAAGTTACAATCTGCAGGTACTTATGAGGTAGAAAGCTTTTTCTGTTTTGTAGTAGAGACTTAGAAAAGGAAGACAGGAGAAATCCAAAGAATTTCTGTGACTAAAATTTAGAACTGGTGTGATTTAGCCTGCTCAGAGATGACATTTAACCCATAAATGGCTACTTGAACAATTTACTCCAAGGATATAGTGAATTCCTCACAAATGTGAAGTACTTAATTGAGGCTGGGTTTCCTACTGTTTCACAAAGGAATGTTCACTTTTAAACAGAGTAAATTTAAGGATCTCTTCTGGGAAAAGAGAGGCATAAATACACTACTGATTCCTCTTCTGAGAGTCAGTAGTGCTTCAGTGATTTATGGTGAAGGAATAGAGATTGAATTTCTTAATCATATACATTTTGAAAGTCATTGGTGTCTGATAATAGTAGGAGGAATATTCTGCTCAGTAGTATTGGAATCTTATTGAATCAGCCTCCCTTACTCACTTGTAAAGACTTTGGGACTTAAGTATGAGATATGTGAAGAGTATTGTCTTTAACAGTGACATATCCTAGAAGCAGCAGGCTTTGAAATCGTGGTTCTTTTATGTGGCCGTGAGAAGGGTTTTTTTAGAATTGGCTGTCCTCTTAGAGAAGAAAGAATGCATGTTCCCTGCAGAACCAGTAGAGTGGCACTGGGCTAAATGGCCTCAAGATAAGACAGGTGTCCAGTTTTTTTTTAAGACATGGCTTTTCCATATTAGGACTTGAATCTGAATGTACATGGCTTGGTCTTGCTAGCACTATAGCTACTTCTTGCATTGTACCTCTATGGGTGACTGCATTGCTGCAATTTTTCAGAGCTGTTCTGTCTTTCATTAGCAAGATACTCATTATGACTTCACAACATCTTGCAGTCATAGCTAATAAAGGCATTTGACCACCCTGGGGGAAAAAGTGTCTCTGAATATGCTGAACACTTTAATCAGAAGTATTTTAAATACACATTTTCCCCTTGTTTCTTAATAGGAATATTTGCAAGATCTTTCCTTCTTCATCACCAGAAGTTCCAGTTAGTTCTTGTGGAAATGGCTGGGAAGGCCTCAAAAAGAGAATTATGAGGTGGGAGGGGGATGTAAGGAGAGATGAACGTGAGGTGGCAGTTTTCAGCAGCAGTGATTTGAGAGAGATTGATGATGACCTTCTTCCTCCACGCTGAAAGAGGCAGGATGAAAGGTATAAGGACTTATGCTACTTCTGCATAATACAGAGATCTCCTGAAGTCTAGTGATGGGTTTGTTTCCTTCTCCTGCCAAAGATGGACCTGCTATATGCTTCGTGTTCAAGTGAATTGGAGAAATACTGGCTAACTAATTTTGCAACATTCCTGCATTTGGTGCGATGCTGTCTTGTGTTTTATGAGGATAAAGGCCCAACAAACAATTCTGTTGTCAGAAATGCATAAACAGCTCAGCAAGAAGTGTAACAAAGGCATTCTGATGCTACAGAAACAATAAGCAGCAGGGACAATAGAACGTCTTGGGAAGAAACATCTTCTGTTGAGGCAAATATCTGGAGAATTAAAGAACATTTTCTACATAGAGAAATGGCTTTTAAAAAGATGATCTATGGTGCTGCAGGTCTTTGGAAAAAAAAAACAGTGGCTGATGTGTTTTATTAATGTTCCTTGGTGTTTCAGAGAAACATCTGTCATGTGATTTGTCTAAACAAATATATAAATGTTGATTATTTGATGTGAAAGTGAGTTTTATCAGCACAAATGATGATGCCTTAGTCTTTTCCCAGCACAGTACCCTCTGGGTTGTGATGGTTTTAGGCTTGAGTGCACTCATCTTGATACCTTATACCTACCTTTTCTACTGGAAAATCACAGCATTCTATTTCAGTCTCTAATAGATTTAGCTGAAGAAAGTCTCACCTTTAATCTTCTGCTGTACCCCCATGCCGGAGCTTGCAATATCTGTTTCAGGTCTGGCTCATTATATTGTGCCTCTTGAACCCAGTTTTATAATCCAAAGAGAGAATCACATGTATACTGTTCCATTTGTCTCTTCTCTTGTACAGTAACTTCTGGTAGTGGTGAACATATAAATCACCCTGGCCAGAACAGCAAAATCTGTAAGTGGTCTGTGAACTAAACCCTTTGCTGTTCGATCTCTTCCTCGGCATCTACTAATAAAAAGAAGCAATTCCACAAGCACTGAGACTGCTCTGTCTTACTCCAGACTTCTTAATCTCTTCATTGATTTTGAGACCCAACTAGTGCTGTGTTACCTTTCTACACTTGTCTGCTAATTTCTGCTTTTCTGTATGTTGGGGGGATAAACAAGTGATTGATGCAAGAGCAGAGATGAAAGAACAGAGAAAACACAGTAAAATCTTGTTTCTTGTGAGAAAATGATACAACTTCATGAGAAAAACACGGAATGGATTTCTTTGTTTTCAGTCATTACCTAGAGGGGAAAAAGACCACTTTTTTTTTCTCCTGTCTTTATCCACATTTTTTCAATTTAACCAGTTAAATTATACAGGCTACATGTGGTATTTTCTTTAGGACATTGTCTCTACATGGCTGGATAAATTCTGTTCTAATTCTGGATAGATTTGCTGGAGCATTATATTTTGTTTTTCTGGAAGGATATTACCAATTCTGTTTTAAGAAAAAAAAGATACACCTGTTTGTCATCATTTCATATGATGGAAGTGTACTGAAGGAAATGATCAAGTAAGCAAATTGGGTACTATTAAGACACAGTGAAGTAATACAGTGAGTAATATGAGGATCTTTAATTGGATTGTGACTTGTTTGTCCTGATCTGCAAGATTAGTGATGAGCTTCTCCAAGTAACTCACTCTCACCTCTTCTGCAGTCTCTGAGCAAGTCATCCTGTGGATATTGTCTCCTTTATCTGGGGATTCTAACTGTGAAATGTTTCCTTAGGTTAACCATGGCATTAAAACTTGAAGTAAATTGTTTGAAAGCCATTTCAGCAACTATGTTTTCTGATTGATAGTGTTGTAAAATGTCATGCTTCTGTTGCTGATATCAACAACTGGCTTAGAGGTACTGGCAGTCCTGCAGGCAAGTGGCACCAGGCAGCATACTCCCACCAGGGTTTTGCATGGATGCAGCTGAAGGAAGAGAGGAAAATGGAAACAAAGGGTTGATACTTTGGTGTACTTGCTATTCCTTACTGACGTGACTGGTAGATCCTGCCACCACTTTTTGCTTTGAGTCTGCATGGCACAGAGGAACAGCAGTTGCAGTAAGTTCAGCTGCCTTCCTGGAAACCTGTGAAGGTATTGCTCCCAAAGCTGCAGTGCCGGGATGTCACTGTGTGCCTGCTCACACATCTGTGTTTAAAGGAACGACAAAGGCTGTTGTCAGCAGGCCTTGCTCCCAGCACTTGCTGTGGTCACCAGCTGGGTGATTATGTACTGATGAATCTGAGATGATAACAAAATGCAACTCTCGAGTACTGTTAAAGATTAATTTACTTAACCATTGAAGATCATTTGAGCATCTCCCCAGTTTTATGGGAGCAGTTTCAGCCAGGCCTTCTTGTGTACTTTCCCTAGTAAAGGTCTGTATTTTAATATCTCTCTAAGTAGGTAAGATCCTGCAGGTCTGTGGAGTGCTGGATAGTTCTTGTAATCACAAGTGAAATATCATCTCCCAAACCCCAGCTTTATTTTCCTAAAATTTATGTTACTTAATATATATGGAAATTGTAAACCAGTAAAACCCAGAGAAATCCAAACTTGCTGTAGTACATTTATTTTCTGTTGCTGTATTGTTGAATTTTATTTCTGCTTCAATAAAATGGGTTCTGTGTTTCGTGTCTTGGACTGTATTTTCTTTTGTCCATTGCTACCTTGCCTGCTTCCAAAGAGAGCAAAGAGCAGAGGTGTTTTGGGATGCTGAGTAGGAGAATTGAAATGTACATGCAAACAAGTGGTAAATTCTCATTTCTTTTGGGTTTAGTCATGTTAGGAAGATTAATCACTAATCATTACATTTTCTGACTTGGGTGCCATCATGGGAACCTGGTGAGGAATTAAAGAAATGCACGATTAATAGAGAACTAAAAGTGCTGCACAGAAGTGAGCATCTGCTGTGTCTTCTGCCAGATGTGGCAGTGTGGATTCCAGATTTGCAACAAAGATACTGTTTTCCCCTGGTTCAGCTTTGTAGGGAGGATTACTTGATGAAATTGTGGGCCTCTTTCGAGGTTATAAAGAGAAGCTCTGGGATGACTTAGAGGTGTGCTCTAACTTCTACTTTGGGGGCAAGGGCAATTAAAGTGCCTGCTTCTTGTGCCACTGTCAGAGTTACCTGTACTCAGAGGCCCTCAGAGTTATACAAGATTTTACTCTAGCTGTGTTTTGCCAGATGTAGTGGTGTTCAGTTCTTTCTGCTGCCACCCAGAAGCACCTTGATTTGTTCACACAGGATATGGCAGTCAGAGCCTGAGAGTCTGAACTTCGGGTGAATCTCATCAGCACTGGACTACTTGTGTATCAAGTCCAATCTCAGAAGAAGTCTTTGTTGCCTTTTCAGTTGGCTGTAAGACATTCTTTAGAACTTGGGCTTCTGTGAGAGGAATTTTCTCATCGTGAAGGACCTCAGACTATAGCCTCTGCTTTTGTAGTGTAAATTAATTACCTGCATGTTCTAAGTACTGTAGCAGCTTCTTGGGTGGTAACTCAGTGGATATGATTTATTCCTGTGAATCATATGCAGGATGGTGTGTCCCAGAGATGGTTGGTTATTTGCAAAGATCTCTTTATTATATGAAAGGTGGAAAGGTGATTCTGAATCTGGTCCTCTGGGCAGAGTTGCAGTGGATGCACTGAAGAAGAACAGATTATGATGTTCATGTGTCCGTAAATGAGAGTGCAGAATAGCTTAGGTAGATGAGAAGATAGATGGATAGGCCCATGCAGATGTGATGCAGGGTACTGTGGAACATTAGTGGGAGAACTCAGCTGAAACACAACTTATCTAAACAGGGGTTGCTTCAGTAGCAATTTAGTCCTTCCTGAAGTGGTTCTGTTGCTTTTAAGGAGGGTTGCTTTAAGGTGGCAGAAATTCTGGTTTAGTTTGCTAGCTCAGCATCCCCTGATTCCTGCCTATAGCACTAAGTTTGTTTAAAAACAGCATTTCAGCCTGATAGAAGCTAAATTTAATTTAATAAAAGAAGTCCCTCTTCAAATTCAGTGGCTTATGACAAGGAGAGGATCAAAGGAGATCATCAGATAGTCTTCAGCATGTCAATTCTGGGATACAAAGCGATCATGTGGAACAAGCAAAGGAATTCAGGCTAAAAAAGAAACCCATACATTCTGAAAATACACAATCAGAACTCTTGTGCCAGCTTATCCATCATGATCTCTGAGGAGCAATGAATGAAGATACTTTCATGTAATTCGCTTCTTACAAAGTGAACCACCAGCATGGATGTCTCCTGATGCTCTTGATTGCAAATGAGCAGTGGTCTTCATTAAGACAACTGGTGGATTTACACTCTGAAGGGTGGAGGATGTAGCCATGAGAGTGGCACAGGGCAATGCAAAAGACAGTGCCAATGGTAGTATTTGAAGCCCCTGAATGCCTGTGGTTGTTAATCAATGCAGGGAGTTTTTAGTATCCAGTGATTGAATATTCCTCAGAAAATTGCCTTTCATGCTGTAACAAAGCAGGTGGTCAAGCAATTGGCATATTTGGCAGGTGCAATACTAAATCTCAGTTCATACTGGATTCTGTGCCTGAGAATGGATGGTTAGAGGCAGATCAAAAGTCAGCCAAGCTTTCTGTAGCTGGGATTTAGACTTGCTGGGGATCCTATTGTATGATAATCACTACATACAGCTTGTAACTGATGTGAATATTTTTTTTTATGTTCATCTTTTATTCCAAATTTACATTTTTATTGATGCTAGAGGACAGTGGTACTCCTGCAGTTCCCATAACGTTTTGCTTTGTTTCTGTTGAAGCAAAAGAAACAGCTTTGGATCCAGCACAGGCACAATAGAACAAAAAACTCATTTCTCTTGAATACCTGGATCTATTATAAGTGGGATGCTCAGTTTTGTGTGTCTCATATTTAACAAATAAATAGGATAAGCCTTTGTGTTTTTTTTCCATTTGGTGTGTGTGCCACCTCATGCATTTGTACGCTCCCAGTAAGAGCCTACTGAGGCATAACTCAACCTGGAGCACCTTCAAGTGCCTTCCTAACTGGCACATGCTGCATAACAAAGCAGAAGACTTCAAGGAATTTCCAGTCTCCTGTTTTGCTTTGGTTTTAGTTACTATTGTGGGTATCACAGTGTGTGATGATGTCACACAGAAAACTGACTCCTTTGAGTCAGTTTTAACTGATATAAACAGAGTTTCAGAAGCTTCTATATATCTCTTTCATGGCAAGAGTGCAATTATATTGGTATTCTCACAATTCTATTTCAGATGAGAAGAAGCAGATGGTTGCAAATGTTGAGAAACAGCTTGAAGAAGCAAGGGAACTGGTATGTTCTGGCTTTTCATATGTTTACTGGAAATTCCTAGGGAAAATAACGAGGTCATTAGTGGTAACATCTCATACAGATGATGCTCTAAAAATACTAACCATCAATATATTTGAAAATTAAATACAATTTTAATATAGTTCTTATTAGAGGATGTGAAATACTCAAGTGTATAATATTTTTAGTCTTGTTTTAAATGACTTAAGGTTTGTATTACTACTGTGAGTTATGTTATTATTGCTGTTAAGCCTCCTAGAGGCTTTCAATTGTAGATTAGGTCTTTTAATTTAGGAATTTTATTAAATATTTACACACCTGGCCTGTTTGGTTTTGTTCTTGTGAGACGCATGCATCTAATTGAAATCTGTCTGATTGTCTCATAGGGCAGCAGATCTTTCACTCTCTTTTAGCAAGTGATGCATAAAGATATTTATTTGAGAGCAAGAGGGCAATGTTACTGTGGGTAACTGATCTGAGAAGAGTGTCTATGTAAACCAAACATTAGTTTGATTTACAGAAGAAAGCAGTGGCTTTATTATTCTTTCATTTCCATTTTGTTCTAATTATAGCCTGTCATGTCCAGCATCTAAGTAGAATATAAAAGTAAAGTTTGGTAGATGTGGAGTCGTTGGACCGACTCTTACAGGAGTGACTGCACAAAGGTGTAGGTGACAGCTGATACTGACTTTTTCCCACATGATCCTTGCCTCAAACTACTTTTGGTTATTGCTTGCAAATGAGTTTTGTTTATGTAGTGCCAGAAACATAATCTGATTTTTAGGTTGGGGAAAGGAAATTTGCTCCCGTAGCCTGAAAGTTCTTATAGTTACAGAATCAGAATTGCAGAATCACAGAATAACTGCTTGGAAAAGACCTTCAAGATCATCCAGTCCAACCTTTGACCCAACACTGCAAAGTCACCACTAAACCATGTCCCTAAGCACCAGTTATTTGGTTACTATCTAAACAATAATATTGAAATTCACTTTTTTCTGAGTGGCATAGGAAGAAAAAGCTCTCTAGAGTGTTTGTTGACATACCCGGTGCATTTGGTTTAAGAACTGAATTAGTTATGTAGACCTGAACATTGGGATAGCATCCAGGAAAGCTGGATTTTGGGATACTCCCTGCAGGTTTAGCCTGTGAGGATGGCAAGGTGTCTGACCTGTCTAATTCAGTATTCTCAGTGAAAACCATGTTAAAGTTACTGTCCCATTTCGTAGCATTGCTCTGAAGATATATATAAATAAATATATGTATGCCTTTTTCACACTTTCATATTCAAACAGCTGAAACCCAATAAAAATCTAGAAATATTCTTTACTTTTTGCTACAACATGGCAAAGAAGCAAAGTGGTCCAGGGAAATTGTAATATGGGTGGTCTGATGAAAAATCATTCAGATTTGGTTTTCTACCCAAAGTGAAGTCGGAAGGAGCATAAATTGTTTTAATGGCTCATTACTTCTCTCCTTATATCAGGAAAAGGTCACTTAAATTTGTATTTACTGTTAGATTAAGAAGTTAATCCTCTATCTGTACCTTTATCCTAATAATGGTTTTCATTTAGGGCATTGGCTTTTCTTTCACACTTCTGTTTTCAGTCTTGTTGCTAATGCTGCTAGACAGTCACGACTCAGTTATTGGCTTTAAACAATTACCTAACATGTTTGTGATTAATGTTAACACTTGGCCTTAGAAATCAGTTTGAACAAACCTCCTAATAACAATCCTGATTGAAAAGATCCTCTTTTAAATAAAAGGTTACAGTAGATAAATCAAAATAAACCTAATCCCTGCTAGTGATAATTTTCATGACATCAGGTTTGTTTCATTGTCCTGAGTAGTAAAAGCTGGGTTTAGCTGATTTGGTTTTATTTCCTACTTGGCTAGGAAATAACACTGTCAAATCTTATAAATATTATTGTAGAGATAATTAGTTTACAGGATCATGGATCACAGGATGTTAAGGGTTGGAGGGGACCTCCATAGATTGAGTCTAACCCCCTTGCCAGAGCAGAATCTAGCTCAGGTCACACAGGAATGCATCCAGACAGGTCTTGAAAGTCTCCAGAGAAGGAGACTCCACAACCTCTCTGGAAAGCCTGTTCAGTGCTCTGTGACTCTTACAGCAAAGAAGTTCTTCCTCACATCGAAGTGGAATTTCCTGTGCTGTAGTTTACATCCGTTGTGCCTTGTCCTATCACAGGGCACAACTTGCCCCCAGCCTCCCTCTTGCCCCCAGCCCTCAGATATTTGTAAACATTGATTAAATCCCCTCTGAGTCTTCTCTTCACCAGACCAAGAATCCACAGCTCCCTCAGCCTCTCCTCACAGGGCAGTGTTCCAGCCCTCCGCTGGACTCAATCAAGTAGATCCCTGCCCCTCCTGAACTGGGGAACCCAAAACTGAGGGCAATATTGCGGGTGAGATCTCACCAGGGCGAAGAGGGAGGAGAAGAACCCCCCTCAATCTGCTGGTCACACTTACAGAATCACAGTATCACAGTATTATTAGGGTTGGAAGAGACCTCACAGATCATCAAGTCCAACCCTTTACCACAGAGCTCAAGGCTAGACCATGGCACCAAGTGCCACGTCCAACCTTGCCTTGAACAGCCCCAGGGACGGCGACTCCACCACCTCCCCGGGCAGCCCATTCCAGTGTCCAATGACTCTCTCAGTGAAGAACTTTCTCCTCACCTCGAGCCTAAATCTCTCCTGGCACAGCCTGAGGCTGTGTCCTCTTGTTCTGGTGCTGGCCACCTGAGAGAAGAGAGCAACCTCCCCCTGGCCACAATAACCCCTCAGGTAGTTGTAGACAGCAATAAGGTCACCCCTGAGCCTCCTCTTCTCCAGGCTAAACAACCCCAGCTCCCTCAGCCTCTCCTCGTAGGGCTGTGCTCGAGGCCTCTCCCCAGCCTCGTTGCCCTTCTCTGGACACGCTCAAGCATCTCAGTGTCCCTCCTAAACTGGGGGGCCCAGAACTGAACACAGTACTCAAGGTGAGGTCTAACCCGTGCAGAGTACAGGGGCAGAATGACCTCCCTGCTCCTGCTGGCCACACCATTCTTGATGCAGGCCAGGATGCCACTGGCTCTCTTGGCCACCTGGGCACACTCCTCTTAATGCACCCCAGGATCCCATTGGCCTTCTTGGAAGGTTTTTACCTTGACATTAACCATTGTTTTAAAACACTGCCTGCTTTGTTTGGGTAAAATCACTGCTGTAACTGAGTCGATCAGCACACAGAACTGACACCAAAACTTTCAGGCTGCTGCTGGGTAAGAGCCTCTGGACAGAAGTCCTATCGTTCTGCATCCCATGTGGAGTATCAGAATGGTTTTTTTACCAGGTTTTTAAGAAAAGTGAGTGTTGTGATAACAGGAAAATTCTTTGAATACAACATTTAGCTAGAAGAGCTGAAATTGGTATTTGTGAGTGAAAATCTACTTTTTAGAAGAAACACTCTTGGTGTGTTGTTTGCCTCATGTTTTTCGAGGGATGTGCACAAAATTGCTGTATTGTAAATGCTGGATTATTTTTATCTAGACATTTCTTGATAATGCAGTGTATTTCGTGTTGTGAATGCCAAGTGATTCTTGCTTAGACCCTTTTTCTTGATGTGATGGCATTTTGTGTTTGTTTCTTGTTTGGTTGGGTTCTTTTAGTACAGATCTCTATGATGGTTTGGGTGTTCCCCCCGCCCTCCCCCTTTGGAAATCACTCAGACTAGACTTAGCCAGCCCTGGAAATTTGAATGAAGCTTATATTTACAACTTAGCACAACATACAAGCACATATTTACAGTATATACAGAAATATACAAGGTAAAAGGTAATACAGAAACACAACAACCCTCCCAGAAACCTGAGTCCCCAAGAGGGGCTACCAACTGCCCTTCCACCTTCTCCCACTCCCCTACCTTACCCCAGGCATTGCCTTGTGCCCCAAGGAAGAATGGAGGTTTGGCCAGGGGAGTGAGGGAGCAAGTGGATTAATCAGATGGAAGGTGAGGTTAGAGAGAAAATGCCCAGAGCCTGAACAAAGAGTGACTCCCTTATCTATGTTTATGTTCTTGTTCTTATACATCTCAGCAAGCCTATGAGTGAAGTAGACATCACCATTTGTTTCTCTTTCACAACCTGTGTTTAATCCTTCTTACCAAAACATTCTATCTAGCTTCAAACTAGCACTATCTCTATTTTAATTCCTGGACTTTAAAATCAGAACGAAAGTCAAAATTCACAAAATTCACTGTCCAGAAGAATTTCACATGGAAAAATATTTTCCTGCAGGAGAGAGAGAGAGAGAGAAAGGCTTATTTTAGTGTGTCAGAGGACAACATCAGCAGTACTGTCTTACTTTGTATTTTTTTAATTGAAGTACCAGTGGCTGCTCTGTTTTATGCTGTATTCTGTGCTGGAAGTGTACTGAGCATTGTTAGGTTAATTCATTACAGAGCTTCAGCAGTGGTGCCTGGTTTATTAATTTGAGTCAAGAGTTAGTTGCCAAAATGCTCAGCTTTGCCAGTTTTGAACATAAGCAGTAACACAAGTTTGAGCTTCTAGCTTTTGTGAAGGAAAGTTTTAAGTGCCAGGTTTAGTTTTATGTAGAATTTATCTCTGCTCTTGCTTGTGTATGAAAAAATATGATTTTATGACCAATAGCATGAGGTCTGAAAGGGGAGATGCATGAAATTAGGTTGCATTTCGGTTCCTATCTACTTGCACCACTATTTTCTGCATGACTTTGCATGGAAATTTATCAGCTCAGCCACAAAATGTACTCATTTAATCTTGTGATGGAAAAAAGAGTGGTTTTAAAACATTGGTCAGCCTAAATATCCATGCTTTAGTATTATCCCCTGGACCTTATACTTTCTGACACTGACTCTTTAGAATGAACATTTTTAATTTCATGGACTGTGAAATTCTGTATTCACTCGAGAGATGATTTTATTCTTATGTGGTAAGAATTGAGACTTATTAAGATATCCCAATTTTGTACATATAATTATATATATGTATGAGAGGATTGTTTCCTCTGTTTATAGATTAAATTGATAAGAAAGAATCCATTAATTCCAGCTATCAGTTTAATTTAAAATACCCCTTTGGAAAGTTAAGCCTGAGCCAAAGAACTGAGTGGAATCAGAAATTGCTTTGTCTGTTTCATTTCATTCCTGACTATTTAATTAAAGTCAGCTTTACAATTTGTGATTGAATATAATTTTGTATAATCAGAATAGATGAGGTGGAATGACTTTGGAGTATGTGGCAATTGCAGTGATTAAGTTCAGATGCTTGTCTTATGAGGGTGAAATTTCAAAGTGTAAGCAAATGATTACATAGGAATAAACTGGAGCTGTCCCTTGCGAAGACCTGTAACCGGTAGCTTGGGACTCTAATTGAAAGCTATTTCTATTCCAATGCAGTATTGCTCAGCATTGGATCAGTAGGAGGTGAGTAAATGTTGTTTCAGGTGCCTACAGCACCAAGGAAAGGTATTCTTTTATCCTTTTCAAGTAAGTTGGAAAGATTTTTTAAAGGGCAGGTGAGGGATTCTTCAGCTGTGCAAAACAGAATTCCCAAATAGACAGCACCATGTAGAGGAGGCTTCATGACCCAGTGGGCAGTTAATTAGCAGGCAGCTCAGCCCTGGTTTATAACTCCTTTTGATTTTCTGTACCTCTGTGCCACATTCTTACCTTTCAGAGCCTTTAGTATTCTACATGACAAGAATAAATAGAAGAATCTTTTGAAATATATATTCTGACCTTTTAATTAATACATTTGACTATATACAAGTTTTTGAGTAGTATTGTCATTTAAACCCTGAAATTCAGCTATTTCACATATCTCTGTACAGACATGGGCTGTGGATTTAGGCAATAACTTCAGGTATATACACACTAAATATATATATAGACACACAGAGAGGTATATACACATATACGTGTGTGTGTGTGTGTGTGTAAAAATACCCTTTTCAGCTAAGGGTTTTCAAAATCACAGCTAGATCAAACATGGAGCTAGGCTTTTTTTTTAACTATGCTCATTTGCAGGAAGTTTTTTAACCTCAATTTTACAATTTTCTTGCAACAATACATTCATCACACTTGAAATTTAAATATGTTTTACTAGAATAATTCCTTTTTATATATTTTTTTGTCATTTTTTTACACTTAAAGCTGTGAAAAGGTTTTTGATGATTTGATTTTATATTGTGGAACAAACACCTTTCTTGATAACTATTTGTGAACAATTTACCTAATTCATCCTTGCTTCAATCACCTGTTTGGTTTACATCTCTCCTCTTTATTTGTACTTGCCAGCTAGAGCAAATGGAACTTGAAGTTCGAGAGATACCACCTCAAAGTCGAGGAATGTACAGCAGTCGAATGAGAAGCTACAAACAAGAAATGGGAAAACTTGAAGCTGATTTCGTGAGTCTTTAATACATTATATGAAGAAGGCATCTATGAGAATTTCCAAAATACATTAATTCAATTATTCAGTCAACTGAGAGAGTATTTTTGGCTAGCATGAGTTCTGCGTGTATCTTGCTGTATTTACAGACAGGTTAAAACTGAATTGAGGAGAAGTAGCTTTTCTTTTTGTAGGAGTCTCATACCAGTATTCAGGTTGCCAGCCTTCTGTCCCGTTGCCCTCTATCTGAATTGTTTCTGTGCCACAAAACAGTGTGAGTGTTCGTGATGTAGGCAAAATAGTCAGCTTTTAATCTTGTTCTAAGGAATGACTTCCAGAACATCAGAACTAATACTTCAGTTATAATGTAGGTAGACTCTGAGTGGAAAATAATGGTTTATTTTAGACAACTTGTAGTAATGTGGGCAGCAACATGAAAAGGCATTTAATCTCCAATCCATGGAACTTTTTAATGTAGTTTTTCTCATGTGCATTTAATTTCTTCATCCCTGTGATTTCTTTTCCATTGCACTTAAATTCTTCTTGGCTTTTGTACAAATTGGTTACAAATACTACTTTTTTTTCAAGTAATGGATGCAAACTAACAAGATTCCCTTATCTAGGGCCTTCTGCTACAGTTATCAGTCTTTTTTTTGTGGGTAGGATTTGTACTGAATAGATTTACATAGAGACAAAACGATTTCCTCTAAAACCCTGAAAAAGTTCAAAGGAATCGCAGAGTGTAGGAAAATGCTGTGTTAATTGGCAGCAGCTCAGTTCCTCCAGGGTAGGGAGAAAGAAATAACCAGTGGCAGTATTTTCCATTCACTGAAGAACTGTGAATTTTCTTGGGTTGCTGGCAGCAGTTTATTCCTTCAGGGGAGGGGAGGCAGTGTTTATACCTGCAGCCAGGAAATCCAGCTGACTGTCACTCTTCTGTGCTTCTGCCAAGTTGAGGAGTCGCATAAAAAAATGTGTGTTAGAGGATGGTTGCAATTTTGTAAAGTTTGAGGAATCTTAGGATGAAAAGACTCTCATCAAAATTTTCAGACAAGCTCATGCTGTTCCCCTGAAGGAAGCATGTATGGGCCTGCTGGCTAAACAGTGGCTTCCTAGAGAGAGCAGTTTCTGCACCAGTAGTGAGTGCTGTTTGTCTTCTCAGGCGTGGGAGAATTTGCTGTCAGCACATAAAGAAACAGGCTAGCAATAAATTAGGTAGGCAAATGGGAGAATCGGTACTGCCATATTCTCAGGAAGAAAGGGAATGAGAGAGTTCAAAACAGACACTCTATGGAAGAAGAGAAATGAACGTGTGTGGAAGAAATATATCAGAGCACAAGCGGTTACATGATGGAAGAATGCAAGTGAATGAGCGATAACCTGGGAAAGAGGAAGGAAGAAGCTGTAATAATGCAAAAACCCCAACAGTCCAAAACCCAAGGATGTCAGTCAGCAGGAAATCAAGGAAAGAAAGCAAAGGATAAAACAAAGTACTGAAAGAAAAGAGCTATGCTGGGAAAAACCTCAGTTATATAGAAAATAGTGTGGTTATAACTGAATTCTCTACTTAATTCCATTTTCTAGGTACTAGAACTTTGCTGAGTTTGTGTGAGGGTTTGAGATTCTTTTTTTTTTTTTTTTGAGGTGTTATTATTCAACAAATGATTCATTTGTGTCTTTAAAGAGGGAAGAGGTGAAAGGAATGGAAAAGTTATTTTGACTCTGTAAGCTGCAGGGCTGCTGAAAGTGGAAAGTTGAAAATATTTGCTGAGATAAAGGTGCTTTTGAGTGTTCTGCCTGCATGTTGTCCTCAGCAAGTTGTGACTTGTTTAAGTATAAGCGAAACATACAGGGTTTATGTGAGAGGATTAGCAGAACTTTAGGTAGAGCAGATACAACTACTTGTAAAATGAGTTCCCTTTTTTAGATGAAGGGAGATTTCTAGCTGGAAATCGTCGTAGCAATTTTGGGTTACAATCAGCTTACAAGTGTGTTGGTCAGAGCTCTTGGCTCTTCCAAAAGGCACACAGATGTGAGCTTGCAAATTTAAGTGTTGTTTTTTTATAAATGGATTTGGAAACTCAGTTGTATCCTACTATATTTCTTCCTGTGTGAAGTAGCCTGTGCACTGAGTAGAGGACACTTCTCAATCATCTTGAAGTGTGTATTTCATTTTAAAGGAATCATGTCTGTGAAATGAATTGCAAAAATTGTATACCTCAGTATAGAGTCTTTTTTGTTAAGTTCTGCCTCAAACATAAAGTGAATGCAGAACTGGCACTAGTAGTTATCTTTCATATTCATTGTATTAAACATGATTTTTTATCTTGTGGTTATTTGTATGCCTTATAGCATCTGGAAAATTGGCCCTCTACCAGCTGTTAAGGAAAAGATCAGCACAGCAACACATTTACAAGTTAGGGGAAGGAAACGTGGAATGGGGTCAGTCCACTCTTTACTTGCAGGATGGACAACATCAGATTTATTTGTGACATGTAATACCTGATTGGTGAGTTTATTTGATCTTAGGCAGTATGTAGAATAATGACAAAACACTATCACTTTAAGATTGTGTACTACATGCTGTGGCATCTTAATGAATATGTAGTGTTTTTTTTCTGTGCACTTCACTGTGCCAGAAGTATATTGAGAGAAATATGGAATGTTAAGATAAGCTGAGCTGTAGTTTGAAAAGTTACTCCAAACAAGACTTTGTAATCAAATAGAAAGAAGGTGCATTATATTCCCTCGTTGTTAGTCCTTGTTACCTTGCATTATGCCTGTAGTTAGTTAGTAGTGCTGTGCAGTCCAGGCGGGCTGGAGCACAGCCCTATGAGGAGAGGCTGAGGGAGCTGGGGTTGTGCAGCCTGGAGAAGAGGAGACTCAGGGAAGACCTTATTGCTGTCTACAAGTACCTGAAAGGAGGCTGTAGCCAGGTGGGGGTTGGTCTCTTCTCCCAGGCAACCAGTGACAGAACAAGAGAACTATGCCAGGGCAGGTTTACGCTGGGTATTAGGAAGAAGTTCTTCACAGAAAGAGTGCCCATTGGAATGGGCTGCCTGGAGAGGTGGTGGAGTCACCATCTCTGGAGTTGTTTAAAAGGAGGCTTGATGAAGCACTTAGTGACACGGTTTAGTTAATTAGAAGGGTTAGGTGATAGGTTGGACTCGATGATCCTAGAGGTCTTTTCCAACCTAGTTAATTCTGTGATTCTGTGTGTGGAGGCAATGACATCTATCCCATGCACAGTATTGCATGAGGTATTCAGTAACCCACTAATTGCATTAAATCATATTTGAGGAGAAAAAGTCACCTTATTCCATCTTGGGCCTCCCTCTTAGAAAGGTGCAATAGTAGCAGAACGGCTCAATGTTGTCATTAAAAGTGTTCACACAGCTTAGCACTGTGAATATGGGTGGGGAAAAATAACAAAGCAATTGTTGCACCTTAGCATAAGGCAGCAGTGGTTTCTGAGGCTTGCCTCAGTGCTGTGCAGTCTTCCATGGGGTGCAGATGCCAGGGGCAAAATGTAGGAATAGGGCAAGCATCAAGTGCTACTTTTTGCAAAAGAGCTGTGCACACCTTTTAAGGCTAAATTCAACCTTCCTTACTCTGTGTGATAAATGCATCAAAACAAAATAAAACTGTGAAACTGCTTTATTTTTTAACTTGCAAATGTAAATCATGGATTTATTATTTTACTTTCAATAGTATATACCAGTACTGCGTTTTCGGAGTAGGATTTCATCCCTGTTAGGTCTTGAAAGCCATAGTCCTAAACCTGCTGTGGCTCTGGAACTCCGGCATGGACCAGGTTTAGTCTTGCTGGATTACAGAGCCTGTGGTAATGGCTCCCTCTTGTGGCCCGAAGTGGGGTTGCAGAGCACGTACGTGTGCTTTCTGGGCTGATTAAAGTCTTGGGACCACCAGCCAGAGACTTTTGGAAACTTAACACAATCTTCCAATAAGCAGTTTGTTTGTTTTTCTGCGCTTACCAATACATAATTACATACTTTGAGCTCGTAAATATTTTATTTTCTACTATTTAAGGTATGTGACATCCCTGGTGACTGCCTGTTTGAAATGAATTCTGCATGTGAAAAAAGCCTTATGTTTTATCATCTTTTAAGTACATGGACTGTAGGCATTATTTTTTTCCAAGAAAACAATTTTTGTTAGTTGTTAACAGAAAATGATATGCAGCTTGTGATATGCAGTGGTAAAAGGCTTTCCAGATTTGATAAACATACTTTGACCTGAATCTGGCCCAGTTGGTATGAAACTGTAACTATATAAACTTGGCAAATGTGTGATTAGGTGCTGGAATTTGTTTTCACCTCAAGGATTCCATGTGCTGGCTCAACGTGGGGAAATATAAAAATCCAAGATGACCATATTAGTAATATCCTTATTTGTTAGAAAAGTGAGGCTGTGAGATGGGTATATTCAACAAGATAAACAGACATCAAATAAAGGTGGTAGCATAGGAACTGTTCCTATTTAGTCATGGCAGCACAGGCAAGTTTTGTAGGTCCAGTTGTTATTAGTTCAAAAGACACTACTCATTCCTTTGAAAGGCTTAGAACTGGCACTTATTTTGGTTATTCTGACTTGGAACTGAAAGACTGAACAAAAAAGGGTGAGAAATCAGATATGTAGGTAGACACATTGTACAAAACTTGACTAAACGTTTAAACATTTTTGGCATGAACAATAGCTTCAGTTCTGTCAGTAGTTGAGATATATGTTCACATTTCATACCTTCTACAGGTTCTGTTTAAGATCACTGTTAAAATGGCAACTGCTGTTAAGCTGTAGAAACATTTAAGGAGATAAGCAGTGAAATTTGATAGTTACCTCTTTTGTGTGACTCCAAAGTACTACCTGAATCCTCCTGAACAGCTGCTCCAGCTGAGTCAGTTACATTCTAGCTGCTTTTTCTAAATACTGCTAACTTCATTTTGGGTTCAGTCACTTACCCAGATAAATATTCATATAGCTATAAGCATAATGAATGACATGTGTCAAATGACAAGCTAGTGACCTATACGTTTATGGACAGAGTCTTGCCTAGCTCTCCAGTTTGAGCTAAAAGTTTAAAGACTCAGCTGTTGTTTTATGAAGTGAAGCATTATTGTTTTATTGTTTCAAACCCCTAAGCCGTGTGCGGGGCAGATTGTGTGTGTCTTCTTTAATCCCAAGGATGTTACTGAAAACAGGGGGCTCACCGTGTCATGTATACACCCTGCATGCCTAGAGTGAAAATCTGATCCTGTTGACAAGTTTGGAACTTTCGAAATGAAAAAGGGTTTGAAATATCTGAGTGTGGACTTTGACAGTCTAATTTGGAAGAGTTGTTTTGTTGTTCTTCCACTGTGCCAGTTTTATAGATATTGTCACCTTCTTGAGAAGAGCAATCAGTCCTCTATGCTGTACTCCAGCAGCTTGATACAGTGGCACTGCTTTTTTTTTTCATTCTGTGCCTTTTCTAATAACTTCTGATATGATGTTTGTCTGCTGCTACAGACTGGCCTAACTTCTTTTCTATAGAGGCAAATCCCACATTGTTTTAATTTTGTTTTCACATGTGTCCCCCCTTTGGTGGATTTGTGGTGGGAGAAGGTGGAGGCATCTGACATTTTGCAATTACTTGGTTTGTATTACTGCTATGTTAAGTGGAGGAAAAGCAACACATTTTTAATTGATGTTCAATGCCTAAACTGATTTTTTTACAAAAGATAATGAGGTTACATAACTTAGATCCCCTGTAGAAAATTTGCCCTAATTTATGTACATCTTGAGAAATAAAAAATGTAGCGTTGTGTGAAAGTATGAAGGAAGGAAATCTATTTCACCATGGAGTTTACAAGTGATGACTTGCATTTCCTTAGAGGGAAGTGTTGACATGCTTAATTTGTAATTAACCTAAGTGGTTGTGATTGTCTTAACTGAGATTCCTGAGAGACCAGACCAGTGAAGCACATCTTATCTCCTGGGTTTTATAATTCTGTAGATAACTGCTTACAAAGAATCTTCCCATGTTTCACCAAGAAGATGCATCTCATAACACAGTTTCTGAAGAGATAATAAATTGGGTTAGAGCAACCAAGCAGCAAATTTTTAATGTAAACAATGTGAATTCTTTAACTAAATTATTACTTAAACCAACTTCACCTGATCCTCATAGGAAGTTCTCTGTGTGTCTTTCCAGAGGCGTTGGTCATCTATTAACACCTAGGGGTAAGGCTGTGGAGGTTTGTGGCATGCTGTCTTTTGGTCCTTCATCAATTCAAGGGCTGTTACAGTGGAGATGATGCACATGATTTTAAGAAAAAACAGTTTGTGGAGCACTAGACTTGGCTGAATGATTACACATAAAGGTGCTTTCAGGAAGTGATTTGGTGAGTGATAATTTTTGTGTCTGGGTGGGGGCTATGAATGAGAGTCACACTGACTCACACAGCGTGCTGTCGGCATTCACGCCTCTCTCTCTGCCTTCACACAAAAATATTTCTGTATTAAATGAAGTTTGTGGCAGAATTAAATCCTTCTATAATATGTTTTAAGGTATGCAAGAGAAATTCAGCATGACATCAGCTCTGGCTTTTTTTAAGCTGACAGTTATTAGATATGTCTGGATGCTAGCCCTTACCAGCCTTTCCTCGGTAGAGAACTATAATTTCTCCCATTTACTGTATAATTGTTCTTGCATTAGAACTTCTCAAAGTAGAAGAATTGAATTTGTTTGCCATTCTAACTAGCAGATATTGGAGGAAGTAATATCCACTCAAAAGTACTTGTTGCCAGCTGATGAGTTAAGTACCTTTTTAAACAGAAGGTGAGTGCTGCTTTTTGACAAACAGAGGAAAGCTTTAATATTAGTTTCCCACTTCCTTGGAGATTTCCTTCTTGATTTATCCAAGTGATACTCCCCTAAATTTCATGCAGAAAGAATCAAGCTGCCATTGTCCTGCTTTTCATAGCAGCAGTAATAAAGGTTCTGCAGTTGGAACATGAGTGTGGGATGCAGTGGTGAATAAAGCAGAACAGAGCAAGTCTCACTCTCCCTTCGTTATTTTGCTCACCTGCATTCGTATAAGTATAAAAATGCTTTGGTTTCTGTTATAAATCAGAAACATAAGACTTTTGGAGGAAAAGAGGGCAGACAAACTGAACAAAACCCCATTACTTTAATGTGCTGGCTTTTCAGAGAGAAACTGCTTTCTCAAGTCCCTTACCGTGTTATCACTCTTTTAGCGAGGCTAATTTGTGTTTGACTGCAAAATAGGGAGAGGCATGTGCTACTGATAAGGCAGAAAATAAGGAGAAGGTATGGGTTTGACAGTGGAAGGATTAATTACAGCCCTTTTCGGGTTTCTAGATTTGTTTGTTGAGGGGGTGACACTAGATGGCAGTGTTTGTTTGCCAAGCAACTCTTTTTTTCCACTCTTCCCCCCCTTTCCCTCCCTCCCCCCCCCCCTTATTTTTTTTTTCCTTCTTTTTTTTTTTTGCTTTGGTAGTAACTGAAATTACTGTTTCATGAATAAAATATTTCTGGTGGGATTTGCATTTCTATATTGGCTGAAGATACTGTGTTGAATGTTTTATTAACCAGCCCAGTGCAACTGTCAGCCTATTAAAGAGATCCAATGGACCCTGTTTAGCTAAATAAACTAAATAAATCCAATTCGTCAAATTGTGTTCCTGGCTGTTTATTTTCCATCCTTTTGATGTACAGTTTATTTTAAGTTAAAGCCACATAGTTGTGAAAAATTAATGTGAAAAATAGAATTCAGTGTTTGAAACATGAGGAGACTAATTGCCATGGTCAAAAAATAGCTTTCCATCATGGTGAAGTTGCTGTCTTCTGGGAAATGGTGAACTTTTTATGGTGAACTGATTAACTGTCCCATGTCAGAAATTGGCTTGGCAAACAAACAGTTAATGGTTTGGGTTTTTTTTTTCGTTTGGGTTTAAGGTGGAGGCTTTTTTGCCTCCTTTCTGTTGCTTTCATGAAATGAAACTTGAAATATAAGCATGGCTGTTAAAAGTAGCTTTTTCTACCCAACTTCAAGAGGTTTGTACTTCGTCTTGATATTTTCTCAATCAGAATTCAAGGGGAAATTTTTATACGATCATTACATATTAAACTCTTGTTGAAATTCCAATTGCATCATAGGCAAATAGTAGAGCATTAAAAAATCTCTTTGCATAACCGAATAGGTTGTATGCCTGATTGTCAAACAGCTGTCAAACATTACAAATAATAGCATTCATTACATTCTGCTTGTACAAAGAATATTGTAGTTACCTTGGTTTGTTTGGGTTTGTTTTGCTGAAAACCTTTGCCACAGCATGGCAGGAGACAGGCTATAAATTTATGGTAATGGTATTGGCATAGTAAAAATTCTTCTGTGCCAGTTAAAAATTCCAGTAAATGCAAATGTATTCTAGATTTGTTAATAAGCCAAATGAAGAAACAGTGATGGATGTATTCTCTCTCTTTCTTTCTGATGCTTTCCTTAGCTGCTTTAATGATGTTGTGTGTTAACTTCTGTGTGTTGTACATGAAATTGAAGTTGGCAAGTATCGTGTTTTGCATAGTTTTGTTTTTATGATGTCAGGTTTCCAGAAGTGAAGTACTGGAATTTAGAAACATGATGTGGTTAAATTCTATTTCTGCCTTTCTTTCAAGAAATCTACCACAATGGGTTGAAAACTCTGTGACGAGCTCATGTGTTAGTATTAGTTTGACAGTGTCAGGAATTCTTAAGGAAATTCAGTCAATCAGTTAATTCTGTCTCTTTTTTACTAACTATTCTTGAATTTAACCAAAATTATGATTTTTTTTATTGCTTCCCCTAAACGTTAACCCAAGAACAAAGTAGGTATTGATGCAGATATCTTTGTGTTTGATGGAGTCCTGTTTCCTTGTGTCCTGAAAAATACAAAATGTTTTAAATATTTACAAGTTTCAAATATTTAAAAATCCTGTTTAATCCTGAACCACACAATCTCAGCCTATTTTCTCTCTGATAAACCCCTCCTCTTCTGTGCTCTAAACTGGTTCCTTTGTAGGAAATGGGCAGTACACAGAAAAGGAACTTTATGGCTCTTTAAAACTGGCTATCACAGGTTAAAGGAGATGGACTTTACAGCAGTGAAGATTTTGTCTTCTGTCTAGATTAAGGCTTAATGAGGAAGGCATATAAAGCAAAAAAAAAAATGCAGCTGAAAGTGTATTAGAATGATTTCCCCTCTCCCTTCTTGTAATGTTCTGTACTATGTGAAGCATGTGGGAAAAGTGTGAGTATCTCTGATCTTTAGTAACTTTTTATTTGTATTCTGCAATCATTTAGTAGTCAGCCCCAAGTACAGCCAGCTCCCCTTAAAGCTGCTGTACTTGGCCACAGAATCTGTTTAAACCTGGTATTGTTGCTCAGTTGAGAAGGAGGCCCTTGCTAAGGCTAGTGGCTCTGTATGCTTGACAGTTTAATGTTTTAATACATTTAAAATATGTGAAGCAAATACTAGCACCTCCCTTACATTTTGTTCACTTTTAATAAGCTGCCTTTAGGGTGCCAGAAAATAAGCCTTTCCCAATATATTATAAAGAGTGAAGAGGTTTCATTCCTAAAAGAGCTGATCAATGAAAATTCAAGTAGAAATATAAAGAACAGATAGTGAAAAAGAATACAGCAGGTGGTTTCTGGGATCGACAGTGGAACAGAGTCATTTTTCCTGCCACAGTAGCAGTTTACTGTTTCTGATGGCTTTAATGAAAAAAGATTTGGGATAACTAAATAGGTAGTGCTTGGGGAAAGAAACTGAGAAGTGTATTTGTGGCTACTGGGTGTTTCCAATTGGTTGGCATTGGTGTTTACTTTCTGAATCCCCACAGCTTTCCAAGGTGTCCTTAGTTTGTTTTGTATTTATTTATTGATGTTATTTTGAAGGGAAGTTAAGACTAGAATGAGTAAGGGCAGCGTTTGCCTATTTACCCTCTTGGTCAGCATGGAAACACTGAATTGTAACTGCAAGGCTTTGCACCTGTTCAGGAAAGACACAAATGCGAATTCTGACAAGTCAAAGAAAAGGCTTCTGTTGTGTCTGGTGGGTCTTGAGTTGAACCTTAGGTAGAAAATGTTCCTGCATAATGAAGACAGCACCTTCCTTTTCCACTGATTCATGAGTACGAGACTTGAAGCCATTATTAAATCAAACTGTAACCTTTGCTAGGGTCTATCACCAACCAGGAAAGAAAACAACAACAATTATTTAATATTTTATTTAAGATAGAATAATGACATTGATCTAAAAGCAAATTGCTTTGTTTCCAAATTGGCAAGGTAGCTTCCCATAGTGCTGACTGGTACTGGGTCATCTAACTGCAAATATTTTGACAGAGGGATCTCTATTTGCCTAGCACAAAAGGCTTTCTTGCCTGTGAGTACAGTTCTTTGGCACTGTGATGGTAATAACTCAATAGAACTGTGCAAAGAAAAGAACTGAATTGTTATGTTGATGCATTTCTTGTGATTGTTTTTGTTTTACTGGTTTAAGATATACAGGTGTTAGTTTCAGTATTATAGGTTGTTCCCTTAGCAGCTGTCTTTGAAATTACAGAGTTTAATCTACTGCAGTTTCTAGTCCTCTTAAAATGACTTGAGAAGTATTTACCTGAGATGAATGAGATTGGGAGTAAAACTGAAAATGCTAAAATGCAGGTCTAGGATTTTGTTTCTTTTTAATTAAAAAAAAGATGGATTTGTGTATTGTATTGTTTTGTAGCTCAGTGTTATTAATACCCCTTAATGACTGTGTGATGTTCTCTCTGCTCAGTCTTCAGGAGAAATCATACTCTGAGTTTCAGTTGTGTAAGCTTCCCACAAAGTTAGTTCAGTCAACTAAATCAAGGTAAAAAGTTACAGAAAGGTCAAGATTAAGTTAGGGGTTGCTAACCTGAATCGCTTTCCCAGCCTTTTTAAGCCCTTAGTGCTCCTTTTGTCTTTTTCTTACCTTCTGTCATGTTGTCCTCCTGTTAGATCTCTATTTCAGTTGAAGGCACCTGGGCTACATCTATCTTCTGACCCATACTTGGAGTCAGTTTCAAACATGTTATTAAGGTCCCCTTTTTCCATTCTTGAGCTACATGTCCCACATTCTGCGATGCAGATTGGTGGCTCAGTACTTGGGCCCTGTAGACATCTTGATTTGAAATGCATGAATTTTAGAATGAATGTGAGGAAAATTTCCTCCTCTCTCTCCCTTTTTTTACTTTTTATTTTTCTGCTTTTCTTTCAATGACAATTTTTTTAAGTTTTGACTTTCAGTTTGTACCTAAAGGTTATGTACCTAAGGTCATCTGCTCAGTTTCCTTACCTCATAATATGGGACCAGTTTGTAAGTTCTTTATATATTTTAAGAAATTATTTAGCTGAGGACTTTTCTCCCACCTGGAGCTTCACATGGAGTAGTGGTGGTTGTTTTGGCAGTACTGTGTTTTTGAAGTGAATCTCCTGATTTTCCTTGTTTACTGCATACGAGTCTGAACAGGATTGCTTTGTGAGGAAAATGAACTGGAAACTCCATTTCAGCTGTGCACCAAACACAGAAATATAAGGCTCTGAACCAAACGTTAGTGTTTCAGAAGGCACTGAATCATGTTGAAATGAGGGTGTTTGGTCTAAGAAAGGGGCTAAATCCACTCTAATAAAACCTGAAATCACTTTGCAGAAGCAATGCTTCTTGTTCACATGTAGTTAAATGTATCGTTCTATAACAAGACTATCCTTTGAGATCCTTCCTTTGTGGGAGATTTAAGCCCTTTGGAAATGTTCTTTCTGCTTCTCAGACCATATTTCAAATAAAGGAAACCAGACTGCATGCTTCTGTAGACTGACATCTGGTTCTTAGTAAATTTGGACTACTTTAACTTTCAAGATCTTCAGCGTTAAATTTGTTCTAACAACAAAAAATTAGTAGCTGGTAATTATGATGTTTCGTATCTGACTCCCCAACTGCACTCTCTGAATTAGTGATTTTTTTGTTGCAAAAATTACATGAATTAGTAGAATTCCTGTTATCTAAGCAACAGGAAATCCAAATGAGTGTCTTTGAGGGCACATTCAGCATGGCTGGTGGGTGCTAGGAAATCCCTGTCCTTATCCCTGCCAGGTAGTTTTTACAGAAGACTAGAGAGGCTGTGGCATGCCATACTTGATGCCCATAGTATGAGATAACTGGTATCAACTTCTCCATGTTTCATGCAGAGATGCAGAGTGGGACTTGCTGAAGAAAAGCTTCTTCCTGCAAGAGATGCTGTCAGTGCACAGTCCATTCTTTATTCCACTCCCAGCTTTTAAAGCCTTCTGAGCTACTGGATTTGGCTTGGACAGGAGTGTTTGAACTATTTCTGTGTATTCAGATAAGGACAGCTCTTTTTTGCCCTGTGGAGCAAGCTGTTTCAGCCTGGCTTGAATGACCAGCTGGTGAGATCACAGAAACATTCTGGACGGAAAAGACCCTCAGGATCATCATGTCCAACCATTATCCCTACTTTACAAAAATTCTCCCTTAAACCATATCCTCAAGCTTCAAATCAAAATGACTTTTAAACACTTCCAGGATTAGTGACTCCACTCCCTCCCTGGGCAGCCCATTCCAATGCCTGACCATTCTGTGAAAACGAATTTCCTGGTGTCCAGTCTGAACCTACCAAGTTGCAGCTTTAGGCCATTCCTTCTTGTTCTATCACTATTTACCTGTGAGAAATGTTGGCTGTGTAGTGGCAGGGTGGGATGAAATTCTTGGAATGAGACTGTGCTGCCCTCTCTTGCATTTTTGGGGTATCTAGAAAGAAGTGATGCTAGGTTATCCTAACCTTAGGAATAAAGAAGGTAGATCTCTGATAGCAGCAAAAATCTTGAGGAAGTCGAGTCAAGCACCTTCTGTACAAAGTGGACAGAAATGTATTGCTTTGCTCAACTTCAGAGTTGTGTTCAAAGTTTCTTATGCCTTATATTTTACCTTTTATGCAGGCTTGGTATTTTAGATCAGAAGAAGAAATCTCTGATGAGTTGTTAAACACAGGTGAATAAATTTGTGTTTATGTTTGTTGTTTTTTTTTTATTTGTTGGCTTGTTTGTTTGGTGTTTGTGATTTATTTTTTTTTAACATGAATCAAAGCCCTTTTCCCTACCCAAACCAGTTAAAATTGATTCTAAATTCTCTAAGAATGATAGTCTGACTATTGGCCACTGTTGGACCCATCACTTTGGAAACAGCCACACGAAGAAAAACCTGTGGTGCACTTATTGCCAGAGAAAAGCCAATAAATCCAATCTGATTCAGGAAGCTGAACAATATTTTAATAACTTTTTTGACGTCTCCCTGTAGTCCTTATTTACCTTATCAATAGTTATGGTGACACATGATTGTCAAGTTTTTATATTAAACCAAACTAATAAATTAAACATGCTGTGTTTATACCTGATGAAAGCTGACGTTTTGGAAAGGTGTTAAAATATACTGACAGGTCTTGTTCATAAACTCCTTTGGTATAAATATGTAGATGACATCTTTAGATATTGTTTGTACAGAGGCTGATAGGCAGGAAACGTTGACAACGTAACAAATGCAAATGTCAACCCCACAATTTAACCTTTCTGTGTAGGAAAAGATGTTAGTTTTAAGTTACATGTATCTTTTAACTTTATTTTCAAAGTTTTTTTCCAGCCTGTTATCATTGCTGTTTCATGTGCCACTGAAAGCAACGCTGCAATAAGAAAGATTTGCACTTAAGAGCTTTTCTCTGTGGTGTTCCTACTTAAATGACTACAGCTGAGAGGATGTTTCTTCTAATTCTTTTTATTTTTCATGTTTGCCTAGTACCTTCTGAACCTCTGTAATAGCATCCATTCATTCCTGACTTGCCAGTGATTCAGGGAGTGTAAATGGAACTCAAGGGCAGTAAACCAGTAAGGCTATTTAAAAATCTTAGAGCAGTTTATTGCACAACAGACATGTGGCCTTGGTTTTAGCCTGGATCAGGGTTGCTTCTCATGTAGAATATTTCTGATGTGACCCTGGTCTTCTCCATGGTGACGTAAATGCACTCTGTGTTATCTGCTTCATTTTTAATCTGCCTTCTCTGCAACCTGTAGTTAATACCAAAACTCTCAAAAGTTTTGTCCAATTTCAGATGGTCAGAGCCCTGAGAGATTTAACAGCCTTGAGCAGCTTCCCCAGCCTCATTTGAAAAGTTTCCTCTGCCTGCCCATGGCCCACAGTCTCATTTCAGGGCCATTGGTCTCTGCTGCATGGATACCATGGGATGTTTCACTCCAGCTCCTCGTGGTCCTGCCCAGCCATGGTCCTTACTAAGCAGGACCCTGATAAAGTACTGGCCTCAACTTGCCTACGTTGGAAGCAATGCGGCTCTACCAGATGTCCCAAGTTACCTCTAAGTTCCCTGTCTTTGGTCTTTCTGACTTTTACAGCTGCTTGATCCAAACTGCTCCAGTAATGCTTTGCTATCACACATCTCAGTGCATCTGCCTGTGGTTTAGTGTCTGAGCAAGAAATGTGGGGATGTTTTGTGTAGCAGCATGGAGCACTTCTGGTTGTGACTGAGAGCATGTGTTGAAAGTGTCAAGTATCTTGCACTGCTTTCAGAATGGGAATGCCCATTTTGATCCTGATAGCTGCAAGCAGATTTCCTGGGAGTGCTAGGTGACAACCAGCTGAACATGAGCCAGCAGTGTCTCAGGTGGCATGGAAGGCCAATGGCATCTTGCCTTCTATCAGAAATAGTGTGGCCAGCAGGACTGTCTGCACCTGTGCTCAGCACTGGTGAGGCCTCACCTTGAGCACTGTGTGCAGCTCTGGACCACTCACTGCAAGAGAGATAGTGGGGTGCTGGAGCGGGGCCAGGGGAGAGCAACAAGCTGGGGAAGGGAATGGAGGGCAAGTCTGATGAACAGGGGCTGAGGGAGTTGGGGGTGTTCAGCCTGAAGAAGAGGAGACTCAGTGGGGACCTTATCACACTCTACAACTACCTGAAGGGAAGCTGTAATCAGATGGGGATCATGCTCTTCTCCCAGGCAACTTGTGACAAGAGGAGAGGGCATGGCCTGAAGCTCTGACAGGGGAGGTTTAAGCTGGATGCTAGGAAGCACTTCCTCATGGAAAGGGTAATTAAGAGACTGGAGTGGACTGCCTGGGGATGTGGTGGAGTTGCCATCTCTGGAGGTGTTTAACGGAGGAGTGGCTGTGGCACTTGATGATGTGGTCCAGTTGATGTGGTGGTGTTAGGTCATAGGCTGGACTTGAGCCTAGAGTCAGAGCTCTATTCCAGCCTCAGTGATTCTGTGATTCCTATTGAAGTCTGTGGCCTGAGTTATGCTTTTTGATTATGCATTTTAGTCTTGTGGGGAGCTTTAAGAAGAAAAACTTGCTGCACTTTCACATGATCATTTTCCTGTCACCCAGGCTATTGACTTTCTCTTTTGGTAACCAATTTCATGACTGGGATGAACTTTTACATGATGTCCTTGCCGCTGCTTTGGGCAAATCTTCCTTTATCACAACTGGAAGTGCACTGGTAAATTGGCAACGTGTTGGTAGATACTTCATGCTGCTGCACACAACTCTTGGCCTGGAATCCCCAAGAATGAAGGAGTGGTTTCAACACTCACTGTATAATAGCTAAGGATGCATCTGTGAGTCTCCTCAACCATTTCCTCACACCTTGGCAGATATGCTGTACTCTGTGTGCCCAACAGAAAGGTTAAGCTGGAGTTTGGGAAGGGGAGGTTGGTGTTACTTGGTTTGTGACGCTGGACTGGCAGAATTTAAACCGTTGCTGTTGTGGCAGGAGTTACACTTTGTGAAATTTTAGTGCTGGTAGAGGAAGTTATTACTGGTTTTGTTGTTTTTTTTTACTTGTTGTAAACAAGTTAAAGAATATCCATAGTCACAACTGGCCCTCTGTTACAAGTACAAACAAAAACATACCAGCAGTTTTGGTGTTCTTAAAGTGCCTGCAGAGGTAGCTAATGAAAGTCAAAGTAATGGGAGTTTGGTGCAGGCATATAAAATTTAATAGTTTTGGAAAGGTTCAGGTATATTAAAAATAACTCTTTTGCAGAATAATGAACTGCTTTTAACTTGGTATTGAATCTATCAGCCAATTAGTGCAGTCCTGTTTTGTGTTGTGAAAACTTTGGTAGCACATTAATGAACACCAACCTTCCAAGAAGAGCTATTTCTGCAGTTAGACTGATATATATATATATGTGTGTGTATATATATATGTATGTATGTATATATATATGATGTAGTTCTTAAAGGTAGCTCTCCAGAGCATTTTTCAGCTGTATATTGTTTTCTTTCTGTTAGTTAGATGGACAGATTTGGGATGTACATCTGTGATAATGCATAATTGACAGAAAATCCTCTGGTGTTTGACTGTCCAAAGAACATGAAAGGTATACTTTGCTTTGTAGCAATCATATTCTGTCAGATGGTTGCATTGACTTTCTGAAACAGTTGGATAAAATTGATAAGACTTAATGTAAATGAAACTCTTACATGTGATACTTGCCTCATGTTACCTCTCTGCGATACAAGCAGTTCTCCGTTGTGCAGTAAGTGTGTTTTGCATGGTTCTTATTCCAAATGTTTCCCTGGGGAAATCACTGGAAGTTGTGGGACAAAGCTCTTTCATGTGCTGTTTAGCCACCATTGACTTAGTTCTCTGAATTATCTAACTAGGTGGCTTCGTTTAATCCACTTCCTTTATACAGACTGTAAATTACTGCCTAGTACCAGCAGCAGTGACTTTTTTTTTTGGTGTGTGTGTATGTTTTGATTTGGGCTTTGGGTTTTTTTTCTTGCTTGCTTTTTTTTTTTCTGGCAAACAAAAATCCAAACAACAAATCCAACAAACATTCTGAGTTTACTTAGGAATGAGGTTCTGAGATTCCCTGGCAGGGCTTGGTCACCGTAGCTGCAGTGTAGTTTCGGAAGTTGCCATTAATTATCATTCTGGTTCTTTTGCTTTATTTAGCTGCTTTTCTCCTCAGTGTAGTACCAGCTTTCTTTTTCTTCCCCTAGGTTTTGTGGTTGGTTGTTTTTGTTGTTGTTATGCATTTTCTGCTTAACAGAATGTTTGTTTAAGTAGATGTAAGTGCAGTGAATTTCCTGAAAGTTACTCATTGGGGAAATTGAAATGAAAATTTAAAATATCATTAGGAATGCAAACAATAAATTTGTTCCTTTGCTGTAGGCGTCCTTAGGTTGGAATGACTAGAAAAGGTTCTGGTTAATTAGAAGTAATTTGTTAGAAACCTGAATCTTTTTTTTTGTTGTTTCCTAGATTAAAACTCAGTTCCCAGCTGGATGCTTATAAGTGCAGGAAATGTAATCGTGAGATGATTAACTGCAAAAAGATGGATAATTGGAGTTCATATGATATGTCAAATATGGCTAAACCAGAAGGTTTTCTGCATGTTGAAAGAGATTGGCTGAAGTCTAGATTGGAGAATATTGAACAGGGAGTGTTTTCAGAGATTAATAATCACAGATTGCTGCAAAAGGACTGGGCAGATCTTGGCTGAAAGAGCTAACCCCTCCCAGGCCTTTCCTATTACGTTGGGGTTTAATTAGCATGGTTTTGGTTTTATCCTTTTCCCTTTATTGTTGTTATGTGAATTGGAGATTAGGAAACACAGTAAACATCATACATCTCACACCAATGCTTAGAGACAAAGATATCTCCTCCTCTCCACTAGGAAAGGCTCAGCCTACCATAGGGTAACAGCTGAACAATCCTAGTGGACTTGCGTGTTTGAGTCTCATGTGTTCTTCCCTCCCTTCACTCTGTGTCTTGCCTTACAATCAGTATGAATTCTTTTCTATGTTTTTTTTTTTTTTTGGGGGGGGGGCTAATGTTTGTAAAATTCTCTTGGAGTCACTTTTTGCATTCTTTTAAAAATTATACTGCAATAATAATTTAAAAGGTGATGCATAGAGTATAAATGGCAGCAGTGGCATTTTGCTTTCATTATCCTTCATAGATGTTTAGCAAAACAGTGCCTGGTGTTTTGAATTACTTCTGCTGTACTTTAACATGGGAACTTATGTTTGAATAGCCTATTGTTCTGTTAGCTACTGCACTTCAAGCTGCACAGTGTTATTATATTCAGTGTATTTTAGGATCATGTGAAATATTTGGTTCCCCTCCATCCCTGTTGCCAAACTGTAAACTTCCTATCTCAATAAGGAGTTTCTAACCCTTGGAAATACTGCTTTACAAATTCAGCTAATGACCCAAATACAGCTTGTTTGTTGTGTATGAGTTGTATTAAAATAACGTACTGTATGTGTATTGTCATTAATGATATGCTCATTTTGATAATGGAGCTGCAGTCTCTTAGTATGTAGTCCTTGGGGAGATGCTGCATTTTTTTTAACTAAGTATTGTTCTGGCTCCTTTCCTTGATTGGCCCAGAAATAGCAATCAGCTGGGGAGCAGGATGACATGCCTCTTAGCGATCCCTTTTATCTTTGAGATGAGTATCAACATTGTATGCTTCCTAATGGAAGTGTAATTTAATGAAATCTATTGGGTAAACATACTTCAGATGTTCAAAGGAGGTGACAAAATTTTTGCTGGCAGCCAGGACCTGGCTGGTTTCCAGCTTGCCTTTAGCTGCTATGCACAGAGCATTGAGAGAGGCACTTAAAATAGGAACACAAAGTATTGTTTCTATTGTGTTTTGGCTTGTGGATTTTTCCCCCCTCTGTTTTGTTTTCCTTAATTTTATTTTTGTGGTATTTGTACCGGTGACCTCTGACTTGAAGGCTTTCCTAGCAAAATGCTGCAAGAGGTCAAGTTTTCCCCTCTCCCCCCAGAACATAGATAACAGTGTTAAACTCAGGGGACATCATTGGCACAGAACATGCTGCACACTGGGGAAGGAGTATGTGGGGCCGGGGGAGGGGTGAGTAATCAAGGCTGCTGTTAGTAGCTCTGTGAAAGAGTAAGTTACTCTGTAGACTGATAAAATAAAACATCCTGCTTTAAAGATTGTGGCACAACACTTTTATCAATAGTAATTGCTGATGCAGAACTGTCCTTTATGAGGTTTTATAACAGATGGCTGGGAGTGGAAGGAAAGCTGCACAGACTTCCACCTCCACAGCTAGGAACAAGATTGCTAAAAGGAGACAGTTGTCCCTCTTACCATTGCTTCCTCCTCATTATAGAGCGCAGCGATCCTCCTCCCTCCCACAATTTGTGGTGGCAAACTTGGCAGAAAGACTGGAAGATGACATCCACAATGTTGTCTCCTTAAGTGGATGTTTAACTGGGCAGGAGATAGATCTTATTGCTCAGATCCTGAAGATTAGTAAACTGCAGGAAAGTGTTCGAGAAGAATTGCACCAGCGTTTAGACACATTTAAGTGTACTCAATGTGTCTTGAAATGTGGGATTTTCTCCTTTACATGTGAGATCTAGGACAGGTGGTTTTTCTCTGAAGACCTCCATGGTGGGCAGCAATGGGGGACAAAGGTTGTGCCCAGAAAAAGATAAGTGCGCCGTTTGCTTTTTGCTGTCCTTACAAGTATTGGCTGCTAACTCAGAGCTTTTCATTGTGACACACACTGATCCTACAAGGAAGTTTCATTCTCAAGCTTGCCTTGACACTCTCCTATGAGTGTGTGACATGATATATTTGTTCATTGTGGTTTTACTGTGGCAACAGGCAAATTCTTTGGACTGGAGGAAGTCTTGATCTGCCAACAAGGGTCTCATTCCAAGTATTCCAACTTTGGGTATAAAGGCAAGGGTTAAATAACTAACTCTTTTTGTAGTGCTGTTAGGCTTGTCTTACATATGAGGACAGTAACTAAGGATCAAATTAGGATATAAATTAATAGTGAAGCATATTGTTTTCTAACAAATAGTGGAAAAAAATCTGAAAGATTGAAGAATAAAACCAGGATCTGTCAACTTACCTGTTCTTTCTTTAACTGTAGAGTGTAATCACAGAAACATTCAAGTTGGAAAAGACCCTCAGGATCACCAAGTCCAACCGATAATCCTATTCTACAAGGTGCATCCTAAACCATATCCTCAAGCATCACATCCAAAAAACTTTTAAACACATCCAGGGTCAGTGACTCATCGACCTCCCTGGGCAGCTCATTCCATTGCCTGACTACTCTGTGAAAAACAAAATCTTAATGTCCAGTCTAAACCTACACAGTTGCAGCTTGAGGCCATTCCCTCTTGTTCTGTCACTAATTACCTGTGAGAAAAGAACTTCCTCCTAACATCCAGCCTAGACCTCCCCTGGCACAACTTGAGACTGTGTCCCTTTGTTCTGTTGCTGGACGCCCACCAGGCTATAGCCTCCCTTCAGGTAATTGTGAACAGCAATGAGGTCTGCCCTGAGCCTCCTCTTCTCCAGGCTAAACAACCCCAGCTCCCTCAGCCTCTCCTCACAGGCCTCTCACCAGTTTTGTCACCCTTCCCTGGACACATTCCAGTACCTCAGCATCTCTTTTGAATTGAGGAGCCCAAAACTGGACACAGTACTCAAGGTGTGGCCCTGACCAGTGTTGAGTACAGGGGAAGAATAACCTCGCTTGTCCTGCTGGCCACACTGTTCCTGATGCAGGCCAGGATGCCAGGATGCTCTCTTGACCACCTGGGCACACTGCTGGCTCATGTTCAGCCTATCATGTAACAGTACCTTCATGTCCCTTTCTGCCTGGCTGCTCTCCAGCCGCTCTGTCCCCAGCCTGTGCTGTATATGGAATACAGTAGGGCCAGCCTAGCTTGTGGCAGCTGTGGGATGGTTAAAACTATATATAATTTAGGATAATTTAATATATAATCACAATTTATTTAATTTTGTCCTTCCACTGCTTCTGGAAACTGGTAAGTAAAGGCAGGAAATGGTCAAAATTACAGACAGCAACAAGATTTATGACTTTATATGTCATGAACCCCAAACAGTTGAAAGAGTCACCATGCTGTCAACTCAGCAAACTTAATTCAGCAATGCTTCAGACAAAAGTAATTTCCAAAATGAAGAATTGTCCTGGCTTTAAACTTGCTGCTTTGATGAAGTCCCCCTTTACAAGGAAAGTTACAGTGAAATGCCTTTTGTGGAACAGCTAGCACTAAAAAAAGAGATATCTCAGTGACCACTTCAGTGAAGACATTGAAGAGATATCTCAATGTCTTAATATACTGTTTTTCTTCTGTAGTGCTTTCTTCAGGCACAGATACATGCAGTGCTACAGTATCTGGAACAGTTGTTTTCTATAATCTTTGTGGATGTGTGTGCAGCTTTTAAAGTCAGATTTCAGGAAAATCATGTTGCAAGTGGAGTACAGAAACACCAGATCTGCAGCTATGTGGTTGCATTTACTCTATCTGTTCTGTGGTGAAGTTAGGCTTTCAGGATGCCAAGCATCAGATCTTTCAGTTTAATTCTCCGTCACCTAATTATCAGTTGAGAGTCCAAGGGAAGGGTTGTAGGTTAGTGAGATAGCATTTATTAGCTTCCTGTCTCCTATTTGCATTTAGAGGAAGGTGCTGACTTAAAGCTCTCTTTTTTTTTTTTTTAATCTTGATATTTTTCTGAATTTCTCTTCAACCAAGGACATAATTAGGTGCTAGTCTGCTTTCTCTAGGTCTTTTCCTTCATTTCTTTCCTCCTGATTTGTTTCTTCCCCTATGGCAGTCCATGCTGCAGCTGCTTTATGCCCCAGTGCAGAAGATTAAGCTGCTTCTGAGGCCACCATCAAAAGCTGCTTTCTCACTAGGTCTATAGGAAGATGCAGAAGCATTACCTCTGACTACTGCCATTGCCATCTTTATCATCTCTTTTTCCCCATTGTCAAGCCATCGTTTGTAGCTGCTATAAGCTTTTACCTGTGGCAGCTTAAAAGATATAGGTTGAGATTTTTTTCAGAGGGGACCCTGAAGAAGTCAATGTTCAATCCTCAATGGCTTTCAGAGCTGAGCAGCTTAGACCTCTTAAAAATTCTAGTCTTATGTCTTTTCAGGTGGGATTTTTCAGATTCTCATGAGTAACCTGTAAAAGGAAGATATGTTGAAACCTGTACCTCATTTCATGGATCAGGAGGGCTTGTTTTTTCAGATTATATAGATGCTTTTGAAATTTCATCCTTTGACAAGATCTTGTCTCAGGAAACATGTTTCAGTCTTAGCAAGGTAACATTTCAACAGCTATGAATTCAGACAGAATCACTTACCATTTGGAGAATTACATTGACATGTTTTCTTTCATGTGAAATTCCAGTATGGTTGAGCAACCAATATATCCAGAGGCCTTTTGGGTTGGTGGTCACACCAGCCGAAGTAATAAAGCCAGAAAATTATAGCAGAGCTAATCCTTAAGTCACTGGAGAAAGGGGCAGAAGTTAGCTTAAATATTTCCAAGTGTTGGATGTTGCTAAGAGAGAGAAATGCAAGAAAGACTGCAGTCTTACTTTTGTTACTCTGAGAAAGCCTTTTTTGGGGTGTGATCATCTTTTTCTGGAATATGAGTCAAGATGATTCTGCAGTCTGTGAAACTTGCACCGCTCATACGCCCCTAAAACCTCACCTCTTGTTCCATCTTTACTGAAGGGAAAGCATTTCTGTTTGTTAAAAAAAGTATGGGGTAGATAGATGACAAGATTGAAATGGAACTGAAGTTATAGATGAGGGAAAGATACAATAATTTAATATAACATTGAGAATGATGTTATAGATACTGCAGGTGATTTAGTCACAGGAGTTTAGTTCCTGTAAAATTTTCCTATATGAGTGTATTGATAACTTTGAGAGAGCTGAATTGTCTTAGACAAGTCATACAGTGGCACATCACTCCTGAAACCTCTCTCAAACACTTGACATAGTTAGGAGACAGGTATATCCTCAACTGCCATAAGAATGGCTGTATTAGGTTGGACCAAAAAGTCATGTAGCTTCATGTTGTTTCTCTGAGAGTGAACAAGATCACAGTATCACAGTATCATCAGGGTTGGAAGAGACCTCATAGATCATCAAGTCCAACCCTTTACCACAGAGCTCAAGGCTAGACCATGGCACCAAGTGCCACGTCCAATCCTGCCTTGAACAGCCCCAGGGACGGCGACTCCACCACCTCCCCGGGCAGCCCATTCCAGTGTCCAATGACTCTCTCAGTGAAGAACTTTCTCCTCACCTCCAGCCTAAATCTCCCCTGGCGCAGCCTGAGGCTGTGTCCTCTCGTTCTGGTGCTGGCCACCTGAGAGAAGAGAGCAACCTCCTCCTGGCCACAACTACCCCTCAGGTAGTTGTAGACAGCAATAAGGTCACCCCTGAGCCTCCTCTTCTCCAGGCTAAACAATCCCAGCTCCCTCAGCCTCTCCTCGTAGGGCTGTGCTCAAGGCCTCTCACCAGCCTTGTCGCCCTTCTCTGGACACGCTCAAGCATCTCAATGTCCCTCCTAAACTGGGGGGCCCAGAACTGAGCACAGTACTCAAGGTGAGGTCTAACCAGTGCAGAGTACAGGGGCAGAATGAACTCCTTGCTCCTGCTGACCACACCATTCCTGGTGCAGGCCAGGATGCCACTGGCTCTCTTGGCCACCTGGGCACACTGCTGGCTCATGTTCAGGCGGGTATCAATCAGCACCCCCAGATCCCTCTCTGTCTGGCTGCTCTCCAGCCACTCCGACCCCAGCTTGTATCTCTGCATGGGGTTGTTGTGGCCAAAGTGCAGCCCCCTGCACTTGGAGCTATTGAACGCCATCCCATTGCACTCTGCCCACGGAGGGGTATTCTGCCACCTACGCCAATTGTGGAGGAGGGGAGAAATTAATTGGTACGAGAGGATATTCTATAAAAATATATAATTTATTAACTTTAATATTCTGAACTCTCACCACCCCCAACCACTGGATTTTAATATTTGTTTTTACACAGTTAGGGAAGATATAATAGGAATAATATCAAACAGAACTTGTTAATTACTGGCAAACATTCAAACTATAAACGGAGAGAGGAAATTCCCCGCGGCCAAATGCCGCTTGGGCTCAATATGCTGACTGCTCAAGCTGGGCTTGCTCAAGATGGGCTCAAGCTCTTTCTGCTCTGTGGCAGGAGGCAATGGAAGTTAGAGAGGCACTAAAGCATTTACTCACAAATTCTTATTAGTTATCAATCACCCTTCGGGGCCACGTCACAGCCTATATAAATGTCCAATCTTCAGGAACTCTGCCTGTGGACACTGAGGCTATGGGATCCTCCTGGCTTCAGGGGAAAGGACAGTCTCTGACCTTGTCTCCTGGCTTCTTCTGGACGCTCTGTCCAGGGATTCTTAGGCAGGACCTTCAGGTGCAGAGGCAGGATGCTGTGCAGTCTCAGCACGGTGTCACGCTGGCCACGCAGGCCGATCGTGTGACAGACAATCCAGGGCTGCTCCTGGTAACTCAGCGGCAGTGGAGTTTACCAGGCAGTAATAAGGCAGAGGGTGTGCAGTAGGGTGCATGGCTGCACGGGACACTGAGCTGCGTAGATAAAGGCAGGCAATACAGAATCGAGTGCTGATAACTCACCGCAGTGGTGTGCGAGTGTGCACGGCTGGCTGGGAGCCCAAGGGAGATCCTGCAGGTGAGCAGGCAGGCACACAACAGCAGAAGCACAAGCAGGTGAGCCTAAGCAAGTTGTTTACCTGTGTACCTCTATTTATCAAATGTGGGCTGAGATTAAAGGCCCTTTGGCCACCAAAATGACCAATCGCTTGGCAGTTAGCCAAAACATACCATAATAGGCCAGAGCCACAAGCCTGGGCATAGCATGGGCCTAGCACCCGGTGAACATGAGCCAGGTATGGGGGCTTATGCAACCATGTTACACAGCCACATTACACAACCTGGACCCTGGGCAGGCCAGACTGTATGGCACCAGGTCTGTTGTGTTTCCTTTTGTGTTTGTTGATGTGTTTACCTCTGGTGTGGGCGGAAAGACATGTCCAGGCAAGACAAGGCATGTGTAAGCCTATTTGGGCCTGTGGGCCCTCCACGACATGGAGAAGAACCAAAGGGTAAGGCAGATGCGTACCGACGCTCTTCTTACTCTCTTTCAGCCTTTCTCAGTTGTGATTGAGAGATTTCTGAGAGAAAACTGGTGTCTGAAAACTAGGTCTGTATCACCGAAACAGGAATTAGTTGTGGCTGAAGAGTTAAAGGTCAGAGGAAGGAAAAAACCTCAGAGGAGAACATCTGCAGAGACTGAGTCAGCTGTTTTTCCCTGGACTCAGAAGATGTTTGGAATGGTGATGAAGGATGGAAATTTGTAAATGTTTCAGGTTTTTTTTCTTAGTTTTATATCAGTGTTTTTCTTGGAGTTGGCTGAGTCTCTAACAGTCATTGGTCTAGGGAGGCGAAGGAGCTGAAGGCCTGTGGTGGCAAAAAGTGTTGAGGCTGAGTCTGTAGGTGAGAGGAAAGGATGATTCTGCCATGAGCAGCCTCATGCCTTGGACCCCTTCCCAGACTCTCTGTCAGACTTATGAAGGAGCAAGGATTCAGAGTGTCTAGAAACTGATAATACAGCAAATACACTGTAATTTTGGCTCATATTATGATTCCTTCACTTTGTTTAATTTGTTTCATCATATGCAATTGAACAATATTATTTTGTTTGTAGAAGTACTGTTAGCAGCAAAACTTCTTTTCTAGTAAGATGTGAGGAGCAGCTGAGGGAGGTGAGGCTGTTCAGCCTAGGGAAGGGGAGGCTCAGGAGAGACCTTATTGCTCTCTGCCTGAATAGAGGTTGTAGCCAGGTGGGGGTTGGTCTCTTCTCCTAGGCAACCAGGGGCAGAACAAGATGACACAGTCTCAAGCTGTGCCAGGGCAGGTTTAGGCTGGATATTAGGAAGTTCTTCACATAAAATGTGATTGGCATTAAAATGGGCTGCCTGAGGAGGTGATAGAGTCATCATTTCTGGAGGTGTTTAAAAGGAGACTGGATGAGACACTTGCTGCCATGGTTTGGTTAACTAGAAGGTATTAGGTGATAGGTTGGACTTGATGATCTTAGAGGTCTTTTCCAACCTGATTAATTCTGTAATTCTGTGATATCAAGGCTCAGAAGTTTGTGTTTTCTGCATGACATGGACTTCTATGATTTGTGTCTTAAGGCTATTATCTCGTTAGATTTGAGCAGATGTTTGGAATTATACAAGCAAAAGTATCTGTATCCAAAGATGCAATTTTAGGAAATACTTCATTATGCTTGTAACTTGCACTTCTGCTTACTTTGGTTTGTTTTTATGCATTTTGGTTCTGAGCTATCAGATGTAGAGCTTCCATAAAGACTCTTAGAAGTGCAATTAGTCATTTATCTGCTAGGTGTCAGCAAAGGTTCTCTTTGAGATAAATGAATTAAACAATTTATGCATTAGTACACTGTAACTTGAGGCTGTGTGGCTGAAATCTGTTTGGAGGCAGAAAAGGAATTTCTGTGGGTATATTAAGGGAAATTAATACTAGTCAGTGTCTAGAAGATACAGATGCACTTCATACCCTTCACTTAATTAATTGATAGCATTTTTCTTGATGTGTGCAACTTTGAACCTCTCTTTAATTAAGCACAATTAACAAGTTTACTATGTATGGAGAAGATTTCATACATTTCCATTTAGCAAAGGTTTTTAAAACAGCGTTAAGTTACTGTGCAAAAAAAGAGAAGGTACTTTCATAGATAGGTCAAAACTAGGTGATGAAGGGTGGGAAAGAATGGTTGATTTTCATAGTGGAGGAAACTCAGCAGTTGTGTCCCACAGCTTCCTCTCTGGTGTTCAACATACAGGTGACCTGTAATACAAAGAGGAAGAGTTGACAGAGTTATTGGCGATACTAAAAATGTGCAAGACAGTAAGAGAGGTAAATTAATTACTTCAGCAGTATTTTGGGGTACCAAACAATTGAGCACTGAACTTACAGATGAGACTCACTATTGATAGTTATAAAGTGAGGCACCTGGCAGAAAATTAGTTCACAGGATCACAGGATGTCAGGGGTTGGAAGGGACCCAAAGAGATCATAAAGTCCAACCCTTCTGCCAGAGCAGGGCAATACAATCTAGCTCAGGTCACAGAGGAACACTTTCAGACAGGCCTTGAAAGTCTCCAGAGAAGGAGTTCTGCCTTTGTGCTCCCAGTGATGAGGAAGTGTTCTTGTTTGCTTGAAGTATAAGGTCCAAACTCAACAGTGGCCAGAAAAGACAATCAGAATTTAGGAATTAGTAGGAAAGGAATAAGGATTGAGACAGATCATCTTTCTACCTACATACGTTTATGACTCTTCAGTACTTTGTGATGGTTCTGTGAAAAGTACAGTAGAAGCTGAACATAGTTCTACTGATAATGAAATTTGTGGAGCAGGTCACAGGATGACAAGATGTTAGGGGTTGAAAGGGACCTCTGGAGATCTTCAAGTCCAACTCCAATGCCAGAGCAGGACCTTAGAATCTAGTGCAGGTCACACAGGAGTGCATCCAGATGGGTCTTGAAAGTCTCTAGAGAAGGAAACTCCACAACCTCTCTGGGGATACTCTGCCACTGCTCTATGACCCTTACAGTCAAGAAGTTCTTCCTCATGTTGAGATGGAACTTCCTGTGCTGTAGTTTCCACCCATTGCCCCTTGTCCTATCACAGGGCCCAAGTGAGAAGAGGCTGTGCCTTCCTTCTTGACACCCAGCCCTCAGATTTTTATAGACATTTGTTAGGTTCCCGGTCAGCCTTCTACTCTTCAGACTAAAAGTTGTAACTAGGTAATGGACAGAAATTCTTCAGCTAGGAATAGAGGGAATGGATATATAGAGACATGATTATATAAATGAAGTGGCATATCAAGAAGGTCACTGTCAAGCAGCTACACACCATTGCTTGTAGTATGCATCAAGTGGCATCAAATAATCTACAGAATAAGAGATTAAAAAGCAAAATATGTTTTTTCCACACAAGGTATCATTATACCGTAGAAGTTGCTGCTACAGAATATTGTGGAAACCAGAAGATTGCTTTGTTTCAGTAACATTTTCAAATTCAGAGACATGCTTTTGGCATTAAAAATGAAGAGAGAGCATCAAAGTTACTAAGTGCTGGTCTGTAGTCCACCATAAGATATGTAAGCAAAGACAGTATGCCAGACTCCTTCCCTAAACATTTAATGCTGATTCTTACTGGATACTGCATGTTAGATTTGATGGGCTTTTGATCTGAATCAGTATGCCCAGTATGGCCTTAGACCTGAAAGGATGTTGTGGAGAGGTTGGTGCTGGTATCTTCTCACAGGTGTTATTAGTGATAGAACAAGAAGGAATGGCCTTGAGCTGCAACAGGGTAGGTTTAGAGAGGACATTAGGAATATGTTTTTCAGAGCAAGAGTGGTCAGGCATTGGAATAGGCTGCCCAGGGAGGTGATTGTTTAAAGGTCATTTAGATGTGGTGCTTGTGGTGAACTTTGCAGATTAGGATTATTGGTTGGACTTGATGATCCTGAGTGTCTTTTCTAACTGGAACGCTTCTGTGATTCTATAACAGTGATTTTTTTGCATGGACAACTAATGGTCATTACTCCAAATTAGAAACTTGGGATTGTGACACACATGTTGGTTTGCTTGGGTTGCTAGATCTAGCTGCAGCTTATACAAAAATAATGGAGACTTCTTTTGATCTGGTGTGATTGCTAGTTCTGGAAATAGTATAACTAAAATGGGGAAAGCTTTCCAAGTATTTATTTGGGAATGTTAACAAATCTGTTTCCATGTCCCTGTCTTACTTTGTAGGAACATTCTCAAGAAAATCTCTGTAAATGCAAATATGACAAAGTTTGTATGCTTCTATGCCTGCTTAAAGGTAATGCAAATGTTAGGCTGTACTCTAATGTGGTATTGGCTATGCATAACTCATCCATCTGGGGATCAGACTGATACCATATGACCCTTGTTTGTAGCATTTTAAATACATGCAACAACCAACTAGCAAACTACCTGGAAATGAAAAGATTCTGTTGAAAGAGTTCCCTCTGAATTTAGGGTTTTTTTAGCCAGACTGGGGAAGTTTGAACAGAAGGCCCCAATTATAGAACTAGACTTCATAGATCCTGTATAGAGTTTCATGTTTCTCTTTTAAATATTATATACACCTTAAGAATTCATACTCCCCATTGTTATAGTAGTGATTACTGTTTGTCACTTAAGGGTTTTTCAAAGTGCTCTGTTAGAACCGCAACTTTTTTTTCTGCAATAGTATTTAGCAGAATATTGAGTGTGATAATTCTGTTCTATTAGACTTCTATTTTTTTTTAATATAACTAAGTGATTGCACAGTAAGCCTAGTATTTCCTCTCTTCTATTAGAGTGTTGTCTAATATTACTGTGTTAGTTGTAATCTAGTAGAGCTCAAAGAACTCCCTCAGGCTTGGTGACAGATGCTTTAAAGTGAGAAAGATGTCCTCTGCACAAAGAACTTAAATATCTTACCTTTCTGTTGGCTTTGCTAATGAAGGATGAGTGGGCAGAGACCACTGGGATGAGGTTTAACAAGGCCAAGTGCAGGATTCTGTGCTTTGGCTACAACAACCCCAGCAGCACTACAGCCTAGGGACAGAGTGACTGAGAGCAGCCAGGCAGAAAGGTACGTGAAGGTACTGGTAGATAGTAGCTGAACATGAGCCTGTAGTGTGCCTAGGTGGCCAGGAGAGCCAATGGCATCCTGGCCTGCATCAGGAACAGTGTGGCCAGCAGGACAAAGGAGGTTATTTTCCCCCTGTACTCAGCACTGGTCAGGCCACACCTTGAGTACTGTGTCCAATTCTGGGCCCCTTGATTCAAAAGAGATACTGAGATACTGGAATGTGTCCAGAGAAGGGCGACAAAGCTGGTGAGGGGCCTGGAACACAAACCCTATGAGGAGAGGCTGAGGGAGCTGGGGGTGTTTAGCCTGGAGAAGAGGAGGCTTAGGGCAGAACTCATTGCTGTCTACAACTACCTGAAGGGTGGTTGTAGCCAGGTGGGGGTTGGTCTCTTCTCCCAGGCAACCAGCAACAGAACAAGGGGACACAGTCTCAAGTTGTGCCAGGGGAGGTCAAGGCTGGATGTTAGGAGGAAGTTCTTCCCGGAGAGAGTGATTTGCCATTGGAATGGGCTGCCCAGGGAGGTGGTGGAGTTGCTGTCAGTGGAGGTGTTCAGAAATAGACTGGATGAGGCATTTAGTGCCATGGTCTAGTTGATTGGATAGGGCTGGGTGCTAGGTTGTACTGAATGATCTTGGAGGTCTCTTCCAACCTGGTCAAGTCTATGATTCTATGAAGAATATACCCAATTTGGCAGTATCAAGTTTTTGCAACAATATATTGTTTTACTTACTTTAAAATGAGCCAGTGCTTTGTTTTTCCTACGTTAAGCTTCTAATAATGAAATTTAAAATCTTTAAAACTGATGTACTTTAGACTTTCAGCTCTGTTCCTCTCTTAATTGCTGTGTCAAAAGACCATATTAATGCAGTCACATAGCTGGTGTTTATATATTCCCTGCTCATTCAGTAGGAAAATATGATAGGAATGTTGTCATTGTACAGTGAGAGAAGATAGATTCACCAAATCAAGTCTTGTTAGGAGGAACACCGACCATTGAGATCTGAAGAGCTTTGTTTTGTGAAGTTCTATCATGCAAGGGAACTTGCTTTCTTGCATTTTCTGTTTAAGAAATAATCAGTTGATCGGTCTCTTCCCACCTCATATACTTGTTCACCAAAGGATTTCCTCCCATGCTAGTCTTCCAAAATTCAAGTTGAAAGTTGTAGGTAGATGTTGTTTAGCTGTGCTTCAGCTTCTGAATTCCATGTGAAAGTGAGACAGTCCCACAAAGAAGATATTAAAACTTGGCAGCTCCTGGCAGCATGGTGTTTTTCCCACTACATGAGAAAAAAGCAGTGTCAACAGGTAGCTGTGTGCTTCCATACATCAAATAACTTCTATCAATTCAGCTTATGTATTCTTCCAGAGCTTTTAATCTAAAGACATACTAGTTGTTTTTTTTTAATTCATGTTTTGGGCAGGTGTTGGTTACAAATAATGACCATCACCAGAACAATTGTAAACCAAGTTTGTAACACTGTGAAAAGTGCTTGCACTGCCAAGTGTCTTATTTAATATCACAAGAAACAGTATCACACAGTATCACAGTATCACCAAGGTTGGAAGAGACCTCACAGATCATCAAGTCCAACCCTTTACCACAGTGCCCAAGGCTAGACCATGGCACCAAGTGCCACATCCAACCTTGCCTTGAGCAAGCCCCAGGGATGACGACTCCACCACCTCCCCAGGCAGCCCATTCCAGTGTCCAGTGACTCTCTCAGTGAAGAACTTTCTCCTCACCTCGAGCTGAAATTTCCCCTGGCGCAGCCTGAGGCTGTGTCCTCTTGTTCTGGAGCTGGCCACCTGAGAGAAGAGAGCAACCTCCTCCTGGCCACAACCACCCCTCAGGTAGTTGTAGACAGCAATAAGGTCACCCCTGAGCCTCCTCTTCTCCAGGCTAAACAATCCCAGCTCCCTCAGCCTCACCTCGTAGGGCTTGTGCTCAAGGCCTCTCACCAGCCTTGTCGCCCTTCTCTGGACACGCTCAAGCATCTCAGTGTCCTTCCTAAACTGGGGGGCCCAGAACTGAACGCAGTACTCGAGGTGTGGTCTGACCAGTGCAGAGTACAGGGGCAGAATGACCTCCCTGCTCCTGCTCACCACACCATTCCTGATGCAGGCCAGGATGCCACTGGCTCTCTTGGCCACCTGGGCACACTGCTGGCTCATGTTCAGGCGGGTATCAATCAGCACCCCGAGATCCCTCTCTGTCTGGCTGCTCTCCAGCCACTCCGACCCCAGCTTGTATCTCTGCATGGGGTTGTTGTGGCCAAAGTGCAGCACCCTGCACTTGGAGCTATTGAACCCCATCCCATTGGCCTCTGCCCATCTGTCCAGGCGGTCAAGGTCCCGCTGCAGAGCCCTTCTGCCTTCCAACTCAGTCACATCTGCCCCCAGCTTAGTGTCATCTGCAAACTTGCTATGATATGGTCATTTAAAATTACACTATTTTGTGGGTTTTTTATGTTCCATTTACTGAGCAGGACCGGAATGACATTTATATGTATCTGGCAAATATATTGCCTCTATGTTGGTTTTCATTTGGCTCTTTAAATACATAGTTCCTTTTCTAGACTTGTTCTCTGATGTGGTCATAGAGAGATCTGGCTCTGTAATACAGACAGCGACAAGGGCTGGCATTACACCTGTCTGCTGACCATCATGCTAATTTCTCAGAGTGTGTGTAGGATTTGGAGAGCCAAGGGAAAGAATGGAACAGTGGAGAAGATTGTGTTCCATTTACCCTTACTACAAATACATTGAAAGTGGTGAAAAAATCTTGGGATCTCAGACCCATAACCCAGGTGCATTGTGAGAAGAGAACTCTTTATAAAGGGCATACTAATTGATTCGTTTTTCTATCCTTTTGGGCTTCCAGTTTAAGAAAGGTGATTGGGGGACTTGAATATCTCCCCTACTGTATTGGTTTGAGGCTAATTGGAATATTCTAAAAAGAGTAATTAGATAATTGGTTATAAAATAATAATAATGATAAAGTCTGTATCGTTCATTGGTTTGCTAAAAGGGATAAAAGTCTGAAGTATAAATGATTTGCCCCTCTTTTGCCTAGTTGGCTCCTGAGCATTGGATCTCTTTTCTCCAATCTCTTCCACTAACCCCAGATAACATTTCCAAATAAGCTTTTCTGGTGGTTTTCTATCTGGGAAAGAGAGGAAGAGAGAGTCCTTTTGAGAGTCCATTTGAGGGGCTTTGAGTCCCTTCTGTGCAGTTTATTAGTTTGGGTGGGAATCTGTATTTCTGTGTTATTTCTATTTGTGTATAATTGTAAATAGATTGTGTATATATGCTTGTAAATTCAGCTTTGCTGTAAATATAGCTTTATCTTACTTCCAAGCTGTCTGAACTGTTCTGGTAAGTATCAATAGTGGGGGAGAAGTTCCTTAACCTACACCTACGAAGAGAGACTGAGAAACCTGGGGCTATATAGTCAGGATAAGAGAACATTGAGAGAGGTGGGTGTCAAGTGGAGGGGGCCAATCTTTTCTCAGTGGTCAGCAGCAATAAGACAAAGAAAAACGGCTGCAAACTGGAACATAGAAGGTTTCATCTCAGTATGAGGAGAAACTTCTTTACAGTAAGGATGACACAGCACCGGAATAGGTTACCCAGAGAGGTTGTGGAGCCTCCTTCTCTGGAGACTTTCAAAACCCACCCAGATGTGTTCCTGTGTGAACTGCCTTCTAGGGTTCTGTGATAGAAGACAATACCCTGTGCCTTTGGTGAAGGACCAGAGAACTACCTTTTGAGAGTCAACCAGGTGATGTGGCATGTTGTTCTTTTTAAGGGCTGGGATCTATGAAACTGAGATACAACCACTGAAAGATGCTGAATGAAGATGAGTGAATTGCAAACATTATCTGGAAGGTACTTAGTGGAAGAGGCAGCAAATAACTTTAGTGATGACATTCTGAGCTGCATTCAGCAGGTGGAATCAAACAGATACAGATTTACAATTCCTTGCTTTGCTTTCATGATGTTTTTGATTAAATATGGAATAAGAAGCACACACAGCCAGTATGCAAAGGAGATGCGTATGTTAACGCATGCAGGGGTCAGATTATGTATTATATATTCTTACTACTTCAGAGAATTTTAACCCTTTGACCACGTGGAAATAGGTTAGAGACTGTGTGAGTCTTTTTGTGTGTGTGTGTGTGAAGATAATGTCACAAGCAGTGCAGCATAGAAATCAGACATCTGTTTGCTTGCTTTGTTGCTAATGAAGCAGTGGAGATACCAGATACAGAGTTGAGGATTATTTGGGGAAACATTTTCTTGAAGAATTTGCCTTTTTAGTGTCCAGTGTATTTAAATTTGGATATAGCAGTGAGAGAATCATTCTGTGTTTAAAGTTTTCTGTAATGTCATAAAACAAGGGGAGGGAGGTGGTTCATAGTAGGTTCTGACCCTATAGCTTGGAAATAATTATGTACATAGTGTAGATAATGTTGTGACTCCAATAGAAGTTAAATTTAAGATGTGGCTGCTTGGAGATCTTATTTTCAAGTGTTACTTGTTTGTTAAGAGTGTCTAGCAAAGACTTTAGAAGAAATTGGTAGGGGATGACCTTTAAGTAGATGTATATTTCTTTACTTTTGCTTGATTTTGTGCCCTCTTAACCATCAGTGTATTTTTGGATGGTTTGGTGTTTTTTAATCAAGGTGGTAGGTATTTATAGAACTTTTAATATCTACTAGTGCTCAATTTTACATTATTATTCCATATTACTTTTTTGGCATCGTAATAATTTCTAAGATGGGATATTAAAGAGTCACAAAGACAAAGCTGCAGCTTCTTTTGTTTGTCAGGGAGGGCAACGGACTGTAAATCAACATGCAGAGTTTTTCAACTGAGTTTAAAAAAAAAAAAATCCCCACTATAAAAACAAAAGAACATTGAAAGCAGCAGGGAAAAAAAAAAGGGGGAGAAGGAGAAAAAAAAGTAGACAAATTTCATTCCAATTAGCTTGTATATGAGAGTTTCTTCTTTAACTGCTATAATCCATAAAAGAAAAATAACTCTTAGTTCAAATGCTAAGGTCTGTGTAGCGTACTACCAAGTTTCAGAGGGAAAGTGTTTTCAAGGTCTTTTTATGAATAGTGTGTTATAGAATGGGGTCACTCAAAAAGGAATAATTATGGAGTGATCAGAAGAGTTCTTTGAAATGATTGTGCCAGACCTTCTGTGTGGTTTGTGGCAGAACAGAAAATAGTTTTGCTTCTAGGGTGGGCTAACATAACACATTATGTTTTTGCAGCTACTTCTGTCTTTGCCCCAAAAGATGCATGCATCACCTCAGCAGTGCACTCAGCCTCTGTAAGGTCATTGCCTAGGAATCAGATCTTGGAGTTGTTAGAAACACACTGTACAGCTGCACCATTTGACCAATTGCAGAAAGTTTAGTTTTGAACTCAAATGAGTCTTTGCCCATCTCCTGTCTTAGTGCTACTAGTTGTTAAACAATGGATCCCTTTTTGATTGTACCACTTTATGTGCTTTTATAAACTTATTTGTATTACTTGGTGTTGCAGTTTATTTGTACTCAGCCTCTTATCTTTGCTTCAGAGCATGGAGTTAGTAGAAAGAATTAATTTGAAGAGTACTTTTTCAGCCTTTTTGTAGTGTTCATACTGAGCATCTGTGTTCTACAGTCATTCATTTAGAACATAGTCATTTGTTCCTGTCAGCACAGTGGATGGTTTGTTGTTTTAAATTGCTAACTTTTGTGGAGGGTTGGCATGCTCCCCAATACAAATTGACCATCTGACCAAAAAATCTATTTGTATGACAGTTCAGTCAAGATAGGTGCTCTGTATTGCCAACCGGTGCAGTTTGGGGCACTAAGCCACTAAGTCTTAACTGCGCTTTTCAAGTTGAAACGATCAAATGTTTTAGTCTTAGTGGCCACTTATGGTGCTTAGGAAAACATATACTGATTTCTAATGATCTCTTGCAAAGATTCTTCCAGGATAAATTAAGATACTAGGAGTCCTAGTGGCTTTGCAAACACTTTTTGCTGAACTAGTTGTAAGGTATAAAAATTTCTTTTCATGCCCAAATCCAAGCAGTTTTGTGGCCCTTTTTTTGCTGTTTAACTGTGGAATCTCTTACATTTTGGAATTAATGCTCAAGTATCACTCTTATGGTTTACTACAGGACAAATTCTTTCTAGGCAGACAGTCATCCAAGCCAGGAATTTATTCCTGGAGATGTCTTGCTTGTGAAAGTCTGTTACTTCAAGAGTGTCTTCGTAGGCAACTTGTATATACATTGATACTTGGAAATTCTCAGAATACCTTTCAGTATGAAATCTCTGTTGTTTTATAAGGATTTTTTTAATACACAAATGTGGTAGCAAATTCCTTATCCATTTACTTGTAAGTATCTCCTCAAAGACTCTAATTCTTGCTTATTTTTCTCTTATGTATGAGGTATGAGAGATCTCATATTCTCATACCTCATATTCTTATGTCTCATGTGCTATCATCATGATTTTTTTATGCCTTGCAAAATCTAAGCAAATAAATAAAAGCATAAATAGTTCATCATGCAGTGTGTTCAGTATCAACTGGAACCATATTTACTTCTTTTCATGATCTTTCAGACCGAAATACTTTTCATCTGTTGAATTCTTTCTTACCTCTTATTGAACTTTCTGCTTCTCTTTTGCAGAAAGGTTAGAACAAAATAGTTCCAACAAACAAACTGATGTTCAATGAGGTTTTAAAACAAGAGTATGTTGGTAGATTTTTATCATACTGCTGCCAATAAATGTCTATTTGTGGTCAGAGTTAGCAATTCTGGTACTATTTTAGGTCATGTATTCTCAAGTATATACATCTTGGTTTGTAGGAAAACAAGTGCAAGCTTGTCAATCAAAATCACCTAAACTTTTCCCCTGGGGTCACTGCTTCAAAAGTCTTTGGAACTGTTGTGATCCTCATGTGATGGTTGCCATTGTTCTGTGGAACCATAATGCTGCCCCTAGTAACAATGGACAAATGACAGCATTGGCTCGTCAAGGTGACTGCTCTTGGTTTTTTATGACCTGTGATCTCGTGTGGGACTTGAGAAAGAGAGAAGTTAGGAGAAGATCCAAATATCTGAGCAGAGGGAGCAAGGAGTAGAGAACGACAAATTGCATGGTGGGAAAAGGAACAAAATATGAAGTTTCATCACCCTTTGTGATAAAAGGAGGTAAAAATAGTGGCGCTGGAGACAGCATGGGATAAATCAGACCAAGAAGGTATAAGCTGTGAAAGGTGTAAGGCAGAAGACTGATGAATGAATGGGAAAGGAAAAGAATAACAATGAAGAAAAAAACTCGCATGACCTGAGAGTTGAGTGGAATGGTTGCTGGCACTCTCTGTGTCTTTGGGGGAAGTTAATTTTTAGGTTGAAATTTTAACCTGAATTTTATTACCTAAATTTGCATCTGTCTTTTCATGCTTAAGAATGAAAGCCACAGACACGTTGCACGCTTGAATCTTTCTGTCTTTCTCTTCATTATTTTCTTTCTGTACTGGTTTTGTATGTCAGGTTGGCAAATTGGAGTTGGAAATATTTTGTTTGCCATATGCTATCAAACTTTGTTTTTCTTTCTATCAGATCATCTGTATTTGATGCTAACAGCTTTGTTATACCAGAAGTTTCTAAACTGTGCCATGAAAAGAACAGCTGGTGGGGTGGAGGGACAGATGTTTGGTCAAATGGTACTGGGCCTTTCTTGCACTTCAAAGGAGCTAAGCAGAGATGGGATATGACTATAGAGTACAGTTCTATTTTTCTAATCTAAGCAATTTGAATGTGTGCCATATTTTATTAAGAGATTGGGAGATCAGCTGACCTGTACGCTCACAAATTGTGCATGCCGTAGGTAGAGAGGGAAAGAGGTGACCTGGAAGAGAGTTGTAACTCATTGCTTCTGTGAATTGAACAAGTAACAGGAGGTGACTTCTCTTGTGAAAAACACATTTGCATGTAGAAAACCAGCTTATATTTCCCTGACCTCTGCCTTCTAAGCCTAATAACCTGGAAAAGAAAAGATTTTTTTTCAAAATTCTAAGGTCTGAAACCTCTCCTCCCTTCTATTTTTAAAGGATGCTTGAAAATTTACTACCAGTGCTTTCAGTGTTAACAAGAAGAGTACTACAGAAGAGTAATAAAAAGACATACAAAAGTTTTAAATCCTAGCATGGAAAACTTTAGATAACGATTTCTTGGGCTTACATAGCACTCTCCAGACATAACAATGAATAATTCCCTTCAGCCTGGTGCTTATATCAATTTTTAATGTGGGTTTTATTTTAATTGTGACTACTTATCTTCCTGCTTGTTGTTTCAATTATCACACCCAATTACCAACTCTTGGTCCCTATGTATACAGGATTCTTTTCATCAGTATTCAGTTTCTCCAAGGTGCTGTTCTGCTCAGCAGTTTATCTAGCCTTTTACTCATGTCCCATAATCTCCAGAATATGTGCCTTGCATCAGCTGATGCATGAAGGGTGACTGAGTATTCCTGCAAATTCAGCTGTAAGCTCTTTGTAGGCCAACTTAGTGACTTCTGCTATCTATTGCTACCTGTGTCTGCTTGTATGTTCCTGTAACATGCTTTTCACTACTCTAGTTTCAGAATTTCATACAACTTCGTTCTACTGATTCTCTCAAATGTCCATTATTAAGCTATCATAGAATGGTTTGTGTTGGAAATGACCTCAGACATCATCTAGTTCCAGCTCCCTGCCATAAGCAGGGAAACCTCCCACTAGAACAGGTCACTCAAGGTCTCATCCAACCTGGCCTTGAAAACTTCCAGGGAGGGAGCATCCACAGCTTCCCTGGGCAAACTCTTCCAGTGTTTCACCAGCCTTACTGCAAAGAACTTCTTCCTAACACCTAGTTTAAATTTCCCTTCTGCCAGTTTAAACCCATTACTCCTCATCCTGTCATTACAAGACCTTATAAATAGTCCCTCCCTATGCCCTCCTCTAGACCCCCTTCAGATACTGGAAGGCTACTACAAGGTCTCCTTGAAGCCTTCACTTCTCCAGGCTGAAGAAGCCCAACTCTTGTAGCCTGTCCTCATAGCAGAGCTGCTCCAGCCCTCGGAGCATCTTCATGGCCTCCTCAGGACTCTCTCCAACAGTTTGCTGTCCTACTTGTGTTGGGGGCTCCAGAACTGTACACAGTAGTCCATGTGGAGTCTCATGAGAGCAGAGTAAAGAGGGAGAATCCCCTTCCTTGCCCTCCTGGCCACACTTCTCTTGCTGCAGCCCAGCACACCCTTGCTGTCTGGGCTGCACGTGCACACTGCTGGCTCATGTTCAACTTTGCATCAACCAAGACCCACAGGTTCTTTTCCTCAGGGCTGCTCTCCAGCCATTTGCCATCCAGCCTAGATTTGTGCTTGGGATTGTGCTGACCCAGGTGCAGGACCTTACACTTGGCTGTGTTAAATTTCATGAGGTTGGCCTGGGCCCACCTCTCCAGCCTCTCCAGGTCCCTCTGGATGGCATCCCTGCCCTCTAGCAAGTCAACTGTGCCACACAACCAACTTGCCTATTCAGTCAATGGAAATTACTCCAAATTGTGCATGAGATCACTTGCATTCATTCCTTCTCAAATTCAGGGCCTAGGGCTTCCTTGTAGCCACTCTGTGCATGTTCTAAGACCCACCTGATGATCTAGCTTGCTAAATTAGAACTTGGTGGGTGTTAGTGCGTTTGCCTTGATATGTATAGCAAACATTGCCTAACTTGCTGGCAGAGATTTTGTAACTTGCAGACCCTCATTTACCACAGCTATTTCAGTCAGCAGTGTTGGAAGAAAAGATCAAGGTGGGAGAGGAGAGGCAACTTCTCTCTCTCCAACTAGGATGAGAGTTTTTAAAGTAAAGGTACCTCAGCTGTATGAACACACTTGCTAAAAGTTTAAAGTAATACACAACTTTACTATTTATTTGGGATCTGAGTGGGGTACATTCTGTTGTTTATAGCTTAGGTTCACACTTGGACTTAGAGGCAAAAGGAACAAGTCTAGATGGGCAATGGGTGGAAGCTGAGGCACAGGAAGTTTCGTTTAAACGTGAGGAGGAATTTTTTTCCCTGTGAAGGTGACAGAACACTGAAACAGGCTGCCCAGGGGGGTTGTGGAGTCTCCCTCTCTGGAGATACTCAGAACCTGCCTGAATGTATTCCTGTGTGAAATGGTATAGACTATCCTGCTCTGGCAGGGGGGTTGGACTGGATGAGCTTTTGAGGTCCCTTCTAGCCCCTGACATTCTGTGATTCTATGAATAGGAACAGCCAAAATGAATCTAGTGTTGTTGTCAGTTAAATTGATCCTTAACTCATGGTCAGGTTAATTCTCAGAAATACGTAAGGATGCTGACTGGATAGGGCTGGGGGATAGGTTGGCCTGGATGATCTTGGAGGTCTCTTCCAACCTGGTTGATTCTGTGATTCTATGTCAGTAAGACAGTTTTGTCTCTGTATCAATTCCTAGAAGACCTTCACTCCTAAACCAAAATTTTAAAAGTCATGTCAGCCATTGAAAGTGAGACACTAATGTCATACAGGCTCTTAAGAGAGTCTCTGCTAGTTATGAATAACTTCAATTTAAAGATCAGCAGAACTAGGCTACAAAAATAGGATTCATTTTGAGTATGGTTTAGCTGCAGCAGATCTTTGCACTTAGAACTGCCATGTGCAGAAAATAAGTGTACATGTAAGGGCTTCAAGTTTCTCTGCAGAATTAACTTTTTGGGAGACTCATTGTTAAGGATAATGGTTGAAAATGCCTTTTTTCAGCTCATGTTTCTTTTATGAAGTCTTAATTGATCATCTCACATCTCAACTCATCTTGTAATAACTGTTTAACTCACATGTTATAGTGATTCCTTTTACTATTTTTTTTCTCTCGCACTAAAAGCTTCCTTTTGTTCTTTTTATTTCTCATAATGTCTATAACCACACAACTTTATTAAATCGTTTATCCAACAAATGCTATTTAGAGGACAGGGAACAACTACGCGTCAAGATGATGTATTTCAGACTGTCTTGTGATCCAAAGACTTCATGCTCTGTGATAGCTTTGTAATTACTGTAAATGTTTGCTAAATCTCTGAGGTGGAAGATAAACTCCAGCATGTTGGGTCAAAGGACATGAAGCAAGAAAAGGAAAATATGGAATCATTTTCCCCCAAAGGGACAATTTTGTACTGTGAGGATCAACTTTTAAAGAGAGTGCTCCAATGATGAAGAAGCAGGGAGAAAAGTAATCTTAAGGAAATGGAAGATTTTTTAACTAATTAACTCACACTCATTATCTCATGGTAAAAGGTGATGCACAGATGAACCAAAACATGAAATGTTCATTAAAATACCTTTGTTTTGGCTGCAATTTCCCTCCATTGGCTGCAATTTCCCTCCAGCTCCTGTTGGTAAAAGTAACAAGATGTCTGCTGGTACTTCTCACCAGCTCCTTGCTTTAGAAAGAAGCATGCAAGTGTTACTTCCTTCCTCCATTTTTCACTTAATTTTCCTTATCAGCATGTGAATGCACTGTCTGGCCAGATTCTGTGGAGACCAACCAACAACTGTAATGCAGGTCTGTAGTTGGGCTGAAGCAGTTAACCATTCTTGAATGCTACTATTACCTTTTTCAGTTCTCCCACTCTCTGGACTTCTGTCAATAGAGACATAAACCTTGGGAAGGATGACAGCTTTGGGGCTTTCCAGTTGAAAGTACAATTTTGATACAGAGCTCTGTTCTATTAATAAATTATACATTTTGTCCATTGTCAACTCCAAAGTAAAAAAAAAGGACCCATAACGACAGATCTCATTTTGGACACCTGGAATGAGGACAAGACAGATAAATGTGATGTTTCCAAGGCAGTTGAATTGTCCCACCTACATTTGTGCCACTCTGATAGGATCTATTTTAAACTGAAGAAACTTAAGCAGGCCCTTCCAAAAATACTTTTTAGTGCATGAAAACCTATTTTTAGGCACTGTCCTTTTTTCACTGAGCATATATATTTCACTGTCTCAGATCCATCTTTAAACCCATATGACTTTTCATTTTCTAAACTAATATCAAGGAAAAAAACCCCAAACTTCAATTAAGCCCTAAAAATATGAATGATAGTAAATATGAGAAAATCTATTCAATAAAAGTAGCAAGGTCTAATTTCTGACTTCACCATTAAATACAAAATAAAATAAGCTGTGATGCAATGAACAGTTAAATAGAAAACCAGTATAATTAAGGTGGTTTCCCTGCAGACATAACCATGTTGTTCTCTTTCTCTGTATTTGTATTAATCTATTTTTGACCATAAGTGCATTGGGTCAAACTGTTGATGAATAAAAAGGTAAAAGAAAAATGTTTGGTCTATAACACAGCCCAGTCAAAACTGATTTTTGGATCTTACTGTTTGTGTTTCTTGAATTTATTGTTTTTGCCCAGACGTGGTATAGCTGGGACTGTTTTGCTTCCTTGCAGATCCTGGATACTCACACATGGACACACTGACTCATCTAAAGAAAAAAATTGTCAGAAATCAGTATTTTTTGTAGTTAGTGGTCACAATAGGGCTTTAAAGTTTGTAGCAGATTGAAGGAGTAAATCTGTACCTTCACTGCTCCCTACCAGGTGCTACTGGGACAGAACCAGTCACTTCACGCTGTGCTAAATCAATAGCTAATATGATAAAATACTAGCCTGATGTTCAGACATGGCATTTTCTGGTTTTATCATAAGCTGATGATTAGCAGTTCTTACTTTAACACTATGTGAGATTGAAGTCTGTAACTAATCCACTACCTAGAATTTATGCAACTAAAGTCTTTCTCCTTTTATAGTGCCTCAGCTTTCGAGTTCCTCAGTGTCTTCCAATCAGCAGAAATACTTATTAACAATATTATTTTCCTTAAAGTGCATGAAATGGATGAAAGAATACCATTGAAATCCATGTATCTGTATCAAAAATAGCTCCTTGGTTTATTTCTTCAGAATTGAAGTCTTAATCTCTGCTACACAAGGCAGTATATTTGTACAAAATAATGTATTTACAAAATATCTGTCTTTTAAAGTGTCTTTCTGACAGGCTTCAGATAACTTGCTTCTTCCCCCCCCTTTACTTGTAGCATAGCCAGAAATTCTGCCTCTAAGTGGACCAACATACAACAAAAAGAGTAATGAGGAACACTGATAGTGGCAGTAACTCATTTCCCAGTAAATATTGATGTCCAAACTCAAAAATTCCACTGAGTCTTTCCAGTTTGTCCCCGTTCCTCTGTTGTCACCAACAATGCTTACACGTTTCTACTGATCTTGTTTAGAGCTGCCTAGATTTTCACTGTCAAGGCAATCTAGTGTGAACCTCAAGGAAAACTTCACTTTCTAAAGGCTGCCATATCAAGCAAAGCTTCAATTAGTCCAGAACTTGTACAGCCTCTCAGAGTGGCCATTAACGGATAACAAGGGGAAATCTTAAGGAACAGCAGGGATGGAATGATTCTTATTCCAGTGTATGCTCCCAGTTTCTGAGGAGCAGCAGTTCAGGGTGCTCAAGGGACAACTAAGATCTTCACACTTAATAAACCTTGATAGTTACTGCTTACATAATACTTTTTTTATTCAAATAGCAACTGAATGAGCATTCATGCATAAGAAGAAAGATGCTCAGGTCTCAATATTAGGGCAAAGATTAAATTAACAAGTTAGCCCATTTTTCACCTGAACAAAACCAAAGTGAAGCTCCAAAGAAAGGAAACAATTAAAATATCAATCAAAAGCAATTAATTTATAGTGCATAATTTTGTAACATCTCTTCCATGGGGCACATACTGGCAATGTGAATTTAATTCAGAAGTTCTCCTCTTTACAGGGTAAACTCCAGAGTAAAAGGTGATCTAATGATCTAATGAATCAGTTCATTCAGGTGAGGTGTTGGTGACGTGCATGGGCCACTGGACAGAAGTTTGAGATGGAAATAGTTTAGTGGGCAGAAGCTGTTATTTTTCATGACCCACATAATACAGTGTCTTGTATCCTCCTGAGAGTTTGCCTGACCTTCCTCCCTGCCCTCACCCCATAATGAAACAAAAAGTGTGTTTGATGATGGTTATTGAAAAGATTTATAGGCCTGTGACTTCTACTTAGAATGGGTGATAGTATCTCTGCAGTAATTCACATTAGCACTTGAAGTTTGATTTCTCTCTGCTGTTGTAGGAGACTGATGACCTTTGGCAGAATACAGGTTTTAAGTAGTGCATTTCTCTTTCAGAGTTGCCCGCAACCTTTTTTTTGTGTATGCATGCAGGGATCACAATCATGAGCAGGAGTGGCTTTAAGTGTTGACTTTTGCCAATCAGAGTTTATTGTGAAATTGATTCCTTCAATCAGAAATGTGATAGGATTTGTAGAATAGTTTTTATTCCCTTTTAGACATAAGGAAATGCACAAAAATAGAATCACAGAATAAGAATCACAGAAATGTCCAGGTTGCAAAAGACCCTCAGGATCACCAAGTCCAACCTACGACCCTATTCCACATGATTCACTTTAAAGCATATCCCTAAACACCACATCCAAACAATCCTTAAACACATCCAGGGTTTGTGACTCCACCACCCCCCTGGGCAGCTCATTCCAGTGTCTGACCATACTCTCCATGAAAAATTTCCTAATATCCAATTTGAACCTACCCAGTCTCAGCTTGAGACCATCCCCCCTTGTTCTGTCTCCAACTACCTGAGAGAAGAAACCAGCTCCAGCCTCTCCACAATGTCCCTTCAGGTAGTTGTAGACAGCAATGAGGTCTCCCCTCAGCCTCCTCTTTTTAGAGTTGCATTAGGTTGTCAGCCTCCTCTTTTTAGAGTTGCATTAGGTTGTATATCAGCCCTGTGGAACCATATTCCTGTTTACACACACTCAATAAAAATAAAGCTACTTAAGAAGAGGAGAACCCCTTTTAAGCTGCACTAAAGTTTAAAAGTCTGAAGTATCTTTCCTCAATCACTTTTACATTGAAATGAAGAAGTTTTGAAAACTGAAGTTTGAACACAATTTCTTAAGCCATTTCAGTAATTTTGTTTCCTAAAGAAGATATTTTGAGCTTCTGTTTAACTAGAAGCTGTGAAATTGTTAGGTAGGGTCTCTTAATCTTCTTCCCATTTTTTTAGCACTGTTTTTTTCTGTTTCTGCTCAGCAAAAAACAAATCAAACCACCTTGAGTGTCTGCTCAATGGCAGAGATGAAAGTGTTAGCTCTTCAGTATTTAGCAGTCTATTTGAGGATCAGGTCACTTTTTTCACCTTGCTTTTAGCAAGAGCATTGACAAAGCTGACGAAGAACACAAAAGGAAATCTAGTTTATTCATACAATTTTTTTCTCTGGTTGTATTAATCTCAAGTGTTTATTTACATCTAGAGTAGGGCCAAACTCTGAAACAGATGCCTGAAGACTTTATTTTTTTCCCAAATCTTTTTTATATACTAGGGAATCCTAATGAATTTTGTCTGAAAGCAGATGTTTGTGGATTAAAGAGGCCTTTTTCTTTGTTTATGCTTACTTTGCCCCCCCCAAAAAAATCTGTTTAATCTGTTCTTCAAACATTGAGACAGACAAATGGAGAGGCTGGACCTGTTGTCTGAAATGCACCTAAATTCTCTTATTTGTTCAGTGGATTACTTAGCATTTAGGAGGGGGGGAAAGCTATTCTTTAGTTCAGGTATGAGCATGTGCCATACTCCTATCCATTATGTGGCTGCTTGTCAAAAGTGCATTGGACTTGAGGGGGCATTGGCTAGCTCTGGCCTTCACTAATGGGAACATTTCAGCATGTGGATGGTAATTAAAGTATAGAATGCAGAAAATTAGGGCCAAATTGAATAGAAATGAATGAGTATGTGTTCTGTTGTGCAGATGTTGGACAAAGATTATTTTGGATAGCTCTTTCTATCTACAGTGTATTTGGTTACCATGTAAAAATCAGTCATAGACCATGTAGATTGTTTCTCTTCCTGTTGCCTTTTCTGTTTGTATGTCATGATGTGTCTGTATAGGTAGTAATTTAGTAAAATATCCTGTCTGCCAGGTGTGGAAACTAGCTGATTGTATTGTAATACCAGATCATTACTTAATTCATATGCAACCTAGCCTAGCACATGGAAAGCATTATAAATCTATTTACAGTGTGGCTGGCCTGATGATAACATTGTATTAAATTCCCAGGTGAGGCAATTTAAGCAATTGCTTTGCCATGTGTGGGCCATGGAAATTAACTTCTCCTATGCTTTAGTAATAGACAAACTTCATTTGTATGCTCAGATTAGTAGTATAGCAGAATTCTTACAGTCTGCTTACATGTACCCTATTTCACATGTAGAATCATACAGAGGGGTGGTACTACAGATCACAGATCTTAATTAGTTTAAGCTGAGTTAATTCATTTCAATTCTAATTTAGCTGGTCTTGCCCATGAACACATGCAGTTCTACTGGGAAATGTTAAGGCTTGGGTCAAGTAGACAGATTGTTTAAAGCCAAATTGCCAGACAGAACTGAGCAAGTGTATCTGTTTGAACAGGGCTTTAAGGAAATCACCCAATCAGTATGCAAAAATCCTGTTCATAAACCAAGAGAGATCTGCCTGGAATCAGAAATTCTTCCTTGTCAGAAGGTCTGGATACTGTAGTACATTTAAAGCAGCTTCTGAAACTTTCTTAGTCTTGAAGTTCGTATAGAAAGTCGCTTAACCCTTTGGTGCCGTCATGCGTTTGTGTGCATGCTACATTCGAATGCCAACACCTGCCCTGAGTAAGGAACCCTTCTGTGCTTAGGCTTTTTGTCTCTGTATGTACAAGAAAATACAAAATACAAGGAAAACTTCTATAATTGACAGTCCTTTATGGGCAAAAACTGTGCATAGAACCTCTTAAACCTATATTGAGCTGCCCAGAAATGCCTTGGATTGCAAACTCTGTAAAGCTTCTGTCTTTTCTAGAAACATACATATAAAGTACCAGTAGACAGTGGTAACTGACAACTAAGACTAAAAATGTTGACAATTTCTTGATTTGCCTGGTTAGCTTATGTATAGAAGTCATTAACTATTTATAAAATGCATTATGAATTGGTTTCTTTCAAACTGTAGCAGTGTGTGTGACATTTCCAGCTCAAACTATCATTCTTGCATTTGGCTAAAGTATGTATTTATAAACAGCTGATAGTGATGAACTGAAATAAAAATCAAAATATTATTTAATTACTGCATTTGAGTGAACCAAACTAATTTTGATAGCCAGATTTAAAAGGGTTAGCCAACATTACTTTAATAAAAATGAGAACACTGATTCAAAATATTGATATTTTGGACAAATCCTGGAAGAACAAACGGACACTTTAGTTCAAAGGCCTTTCCTTTTATATTATTGATTCATTTGGTAGGGAAACTGTGATCAAAAGTAATATCAAATTATTTATTGATTATGGCAAAGAGTTATACCTAATTGTAGTCAAAGGGTTATTTCTTTTAATATAATTGCTGATTTTCAGATCGTGACAGATTAGTGCAATGAAAGAACAATGGTACAAACATATTTATTAAGTTCAGTGCTGATGATATAAAGGATTATAAAGGGCTTCTAAAAATTGTACTGCTATTAAGATTCATTTTCTTTCCTGGGAAGAATGTTCTTTTTCCTTTCTCCCATACAGGAGAATGAGAATATCATCCAGTTAAATCTTTCAAGTAAATGACATGTAACCAAGGACCATCTCAGTCTCTCTGTATAATTAGGCAACTTGCTCACTAGAGAACAAGCTCATGAAGCATCATGCTCCTCATCTCAGTCTAATAATGATAAATGCATTCAACACTAACAGAATCAATGGGTCTGAGTCATTTCATGAAATTGGGAGAGACTGAACTACTACATCTCAAATGGGAAGATCCTAATCAGAAAAGATTAGATATTTATTGGTATATATTTGTAATTTCCTTCCTCGTTTGATGTGTATCAAATAAAAATAGGAAAATAATGTAATTGAGCAATCTATGCCAATTTGTTGGCTTTTTGGTGAAAAAAGAGAAAAACAAAACCTAGCTCCATATGATATTCTTGCATACTGTGGAGTGTTTTAGTCCCCCATAGTGATGAAATGAATAATTTAAACAGGCAGCTCTGATACCACAGCCTGTTTAAAGGTTCTCATTTCCTTTAATGCTGTAGACTACTTTAGCTTGGTTAGTACGAAACTGTGACAGCTGAGATCTCCAAAAGATTTGGCACAATTCAGCTCTTGTAGTAGGCCCATGGTATGCTTTGTCCTGGCTATGTACATCTGGAGCTTTAGTATATCATCTAGATCTGAACAGTAGCAACTGAATCAGAAATTGGTAAGCACTGTAACGATGACAATGGTAATAAAGGGTGAGCTACACAGGATAAAAAGCTAAAATGTGTTGCCCTGAAACAACCAATACAAGGCTTACTGCAGTGCTAGGTTCCTAGCATAAGGGGTGACCCAATTCCATACTTCTTTGCTCAAAGCTAATGTATTTCCCTGTGCTCATTATAATTTCTGGTGGGTTGTTCCCTTTGCCTGTTTTACAAGCATATTTTTCTGCCGTGATTGTCCATTTAGGGAAGGTTTGAGGATGGATTTGTTTTTGCTGAGTTCATACTAGTAGTGACTAACACAACAGAGTGTGAGGGAAGCTCTCTTCAGTAAAGGAAGATCCTGCAACTTAGATCTTGCAACTCTTTATCTTCTTTCTCTGATGAAATGTAAAAATCATCCTAACTACGCTGAAATATAAAAAATATTTTAGATGTTAAAAATTCTTTTTCACTTTTCATGGTGAATATAGGGATATTAAATAACTAAGAAAGGGCCTATTATTTTGCCAATAGAGAAATGGAAGGGTGGGTTGATGCTTTCTTTATGGACTTCTCCATTGTTCCACTGAACACTGTCGTACCTTGATAATCTTCAGACATTTCTTTTCTTTTGCTTGCTACTTGATCTAACTCATAATCAATATGATACCAGTTCATGATCAAATCTAATGCTCATAAGCTGTGAATAACAACTATCGTAACAATCTGATGAATCTCTTTTGTGGTGTTTCCATCAACTGCTGTAAGCCAATGTTTCCTTCTGCTGTTGTTTTCTCTCCATTTTCCCCCTCCCTCTGATTTCTGGTCCTTTTCCAGTAGGGATTCATAGCCTCAGTAGCATAGAAAACACTTACTCATTTTCTGCATCTTAGAGTTCAACCAATTTTGTCAAATGTGTTTTGATCAGGTTTGGTTTTTTGGTGATTGTTTTGTTTTTTAAGTGGGGAAACCCTCAGTGTCTATTTCATGACATCGCTGCTCTATTGTGCTGAGTTCTGCATCCATCTAGCGAACGTTCTTCAGAACAATGCACTTCTGCATTTCTTCAAGGCTTTTGGTATTAGTGTATATTGTCTCTCCTGGTTACTGGATTATCAGAACTGGGACACACATTGCACATCTTGAGCTTCACTGAAGCTTCTCTCATTGCTAAAATGTTAAGGATGTGGCTGTCTGGGAAATGCTAAGCTTTTGCCACTCACATTTGTCAAAACGCAGCAGCTGAAGAACTTTGAAATAACTTTTACTTGCAGATTTATTTTATTTTACCAAAATAGGTATCCATTAGGGGGCTCTCGAGGTTTAAGATGATCAGCCTTGATACCAATGGCTTCGGAGCTTTACTTCCTAACCCTTTTTTCTTTTTGTTTTACAGAAAAGGTCACGAATCGCCTACAGTGATGAGGTGCGGAATGAGCTCCTAGGGGATGACGGGAATTCCTCAGAGAACCAGGTAGGATGCTAATCAAGAAGCCCTAGTGGGTGGCTGGAGGGTGAAGGAGGTCACTGGCACACTGGGCTTCTCAAGCTGCTCCTTAACAGCATTAGCAACAACTCATGTGGAAGTGATACTGTTTAATGCAAAGCTGGGGTCTTAATCAACTTCAAAATGTTTCTTGGAGATCTTACATTTAACCCTTTAACTTGTGATCACTGTCTGCTATCTTTAAAAAAAATCTTTTCTTCTCTTTTATTATTTAGTACTTAAGAAATAACTTGAAACGCGCTGTTTGCCGACAAAGCCAAGGTCTTCACCTCAAACACATGTAAAAGGAATAAAAAAGTACATAATGCAGCTTTGATAATAATGCAGTATAATTAAATCAACACTGGCAGGCAAAACAAATGAAAGTGCACTCTCAGAATTAGGCAGTACCCCCACTCAGCTTCCTTATGTGATTCCTTCCCTAAACAGATTTTCTCTCCTTGTACCAAAAACACAAGTTGAACTAATAAGAGCAAGCTTCCATAATGTATGTTGTGCTAGAATGCAGAGTGCTGTCTGTCTCTTGAAATGAGAGAAAGCTTGATAGTCCTGAGGCTTTTTTAAAATCTTGTACCCCTATTGTTGTTCTGAACACTGTAGTGAGAATCCTGCTAGACTGCTGAAAATTAGAAAAGCAACATTACATTCATGGGACTTTGACCCACCTGTTAATATTTCTATTGGCGTTGAAACTTGCTTGACAAGCTCTGTCTGAAAGCAGAATGTCTTCTTTCCTTTTGAAAATCACATCAACTGTAATCAGAGTTGTGTATTTTGGGGTTAGAAGTTAGTTGAAAGTTTTCTTTAAATATCAGATTTTTCTCTTCTGACCAGAATTGAAATTATTTTGGTAGTGAGAGTGAAGTTTAAGTGCTTACTTGATAAATGCAGTATTAAATAAGAAAATGGATCAGAACACATTCCCAAGTTTTTGGTGTCTTTTTCTCTCTGTAGAAGGTCAGCTGTACTAAGGATAGAAAAAAAAAAAAAAAAGAAAAACTTGGGTGCTTATCCCAGTACAATTAATTATAAACCACAGAATGCATAAGCATTAAGCTTATCCAACATTTTAAATACACTGTAAGTTTTAAATTCTGTAGTACACTAATGCATGCATCAATGAAATTATGCACAGGATGCACTTTACCTGTAGAAGTAAGCCTGTAGCAGCTTTAATATCTATATTAAGAGTTAAATTTAAGAGGTCTTCATCTTCAGGTTTGTATAGCATAGCAAGGGAAGATTCCAGAATTTGAATAAAATAAAGACATTTCTTTTTTATCCCTAAATAAGTGTATGGAAATGATTATTTTAGAGAAAAGAGATTCACGGTCTGAATATCATGATGGTAAAGTCAGTCCAGTGGAAATGTTAGATTTCTGGTTTATTTCTTTTAAGGTGCTGCTATTTTTACATGTCAAGAAAAAATTTGTGTGAATTCAGACATAAAAGGGCAATTGTGATAAGAAGCTTTACTTATAACGGAATATCTTATGTGTAGGGATGAGATAAAATATCTTATTTTCACTTTTTAAGGAATGGTTAAATAACTGGTTCTCATGCACTTTTGGAGAGTTATGATCTTTTTTTTCCCCTCAACTTGTTGGAAGTGACATGGTCTCATCTCAAGGAACTAAAGGATACCTTCAACTGTTTGTCTTTTTCTCTTTTTTTTCCTTCTAAATGACCACTTTTTCAATGGAAGGAAATTTTGTCTGGTAGAGGAGTTTTCCTTGATCTTTTAGGTAATCAAAATCTTTTCCTATAACCCAATTCTGAAATATCATATAGGAGCAACCTGACTTTTTTTTCAATATGTGAATGCCAGTTTTGGTTTTCTATAAATTGTGTTGTTCCGATATTTACTGTCATAATCTCTTTTGATTATGAGATGTCATTATTTTTATTTCTACTTAATATGCATTCAGTGACAGCTACAAGCAGGGAGTGCAGAAACTTCAGTCTGATGTCGAGCTGCTCAGAATGTACAGCTGTCAAAATCAAGCGTAAGATTTGGGTGCATGCCTTACACAGAACATGTTGTATCAACATATATCATGGAATCATTGAGGCTGGAAAACACCTCCAAGATCATCAAGTCCAGCCTATAACCTAACAGTATATCAGCTAAGCCATGCCACCAAGTGTCACATCCAATCTTTTCTTAAGGACCTCCAGAAATGGTGACACCACCACCTCCCAGGGTGGTTGCTATAACTCAGTAGCCCAATATTTAATGCAGTTTCACTCCTATATGTTATTATATCAATAGAACACTTGGACTAGATGACAAAAGGATGCTCACATAACTTGCAGCCATATAAGATATTTGAATATGTTTCAGATTCCTTCTTTCATTTTATCTTATAATTACAGGTAGTGCATGTACTCTAATGTTCTTGGACTTCTCAATAAATCTGGATTAGGTTAAATTAGTCAAATTGAAAAATGATGGGTTTATTATCCTCAATTCAGTCACCAAACTGTGAAAGAGGATAGGAGAGATTCCCCTTTTGACAGCTCAAAATTGCTCCAGTACCAGAGTTTATTGTCCTCGATTTAGTCACTAAACTATGAGAGGGGAGAGGGGGGATCCCCCTTTTGACAGCTCAAAATTGCTCCTGTACCAATCCACAAATATTACAAAATCTGCCAGTAGAAATGCTTATTATTTGGTTGAACTGAGGTGCTGCACAAGGGAAGTGAGATATGGGCTGCATGACTTGGGTATGGTCTTTGTCATTATGATAAACATTTGCATAGTGTTTGTGGTGAAGTGAGAAGACAAAAGGAACTTAATGTATACTGGCTAGTATGACTGTATTAAGTACTTAGAAATAAATGAGACACTAGTGGAAAAATAAACAATTAGGATCTTTTATTTATTCAACTTCTGGCTGAATTAGTTGAGATTCAAAGTTACAATTATGGCAAACCACAGCCAAGTTATAAGCAGTAATGAATAGAGTCACTGAGTTTCCAGTTGTTCTCCCAAGAAGAAAGATCAAAGTACAAAGAACAGTTTGAAGAATTAGCAAAGAAGATTTATGTTTTGTCTTCTTCCTTTTTCAAAAATGTATCCCATAAGTAGCAATCATTACATGTAGATGACAATGTGACTAACATTGTAAGTTGCCTTCTAATGATTATACCAAGATTTAACTAATTTTCTTCAATAAAGCATGTAGAAACTTCTTAGAAGAAGCTATAAGAATTATCCAATTCTAATATTCGAAGTGCCTTTGGAAATAAATACATCTTTGTTTAATGAGATAGTTATATAGCACTCTTAATGCACTAGAGTTTAGAAAAGACATTGCTTAATACACCTTAATTTCTGTTTAATTTGCATTGCAGGAATGATGTCAGGTGAGGCACACACAGAGACTGAGAAAAGGGACATGTCCCTTCTTGCATCACCCCCTGCTTGCAACCCCAAAATCTACTGTGTGCATTAGGTTGTTATTTATGTTCCAGGAGTGGACTTGAACAGCTCTGTTGCTTTCAAGTCTTATTTGCCATTCCTGCCATCGACATTTAGCAAATCCCTCGCAAGTTTTGATTTTTTTTTTTTAGTCAATACTACACTACTTAAAGTTGTGACTTCACTTTAACACTCCTAAAACTGGTTTATGTGGCAATTCCTTTTTTTTTTTTTTTAAGTATATGTTGGGTTATTCATAAATCCTTCTCGACCAAAGTAATATCAGGTGCAGTATTAACAACTTTCTTGAAATGTAGTAGTTTCCCTTTCTCTTTCACAGCTGTGTTCATTAATGAGTTTAAATGCATGTTAGGAGGAAGTTCTTCCCAGAGAGAGTGATTTGCCATTGGAATGGGCTGCCTAGAGAGGTGGTGGAGGCACCGTCCCTGGAGGTCTTCAAGAAAAGACTGGATGAGGCACTTAGTGCCATGGTCTAGTTGACTGGATAGGGTTGGGTGCTAGGTTGGACTGGATGATCTTGGAGGTCTCTTCCAACCTGGTTGATTCTATGATTCTATGATTTGCATTAGGTTAAACCACGCATCCATATAGACACATTGTATAGACGATTGGTGGCGACCAAGCATTTTGTGTCTACTTAATTTCTGACTACAAAGTTGTGATATTATTAGATGTATTTTTTTTGCTTGCTGTGCATACATACTCCTAAAACTGGTTTATGTGGCAATTAAATTTTTAATTTTTTTTTTTTTTTTAGAAAGTATGTTGGGTAGGGTAGGATGTCCTTGCTCATGGCAGGGGAGTTGGAACTAGGTGATCCTAGTGGTCCCTTCCAACCCTGACTGATTCTGTGATTCAGAAATCCCTCTTGACCAAAATAATATCAGGTGCAGTATTAACAACTTTCTTGAAATACAGTAGTTTCCCTTTGTCTTTCACAGCTATGTTCATTAATGAGTTTAAATGCATTTGCATTAGGTTAAACCATGCATCCGTATACACACTCACATTGTATAGACGATTGGTGGTGAACAAGTATTTTGTGGCGACTTAATTTCTGACTACAAAGTTGTGATAATATTAGATTTTTTTTTTTTTTTTGGCTTGCTGTGCATAAAGTGTGTCAAACTTCAGCTACGGACCAGGGGGTGAAGTTGGTCAATTTAATTCCCCGAGATCTAAAGAAGGTCGGTATCATTTCATATAGCCCTGGCAGAGCAGATCATTACCAGACACAAATCTGTTCGTTACATGCCGAGGGTTTATAGCAAAATAAATAGACTGTCATCATAAGTTCAGAAAATTGTGTGTTCGACCCACGATAATGTGTAAAGGGCGTTTAATAGAGTTCAGCATTTATTCGTTATCTATATGCGGACAGAGCCGGCGGTAGCGTTATCAGCTGCTTTAAAAAAAAAATTCGGTAGTTTGCTGCGTCACGTGGTGTGTGCCTCACACACACACACCCCCCCCCCCCATCTCACTCCTTCTCTCTCTCTCTCCTCTCTCTGTGCGGCTCAGTTTTGATTTTAGTCACAGCAGAAGGCTTAGCCACAAGAGATTCCACTGGTTCAAACCAGCGTAAACCAGATTTATGATATAATTTATTTATTTATTAGCCTACAAAGGAACAGATTGCGCCTCGTATCGAAGGCCGTAGAGTGAGAGATGTAAATAACTAAAGAACTAAATGAATACAATCTTTGTTTCCCCCAAAAAAACAACCCCAAAAACATATGCTGATCACCAGACCCTAAAATGGTGGCTGCAGACGGCTTGGTGCTGTTTGCGGTGGAGCGGGGAGCGTCATAAAAATAACGCTTCGAAACAGAAAAGTAAAGGTAACACATTTTCGGCCAGAACATTGTTAAATGGGGGGGAAATGCATCTTTTGTCGGTTTGAATGAGTATCTTTCAGCCAATGTTAGAGAGGAAACACCCCCCCCCCTCCAAAAAAAAAGAAAAAAAAGCCCCCTCTCGTTTCTCTAGCTTAGCTGCAAATCCCATGCAGAGCTTAAATTCAGCCATGCAGCACAAACAAGATAGAACATTTTTGTTTGGGACCTATTGAAAAAACAAATGTGCAGCATTTTAAAACTCTCATTGATTATAGCAGGGTGGCATGGCCAAACGGGCGCTGTTGCGGGAGAGTAGTTTTAAACTTTGGCCCTTTAAGTATCATAGCCAACTGAAGAATGGTGGCCTCAGAAAGAAAAGATAGCTATGTGATCAACTCCCAGATCTTCTCTTTCTAAAGAGCCTTAATGTTTGCCTTTTTGGGGAAAAAAGGGGGGGAAGATCTGGAGAAAGACCAATTTATGATAGGCCAAGCTCTCGAATTTAAGCGACGGTTTGGCGGACAATGCAGTTTTCTTTATACCAGTTCTAGCAAAGTTCCTTTAGCTACATACTGAAGAGCCATTTCAGTTTAAGTCTGTGTGGTAGTAGCCCTCCTAATTACATCTCGTTAGAGCCTCCTTGCCTGTTTTGGTAAGGGGCTGAGGCGTATGTTCAGTTTTAGGCGAGCCATATGAAACAATAGAGAATAATGGAGGTTCTTTTGTTTCCTTCATGCTGGCGAGAATTTATGAGTAGTAAACATTCCCAGCTTACACATGTGTTGAAAATTAGTGTTATGAAAGCATAGGTGAAGTATCAGCATAAACTGAGATAATGATGTAGCTGTTGTAATTTCGAATTCAACTGGAATCGGTGAGAGAACTGTAATTTTTTTGATAAAGAGCCACTCTTATGCTGACTTTTGTTGTGAGTAATTATACATTTTATTCCAGTACAAATAACTTATCACTCTCTCTGAGGGGAGAGCATGTTACAACGTAGCTTGATAATCAGGCTGGGGTTTGATTTAGTTTTACAGCAAACCTGCCAGAGCAATATTATTAATAGTGGTAGATTGTCTTGATTTGCAAGCCTAAATTGATACATTTTAATTGTATATACTGTATAAATATGGGGACACAATGCACACACACTCTCTGTATATATATATATATACACACATACGCATACATATATATATATATATATGTGCACACACCCTGTGTAGTGGTCTAGGATTAAGAACCTGGAATGGGTCTTTTCTGAGTGGAAATATTTTTTTATGTTCCTCATTCCTTTGTCTGTTTTTTTAAATAAGCTATACAATAAATCATAATTCTGAGCCACCTAACTAAGCTCTCTTTTTTATACTGGAAAAAAATCCTCTGTGAGAGTCAATAATAAAATTAGATAAGGTAGTTACAGTAGAATTCAGCTATATAAAAATTGAGGTACTTGGTTACATGCTATAAAGATGCAGTCGTCTATTAATAAGTTAGATCTGCTGGTAAAATAAGAAATCAGTTGTCACAACTAAAATATACAGCAAACATTCTGCAAACTTGTATATACAAAACCACTTCAGCTGTACAATCTTCGAAGAGAGGAATAGTAAACTTGTTGTTTTTTTTTTCTTTATAATATAGACTTCTATGAAGTCATTCCCCTTTATTTCATGATGGTGTCTTAGATGTGGTTTAAAAGAGAATTTCACACTATTCTCTTTGTTTAATGTGACAGTGTGAGAAAGTGATCTTTATTCGTTCAAAAAACTCTGCATGTAGTCTATGTTTAGGTTCTTTTAATGTGTTTGTCTGTGATTTTTAAATGCTAAACATGTAAACAGATAAATTGTCAATGTTAATTCTGTATCCTGTCACACAACTGATCTTTCTTTCCTGCCATTTCTTTCCTTTTTATCTTTTTTGTGCGTTCATGTTGCAGTTGATAAAATTACGTGAAGAGGTGAGTACTTTCTTGCTTTTTGTTGTCTAGCTTTCCCTTTAAAGCTGAGTTTCTAAATCTGAAGTAGATCTTTTTGTTCATTGTTGCAGGGAAATCTGCACAAAGCAAAAATATTGATTACATTGCTTTAAAATATTCACTGTTGTGCCTCTTTTTCCCTAATAATTGTGTACTTACATAGGAAATCTCCAGATCAAACCTTAGAAATTAACATTCTTTGATAGTGGAAATTTTTTTAAAGGCAGTAGAAAAAGAAGGGAAAGAAAACCCCAACCCTGTTATTTGATCTCTGTTAGAATACCGTGATCAAATCAGGTACAGTAATAATCATGTCTGCATCACAAAATCTTTGATAGGGTAAATACATTTATACCCTCGTATTGATAGTGAAAGCACTGCTCTGTTAAATCCTGTGCTGAAACACTGCAAAAATTACACAGAATCCCAGTGTTTTGGGTTTGGTGTGAGGTATTGAGGTATATGTTGGATATTGTATATCAACTGAAAATACAGTACAGGTAGACCTATGCACACACATCAATATTTATTATTTATTTGTGAGTGCTGTAGATCTGTAGGTGTAACACTAGAGATCAGTATTCCAGGATACCTTTCTTCCAGTTACAAAAATGACTCATAAATATTGAGAGAGAGAAGCCTGTTTTAGTGGTCAGTTCCTCAAATATTTCCATCTATTTTTTTATGAAATTAATCTCTTCTATTACTTACTGCTCTAGCAAAGCAGGTATCTGAACTGCCTTTTTAATTTATTTATTTCCTGAAAGCTGACAAAACTGAAGTCTCAATAAACTCCAGATTACTTAAGAGGTCAGATTTCTGAAGTGTTTCATGTGGGGAGTTTGAACCACTGAAGTATTTGAATAAATATGTTTAGAAGCACGAATATTTTAACATCACATATTTGTCTGGTATCTCTGCTGGAAAGGATTTGTGAGTTTTAGAACTGATGATGACAAAGAATTGTGAGGCAACCAGATTGAGCACAATTACAAAGAGTTCTGAAAAACACTAAGGTGTTTGTGATATAAAGATTCTTTTGCTAGTTCCCCAAATGCTTTATTTCCCCCCCCCCCTTCTTTCAGAGCTGATATTAATATGATAAATCTTCCGAGTAAAACAGTTAACAGCAACAAAAATTAAACAAAATAAATGTGTAACCACATGAAAGCCCTCCCACCACTGCTGAGCTCCCCTCCCCAACAGTCCCACTATTTAAACAGATCACAATATAGTTGCAAGGGTTTCTGTAGCCTGATAACTGAGATTTTTCAGAAGCTTCATCTGTCATCCCTTTAATGACACCTACACCTCTGCTCCTGTGCTTTTGTAATGGAATGTACAAACAAAAATGGATCATTTTTGTTTTCTTGTAAATATATAGATAATAATTTTCTAAACATAAAGAATCCTCATTTGCAGATTTACTCTGAGAATTCTTATCAGATATAAAGAGCAAAGCTGCTACGTAACTGCTCTTCATTTTTAAATAGCTCTAAGAGAAATTAAGAATATTCAGGATGCAATTTAGGAGCTGTTCTGAACTCCATCACAGCATTTGGAGCTTATAAATCCTCTTTGTTAGCCATGTACAAATTTTGACATTGCTTCTGGTAATTCTCTTTTTTTCCTTTCCCTTGCTAGCCTTATAAGTTGCCTTTTCTCTCTCCGTATGTTGTGAGAGCAGGAGCAAAAAGAGCTAAATAAAAGGGTTTATTATTTTGTCTAGATCAAAATTGCACAGGCAAAGAGGAAATAATTTTAAAATCAATTGTAAGCATTCTGTTCTCTGCACTTTGCTACACGCTGTGTTGGATGGGATGTAACTGAAATGGTGTTTTTATACCTGATGCAAAATGCACATTAAAGTTTAAATGAAGGCTAATACAGTGACTCAGGCATAATTCTTAACTCATCACATAGTGAAACATCAAGGCATCCCCAATTATAGTTCTCCTAAGGAGGTATGAACTGATCTTAAAAAGAAATTGTGGCTTGCCTTAGTGTTTGTTAGTAAAACCTGTGCTGCTTCTCATTACAGAACTCTATTCTAGCACACTTGCCGTACACAGGCTTTCACGAAGGCTGTGTCGCTCTGTCTTTTGAGCTCCTGAGATCTCAGTTTGAATCCAGCCCACATGGAATGACTAAATCTCTAGTGATAGCATGCCACTTTGCAAAACTTCCTTATATAACTCCTGATAGAAGCTGTTTCTGAAGCTGCAAGACACTGAATCACCTTGCTACGCACCTTACAGAGAGCAAGGGATACTGTAGAAGGAGT